>NC_080021.1:104598728-105223728 GCF_030020395.1 Manis pentadactyla
CTTGCCAATGAGTTTCAGCTCTGGCTGGGCAAGGTCACTATGGATTCCATGTGACCAAAGAAATTACAGTAGAATGTTCTTGGGGTGAAAGGGTTATACCCAACTTTATTTTCACAGTGGCAGGTCAATCACTAGAATCCCTTCCACTCAGAGTGAGTCTGCATGCAGCAAGCAAGTCTCTGCCTCTGGGCCTCTCTACCCATGCAGCCGCCTCAGTCTCTGTCCTCAGCAGTACCACCCACCCCAGCCTCGTCTCTGCTCACGTGCAGCCTTGTTGCCATACCATGTTGCGCAGAGCAGGGGCAGGGCTATTTATATAGACTCAATAACCATGTATTGCCCACACATGTGTAGTGAGCTAGCCAACCAGGGCCAGGTAAGAATCCTGGCCATAAGATCCTTCACTTTATCCATACACACAAATTTTTTTTCATAGTTATTGATGGAAATGTAGCTGCCAGCGAACCCCAAAGGCCAGATTTAGGAGATGGCAACTGCACACACTAAAGAACTATGGTACTGGCTGTGTGTACAAATATTGGACTAGATTAATATAAGATAAATATCTGGAAATTGGTTTAAAGGTAAAATTTCAGAGCCTTGGTCTTTATCACTTTTTGTATGCATTTAACAAAGAAACTTCTTACATACCAAACACACAGACAATAGGAGAAAAGAATCAGCAGCAGTCACTCATAAGGACCAGGAGATACATCTAGAGCTCTGGGGGAGAAGTTCAGGGTTTCTACTTTTCCACCCAGTGCTCACCAGTAGATGTTAATCTCTAGGTCTAATAGAGTAAAATACCATTCTTTCCACAAATAGGAACTGATGTTTATTATGTGCATGATACTAAGAGGGAAAATGTGGAATTCTATGAAGTGGAACAAGTTCGAGACATTCTAAGGAGGGAAAGAAAGTAAGATACAAAAAGTTAACTGGCATGGTATAGCTATTAGAAAAAAAGTATGGCAAAAAAAAAGAAAAAGTAAAAGAAAAAGTGTATTAGTTCCTTAAAAATTGTAAATAGAACTACTATATGATCCAGCAATTTCTGCTCTGGATATATATCCAAAGTAAGTAAAATCGTTATGCGAAGAGGTCTTTGCATCCCATGTGCATTGCAACATTATTCACAATAGCCAAGACATGGAAGCAACTTCTGTGTGTGTCCACTGATAGACAAATGGATGAAGGAAATTTTTTATATACAAACACACACACACACAGACATAGAGACAGAGAAAGAAACTATTACTCAGCCTTAAAAAAGAGAAGGGAATTTTTCGACTTCTAGGAATTTACCCTAAGAATGCAGTAGCCCAGTTTGAAAAAGATAGATGCACCCCTATATTTATCACAACACTATTTACAATAACCAAGGAATGGAAGCAACCTAAGTGTCCATCAGTAGGTGAATGTATAAAGAAGAGGTGGTACATCTACACGATGAAGTATTATTCAGCCATAAGAAGAAAACAGATCCTACCATGTACAACAACATGGATGGAGCTAGAGGGTATTATGCTCAGTGAAATAAGCCAGGCCGAGAAAGACAAGTACCAAATGATTTCACTCATATGTGGTGTATAAGAACAAAGAAAAACTGAAGGAACAAAACAGCAGCAGACTCACAGAACCCAAGAATGGACTAACAGTTACCAAAGGAAAGGGACTGGGGAGGATTGGTGGTAAGGGAGGGATAAGGGCAGGGAAAAAGAAAGGGGGCATTATGATTAGTATGTATAGTGTTGTGGGGGGTACAGGGAAGGCTGTACAACACAGAGAAGACAGGTGCTGTTTATACAGCATCTTGCTACGCTGGTGGACAGTGACTGTAGTGGGGTGTGGCGGGGGGACTTGCTGAGGGGGGTAGCCTGGTAACCATAGTGTTCTTCATGTAACTGTAGATTAATGATAGCAAAAATATAAATAAATAAATAAATAAAATAAAGAAGTCATTTGGATTGATCTATTTACAATCTTTCTCCATTTTCACTTGCACTGGCCAAATACAATTCACAGAATAGTGAACTTTTCCTTGAATGATCAACATTACAAGTCTGCTGTGACACAGAGCATTTAATCCTCCACTTAAAGACTATGATCTTACTTGAACAGAAATATTTTAGAGTAAAAGATTCATTACTTTTTACCTCTTATGAATAAATCCAAAAAAATTGATATAATATGGTCAGAATTTCAACACACCTGCTTCTTTTCTAACTCATTATTTGCAGGTATTATACACCAACAAATAAAATTCACTTTCCCCAAGCCTTCTATAACTTACTATACACCCTCAAGTTTAGCTTTTACTATGTTCTTGCATGTTCTAGCACAACCAGATATTTTTACCTTAACACCAAACTACTCTCTTTTTCCCTCTTTTTTATGTATTAGCAGCCAACTGCCTCCCCTCTTGCTTTTCAGACAACACTAAAGCTCTCAACAAAACCCTTAAGGTGGTTTTCTTTCAGTAGTACAGAATACACTGAGTCACTTCATGTGTGTTCACCACCTTGCAATGGTACACTTGAAAAATCGCAGTTTTCTTAATTGGCTTAAAAACTGTATGGCTTGGTTTCCATGGATAAAGGTAATATGATTTAAAGAACATATATATATCTATATATGCACATATGTACACATTTTTATCAAGGTGGAAAAATAAAGGCTACCAATCTGTAAAGTTGTCAAAAAATAAATAAAGCAAATACTAAAAACTACTTTATAAGAAAAAATTAAATAATTGGCAGGTTAAGTGAATGAAAATGAGGAAGGTGTAGTGAGAAAAACTAATATAAAGTATTCCAGTTCATAAAATGGAAAATCTGTTAACGTTTTATACTCTTTCAAAAGGAACTTATGTTTCAGTATAAATTCTAATGTACTACACACATGTATTCTGTGTAGATTTTAGAAGTCAGTGTTAAAAGTTCAAATTCTGCACATGCAGTTAATCAAAGAAACACTGGTAAAATCCCAGTATTTGCAAAATTTTAAGGTTTGGTAGATACTGTAAATATCAAATAGGTAGGTATTGGAAAGTCCTAATGAATTTACAATGAAGAAGAAACCCATTCCATAAATATTTCATTTGATTAAAAATACCAGGCTTGCTGGTAATTGTAGGTCTGCTTTTGTTATGTAGCTGTATTCCTATTATGTTAATGTGTGTACACAGTTTAATTAGGAGTTTGTTAAAACCTATACATGCTTATGTTACTCTACAAGAAGATATGTCAAAGAAATAATCAATCTTCCCATGTTTTCTTCTGTCTGCTATTTCTATAGCTTTTCTTCTTTCTTCCTAATTACAACCGTTTAGTAGAATTCGTGCCTCATATCGAAAATTACTGAGTATCATAATTCTTCCAAGTGGTAAAGATAACTCAAGACAAATGCTGGGCATAGAAGCCACAGGGCATAAATCTGCAAAGAAGTAAAAAGCTAACCTTTTCAAACAATATTGCTTCTCTCTCACTTACCAACTTTACATTTCCTTGTATGGACCCGGAAGATGACTGGTTAGCCAGAGACGGGTAAGATTCCTCAAGGGAGGAACAACCTAAGACAGGCACAGTCGCAGGGGGGCCATCACGTGAGAAATTGGGGATCAACAGAGGTGAGGTTTAGAACCTCACCCCCGTTTTGAGAGAAATCTTCTGCATCCATGGATGTTTTGTTGCCCTTGTTTAGCTTGGATTAATACTTAGTCTATAGGCAAAGACCTGCTCATCTACATTTGCCCTCTTACAGCACTAAATTATGTTTTCTACCTTTATCTTGCATCTACCTACCACTTCAGCATTTTATTAAAAAAATAATAATAATAATAATAAGGGAGAAATGTGGGATTCACATATAAATCAAGTATAAAAATCAAACGAAGAATCATATCTGACTTGATTGTTTATAGTTCATGAAGCATGATCAAAACTGAAAGTTTCTGTGATATGACTGACCTTGCACTGTTCACCATGTAAGAACTTACTCACTATGTAAGAACTTGTTCACCATGTAAGAACTTGTTTGTTATGCTTCAGAAGATTGGAGACTGTTGAGAATTTGGCTTGGAGTTGATTAATGATTGTGCATTGAGTCCCCTATACATAATTTTATTGTTGTTAACAACCATTTGATCAATAAATATGAAAGATGCGCTCTCAAAGAAAAAAAAAAATGCGATGATAAAAAAAATAGTAAAAGACAAAAAAAAAAATTACCAGGCTTGCATGTTGTAAATTATGAGAATATATCTTTAAAAAGATGGTTGCAGTTTTAACAGTAATCTGTATATATATCTTTAGCTGCCATTAAAAAAATAACCAAAAACAGAACATGTTAAGACTAGTATTAAGTAACCCTGCAATACTCCCATGCTCACATTACAAGAAAACCCAAACTGTATACATTTATAAATAAACAGGCTCTGAACCAGTAATACACAGAACTTCCTTTATACTGAAGTCTCTTTCCATTCACCACCCAATGCAGATTTCTCCCTTGGCTTTGAGAAGCCAGGCTGTGCTCCGTGTGTTCTGACACTCTTCATGTCGTCTGTGGTGCACGCAGGGGAGACACACGCTGAAGCGTCCCCATCAACTTCAACCTGAGTCACACTGGATGCTGTAGATGCCCTTCTCTGGGTTTCAGCATTCCCAGCGGAGGGGTTGTTCTCAACGCACTCCTCATGGAGCTCAGGCAAACCCTGCAGCTCGGCTGGACTGGTGGCCTGCTGGAAAGGGGCAATGGCAGCTCGAATACAGTTGATCCACTGCTGCTTGTGGAACACATCATTGGCTTGCAGAGTGTGAGACTGGCCTGGAGAGGGGTCTTGAAAGCCAACTCTAAAGATATTTTTAGCTAGGAAAAGAAAAATGGGAGAAAAGAAAGGAAATCAGACTTAAAAAGTTTGTGTAGATGAAATGGTCATATAATCTTAGTGAGGATGCTGGAATTTCTGTACATGTACACTTGTTAGGTGGATGCATTAAATAAAGCCTTGGGACATTATTAGATGCACCTACTGGTGTCAGAGCACAACTTGATGACAGCAGCAGCTATAGGAAAATGGAATCCTTTCATTTGTAATTTTTTGTGTGGAGACAGAATTCCTTTTTATTTTCCTTATGCTGTACTTTCAGTTTGTGACTATTTTGTAACTGGAAGTTTGCACCTCTTTATCCCCTTCACTTATTTTGCCTAATACCCACCCCACCATGGCAACCACCTATTCTTTGTCTGAATGAGCCTATTTCTGTTTTGTCTGTTTTTCAGACGCTGTATGATGGAAGTGAAATCATATGGTATTTGTTTTTCTCTTTTTTCACTTAGTACAATGTCCTCTGGGTCCAACCATGCTGTCACAAATGGCAAGATTTAATTCTTTTCTATGGCTGAGTTATTGCACATGTATCCACATCTTCCTCATTCATTCATCTATTGATGGACACATATCTTGGCTATTGTAAATAGTGCTGCAGTTAACATAGGGGTACACATATCTTTTTGAATTAGTGTTTTTGTTTGCTTCAAGTAAATATCCAGAGGTGGAGTTACTGGTAATATGGTATTCCTCTCTGTAACTGTTTGAGGAGCCTCCACGCTGTTTCCACAGAGGCTGCACCAATTTACATTCTCACCAGCAGTGTACCACAGTCTTGCCCATAATTGTTATTTGTTTGTTTTTTAATACGAGCTATTTTGACTAGTGTAAAGTGATATCTCATTGAGGTTTTGACTTGCACATTCCTGATGATTAGTGATGCTGAACATCTTTTCATGTGTCTGTTGGCCATCTGTACATCTTCAGAAAATTTCCTTTCAGGTTCTCATTTTTTAAATCAGATTTTTTGGGGGGGGGTTGAATTGTGTGAATATTTAAATGTATCATATATTAATCTGAGACAGAATTTTTAAAGATTAAAACTAAATTCACTTAGGTTCTGAGTTTCTTAATTGAAACAATTTTACAATTTGTATTTTTACCTTTATGTGAGTTGCCAAAAGCCCCTCGAAAGGACCCACCCACTCTCACATCTCCATCCTGCAGGTCTTCCAAGACCAGCTCTTGGACGGGGATTGGTCGTCGGTAAACTTCATAAGAGTAACGCTGGTTTCGTGTAACAGGACGAGTCAAAACCAAGATGTCTTGAAACAGGAAAACGTAAAATTTCTGCAGAAATGAGAAACAAATACTTCCTACATATGGAACCCTGTGATTTAAAGTGATTGGAATTTAGACATGATTGATTTCATCACATTTATTTGAGATTCCCCTTATACATGACCTCAGAAAGAGGAGGATTCGAAGGCGATGCATGTTCTGCTTGGAGAGCCTGTCTAATCTCAGACTATAAAAACCTTTTATTGGCATATAACATTAGATGAGGTAGCAGGTGAGTAATCACTGCCCCCCACAAAGACCTATCAGTAGGAACATGCCTGGAAGGACCAGGATTATACACCGAAGTTTTCTAACAAAGGATTTAAATAATGCAAGCTGGTAAAAATGTTAATCGTTCTACTTTGTCCCATACAAATTTAAGTCTTTACAGAACAGCTGGGACTCACAATATAAATCAGAGATGTCAGATTTCATCTTTTCCCAAAAAGAACCTCAAGTTATTAGTCGTGCTTCTGAAAAGCAAATAATGAAACAAAAAATACCACTCATGCTTATACTCAGCTCTGGCAGGTACTTTTTGAATTAAAATTCTAAAAGTAAGTTTCCTTCCAGTTAGTCTGCTGCAGAAGCCTGGTTAGTAATGCTAAAACTACTTCCATCACTATCAACTCTTCAGAAAAATCTTCTGACGGATATGTTATTTTTTTATGAAACATGGAACTAATAATTTATTCAGAAAAACTGCTGGCCAAATTAATTTATGCTCCAAAACTAAAAAATAAAATATTATTGATTCTCCAGAGACATTTAAGTTATTCTGTAAAGACAGAAATCAAATGTTTGCGTTATGAAAGCTGGTAACAAAGAACAAAAACCAGTAACCTTCTTTCACTATTTGATGAGTTTATTTTACAACCTGCTTCATAATCTATGTGGAAACAAACTGGATGGGAAAGGGAAGCAATGACTCATTTCCTATTAGTTCTAAGATACACTTACACGTCCATTTTTATTCTTCAGCTCCCCGTGGCAAAGCAATACTTTGCTTGCTTCAATTCGAGGATCCTTCTGCCTTTCATTCAGATACTCCAGTTTGTCGATGTAATACTGACATTCTGACTCACCTTTCTTCAAGTTGATTTCGGAGAGAACTCCTTGTATTATCAATATCTAAAAATTATCAAAAAACTGATGTAGTCTTTTCAGAGTAATGTAGTCAGTGTCCCTACAGGGCTAAAACACCACATCAAAATGATAGAATTTTAAAGCTTGAAGGACTCTTGAAATTAGTTAATTCAGTCAGTCCCTTCATTTTACAGATGAAGAAACAGTTTCAGCCTAAATAGGTAATTTGCCCAAAGTTCTCCAGCTAGGTAGTGGAAGTGGTAAGACCAGAATCCAGTCTTTGATTAGAATATAAATACAGATTGTGTCCTGCCTCTTTATTACTCAGTGTGTGGTGCACGAGCATATGGCGTGCTTAAAACATCCACCAAACACCTCCCGATGTTGAGTCACTATGCATAATGGGGAGTAGCATTGCATAACTTTCTAAGACAAGCTAATGTACAAATTTGGAAAACACAAGAATCATTAGTTGGACTACTTACAGCTTCCTGCAAAAGCTGAACATCAGGGTGGTCTTCTGGAGTATGTCTAAGAATTTCTTTCAACAGTAAAGGGTATTTGACTAGGCGACTTCGGGGATTATCGAGGAAGCTCCACAGATCTAGTTTTCGGCTGAAGGGAGACTCAAGACATCGCTGGAGAAAGTCCTGGACTCCTGGGTCCTGTTTCTTTTGGTCAAGAAGAGCTTTGGCTGCCAGCTGGTTACTACAGTAGCCTTTGTAGGCATTCAAGCCTGGCAACTGAAGAGTGACACCAGAAAACAAAGTACGGTAAGTTCCTGCTATGGTCAGTCCATTCGTAAGCTTTTGAACATGAAACATAGAGCTCACACCTGTTCTGGAAAGCTCTGACAAGCTGTGAGCATTGTCCTGCAGGTGATATTAGGGGGAGTAGAGTCTTCTGGGCCAACACCAAACAGCCTTTTCTAATTTCCCTAATGTAGCTAAATTCAACCAAACACTCATGACTTTTACTTTCCCCAACTAGTTAGATGCTAGTCTTCTCTAGTCCCAGGACACCATAGGCTTCCTCTATCACCTTCATCACCAACCTTCAGACTGTTTCTTTACTTGACTATCCCTTACTAGATTAGTCATGGAGAGACTGCCTTTTATCTCTCAATTCCCAGTGATCCCTCCCACAACAGTGCCAAGCATCTGGCAGGCACTCAAATATTAACTGAAAGAATGAAACAGAAAATTAATGGTATATAATGTGAGAACTCTGTGCAAGGAGGAACATATTTTTAAAACAAAACGCTATCATTCATCAAATAGGTTTTTAAACAGAGACTGTATGTTCTTATAGCTACAAAAATTTGTTCAATTTTAATGCATTATTGATCTGTTTTTATAATCCAGTTCCTGGATCAAGTGCTTCTGATATTCATTACAATGACAAGTGTGGCATATACTTGTGAAAAACTATCTGCAGTAAAATACGACATACCCAGTTCACAAGAATGTGACCGATCTGCTCCACTGTCCCATCAGGCTTGGTTGCTTCTCCTATTCTTGCCAGCAAATCTGAAGGATAAAAAAGCAGAAATACCAAGAATTGGTTTATTTTAAATATAATGCAGCACTAAATTAGAAGTTTAGATTTAAACTTCCTTGTATTCCTGCTGTTCAAGATTCTAAAGAAAATTAAGTAGCATATCTCACCTTCATGCAGAGGTATATAAGCATCCAAGTCACCAAATATATGTGTGAGTTCCTCTTCTGACATGATAGACAACTTTAACATGGGGTCGTGGTAGGCCTACCAGAGGGGGAGAAATGCATCACACAGAGAGATCAAGCAAAGAAGACATTATGAGAGATCTGTACTTGAACGCAAGTTTGAGTAACTGTACAAAAGCTACTGTGGAATCTACTGTAAAACAGAAGAAAATAAAGTATATGTTTGCTAATCCCCCTAAAAGACTCTCTCACTGACATTCATATTTGAAGATGTCTAATAAAGCTCATGTAAAAAAAAAGTATTCACTAGTAGATATTTTCTGCTTCTAAAAAGAAAACTACGTTAGAATTTGTTAAATATAATTTCTAAAAACCAGAGTGTATGATAAAAAGTTATACACTGACCTTTCTTGCAAGTTTGAGATCTTCAATTAAGTCCTGTTCACCTCGGGACATTTCATATATTGCCTAAAAAAAAATGAAGCAAACATCATAAGTCACCATCCCTTCCTCTGAGAAAGGAAAATTATGTACAAATGATATTCACCATTATTTAACTGATGTTTCAAACAGTCCTTTTTATAGTGTCTCAGTCTGAAAACTAAAATTCAGAATGGAGTCTCAATGTTTTACATCGTGCCCTATGTATTACAACTTTACCCCATCAAGAGTTCAATCCGATGACGCCCACCAATCACAAAGTGTTGCTTAGCGTGTATTAAGAAATACTGTCAAATATAAAATTGCAAGTTGATTTTGCCTTAGGCATTAGTTTGCTAATCTTCTGGCAAAACACCTATTTAAAAAACAGGTACTATTTTTTTTAGTATAAACCAATATATGTGGTCTCGCTACTCAATGCCAGCTTACCTCCTGACGTTTGATTTCTTGGGCAGTTAAAGACTCTCTAATGTTGACACCTAACGTCTCTGACCACAGGACGCTACTTCTCCTTTTGGCAGGTGTTGAGACTGTCGATCTGCCTGATGACTTTTGGGCAGAAGCTGGGGATCTGCTGTCACCATGACGAGTAAATGGCTTAACAGAAGAATAAAAGAGGTGAACAAAAGAGAAAAGCTTTGGAGGACACGGTAATTATTCTTTTTTTTCTTAAAAAAAAAAAATAGACAAATTAGAAAACAAAATTCAGAGAATTTCTCCAGGCATTTATCCAAGCTTCCATCTATCATTGTAAAATATTATCAGCCAAAACTACTTTTTAGGTCTACAACCTATCCGAGATCATGCTTTGTTAGACGATGTAAACTAATATAGTGAGATTAGATAAATATTGTTCTGGTATTTATTACCAGCATATTCCAAAGGGAAATTTATGTTTAGTAAGAGTGCAAACCTATTTGTACACCTCAAGGAAAAAATACCAATTTTAGGCTTTGAGAAAAAAGCCTCCTCACTACATTATTCACCCCCAGTCCCATTGCCCCTTACCTGTACTATATGACCAAAGCATCTGGCTGCTCCATTTCTCACAGGAGAGATTAAATTTGCCAAGGATGTAGTTTGAGTTAAAGGTCGAACTCTTTTATTCCTTGGTTCCTGTAAAAACAAAATCAGTTTATACTAAATATATGTTTAGGTATAATGAAGTTAAACAAATTTGGACAAAATTGAGCCCTCTCAAAAGCTAGTATTTACATATTATAAAGTATAGAACATTATGGGATTCTGAAAAATG
Organism: Manis pentadactyla; assembly: GCF_030020395.1. Lineage (NCBI taxonomy): Eukaryota > Metazoa > Chordata > Mammalia > Pholidota > Manidae > Manis > Manis pentadactyla. The sequence continues at coordinate 104,609,368 of NC_080021.1, forward strand.
AATGTTTTCCTCATTGTTATAATACTAAAAACACTATTGAGTAGCAATAATTTATAAAAAAATAAACGGTGCAAGAAATTCCAGTTAAATAACTGAGTATCACTGAGAACATACCAAAAATTAACATTAAACACAAGAAAAACTAGAATTAAAGAAATGACCTTCTAGAACACTATAGACCTTTTAAGTTTAACATAGAGAGTAACTTAGAAAAACCACACCATTATCAACAATATCAAACATACACAAAAGTGGAGAACAGTAGAATAGATCCCATATACTTATCATTCAGATTCACTAGTTTCTGGTGAAATAATCTGTTTAATCTCTGCCCCTGGTGGAGAATTTTAAAGCAAATCCTAGACACAATATAATTTCATTCTTAAATACTTCAGTCAGACATTAGCGTTTAATTGCGCACGTCTGACGATGGAATGGGCAATTCTGAAGGCAGGGAGGACCTTGTCGTGGGAAGTGTTCCGCAGGGCAGGACGGTGGCCAAGGGAGTGCTTAGGATTCCAGACGGCTGGGCTCCAGTCCTGGTTCTAGCACTTGCAAGGGAACACCCTGGGCCTCCATTTTCTCCTCTGTAGGAAGGAGGGAGTACTGAAACTTCTCTTACGAAGTGGTTATGAAGATTAAATAAGTTACGCTGAAAGGGCTCAGAACAGTGCTTGGAAGAACACAGGATGTGTTAGCCATTGCAAAAGTTAAAGTTTCTTAAGAATTATCCCCACTTCCCAGTGAAGGTTGGGATTTATAAATAATTAGAGCCTCACTCATACATTTAACTCATTAACTTAACACAAATTCAGAGTAGTTATAATTCTATACATATTGTCTCAAAAATAATAATAGTATAGCAAACCACTTATTCTTCAAGGATCTCAAAAGTTTACAAACTCCATTATTCTTCTCTTACTGGTAGGAAAATGGTGGTATACCATTACATGACCCATAAAGCTATTGAAATCAAGAAGGCTGATCAAAAAATAGTCCTATGTTTATAATGTTTGTGCAGTAAGGTTATTTGCTTGTATTTGATACCTTGGACAACTGTGGCATTCTTGAAAAAATGATTTTGATGAGGCTTCAGAAGGACATATAATTAAAAATTACATTAAAATTACCATTTAAAAGTAAAACTACCATTTAAAAATGACAGATGATGGGGGCGGAGCCAAGATGGCAGCAGGAGTAGAGCAGCGGAAATCTCCTCCCAAAACCATATATATTTTTGAAAATTCAACAAATACAACTGTCCCTAAAAGAGAGACCAGAAGATATAGACAAAAGCCAGGATACATTCACACGGGCAAGAACCCAGTGTCTCATGAAGGGGGTAAGATACAAGCCATGGCCCGGCAGACCCAAGCGCCCCTCACTCCAGCTCCTGGTGGGAGGAGAGGAGTTGGAGCCGCAAGGGAGAGGGAGCCTGGGAATGCTAAACACACAACCCTAGCCTTCCACACCCAAGTGCAGACACACAGTGCGGCATGTGCTGGATACTAGGGAAACGGAACAGTAAAACGTGCAAGTGGGTCCCTGCAGCCGGCACCCCTGGGACAAAGCAGAGCAAATGCTTTTTGAAAGACTTAAAGGGATAGGGACCCCACAGCTGGACGGAAACATCCTGGGACACTTAGCCCAGCAGCTGGGACCAGGAAAATCCAGACGCCCTAACCCCCTGGGTGGCAGCGCAGCTCGGAGACCCCTCACGGAGATAAGCAGCCTCCCGCCCATGTCCTCTCTGACGCCGCTCCGCCATAGTGGAGTAGCAGCCTGAGGCAGCAGGGCAGAGCTTCTTTCACAGCAGCCGAGCAAGAATTAGAAACCCTGTCTGTGCACAGCTTCCAGTACAAACTGATAGGGGTTGCTGTTCTCCCAAGAGAGGAAGGCCACAACCCAGCAAGAATGGACGTTCTCCCACTCAACACATGCACCAGCTTCCCACAACTACCTCTATCACCATGAAAAGGCAGAGGAATTTGATACAGACCAGACTAACCCAGACATGCTCCCCTGAGATGGAATCTAGGGAGATAGACTTAACCAATCTCGCTGAAATAGAGTTCAAAATAAAGGTCATAACCATGCTAATGGAGCTACTGAGAAATATGCAAGAGCTAAGGGATGAGGTCCGGAAGGAGATTACAGAAATGAAACAATCTCTGGAAGGATTTATAAGCAGAATGAATAAGATACAAGAGGCCATTGATGGAATAGAAACCAGAGAACTGGACTGCAAAAAAGCTGATGCAGAGAGAGATAAAAGGATCTCAAGGAATGAATCAATATTAAGAGAACTGTGTGACCAATCCAAATGGAACAATATTTGCATTGTAGGAATACCAGAAGGAGAAGAGAGAGAAAAAGGGATACAAAGTGTATTTGAAGAAATAATTGCTGAAAACTTCCCCAAACTGGGGGAGGAAATAATCGTTCAGACCACGGAAGTACACAGAACTACCAACAGAAGGGACCCAAGGAGGACAACACCAAAACACATTATAATTAAAATGGCATAGATCAATGACAAGGACAGAATTTTAAAGGCAGCTAGAGAGTTAAAAGGTCACCTATAAAGGAAACCCATCAGATTATCATCAAATTTCTCAACAGACACCTTACAGGTCAGAAGAGAATGGCATGATATGTTAAATGCAAAGAAACAGAAGGGCCTTGAACCAAGAATACTGTATCCAGCACAATTATCATTTAAATATGAAGGAGGGATTAAACAATTCCCAGACAAGCAAAAGTGGAGGTTTGCCTCCCACAAACCACCTCTACAGGGTATTTCAGAGAGACTGCTCCAGATGGGAGCACTCCTAAGGCAAAACAGATGTCACCAGAGAAAATAAAATCACAGCAAAGAAAGTAGACCAACCAAATACTAACTAAAGGCAAAAAATAAAATCAACTACCCACAAAAGCAGTTCAAGGAAACACAAAAGAGCACAGAATAAAAAACCCAACATATAAAGAATGGAGGAGGAGGAATAAGAAGGGAGAGAAATAAAGAATCAACGGACAGTGTTTATAATAGCTCAATAACCGAGTTAAGTTAGGCAGTAAGACACTAAAGAAGCTAACCTTGAACCTTTGGTAACCACAAATCTAAAGCCTACAATGGCAATAAATACATATCTTTCAATAATCACCCTAAATGTAAATGGACTGAATGCACCAATCAAAAGACACAGAGTAATAGAATGGATAAAAAAGCAAGACCCATCTATATGCTGCTTACAAGAGACCCATCTCAAACCCTAAGACATACACAGATTAAAAGTCAAGGGATGGAAAAAGATATTCCATGCAAACAACAGGGAGAAAAAAGCAGGTGTTGCAGTACTAGTATCAGACAAAATAGACTTCAATACAAAGAAAGTAACGAGATAAAGAAGGACATTACATAATGATAAAGGGCTCAGTCCAACAAAAGGAAATAACCATTATAAATATATATGAACCTAACACAGGAGCACTAGCATATGTGAAACAAGTACTAACAGAATTAAAGGAGGAAATAGAATGCAATGCATCCAATTCAGGAGACTTCAACACACCACTCACTCCAAAGGACAGATCCACCACACAGAAAATAAGTAAGGACACAGAGGCACTGAACAACACACTAGAACAGATAGACGTAACAGACATCTATAGAACTCTACATCCAAAAGCAACAGGATACACATTCTTCTCAAGTGCACATGGAACATTCTCCAGAATAGACCACATATTAGGCCACAAAAAGAGCCTCAGTAAATTTAAAAAGATTGAAATCCTACGAATCAACTTTGCAGACCACAAAGGTATAAAACTAGAAGTAAATTGCACAAAGAAAGTAAAAAGGCTCCCAAACACATGGAGGCTTAACAACATGCTCCTAAATAATCAATGGATCAACGACCAAATTAAAATAGAGATTAAAGCAATATAAGGAAACAAATGACAATAACAACACACAGTCGCAACTTCTGTGGGATGGAGCGAAGCAGTCTTAAAAGGAAAGTATATAGCAATCCAGGCATATTTAAAGAAGAAAGAACAATTCGAAATGAACAGTCTAATGCCACAACTATCAAAATTGGAAAAAGAAGAACAAATGAGGCCTTAAATCAGCAGAAGGAGGGACATAATAAAGGTCAGAGAAGAAAGAAAGAAAATTGAGAAGGATAAAGGAATAGAAAAAAATCGATGAAACCAAAAGCTGGTTCTTTCAGAAAATAAACAATATAGATAAGCCTACAGCGAGACTTATTGAGAGAAAAAAAGAGAATCAACACACATCAACAGAATCAGAAATGAGAAAGGAAAAATCAATACGGACCCCATAGAAATACAAAGAATTATTAGGGAATACTATGAAAACCTATCTGCTAACAAGCTGGAAAACCTAGAAGAAATGGACAAATTTTTAGAAAAATACAACCTTCCAAGACTGACTCAGAAAGAAACAGAAAATCTAAAAAGATCAATTACCAGCAAAGAAATTGAAGCGGTAATCAAAAAACTACCCAGGAACAAAATACCCAGGCCAGATGGAATTTTATCACACATACAGAGAAGACATAATACCCATTCTCCTTAAAGTTTTCCAAAAAATAGAAGAGGAGGGAATACTCCCAAACTCACTCTATGAAGCCAACATCACCCTAATATCAAAATCAGGCAAAGACCCCACCAGAAAAGAAAATTACAGACCAATATCCCTGATGAACGTAGATGCAAAAATACTCAATAAAATATTAGCAAACCGAATTCAAAAATACATCAAAAGGATCATACACCATGACGAACTGGGATTCATCCCAGGGATGCAAGGATGGTACAACATTCGAAAATCCATCAACCTCATCCACCACATAGACAGAAAGAAAGACAAAAACTAAATGATTATCTCCATAGACACTGAAAAAGAATTCGACAAAACTCAACATCCATTCACGATAAAAATTATCCACAAAATGAGTATACAGCGAAAGTACCTCAACATAAAAAAGGCCTTATATGATAAGCTCACAGCCAACATCATACTTAAGAGTGAGAAGTTGAAAGCTTTTCCTCTGAGATTGGGAAAAAGACAGGGATGTCCACTCTCCCCACAGTTATTCAACAAAGTACTGGAGGTCCTAGCCATGGCAATTAGACAAAACAAAGAAATACAACCACTCCAAATTGGTAAAGAAGAAGTTAAACTATTTGCAGATGACATCACACTTTCCATAAAAAACCCTAAAGACTCCACTCCAAAACTAATAGAACTGATATCGGAATATAGCAAAGTTGCAGGATACAAAATTAACACACAGAAATCTGTAGCTTTCCTATACACTAACAATGAACTAATAGAAAGAGAAATCAGGAAAACAATACCATTCACAAAAGCATCAAAAAGAATAAAATACCTAGGAATAAACCTAACCAAGGAAGTGAAAGACCTGTACTCTGAAAACAATAAGACACTCTTAAGAGAAATTAAAGAGGTCACTAACAAATGGAAACTCATCCCATGCTCCTGGCTAGGAAGAATTAGTATCATCAAAATGGCCATCCTGCCCAAAGCAATATACAGATTTGATGCAATCCCTATCAAATTACCAACAACATTCTTCAAAGAACTGGAACAAGTAGTTCAAAAATTCATATGGAAACACCAAAGACCCTGAATAGCCAAACCAATTCTGAGAAGGAAGAATAAAGTGGGGGAGATCTGGCTTCCCAACTTCAAGCTCTACTACAAAGCCACAGTAATCAAGACAGTTTTGTACTCGCACAAGAACAGAGCCACAGTCCAGTGGAACAGAATAGAGACTCCAGACATTAACCCAAACATATATGGTCAGTTAATATACGATAAAGGAGCCATGGACATACAATGGGAAAATGACAGTCTCATCAACCGATGGTGCTGACAAAACTGGAAAGCTACATGTAAGAGAATGAAACTGGATCACTGTCTAACCCCATACACAAAAGTAAATTCGAAATGGATCAAAGACCTGAATGTAAGTCATGAAACCATAATACTCTTAGAAAAAAACATAGGTAAAAATATCTTAGACATAGACATGAGTGACTTCTTCATGAACATATCTTCCCGGGCTGGGAAATAAAAGAAAAATGAACAGGTGGGAGTATATCAAGCTGAAAAGCTTCTGTACAGCAAAGGACATCATCAATAGAACAAAAAGATATCCTACAGTATGGGAGAATATATTCATAAATGACAGATCCGATAAAGGGTTGACATCCAAAATATATAAAGAGCACATGCACCTCAACAAAGAAAAGCAAATAATCCAATTAAAAAATAGGCAGAGGAGCGGAACAGAAAGTTCTCCAAAGAAGAAATTCAGATGGCCAACAGACATGAAAAGATGCTCCACATCGCTAGTCATCAGAGAAATGCAAATTATAACCACAATGAGTTATCACCTCACACCAGAAGGATCGCCACCATCCAAAAGATAAACAACAACAGATGTTGGCAAGGTTCTGGATAAAGGGGAACCCTCCTACACTGCTGGTGGATATGTAAATTAGTTCAACCATTGTGGAAAGCAGTATGGAGGTTTCTCAAAAAGCTCAAACTAGAAATACCATTATACCCAGGAATTCCACTTCCAGGAATTTACCCTTAGAATGGAGCACCCTAGTTTGAAAAAGATGCACCCCTATGTTTATCGCAGCACTATATACAATAGCCAAGAAATGGAAGCAACCTAAGTGTCCATCAGTAGATGAATGGATAAATAAGAGGTGGTACATATACACAATGGAATATTATTCAGCCATAAGAAGAAAACAGATCCTACCATTTGCAACAACATGGATGGAGCTAGAGGGTATTATGCTCAGTGAAATAAGCCAGGTGGCGAAAGACAAGTACCAAATGATTTCACTCATATGTGGAGTATAAGAACAAAGAAAAGCTGAAGGAACTAAATAGCAGAAGAATCACACAACCAACGAATGCACTAACAGTTACAAAAGGGAAAGGGAGTGGGGAGGATGGGTGCAAAGGGAGGCATAAGGGCAGGGAAAAAGAAAGGGAGCCTTAAAATTAGCATGTGTAATGTGGGGAGGGGTACAGGGCGGACTCTACAACACAGAGAAGACAAGTAGTGATTCTATAGCATCTTGCTATGTGGATGGACAGTGACTGTGAAGGGGTATGTCAGGGGGACTTGGTGAAGGGAGGAGACTAGAAAACAATGTTCATCATGTAATTGTAGATTAATGATACCAAAGTAAAAATACAAATAAAATAAAAATTGTGAGGAAACATGTGACATATAATTGACCATTTTAAAGGGTACAGTACTGTAGGGATCAGAGGTATTAAGTATGTGCACATTGTCATACAAGTATACCCACTATTCTTCTGCAGAATTTTTGACATCTTCTCAAAACTGAAACTCTGTACCCATTACTCCCTATCTTCCCCACCCTTCAGTCCCTCGTAACCACCATTCTACTTACTGTCTCTATGGATTTGACTATTCTAAGAACTTCATATAAGAGGAATCATGTTTTTCCTTTTGTGTCCGGCTTACTGCACTTAGTGTAATGTTTTCGAGGTTCATCCATGTTGTTCCTTGTATCAGAATCTTATTCCTTTTAAAGGCTGAATAATATTCCAGTGTATATATATACCACCTCTTGTTTATCCGTGAGGAATTTCCTCTTTATTCCAAGTTTGTTAGATTTTTTTTAATTATGAAAGGATATTTTGATTTTTGTTTATTGCTTTTTCTGCATCAATTGAGATAACCATTTTCCCCCCTTTCTTCCTTAATTGTTAATATGGTGTTATTACATTGACTGGTTTTCATTTGTTGAGCCATCTTTGCATGCCAGGAATAATCCTTACTTGGTCACTGTATATAATCCTGCTTAATATGTTGCTGCAACTATTTTACCAGTATTTTGTTGAAAACTTGTATATATACTCAGAAGAGATGTTGGTTTATAGTTTTCTTTTCTTGTAGTATCTTTGTCTGGCTTTGGTGTCTGGGTAATGCTGGCCTCATAGAATGAGTTAAGAGATGCTCTTCCTCTTGAAGTTTTTGGGAGAATTTGAGGATTGGTATTAATTCTTCTTTAAGTATTTGGTAGACTTCACCAGTGAAACCATCTCCTCAAGGTCTTTTTGTTGTTTTGCGAATGGTTTTGATTATGTATCCAATCCCTTTACTAGTTCTAGGTACATTCAGATTTTCTCCATGATTCAGTTTTGGCAGGTTGTGCATTTCTAGGAATTTGTTACTCCAGCTAAATTATCTAATCTGCTAGTATAAAACTGTTCATAGTACTCTCTTATAATACTTTTTATTTCTGTAAATTGGTATTAATATGTCCAGTTGCATTTCTGATTTTAGCAATTTGAGTCTCTTCATGAGTATTACTTTATAATATAAAACAATATAATAACTGTCCTAAGATGTATATATCAAGTCTGTCCTCCTTTCTAAAACTAATTTTACAAAATAATGAGCAATAGAAAAGAAGAACAGTGAAATCTTCAAGGTTTTCAGAAGAAGAAAGATATAGGGAAAAAAATAACATACCTACAAAGAAAAAAAAAGCATAATAGAAAAACATGTTCACAAAATAAAATGTGTGTTTCAAAATTAGCTATGAAAGAGCATATGTCAGAAAGGTGATGAAGTTAAGGAAAGAAATAGAAATATCCAGAACCTGAAATCGGACAAAAAGGATGCCGGAATGCTTTTCAATGGATTACCTCATTTTCAAGGGCCATATACCTTTTATTTGATTCACTGTTTGTTACTGATTAGGTTTTTTTTTTTTACAACCATAAGGGTTACATCTGTAAGATGTTAACTCTGTAGAAAACTGATAGCACTGCAAATACTTTTGCAGGTAGAGATGCAGAGGTCATTATTCTGCTTGGCACCTAATTTAACCATCTTATTCCATCAATCTTCAGTGACTAGAATACTTCAGTGTTTCCACAGCACTCTGACCAGCTTCATTATTCTGCTGGCTCACTCACTGCTACATAAATTAAATATTTAACAGGTCTTCACTCTTCAAAGAAAAAAAAAAAGTGCATAGCAAAACAGAAAAGCCAAGCTACAACAAAATGAAGAGACAGTGTTTCCCCCAAAACCTTTAAAGTTTGTCAAATAGTGACAAACCAGACAGATCTGAGACCTACATGATGTCAGCATTTGTGCCCAAAGATGCAGAGAGAACACAACTGGACTTTTCTGGTGGCCCTGAGCATAGGGCTCGTTATTGGCATGAAAACAGGAGACTAGCCTGGGAAGGACTCCAAGGATTGAGTTCTCAGGCTGAGAGTAAGAACACCATCACGCAGTAAGGTCTACTGGTGCTGAAGCAGTCTGGGCCCTATAAGCTCTCAAAACTAACATTGCTCTGAGAAAAACTTTAAGGAGTAGAATCCAAATTGAGCAGAACAGAATAAGAGAAACAAAGACAAGAAAAAGTTCAGATAAAAGAGAGGTGGGTAAAAAAAAGGAAAGCTCTCAGATAGCCTGAGGGTTGTATTTTTAAAAATCACTTTGTGAAAACAATAGAAGAGAGAACTCCAGAGTTACAAAGCTGAAAAACAGGCTATTTGACCCACTCCTCTTACCTAAAATTACAGGAAACCTTACTGCACTTAAAAAATAATAGAGAAAATCATGCATCCCGTTGAAAACTATGATAAGAAAGAGAAAAGTGGAGTAGAATAATGTCTCTATAGCATAAAAGAAATAAGCGAGTTGTCATAATTACACACAGAAAAGAATTAGTTCAGTAATTTGAAAACATGGTAATTTGTACATCCTTACTATGACCTATATGTAAAAAAAGCAAAAGAAAATGACAAGTAACCCACAGAATGTTTTCAGTAAGTGTAACATTTATAGTAATGCAGTAGTAATTTATAGAAATGTAGACTACTGTCTTTGACCCATGGGGAAATCAAGTATATAATTTAGTCAGTATCTCCAGGAACCCAGGTTTTTGGTGTAGTTGAAAGAGATCTAGATAAACTTATGTGAAAACCCTTATCCTTGAATTTGAAAGAGTATAAATTCATGATTTATTATATCTTTAAAAATTACATAATTTCCTAGCTCTGCTCATAAAACAGGATGAGAAACAATGATCAATCCAAGGAGTGTACATAAAAATGCCCAGATTTTAGCCTCTACTATTTCCTAAGGAAACTAGGGCTTTTAGAAATGACTGGTTTCAGTTGTGGAGCAGAAAAAAAAAGTGTAAGTGGGCCTGGAGCAACTTGTTGTCCTGGAAGAAAAGAAGGTCTATCAAACCTCTAAGATATGAGGTGAGGGTCTGTCTTGCCAATGGGTTTCAGCCCCTGGCAAGTTCACTACGGATTCAATGTGACCAAAGAAATGACAGTAGTAACATGCTTTGGGGTGAAAGTGTTTATTACCCCGTTTGTTATCACAGAGGTCGACCACTAGCATTTCTGCCTCTGCCCAGAGCACTGGGTGGAGCTCTCTCTATATATAGTGTAATAATAGCTCATTGCCTAAAAGTGTGGACATGGTAGCCTAACAACAGGCCAGTTACATCATCAGATGGTTTAAGTTCAGTGAGGATCCTGGCCATAGGAACCCCAACTTCGCCACACTCCACCTGTGGATAAAATGAGAGTTCCTGTGGTCAGGATTCTCACCTGGCCCTGGTTGACTAGCTCACTGCACACCTGTGGGCAATACATGGCTGTTGACTCTATATAAAGAGCTCTGCCCAGTGCTCTGCACGCAACACGGTGGCAGGGCTGCAAGGCTGCAGGAGAACAGAGCAGAGGTTGGAGTGGTGGCAGTGCAGAAAACAAGAGGCCCACAGGATGGCTGTGCGGGACGACTGTGCAGAGAGGCTGAGAGGGATGGCTGTGAGGACAGAGGGGCCCAGAGGCAAAGACTGGCTTGCTGCATACAGACTTGCTCTGAGTAAATGGGATTCTAGTGATTGACCAGCCACCTGGAAATAAAGTTGGGTATAACCCTTTCACCCCAAAGAACATTTTGCTGTCATTTTCTTTGGTCACACTGAATCCATAACGAACTTGCCCGGGGCTGAAACCCATTGGCAAGATACCACCCCTCAAGGATTCTCGCCTTACAGTCCACATGCTCTCGATCTTCCACAATGGCCCCTGTGCGAGAAAGCTGGGGCACTGTAACCAGATTCCACAACAGCAACAGAGGATAAAAACAACTTAGAGGTTAACAAAAATTAAGAGACAACAAGATTTTGACACAGATAACAAAAATTATAATAATCATCAAGCCAGAGGAAGTTCCCAATCCACAAAGACCTTAGGGGCAATAAGACACATGTTTTAATGACAACATAGGCAAATCTTGTCCATCAGGTAGGATGCATGCAAGAGAGTGATTCTGTGATAGGACTGTAGCAGGAGGGGGGTCCCATCCAGGTCTAGTGTACCATACTTTTACTCCTTTCCCCGTGGGGGTTACTGAAGGGTCTATATATACTGCTACTGGAGGTTCATGCACTGGCCATAATGGTAAAACAAACTGCCCGGTAAGAATCTCCTACCTTCTGGCCTTTCAGGATATACTACTATGACCTTTGGGGCCACTCTGCAGTTATTCCAGGAATAGACAGGAGGCCAACTTCCAGGCCTTGTCCCCAAGGTGCCAGGAGAGCCAGCCATCATTGGTCCATGTGTCGAAAGGTCCAAGGCCAGGTCCACTCAATGGAGTCTTAGGGGTTCAGTGCAGTTGGTGCTGGCAGCAAGATATTTTTCTGGTGGCCAAACCTCGGCTTTAGTGATTCTTCCTTGGTTTGTACTTCCAGGTGTATAGGGGAGGCAGCCATATGTGTTAACATGTCTACAGGACTCAGGTCTCCCTTTCAGGGGTCTCTCGTTCAAACACCATGGCACAGTACATAAGCAGACTGACCATCCCCACAGACCATTGGTATCTGACTTTAGTCCAGATTTTGACAAGCCACTGTGCCTCTCTATCATACCTCCTGTGGTAGCATTGTATGGCACATGAAACTTGCATTTGATTCCCAGCTGTGGCACCCATTCTTGCAGTGTATGTCCAGTAAAATGGGTGTCCTGATTATGCTCAGTTACCTGTGGTCAGCCATAGGCGGCAGAGAGTCACTCCAGGCCTCTTTTGGTTGTCTGCTGGTGTGCACAATGGGTAGGAAAAGCAACCAGAAGTCCAGTAGCCGTGTCCACACAAGTCATGGCATACTGACATCCTTCTGACACAGGTAGAGGCCCAATGTAGTCCATCTGCCACCTGACGAGGGGTATACCCCTCTCAGTTATTTTCCCATGTTGCTGTTGAACTTGTTGTAAGTCCTTTTTGAAGCATATGACACACTCCTGCTGGGCTCTACTAACTTCTTCAAAGGAAAAAGGCAAGCCCCACTGACGGGCTACAGCCCACATTGCTTTTTGCCTCACATGCAACAAACACTGATGTAACCACTGGGCTACATCAGAGGCAGGCTTTCCTTCTAACCAATGTATCTGGGCCAATTTATCTGCTTCATCATTTCCTGGGGATGCCAGTGGCAAATGACCTGTCACATGGTAAACTGTAAATATTTTAGTCTGACCACAGGCCCTTAAGTCTTGCCACAATTCTTATCCCCAAAGGGGTCGGTGAACAGCCAGGCAGTTGGCATGATATCATGTTGGTAGCCACAGGGTCAAGCCCTGATAGGCAGCCCAGCTGTCAGTGCAGACAACTATAAGGGAGGGCTCCTGGGTGATCACAAGCCACGCGGCCCACAGCTCTGCCTACTGGCTGCTCTTCCCTTCACCATCTTCCATCCATATTGTCTGTCTTAGGATGGAAAGTTATGGCCCTCCATTTTGGGGGCTGCCCATGGTTGGAGCTGTCTGTGTACCATGCATCTTGGGGTATAGGGGCCCTTCCCTCCTGATAAGGACTTTTGGCTACTAAGGGTTCAAAAGCAAGTTCTTCCTGCTTTTCACTAGTATATGGAACCGGCCTCAATAACCATTGGGAGATCTTCACTCAAGGGGCTATTAGAGAGGGCACTACATTGATGTAGGTAAGCACCCCACTTGGCCAGTGTGGCGTTTGTGCCAAACCACTCCTTGGCTTTTGGGTCCAGTCTCACACCCACGCCAACATGGGATAGTTGGTTATTAACTTTATTGGGGCCATTCCAGTGATGGGTTCTGCAGCCAGCAAGGCATGATATATGGCAGCCAGTTGTTTTTGTATCAAAGTGTATCGTACCTCTTCCCCTTTCCAGAGTTGTGACCAGAATCCAATAGGTTGGCGAGTTCCTTCAAGCCGCTGCCAGAGACCCCAGCTATAACCGTCTTCAGTCACATGTGCACCCAGCTCACAGGGCCTTGATGGGTCTATCACACTCAAGGCCTGAATGGCCTTGACTGCCCATTCGGCTGTAGTAAAGGCAGATGCACAAGTCTCATACTAGTCCCACCTGATGTCCTTTCATACCAACTGGTATAAGAGCTTCAGAGTTTGTGCCAAGTGCAGAATAAACTCTCCAGTAGCCTAGAACATCCAGAAACTCCTGCAGCAATGCTACAGTTGTACGGGTAGAAAAAGCCTGTACTTCATCTATAACTGCTTCTGGTATAACTTTGGTCTCACCCAACGAGATAAGTACCAAGAATTTGACAGACAAACCAGGTCCCTGAAACTTGGTACTGTTCACAGCCCATCCTTTCTCTTGTAGATGTTGCAGCAGTTTACGTGCTACACCTTCTAGATCTGAAAGAGAATTGGATGTGAACATGACATCATCAATATAATGATACAGCCACACCACTGGCGGTTTCTCCCACGTATTCACGTCCTGGGCTACAAGTCCATGACAGATGATGGGGCTGTGGAGGTATCCCTATGGAAGCATGGTGAAAGTCCATTGCCATCCTTCCCACGTGAAGGCAAACTGTTCCTGACTTTCCTGCTCAATGTCAATGGAAAAGAAGGCATTAGCAAGATCTACCATCTAATGGTATGTTCCTAGTTCATGGCTGAGGGTATCCATCAGGCCTGCAATAGAGGGGACAGCAGCATGCATAGGGGGTATGACTTTATTCAATTCTCTGTAATCCACAATCACATGCCAGGAGCCATCTGGTTTTTTTACTGGCCACACTGGGGAATTGAAAGGACTATGGGTGGGCTTTATAATACCCACCTTTTCCAGCTCCTGGATAGTTTCTCCAATCTTTTTATGTCCTCCAGGCAGTTTGTATTGTTTGGTATTAGTCACCTGCCAAGGCACAGGCAGAGCTATGGGAAGGTGCCTACCATGTCCCCTCAGAACTGCCTTCTCCACACATACTCTCAGTCTGAACTCACCTGCAGTGGTCTGCAACCAGAGACCCTGCAGGATATCAATCCCCAAAATATACTCAGGGATAGGAGATATATACCCAGTATACTCTTTTTGGGGTAGACACCCTATTCCCAAAGGGATTTGGGCTTGTTTCACTCAGCCTTATCCCTATATCCATCTATGATTCTGGGGTCTCGGGAAAACTGCTCAAGGTTATCATGAATCAGTGCACTTTCACCCCTGTGTCCGCCAGAGCCAGGACACATTGTCTGTTCACTTCACTGGGGACCAATGGATAGCTATTTCAACATGTGGCCTCCTGTTCCCCCTGGTCCCTCAGGTAGATATGTCGACCTTCCCCTCAGTCAAACCATGTTCTCCAATCGTCTTCCTGTGTGGGCTCGAGTGAGGTTGTCTCACTCTCCAGCAGGAAGTCTTGCAAACACACAGTTCAGACTTGTAGCTCTGGCTTTGCCCTTTGCCTCTTTGGTCTCAATAGCTGGAACTGCTGCTCTTGTTTTCAGATGTTGCCATAGGTCTAGTAAGATGTAATTTTACTTTCCATTTAATTTCCTTTCATCTGCTCCTACCGGTATTAAATCAACCCACATCTGGGTCCTCGTAACCTTCATGAGATCCTTTAAGTTCTTCTTGTGAGTAGAAGACCTTATTTCTCTCCGTTTTTTCATTGCTTCAACCTCTCCTCAGTCGACTACTGTACACGTTACCTTGCTAATGGCTGGCCATAGTGAGGGGAAAGAATGGCCACTAGAGACCCAAAGACAGATGTGGGAGGTGTTTGAAGCACAGTATTTCTCAACCCAGTAGTGAAAATCTCTTCATATGGGCCATAATTCTCTGGACTGTACATGGCATTTCCTATGCCTAGCTCTCATAACACCTGTTGGAGCTCAGCATACATCTGCCATCTATCAGGAGAGGATGGTAGATCACCCTGATTGGGCCACACAGCACGAAGTGCAGCTATAAGCTTATCGAGGAGGGAGTGATTCCCTGGGGTCTGATGTGCATTTTGTAATCGCTGCCTGCTTTCCCATCTCTGATCCCAACAGAACAGTTTCATCCACCCCTAAGTCCCACAGATGCAGGAGCCAAGCTGATATTGACTCCAAGGGCTTCTGCCTAAACCGGGAGCCCAAATCCACCAGCTCAGCCTGACCATAGGGGTGGAGCACAGAGTGCTCCACGAGGGGACTGCTCCTTTCCTAGGGGAACTTTCAACTACTGGGGATTTTCTTTACAACTACTGGGCGTGCTTTCAATACAGGAGGGGTCAGTGCCTCTGGTACCACCCCTTCATCCTTTCCCAGCTCCTCAATTTCTGGGGCTGATGGCACCTTTCTCTCCCCTGCCCCAAGTGCCTCCTCTGCCACAACCTTTACCTTTTCTACCACACCTCACAGCAATGCTAGCTCAGTCTTCAGTAGCTCTTACCTCCACCTTAGTTCTCCACATCTGGCGTTCTCGTGCCACCTCCTCCTGTGCTTCCCTCAGATAATCCACTGTCTGCCCCCTCCTAGGGGCAGCCCGCTGAAGCACCCCTCCCATAAGGGCAGCCTTTCTTTCTCCTTAGTAGTCAATGAACACTATGGATTTCACCACTTGTCTTGTCAAAGGCTTTCAGCCCCTGGCAAGTTCGGTGTGTGGGCCAGTTGGGTTCTTAAGGCCAGGATTCTCATGGAACTTAAACCACCTGATGATGTAACTGGCCTGTTGCTAGGCTACCTTTATGGAATAAGCTATTATTGCACTATATAGAAAGCTCGGCCCAGTGCTCTGGGTGTAGGCAGAGACACTAGTGCTTGACCTACCACTACGGGAAGACACAGGGTTATAAACCTTTTCACCCCAAAAGAACGTTTGCTGTCATCTTATTTGGTCACACTGTGTCTTGAAATGGATTTCAACCCCC
Organism: Manis pentadactyla; assembly: GCF_030020395.1. Taxonomy (NCBI): domain Eukaryota; kingdom Metazoa; phylum Chordata; class Mammalia; order Pholidota; family Manidae; genus Manis; species Manis pentadactyla. The sequence continues at coordinate 104,625,659 of NC_080021.1, forward strand.
AGAAAGTAGCTATGATTTTTTCATTTGTAGTATTTTATAAACTCATGGGTATCAACACACTTGTGGTATCATGATCCACTTCAATTATTATTCTTACTATGATCAAATCATCACATCTTTGGCCACTGGGTGCTACTTCAGGGTGGCTCCTATGTCCTTTCCCCTCCTGCTTTATTAGGCATAATTCACATGGTATAAATTTAAGGTATGTCACATGTTGATTTCCTGTGCCCTACTGAAATTCATTAGAGAATGTTAATAAATATAATTCATGATTTTAAAAACTGGTAAAGGAATGAATCAAGCACTTGTTCTGCCTTTAGTATAAGTTAGTACTTCGTAGTAACCAAATGGTTATGAGAGGAATTTTCTTTTTACTGAAATGTTTCAGTTAGTAAACAGAAGGGCTGACAAAGTACAGTACCACCGCTTTGCCACCTCCAATGAAAAAACGCATCTAGGAAACGATAACTAATTTTGAAAATAGCACAAAAAGACATATAGCTCCCCGTGTGAAGCACACAGTCAATATAAAGAATCTCCAGACCTAGCCACCAATCAGTTGAAATATAGGGATAGAGGAACATAGAAAATGATACCAGGGGGATATATTCATGAATATCCAGGCTGTTGAACACTCTATACGAAAAAAGACATGGTATCTTTAACAACAAAAATATTGCAAGAAGACAAAGACCTAGAGAGAAAACCTATAGATTAAAAGATACTTAAGAGATATAATCAGTCACTGTGTATGGACCCTATATGAATTCTAATCAAACTTACAACATGAATAAGAACAAAACCAAATGCTGAATACTGAATTTGATGATACAGATTAAATGACTATGATTTGCTTAAAACTAATCTAGGGTAGGGTAGGTGAGTGGATAGATGATGTGAGATGGATCTGATGGTACACTGATAATTGCTGGAGCTGGGGTGAAGAAACGAGGATGATCTTTAAGTATATTTGACCATGGATTTTATTGTGGTAAACTGCAAATACTGTCTTATTTTTGTATTTGATTTGAATCATATCTTAATACCCAGGGTTTTCCTTTCACACTATTTTCTTCCTTTAAATACAAATTTTAAGAATGCAACTAAAACTGTTTTGAAAAAAGCCCAACACTTAAAATACATAATTCTTCTATAAAGATGTTGTAACCACACACACACATGCGTGCACACAATCTGGCCTCCTGTATTTGCTAAAATGTTGATGACACACGTATAAAAATTTAATTTTTTGAAAATAACTTGGCTTCAAAGCAGTAGCAGCTGTCATTCTTAAATATGTCAAACATTTTTAAAAACTTACTTAAAAAATATGTAACTTCTTCAGAACAATGTTTAAAAAAGTTTCCTTAAAACCAAGAGATAGCTCTATAAAATTTGCCAAATCACAAAAATAGAATAAGCAGTTTCAAAGATACCAGGTGTTTGGACTTAACTACAATTTTACACAAAAGGATACATAATCATTTTTAAGTGTGCACTGAGTTTTAGTTTATCGTAGGTCACAAACTGTCAACCCACGGGCTATAACTGACTTGCAGGCAAGTTGTCTGGCTTGCATGGTTCAACAGTTAAAAATCAGGAGATTTCACATAAAAATAACCTTTATTTTGACAGTGCCACACACAGCAATAGCTGGAGCACAGCAGCAGCTACCTCTTCTAGGGAGGACATGGCACTCTACTTTCACCATACCTGCTTTCTTTTTATTTATTTGTTTATTTATTTATTTATGAAGGTATCATTGATACACACTTGTGAAGGTTTCACAAGAAAAACAATGTGGTTATTACAGTCACTCTTATCATCGAGTCCCCACATACCCCGTTGCAGTCACTGTCCATCAGTGTGATAAGATGCCACAGACTCCCTATTTGTTTTCTCTGAGCTACACTGTCTTCCCCGTAACCCCATACACACCATGTGCACCAATCATGATACCCCAAAATCCCCTTCTCCCTCCCTCCCTCCATCCCTCCCCTCCCCTTCGGTAACTGCTAGTCCCTTTTTTGGAGTCTGTGATAGTCTGCTGCTATTTTGCTCCTTCAGTTTTGCTTGAAATACACATGAAGATAGCATCTCAGAAACAAGCCACCATGAAAAGAAGAGAGAGAGATCTATGAAGTTAGAGAAGCTATCTGAACCAAGCTCCTTTGTAGAAGTTCAGGAAAACTAAATTCACATTAGAATGAGCAGAAAATTTTCCAGAAATGAGGGAAATCATTTGGTATTTGTCTTTCTCTGTGACTTATTTCACTGAGCATAGTACCCTCTAGCTCCATCCATGATGCTGCAAATGGTAGGATTTGTTTTCTTCTTATGGCTGAATAGTATTCCATAGTATTTCATATCCATACCTCCCTTCTTTGCAGATACATGTCTGGTCTTCTTAGGCATTTGAGTTTGTGATTACTAGATATGACCTAAAATCATTTATGGGAGGTTTTCTCTTAATTTTTAACAAAGTACTAGAGCAGAAAAAAACAATTTATCTATGAGAGCCAATATTACTCAGTTTTGCACTTTAAAAATGCAAAAGAAATCAGCATTCATATTCTTACAGCACAGAAATAAAATTGCTTTTCTTTGACAGAGTAGTATAAGGCTTACCTTCAGATCAAGGCTGCTAAGGCTTACAACATCATCAGCTTTCTCTCTTCATTTTCTTTTCTATAAGAAAAAAATGGTTTCATTTTTACATAGAAGGGAATGCATGTTACCCATTAGACTGCATACAACTAGTAAAATTACTTTTAAAAAAATAGCCTTTGCCTGTATTCATAAGAAAATTATTTGGGATGCTCATAAATTATCTTTAGCATACATACTGTCTGAAGAGCCCCCTGACCAAATCATGTGTTTGTGAAGTGATTCCACCCTATTAAATAATTTACTTATGTAAAGTTTGTAAGAACACAACTCTAACTTAAGTCAAGGATTGTTAGAAAAAAAGTAAAATATGTTTTACACATAATGGGAAACAAGTTTTTTTTTTAAAGGAACATATTTATTTTTCCCATGGGGACAGTTATCTTTACCATAAAACTTTTCTCATGGCCCAAAGTAAGATTTGTTGTTTGAAACAGGATTTATCAGCTGGAAGATGAATACACACATCCCTGGCATACCTTCCAGGAACCATTTATCCCTTCATTCAGCAATACTGGTGCTAGTAGAAGCAAAAACTGCATATATAGCTTTAACTTCTGGTCTTTAACCAATATTGAAGAAGAGTCCTTAAGTAACACTTCTTTCTCTCACATCTCAAAATAACTCTTCAGATTACTTGTGGTACAGCCTAGTTCTTAATGAACTCTCAAAACTGATGAGCCAGGGCTCCCTTCCAAGTCCTGGCTCACCCTGAGGAGAAACTGGTGGGAGTGCAATCAAAATTGAGCAGGATCAGAACAATGGAGGAGAAAGGGAAGATAAAGTCCAGATGGAAGTGGGGAAAATACATGAAGATAGCATCTCAGAAACAAGCCACCATGAAAAGAAGAGAGAGAGATCTATGAATTTAGAGAAGCTATCTGAACCAAGCTCCTTTGTAAATGTTCAGGAAAACTAAATTCACATTAGAATGAGCAGAAAATTCTCCAAGTCAGGAAAACTAAATTCACATTAGAATGAGAAGAAAAAAGAGAATAAAGGCAGAATAATATCCCTACAGGGAAAGCACCTCAGAAGGAAATGCTCAAGGCTGCAAAGCAAAACTATAACATACAATTTCAAATTTAACTAAAAGACATTAAGAAAATGTTAAGATGGGAAAGAACAATACAAGCTGATTGGAAAAAACTAAAAAAATGAGGAAATCTTTACTGATCTTAAGGTCATGTTCAGAAGATGCAGAAAAGTGAATAATTTGATCCTAATTTTGAAAGCAAACTAAGCAAAAACCCCACATCTCTTATTTGTAAGGCTATGTAAATAATTCTCTAAGCAAAACAGAGAAGGGTACATATAATGTTGCTAACATGGATTAAAGTAGAGGTTGGGGGGATGGAAAGACTTAGAGGAGACGAGAGGAAAGTAGGACACCTCGAGACAAAAAGAAGAGTGCACTGAGGGAAAAAGCACATACATGATAATATTTATACATTTACATAAAATCATACATGTGCATGGACATATGTATGAAGAAATTTAACAGATTTTAAAACATCCTATGTTTTCTTTCAAATTTTTTAAGGTTTTGCTTTTCATATTTATATATTCAATCCATCTAGAATTTACTTTTGTATGTATGTGCTATGGGGTAACACAGCCAATTGCCCCCATCCCAATACCACTTACTGACAGCACCATTCCTTCATAGTGCTTATGACACAGTAAGTTCTCATATATATGTAGATCAGTGTCTGGGTTCTCTACTTTGTTCCATCAGTTATTTGTCTATACCTGCACCCACATTATGCTGTGTAATTATTTTACCCTTGGTGTTGTCTTAATACCTAATACAGTACATCATATGTTCCCTGACTTGTATCCTACTTTCACTGTTCAGGGTTTTCCACTTTTCAACATGAAGTGTAAAATGAGATCTATTATATTCTAACGTGATTTATCAGAACTGCACTGGATTTATTAATTAATTTGGGGAGAATTGACATTTTTATGCTATTAAGTCTTTTCCTGAATGAATATGGTATAATCATTTGATTAGGTGTCCTTTGTTCTTTACTAATGCTTTCCAATTTTTCCCATAAAAGTCTCACAGATCTTTTATTAGGTTTATTCCTAGTTTTTAAAATTGTTTTTATTTCAATAAAAGCATCTTTAAAATTACTGTTTTAAATAAAATTTAACTGTTTACTGCTAGGCTATATACATTCTATTTTTTTCTTTTTATAGCTTTTATAGCCAGTAACCTTGCTTGAATTCCTGTTAGTTCTAATAGCTGTTACTTCTATTCTTTGGATATTCTATGTAGACAATCATATTGTCTCTAAGTAACGATATCATACTATCTCTTTTAATTTGCTACCACTTGTTTTCCTGTCTTACTGTGTTGGCTAGGAGCACTAGTACAATTCTAAATAGATATGGTGACAGCAGTCATCATTTTACCATTATGTATGCTGTTTGTGGCAGGTCTCAGGCTAAGGAAGTTCTTTTCCATTCTTGGTTTGTCAAGAATTTTATCATGGTGTTGATTTTATAACTTTCTACTCTTGCTTTTTCTGTTTTCTTTGGTTTACTCCATTGTTGTTTTTTTTAATCTCGAGTTAAATGCTAAATTTTTGCTCTTTATAGTGGAAAAAAGAGAAGGCTTCAGGTGTGCCCCGATTGGAGCCTGCTGGGTGGGGAAGCTGTAGGCAGGCTAACTAATAGCAGGCATCGTGTGTTATTTGGCTTGCTCTGGTGGGTTCTAAGTTGGAAGCAAGAACAATAGTTAAGGAAGCTGGCAATTATCAATCAAGTCCTGATCCTTCTGGGTCAATTGTTATTGTTTAGCTTCCTGGATTGCCAGGCATATTGTCCATTGGTATATTCTGCCTCTCATCCTTAATCCTCACGGGCTGTGTTCTCCATAAGTTACACAAACACCACAGATGGCTGTTATGCCTACAAAAAATGTACAAAAAAAAAAAACATTTAAAGAAGACCTAGTATCCATCCTTCTTAAAGCATTCCAAAAGTAGAAGTAAAGGGAATACTTAACAACTCTTCCTATGAGGACACCATTACTCTAATACCAAAGGCAGACAAAGAAACCATAAATAAAGAAAATTACAGACCAACATCCCTGATGAAAACAGATGCTAATATACTGAACAAAATATTAGCAAACTGAATTTGAAAATACATAAAAAAGATCATCCATCATGACCAAGTGGGATTTATTCCAGGAATGCAAGGATGGTACAATATTAGTATATCCATCAGTATCACACACCACATTAACAAAAAGAAGGATAAAAATCAAATAATCATCTCAATAGATGCTGAAAAAGCATTTGACAAAATTCAACATCCATTCACAATAAAAACTCTTACAAAATGGGTATACAGGCAAGTACCTCAACATAATAAAGGGCAAATACGACAAACCGACAGCCAACATTGTACTTAATAGCAAAAAGCTGAAAGCTTTTCCTCTAAGATTGGGAAAAAGACAAGAATGCCCACTCTCACCACTTTTATTCAACATAGTACCGGAGGTCCTAGCCATGGCAATCAGACAACACAAAGAAATAAAAGACATCCAGATTGGGAAGGAAGAAGTTAAACTGTAACTGTTTGCAGATGGCATGGTATGGTGCACAGAAAACCCTAAAGAATCCACCAAAAAACTACTAAAACTAATAACTGAATTCAGCAAAGTTGCAGGATACAAAATTAATACACAAAAATCATTGTATTCCTATATACTAACAATAAACTGGCAGAAAATCAGGAAAACGGCTCCATTTATAAGTGCATCAAAAAGAATAAAATACCTAGGAATAAACCTAACCAAAGAGGTGAAAGACCTATATTCTGAAAACAACAAGACACTCATGAAAGAAATTAAAGAAAACACCAAAAATGGGAACCTATCCCGTGCTCATACATAGGAAGAATTAATATTGTCAAAATGGCCATACCGCCCTCAAAGCAATTTACAGATTCAGTGCAATCCCTATGAAAATACCAACAGAATTCTTCAATAAACCAGAACAAATAGTTCTAAAATTCATATGGAACCATAAAAGACCCTGAATAGCCAAAGCAATCCTAACAAAGAAGAAAAAAGCTGGGGGGATTATGCTTTCTAACTTCAAGTTCTACTACAAAGCTGCAGTAATCAGAACAGTTTGGTACTGGCACAAGAACAGACCCATAGATAAATGGAACAGAATAGAGAGCTCAGATATAAACCCAAGCATATATGGTCAATTAATATATGACAAAGGAGCCACAGACATACAGTGGGGAAAAGACAGCCTCTTCAACAACTGCTGTTGGCAAAACTGGACAGCTACATGTAAGAGAATGAAACTGGATTACTGTCTAACTCGGTACACAAAAGTAAACTTGAAATGGATCAAAGACCTGAATGTAAGTCATGAAGCCATAAAACTCTTAGAAGAAAACATAGGCAGAATCCTCTTGAATATAAACATGAGCAACCTTTTCCTGAAGACACCTCCTCAGGTAAGGGAAACAAAATAAAAAATGAACAAGTGGGACTACATGAAATTAAAAAGCTTCCGTACAGTAAAGGGAACCATCAGCAGAACAAAAAGGCATCCTACAGTATGGAAGAATATATTTGTAAATGACTCATCTGATAAGGCTTTAACATCCAAACTATATAAAGAACTCATATACCTCAACACCCAGGAAACAAATAAACCGATCAAAAAATGGGCTGAGGACCTGAACAGATACTTCTCTGAAGAAGAAATACAAATGGCCAACAGGCACATGAAAAGATGCTCCACATTGCTAATCATCAGGGAAATGCAAATTAAAACCACAGTGAGGTATCACCTCACACCAGTTAGGATGGCCACTATTCAAAAGACAAGAAATAACAAGTGCTGCTGAGGGTGCAGAGAAATAGGAACCCTTCTACACATTTGGTTGGACTGCAAATTGGTGCAACTGTTGTGGAAAGCAGTATGGAGGTTCCTCAAAAAACTCAAAATAGAAATACCAGTTGACTCAGTAATTCCACTCTTGGGAATTTACCTGAAGAAAACAATCTCTCACTCAAAAAGATAGACACACCCCTATGATTACTGCTGCACTGTTTCTAATAGCTAAGGTATGGAATTAACCTAAGTGTCCATCAGTAGATACATGGATAACGATGTAGTACATATACACAGTGGATTATTATTCAGCGATAAAAAGAAAAGAAATCTTGCCATTTGCAACAACATGGATGGATCTAGAGAGTATTATGCTCAGTGAAATAAGCCAGGTGGAAAAAGACAAATATGATTTCACTTATTTGTGGAATATAAAAACAACGTAAAACAGAAAAAACACAAAACAGCATTAGACTCATAGATACTGAGAAGTAACTACTAGTTACCAAGGCAGAGGGGTGTGGGCAGAGGTTAGGGGGGTACTGTTGAACCACAGTGATATACATTTGATAAAAAATTTTTTTTTAAGTTTTTTTTCTCAGTATAAAAAAAAAAATTTTTTTAATTAATGAAATGTATTCAGGAAACTGCAAGTAGTTTCTCTGGTTTGAGCATCCAAAGAAATAAGGAAGGGCTAAATCATGAGCAAAGACCTTACATAGAACCCTTAAAGAGTCTGGGGCTTGATTCTGAATATGTATGATAGTTAACAGCTAATTGATTTCTAAGGAAAAATAAGGACAGATTGGAAGAAGGCACAACTGATGAGAAAGGCTGATTAGGAGACAGATCCAGTATTTCTTACAATAGATGATAAGGGGCTGAGGCAACAGCAAGCAAGGTCAGAGAAAAGTAGATTAGAAAGAGGGGTCAACAACAAAATTGGTAGGAGATTTTCTTTTTTTCCTCTCTATGCTTGATCAGTTACTACCAAGGCTTTTGGCATAGTGAAATATAATGCTACTAATAGTAATTTGAAATAGAGGCAGAAAGATTTTAATATATTTAAAGTAAACATTTCCTAAAGAGTTATTTGAGAAAGATTAAAATACAGTAAGCTTTTCATTACTCTTGGAGTTCAGATTTTCTCTGAGGGCCTCTCAGTGGAGCAGAGTAACTTCAGGAACTGACTTTTCTTGCCACTGCAGGAAAATCAAGCAAAAATGAAGAAAAGAGCATGATTTTTGATAAAACATGGAGTAAGGTATTTAAGTTAAACAAAGAAGGCATCTGAAATAAATCATAATTCATATGACTAAACAATACACATATATATATCATAAACAAATGCTAAAAGATTATAGGGACAACAGGACCTTCATATCACATGAGTTCTCACAGCATTTTTAAAAAACACTGCTCGAGGTAAGTGAAGTGCTATCATATCCTACATGGTTAGAAAGAGCCATCAGTGGGGGAATGGGTTGTGAAGCAGCAATTATGATTTCTCAGAAGATTATTTTTAATCTACTACAAATATTCATTTCAAGATGGTAATCATGGTGGTGCTTAAAATATTCAGTAGATACTTCCTTTCAGGTATAAGAAAAATGTTAAGGAGAACACAAAACCAAAGTTATTCATTTCTTTATTCTCTAGAATCGACCATACTGACCTCAGAATGCGTTATGTCTGAAAGTTGGAAAGAAAAATAGCTCTTAAGAATTTTAAGCAGGTCAACAAACTGGAAAAATATTTCCAATCGGAGGGCAAGATTCTTTCCAGCACTAGCTGTAGTCAGCTTCACAGTAATGCTGTTTTTTCCCTTTCAATAACAAGTATCTATTTATTTTGAACACCCATGAAAAAAACGAACCCAAAAAACAAACTGTGCCCAGAAAGCATGCAAGACAGTGCCAATTTTCAAAAATCTTGGAAAGACATACAGTCATTTTTCAGAGGTCTGACTCAAAATATAATAGCTATTTTAAATCCTTGTGGGAAAAAAACTGATTTCCCAAAATATTAAGATTTTAAGTAGCCTTTCTAGAAGATACCCAGTATAGTCCATTTAAACAGAGGTTTAAGAATTCAAGAACTTTTGTCCAATTCCCTTTTTTCATATATCTAAATAATTTTAACATTTAAGGCATAAAATAAATGAAGTAACCAGCTTGGTGTGTTAAACTGTGTTTCTTATTATCCCCACTGTAACTTTTCCATGGGCTCTAACATACTTCCTTTTGTATCATTTCATGTGTTTTTGAATAATGTAAATTATTTTTACACTAAACTAGTTTTAGTCTAAACAGAGCATAATTACAATGGTAAAGCTGATGTTCAAAAAGAATTTGATTCATTTTTAAACCAAATTATATTTTCAGAGATTATATTTGTGTCTCTGCCCTTCTCTATCATGGCAGATAATTAAGACCTGAACTGGAATATAAATGGCAGAAAGGTAGGTCAATGAACATTTTCATAAAATATAGCAGACAATGTGAGATAAGTCTTCTAATGAAAAAGGAAAACAATCCACAAAAATACAAAGATATTGGCTTATTACTAGGTAGGTTAGTTAGGGGTTTACAATGAGAACCAAAATGACCTACCAAAGTAATATTTTTAGAAAGCAAGCAAAATAGAAGGACTAGAGGAATATAGCAGAGTAGGTCACTGATCGTGGCAAGAAAGATGACTTGAAGCATAGGGACACTCAAAATATGACAAAATGTAATTGAAAATTGTGTCAGATGCCTCCAGGTTTGTTAAGAATTACTTCCTATGTGAAAACAAGAAAAGAATACAGTAGTACAGAAATGTAGCTGCTGGGCTAAGTAAATTGTCCCCACACATTAGCAGTGCAACACAAATAAATGCCTCAGCCCAATTACAAACTACTGTGCATAACTCACAAATAGCTAAAATTAAAAACGTTAATCTATAAATGCCAAGGGCACCATGAGTATAGAGAAAACGGTATAAAATAACATAGTTAACATTTGTTGATATTTGGGTTGCTCAGGTTCTTGATTTCTTTGCAATTCAGGCAACAAATGATGACAATTATTGCAGACACAACTCATTTCTTTGGGTCAAATATCTGATAGCATCTGTTTTGATTGCCCCTCATCTTTGCTATTAAGTCTCTTCTCCTGCCTCATAAAAATTCTAGAGGAGTGGATAATCATGTAGACTATATCCCCTGCCACACTGGGGGCTTTCTGTATCGGAAATTACCAAATAATAGATACATCTTGGAACATCTCTAGTCTAGAACACAGCTGACTATCTAGAAACCACACACACACTCACACACATTCCAGACATCACAATGTCCTTTATACTCATACCCACACTATCACTGCCTTTGTATTATGCAAACTTAATACATTCATCAGGATGCCTTGCCATAGCATCAAATTCAGGAGAGGGGATACAGCAAGTTAACTGTGAGGCAAGAGAAAATTATCTAAAAGCATACATCATTAAAAGTCTAGTAGCCTTTGAAAACACTTTGGCCACTCCTTAAAAAGTTAAACTTAAGACCTAGCAATTCCACTCCTAGGAAACTACTGGAGAGAAATGAAAACATACCATTCACACAAAGACTTGAATGTAAATGTTCATAGCAACATTATCCATAGTAGCCAAAACTGGAAACAATTTAAATCTCTAACAACTGGTTAAAAGAGTAACAAAATGTGATATATTCATTTCATATAACAGAATACTATTTAGCAATAAAAAAGGAATGAAATATTCCCACATGCCATAATATGGATGAACTGCAAAAACAGATGCAAAAGACTGTATGCTGTATGATTCCATTTATATGAGATATCAAGAAACAGAAAATTATAAAAACAAAAAGTAGATCAGTGACTGCCTAGGCATGGGAGTGAGAATAAGGAACGACAACTAGTGAGGGAGTATTGGGGGTGATAAAATCTTTTAATAGTGGACTGTGGTGATGGAAGCACATCTCAAAACATTTACTAATAATCATTGAATTGCACACTTATAATGGGTGCTATGATATTCAAGTTATATGTTAATAAAACTGATCAAAAGTACAGTCATTTGATGTGGGAACAAACAGCAGCAGGAACTAATGTGGGCATCCTTTTACTTTTAGCAAGTATTAGTATAAATAGTAATAATAATGACAGTCCTGGGTTATCAAGAACTGACTTGACTATTTGTGCCTATATGCACTGATTTAGGTTGAAGTATACTGTGAAAAATAGCCCATCCCAAAAGTTAAACTCCCCAAAAGGGAAGAGAATCCTCGATCTGAGTTTCTACAGCAGCTATCCTGGCTTAAGACTGCCATAACCCTGGATATCCACTCTACAAATTCACCAATTTTACTGGAAAAACAAAATTGAAAGAGTAAGTCCAATCACTACTGGTGATTGGACACAGACATATTATTTTTCTACCAATATATAGCATTACTTCTAATCGATTAAAAAGGAAAATATAAAATCCTTATAAAGGTCAGTTTTTAGATTCCTGCCGTACAGGTGATGCCTAATAGTCAATGGATTCTCCTAAGATCCCAAAGGGCAGGAACAGAATTATTTAAATGCTATTTATATGCAGTATTTTAATACTTGTGAAGAGCTCCTTAAATGTGGTTGAGTGATAGTAATTGTTCCACTAATTTTACTGATGCATCTCTTTACAGACATTCAGCGGAGGAAGCATGGCAAACAGAACATTAAATTAAGAGTTAGAAAACACAGGACAAAATTTTTCCAGCGTCTCACTGAATTTCACTAAGCTTCAAATGCCTCATATATAAAAGAAGTTGTACTATTTTGTAAGGCCCTCTCTTTCAGTACTAAATGAATGAACCAGTGTTTTTTTATGTGTAATAGCTGCAAAAAATGTACTGAATGTTTATTATGTACCACGTACTATTCTAAGCATTTTAGGTGCTGATAGTTACATGCATTAACTTACAATCCTCATAGCAACTCTATAAAGCAGGAACTATTACTATTTCCACTTTATAAATGAAGAAGCTGGGGGGACATGCATTAATTAACCTGGTCAAGGCCTCAAAGTAGAGAATCAGGATTCATATCCAGTTCATTTCGCTCTAGCATTGTGTTGTTACTTATTATATATACCAACTCTACAAAAAGTTTATTGTAGAGCTAATTACTAAATATTCTTTGATAAAGGGTACATAGGTGATACCTCAAGTGTTTTCCTGTAGAAAATGAAAATGATATCTAGTATTTATTTGCATGCTTAGGTACTATTCTAGTGCTTTACATCAATTATCTCACATAATTTTCACAACCTTATGAGACAGAAACTATGAAGTGAGATGTAAAGAGATTAAGTCCTTGAAAGGCAGAGTTTGAACCCAGGAAATGTGATTGTAAAGCCTAAACTATTTAAACACTGATGTTTTATTTGGCTGTGGGTCTCACTCTAAAAGAATGTACATTCCCAGAGAAAAGAGTTGACTCAAACCTGGGGCCATAACAAACTGTCAGGAAAACTAGGCCAGAAAAGCAGGCCTTCTCCTGAGCTCTGAACCACATGGTGTGGCTCAGGGCTGTCAGTGGACACAACTATTTCCTACTACCCAGAACAGACAGAGGAGGAAGTTAAGAGGGGAATGCAGTTCAGAAGCCTGACATAAAAAGCCTAACATAGAAAACTTACACCTCATTGGATTCTGGTTGTTTCTGCTCTTTTCTCCCCCTAATTATCTTTCCCTTGCTATTATTCTATAGCAGTCAGCACACACACATTATGTCCAAAAATTTTTTCTTTACCTCAGTATGAAGTAGTTCAAGTATGAACATTTAGCAGAGGCAAATCAGCTTCACAATTCTTTATTTAACTTGGTACAGATTTAAAACTAAGTCATTTCTTTTAGGTGCTACACATCCTAGCCATTTCTATTCCCTAGCTCCTTCTCTAGTCTAGCCAATTTCTTGCTAGGATGGGAGGATTGACAATTAGCAATGGGTGTAGCTAGCAATGAGCTCCAACCACTTGGGCCAGGTTGATTAAAGGGCCGGCTCTGTAAAAAGTAGTTATGCATGCACATGTACATATACACAACCCCACCAAAAGCTGACATGTTTCACTTTATACTCCTGACCACAAATTTCAGATGGGTCTTGAGTTCTGCCCAGAAAGCTATTATATTTCCCTTGTCATTTCCTCACCTACCCTCTGAAGTAACTATTTCAAATCTTTCTCTCTTTACTCTTTCAATATTCCTTCCTCATCTCCACCTCATTTGCAGCTTATGAATCTTACTGAATCATATCCCACATGCTTGTACTGTCCAATCTGCCAACATACCATAAACTTCCTTTTCTCTTTAATAATGTATTATCTAAAGCCAAAAACTCTATTTTACAGTTGGTCATAACTTCTCTTCCCTACTCTTAAAAGCAGCCAAAGACAAAACACATTAACTTCAAAGGAACAAGAATTGAACATTAAATGTAAATGGATCATATGTATCAATTTAAAGATACAAATTGCCAGGAAGGGGGAAATCCTTTCTGAATAAGTTAGTGTAATCAGGTCATCTTGAGGAAAAGCAGTTGTGTGATTGAATTGTGAGCTATATTAGGTGTTCATTTCCATAGTAAAATATTTTTACGTGAGAGGGTGGTCAACAGATAAACTGTCATCATTATTTGGACTTGTATTTTGCAGACATTTACTCTATAATGGTACAATGGCACATTGCTGCCAGTGATAAAATTTGAGCTTTTAAATGAAAATCAGAATTTTTGAAAATTGTACCCATCTGTGTGAGCATGACATTTTCTCAACACTAAAAAGTTTTTCACATGAGATTGGTGGTGATATCAATAATTGTGATTTTTTTGCTGGCACATAACACTATGTATTTACCTTTGGAAGACCTGCATAACTCAGTGCACCAATATTTTCCAAATGATCAATGCATAATGTCACAAAAATATGCATTGGTAAAAAATCTATTTAAAATTTAAAAGACCAATGGATTTTACTGTAACAGAGAATGAAAACTTCATTAATACAGTTTCAGATTCCAAACTGCCGCCAACTATTAAGAGACTACCACTTGTCAGTTCTAGTGTATTACCGAAGAAAACTATCCACAATTGTCTTGAAAAGACTATTAAAGATTTCATGCTTTTTTGACTTAAAAATCTATCAGGGCAGATGGCAGCATAAGACGTGAGGCAGAAACCTCCTCCCAAAACCACAAATAACATGAAAATACAGCAAATACAAATAATCCTGAAAGAGCGACTAGAAAGAAGACTGCATCAGACAGCCTACATTTGGGGAAAAGACAAGATCTTACAGGAAAGGGTAGGTAGCAAAGCTGCAATCCGGTGGTAGGCAAGCCCTCCTCATTTGCAAACTCACCGGCAGAAGGTAGAGAAACAGAGCGGGCAGGGAACAGAAGGCTAGGACTGCTAAACAATCACCCCTGGAGATATGCTCTGGGAGCACAAACCCACATTACATAGTGTTCTGAAGATTAGTGGGGTTGGAAAGCAAAGACAGGCAAAATACATGGAGAGACTGAGATTCCAGCCGCTTGTGGAGAACAGTACCCACAACTAGATGCTCTGGGGCAAAAGAAAGGTGGGCACTTTGAAAGACACCCCAGTAGTGAGTGGACAGCTAAAGGGGCAAGGATTACCCAGAGCTTACTGCTCAGGAGAAAGGACAGGTGGACTAAATTGTCCTGGCACACTCAGCCCAGCAGACTGGGAACTCTCAGGAGCTTCAGGTGCTCTCTCCCCCTGGTAGGCGAAGTGCTGAGTCCCCCTAATGTGACATGCAGCATGATGCTCCTTCCTCCCGGCTGGTACCAGTTTGCAAAACTGATGCCCCCACCATCGCACCAGGCCAGCCAGAGGGCAGTCCCGCCTACAGCAGCTACAGTGGCATAACGCAGAGGGTCCTCCATGTTTGCTCAGCCCACTGGCCCTGGCAATGAAGGCACACAATGCAGCTGGTGAGCAGGAAAGAGCTCTTTCCTCCCAGCAGGCACCAGCAATGCTCACCTGCACACCTGCCATTGCTCCAGGTGCTGGGCAGGTCCAGAGAGTAGAGTTTCTGGGTAAAAGAGGGCACTGCGACCTACGCAAAGTTATTATTCCATAGTAATCACTAGAAATATGAAATGGCAAAAGAATATTGTACAAACCAAAATCCCTCAAACACTAGAAAGAGAGCTAAGTGCAACTGAAGTCACCAATCTTCTTGATAAAGATTTCAAAATAAAAATCATAAACATGCTAATGGAACTGGAGAAAAATATTCAAGTTCTCAGGGAGGATTTCAAGAAAGACATAGAAACTTTGAAAAATGCAGTATCTGAAATAAAACATACAATGGAGGGATTTAAAAGATTAGATGAGGTGAAGGAGATGGTAAATGAAGTAGAAATTAGAGAACAGGAATACAAAGAAGGTGAGGCACAGAAAGAAAAAAGGATCTCTAAGAATGAAAATACAAATGAAATAATATTCATATTATAGAGGTATCAGAAGAAGAAGAAAAAAAAAGGGTAGAAAGTCTCTTTGAGGAAATAATTGACAAAAACTTCGCCAATCTGGGGAACGAAGTAGTCTCTCAGGCCATGGAAGTGCACAGATCTTGTGTACACAAAGGATCCAAGGAAGATAACACCAAGACATACAATAATTAAAATGGCAAAGATCAAAGACAAGGACAGAATATTTAAAGCAGCCAGACAGAGAAAAATGATCACATACAAAGGAAAATCCATCAGGCTATCATCAGACTTCTCAACAGAAACCTCACAGGCCAGAAGGGAGTGGCATGATATATTTAAAGCAATGAAACAGCAGGGCCTCGAACCAAGAATACTTTATCCAGCAAGATTATCAGTTACGTTTGAAGTAGGGATTAAACAATTTCCAGATAAGCAACAGTTGAGGAAATTTACCTCCCACAAACCGTTCTATAGTATATTTTAAAGGGACTGCTCTAGATGGAAGTGCTCCCAAGCCTAAATAGCTCTCACCAGAGAAAATAAAACCACAGTAAAGGAACTAGACCAATAAATAACTAAGGAAATGCAAAATTAAATCAACTACTCCCAAAGTCAGTCAAGGGATATACAAAGAGTACATAATAAGACACCTAATATATAAAGAGTGGCAGAAGAAGAAAAACAAGGGAGAAAAAAAAAAACTCTTTAGATTGTGTTTGAAATAGCATAATAAGCGAGTTAAGTCAGAATGTTAGTGAGTATAGAAGCTGCCCTTGAACCTTTGGTAACCACGAATCCAAAGCCTGCAATAGCAATATAAGTATCTATCGATAATCACTCCGAATGTAAATGGGATGAATGTACCAATCAAAAGACACAAAGTTACAGAATGGATAAAAAAGCAAGACCTATCTATATGCTGCCTACAAGAGACTCACTTCAAAGCCAAAGACATACACAGACTAAAAATAAAGGGATGGAAAAAGATACTTCATGCAAATAATAGGGAGAAAAAAGCAGTAGTTCCAGTACTTGTATCACACAAAATAGACTTAAAAGCAAAGAAAAGAACAAGGGACAAAGAAGGACATTACATAATGATAAAGGGGTCAGTCCAACAAGAGGATGTAACCATTATAAATACCTATGCACCCAACACAGGAGCACCTATATATGTGAAACAAATACTAACAGAATTAAAGGGGGAAATAGAATGCAATTCATTCATTTTAGGAGACTTCAACACACTACTCATCCCAAAGGAGAAATCAACTATACAGAAAATAAGTAAGGAGACAGAGGCACTGAACAAAATTAGAGCAGATGGACCTAACAGACATCTACAGAACACTCCACCCAAATGCAGCAGATACACATTCTTCTTAAGTGCATAGGGAACATTTTCAAGAACAGATCATATATTAGGCCACAAGAAGAGCCTCAGTAAATTCAGAAAGATTGAAATTGTACCAACCACCTTAACAAGATATAAAACTAGAAATAAATTACGTAAGAAAACAAAAAAGCCCACAAACACAGAGGCTTAACAACATGCTCCTAAATAATTAATGGATCAATGACAAAATAAAAACAGAGGTCAAGCAAAATATAGAGACAAATAACAACAGTAACTCAACACTGCAAAATCTACGGGTTGTACCAAAGGCCATGCGAAGAGGGAAGTATATTGCAATACAGGCTTTCAAGAAAGAAGAAGAATCCCATATGATCAGTCTAAACTCACAATTAATGAAACTAGGAAAAGAAGAACATATGAGGCCCAAAGTGAGTAGAAGGAGGGACATAATAAAGATCAGAGCAGAAATACATAAAATTGAGAAGAATAAAACAAGAGAAAGAATTAATGAAACCAGGAGCTGGTTCTCTGAGAAAATAAACAAAATAGATAAACCCCTAGCCAGACTTATCAAGAAAATAAAGAAAGTCTATACACATAAACAGAATCAGAAATGTGAAAGGAAAAATCACTACAGACACCACAGAAATATAAAGAATTATTAGAGAATACTATGAAAAATTATATGCTAACAAATTGGATGACCTAGAAGAAATGGACAACTTTCTAGAAAAATACAACCTTCCAAGACTGACCCAGGAAGAAACAGAAAATCTGAAGAGACCAATTACCAGCAATGAAATTGAACTGATAATCAAAAAACCACCTAAAAACAAAAGCCCTGGTCCAGATGGCTTCACCACTGAATTTTATCATTTAGAGAAGACGTAACACCCATCTTCCTTAAAGTTTTCCAAAAAGTAGAAAGTAGGGAATACTTGCTAATTCATTCTATGAGGCCAGCAACACTCTAATGCCAAAACCAGGCAAAGACACCATAAAAAAAGAAAATTACAGACCAATGTCCCTGATGAACAAAGATGCAAATATCCTCAACAAAATATTAGCAAACTAAATTAAAAAATACATCAAAAACATCATCCATCATGATCAAGTGGCATGTATTTCAGGGATGCCAGGATGTTTAATATTTGAAAATCCCGTCAACATCAGACCAAATCAAGAAACAGAAGGGAAAAAGTCACATGATCATCTCCATAGATGCTGAAAAAGCATTCGACTAAATCAATATTCATTCACAATAATAACTCTCAACAAACGGAGTACAGAGGGCAAGTACCTCAACATAACAAAGGTCATATATGACAAACCCACATCCAATATTATACTTAACAGCAAGAAGCTAAAAGCTTTTCCTCTAAGATCGGGAACAAGACACTCTACATACTTTTATTCAACATAGTTCTGGATGTCCTAGTCACAGCAATCAGACAATACAAAGAAATAAAAGCCATCCAGGTTGGTAAGGAAGAAGTTAAACTGTCACTGTTTGCAGACGGCATGGTATTGAACATAAGAAACACTAAAGAATGCACCAACAAACTACTGGAATAACTGAACTCAGCAACATTGCAGGATACAAAATTAATACACTGAAATTGGTGGCATTCCTATATAACTAACAATGAACTAGCAGAAAGAAAAATCAGGAAATCAATTCCATTCACAATTGCATCAAAAAGAATAAAACACCTAGGAATACACCTAACCAAGGAGGTGAAAGATCTATACCGTGAAAACTACAAGCCACTCATGAGAGAAATTAAAGAAGACATTAATAAATGGAAATGCATCCCATGCTCCTGAATAGGAAGAATATTGTCAAAACGGCCATCCAGCCTAAAGCAATCTACAGATTCAATGCAATCCCTATCAAAATACTGACAGCATTCTTCAATGAACTAGAACAAACTGTTCCAAAATTCATATGTAACCACAAAAGACCCCAAATAGCCAAAACAATCCTGAGAAGAAAGAATTAATCTGGGGGGTTTATGCTCCCAAACTTCAAGCTCCACGACAAACCCACGGTAATCCAGACAATTTGGTATTGGCACTACAACAGATCCATAGATCAATGGAACAGAATTAGAGAGGACACATATAAACCCAAGCATATACGGTCAATTAATATATGATAGAGGAGGCATGAATATACAATGGGGAAATGACAGCCTCTTCAAGAACTGCTGTTGGCAAAACTGGACAGCTACATGTAAGGGAATGAAACTGGATTACTGTCTAACTCCATACACAAAAGTAAACTCAAAATGGATCAAAGACATGAATGTAAGTCATGAAACCATAAAACTCTTAGAAGAAAACAGGCAAAAATCTCTTGCATATAAACATGAGCAACTTTTTCCTGAACACATTTCTTTGGGCAAAGGAAACAGAAGCAAAAATGAACAAATGAGAGTACATCAAACTAAAAAGCTTCTGTACAGCAAAAGACACCATCAGCAGAACAAAAAGGCATCCTGCAGTAAGGGAGAATATATTCATAAATGACATATCCGATAAGGGGTTGACATCCAAAATATGTAAAGAGCTCACACGCTTCAACACCCAAAAAGCAAACAACCTGATGAAAAAATGGGCAGAGGATATGAGGAGACAGTTCTCCAAAGAAGAAATTCAGATGGCCAACAGGCACATGAAAAGATGCTCCACATCACTAATCATCATGGAAATTCAAATTAAAACCACAATGAGATATCTCCTCACACCAGTTGGGATGGCCAACATCAAAAAGACAAGGAACAAGAAATGCCAGTGAGGATGTGGAGAAAGGGGAACCGTCCTACACAATTGGTAGGAATGTAAATTAGTTTAACCATTGCGGAAAGCAATATGGAGGTGCCTCAAAAACTAAAAATAGATATACCATTGGACCTAGGAATTCCACTCATAGGAATTTACCCAAAGGAAAGAAAATCTCAGATTCAAAAAGACATATGCACCTCTATGTTTATTGAAGCACTATTTGCAATACCCAAGACATGGAAGCAACCAACCTAAGTGTCCATCAGTAGATGAATGGATAAAGATGTGGTAAATATACACAATGAACTACTATTCGGCCATAAGAAAGAAAGAAATCCTACCATTTGCAACAACATGGATGGAGCTAGAGAGTATTATGTATTATGCTCAGTGAAATAAGCCAGGCAGAGAAAGACAAGTACTAAATGATTTCCCTCATTTGTGGAGTATAACAATGAAGCAAAACTGAAGGAACAAAACAGCAGCAGACTCACAGACTCCAAAAAAGGGACCAGTGGTTACCAAAGGGGAGGTTGGGTGGGGAGCGAGGGGAAAGAGGATTGAGGAGTATTATCATTGGCATATATGGTGTGTGTGGCGTCATGGGGAAATCATTGCAGCACAGAGAAGACAAGTAGTGACTCTGTGGCATCTTACTTGGCTGATGGACAGTGATTGCATTTGGGCTGTGGGGGGGACTTGTTAATACGGGTGAATATAGTAAGCACAATATTTTCATGTGAAACCTTCATAAGAGTATAGATCAATTATACCTTAATAAAGAACATGATAGCTTTCATGTACATACACCCATATATGCTGGTGCAATTACCTTAAGAGAAATTGCTTGGTTTTAAGTACATAATTTAAAATGTGTTTTATTTACCAGATTACCCTGCAACATGTATGTAACAGAAGTACTAGAAGAAGAGGAGAGAAAGGAACAGAAAAAATAATGTGAAGAAATAATGCCTGGAAACTTCTCAAATTTATGGAAAAACAATAACCTACAAGTACAGAAAGCTCAACGAACTCCAAGTACCATAAAAAAGAGATGCACAGACTTAAACAGTAAAAATGGTCAATAATAGGAGAAAAACGTTTAATGCCTGCTGCTTAAAATGGAATTCCAAAAAGATCAATAGCTGACTCATCAAGAAACAATGGGGGGGCGGAGCCAACATGGCGGCGTGAGTAGGACAGTGGGAATCTCCTCCCAAAAACATATATACTTTTGAAAATACAACAAACACAACTAGCCCTAAAAGAGAGACCAGAAGATGCAGGACAGTGGCCAGACTGCAGCTACACCAGCGAGAACCCACCGACTGGTGAAAGCGGTAAGATACAAGCCCCGGCCCGGCGGGACCTGAGCGCCCCTCCCCCCAGCTCCCAGCGGGAGAACAATAGGCAGAGCGGGAGGGAGACGGAACCCAGGACTGCTGAACACCCAGCCCCAGCCATCCGGGCCAGAGCGCAGACACAGTACATGCCCAGGGGGCCCTGGATACTGGGGGAACAGTGAGTAAGACCTCTGAGCGGGTGCTGAAGCTGATGACCCTGTGACAAAGAAAAGCGGGGGCTTTTTGAAAGTCTTAAAGGGACAGGGACTTAACAGCTTGACGGAAAAAACCCAGGTCACAGTACAGCAGCTGGAAATTACAGGGAAAACCGGGTGCACTAACCCCCTGGGCAACAGCTCTGAGACCCCTCACGGAGGCAAACAGTCAAGCAGCCCCCCCATCCATCACCCCACCGGGCGCTGCGAAAGCAGAGAAGCAGCCTGAGACAAATTCCGCCCACAGAAAGGGAAATTTCTCCCTTCCGGCCAGGCAAGACACAAAGACCCACTCTACATGCAATTACCCAACACACGCCACTAGGGGTCGCAGTTGTCCCAGTAAAGAAAGGCCAGTAGCAAGTGAAAATTTTGGCCCTCCCACCTGACAGTCAATAGCACCTGTCAACATGAAAAGGCAAAAAAATATGATCCAGACAAGACTAACCCAGACAGCTTCGGCATCTGCTACATCTTCCCCTGAGAAGGAATCTGGGGAGATAGATTTAGCCAGTCTACCTGAAAAAGAATTCAAAACAAAAGTCATAACCATGCTGATGGACTTGCAGAGAAATATGCAAGAACTAAGGAAGGAGAATTCAGAAATAAAACAAGCTCTGGAAGGACTTCAAAACAGAATGGACGAGATGCAAGAGACCATTAATGGACTAGAAAACAGAGAACAGGAACGCAGAGAAGCTGATGCAGAGAGAGATAAAAGGATCTCCAGGAATGAAAGAATTTTAAGAGAGCTGAGTGATCAATCTAAAAGGAATAATATAAGAATCATAGGTATTCCAGAAGAAGTAGAGAGAGAAAAGGGGATAGAAAATGTCTTTGAAGAAATAATTGCTGAAAATTTCCCCAAACTAGGGGAAGAAATGGCCTCTCAGACCACAGAGGTACACAGAACTCCCATGACAAGGGATCCAAGGAGGGCAACACCAAGACACATAATAATTAAAATGGCAAAGATCAAAGACAAGGACAAAGTATTACAAGCAGCCAGAGAGAAAAAAAAGGTTACCTACAAAGGAAAACCCATCAGGCTATCATCAGACTTCTCAACAGAAACCCTACAGGCCAGAAGAGAATGGCATGATATACTTAATGCAATGAAACAGAAGGGCCTCGAACCAAGACTACTGTATCCAGCACGAATATCATTTAAATATGAAGGAGGGATTAAACAATTCCCAGACAAGCAAAAGTTGAGGGAATTTGCCTCCCACAAACCACCTCTACAGGGCATCCTACAGGGACTGCTCTAGATGGGAGCACTCCTAAAAAGAGCACACAACAAAACACCCAACATATGAAGAAGGGAGGAGGAGGAATAAGAAGGGAGAGAAATAAAGAATCATCAGATTGTGTTTATAATAGCTCAACAAGCGAGTTAAGTTAGACAGTAAGACAGTAAAGAAGCTAACCCTAAACCTTTGGTAACCACAAACTTAAAGCCTGCAATGGCAATAAATTCATACCTTTCAATAATCACCCTAAATGTAAATGGACTGAATGCACCAATCAAAAGACACAGAGTAATAGAATGGATAAAAAAGCAAGATCCATCCATATGCTGCTTACAAGAGACTCACCTCAAACCCAAAGACGCGCACAGACTTAAAAGTCAAGGGATGGAAAAAGATATTTCAAGCAAACAACAGAGAGAAGAAAGCAGGTGTTGCAATTCTGGTATCAGACAAAACAGACTTCAAAATAAAGAAAGTAACAAAAGACAAAGAAGGACATTACATAAAGATAAAGGGCTCAGTCCATCAAGAGGACATAACCATTATAAATATATATGCACCCAATACAGGAGCACCAACATACCTGAAACAAGTATTAACAGAACTAAAGGAGGAAATAGAATGCAATGCATTCATTCTAGGAGACTTCAACACACCACTCACTCCAAAGGACAGATCCACCAGACAGAAAATAAGTAAGGACACAGAGGCACTGAACAACACACTAGAACAGATGGACCTAATAGACATCTACAGAACTCTACATCCAAAAGCAACAGGATACACGTTCTTCTCAAGTGCACATGGAACATTCTCCAGAATAGACCACATACTAGGACACAAAAAGAGCCTCAGTAAATTCCAAAAGATTGAAATCCTACCAACCAACTTTTCAGACCACAAAGGCATTAAACTAGAAATAAACTGTTCAAAGAAAGCAAAAAGGCTCACAAACACATGGACGCTAAACAACACGCTCCTAAATAATCAATGGATCAATGACCAAATCAAAATGGAGATCCAGCAATATATGGAAACAAATGACAACAACAACACTAAGCCCCAACTTCTGTCGGACGCAGCAAAAGCAGTCTTAAGAGGAAAGTATATAGCACTCCAAGCATATTTAAAAAAGGAAGAGCAATCCCAAATGAACGGTCTAATGTCACAACTATCAAAATTGGAAAAAGAAGAACAAATGAGGCCTAAGGTCAGCAGAAGGAGGGACATAATAAAGATCAGAGAAGAAATAAATAAAATTGAGAAGAATAAAACAATAGCAAAAATCAATGAAACCAAGAGCTGGTTCTTCGAGAAAATAAACAAAATAGATAAGCCTCTAGCCAGACTTATTAAGAGGAAAAGAGAGTCAACACAAATCAACAGTATCAGAAATGAGAAAGGAAAAATCACAACAGATCCCGCAGAAATACAAAGAATTATTAGAGACTACTATGAAAACCTATATGCTAACAAGCTGGGAAACCTAGGAGAAATGGACAACTTCCTAGAAAAATACAACCTTCCAAGACTGACCCAAAAAGAAACAGAAAATCTAAACAGACCAATTACCAGCAACGAAATTGAAGCGGTAATCAAAAAACTACCAAAGAACAAAACCCCCGGGCCAGATGGATTTACCTCGGAATTTTATCAGACATACAGGGAAGACATAATACCCATTCTCCTTAAAGTT
Organism: Manis pentadactyla; assembly: GCF_030020395.1. Classification (NCBI taxonomy): domain Eukaryota; kingdom Metazoa; phylum Chordata; class Mammalia; order Pholidota; family Manidae; genus Manis; species Manis pentadactyla. Next base: position 104,650,363 of record NC_080021.1, read on the forward strand.
TTCCAAGAAATAGAAGAGGAGGGGATACTCCCAAACTCATTCTATGAAGCTAACATTACCCTAATACCAAAACCAGGCAAAGACCCCACCAAAAAAGAAAACTACAGACCAATATCCCTGATGAACGTAGACGCAAAAATACTCAACAAAATTTTAGCAAACCGAATTCAAAAATACATCAAAACCATCGTACACCATGACCAAGTGGGATTCATCCCAGGGATGCAAGGATGGTACAACATTCGAAAGTCCATCAATATCATCCACCACATCAACAAAAAGAAAGACAAAAACCACATGATCATCTCCATAGATGCTGAAAAAGCATTTGACAAAGTTCAACATCCATTCATGATAAAAACTCTCAGCAAAATGGGAATAGAGGGCAAGTACCTCAACATAATAAAGGCCATCTATGAAAAACCCACAGCCAACATTATATTGAATAGCGAGAAGCTGAAAGCATTTCCGCTGAGATCGGGAACTAGACAGGGAGGCCCACTCTCCCCACTGTTATTTAACATTGTACTAGAGGTCCTAGCCACGGCAATCAGACAAAACAAAAAAATACAAGGAATCCTGATTGGCAAAGAAGAAGTCAAACTGTCACTATTTGCAGATGACATGATACTGTACATAAAAAACCCTAAAGACTCCACCCCAAAACTACTATAACTGATATCGGAATACAGCAAAGTTGCAGGATACAAAATCAACACACAGAAATCTGTGGCTTTCCTATATACCAACAATGAACCAACAGAAAGAGAAATCAGGAAAACAACTCCATTCACAATTGCATCAAAAAAAATAAAATACCTAGGAATAAACCTAACCAAAGGAAGTGAAAGACTTATATTCTGAAAACTACAAGTCACTCTTAAAAGAAATTAAAGGGGACACTAACAGATGGAAACGCATCCCATGCTCATGGCTAGGAAGAATTAATATTGTCAAAATGGCCATCCTGCCCAAAGCAATATACAGATTTGATGCAATCCCTATGAAACTACCAGCAACATTCTTCAATGAACTGGAACAAATAATTCAAAAATTCATATGGAAGCACCAAAGACCCCGAATAGCCAAAGCAATCCTGAGAAAGAAGAATAAAGTAGGGGGGATCTCACTCCCCAACTTCAAGCTCTACTATAAAGCCATAGTAATCAAGACAATTTGGTACTGGCACAAGAACAGAGCCACAGACCAATGGAACAGACTAGAGGATCCAGACATTAACCCAGACATATATGGTCAATTAATATTTGATAAAGGAGCCATGGACATACAATGGCGAAATGACAGTCTCTTCAACAGATGGTGCTGGCAAAACTGGACAGCTACATGTAGGAGAATGAAACTGGACCATCGTCTAACCCCATATACAAAAGTAAACTCAAAATGGATCAAAGACCTGAATGTAAGTCATGAAACCATTAAACTCTTGGAAGAAAACATAGGCAAAAACCTCTTGGACAAAAACGTGAGCAACTTCTTCTTGAACATATCTCCCCGGGCAAGGAAAACAACAGCAAAAATGAACAAGTGGGACTATATTAAGCTGAAAAGCTTCTGTGCAGCAAAAGACACCATCAATAGAACAAAAAGGAACCCTACAGTATGGGAGAATATCTTTGAAAATGACACATCCGATAAAGGCTTGACGTCCAGAATATATAAAGAGCTCACACGCCTCAACAAACAAAAAACAAATAACCCAATTAAAAAATGGGCAGAGGAACTGAGCAGACAGTTCTCCAAAAAAGAAATACAGATGGCCAACAGACACATGAAAAGATGCTCCACATCGCTAATTATCAGAGAAATGCAAATTAAAACTACAATGAGGTATCACCTCACACCAGTAAGGATGGCTGCCATCCAAAAGACAAACAACAACAAATGTTGGCGAGGCTGTGGAGAAAGGGGAACCCTCCTACACTGCTGGTGGGAATGTAAACTTGTTCAACCATTGTGGAAAGCAGTATGGAGGTACATCAAAATGCTCAAAACAGACATACCATTTGACCCAGGAATTGCACTCCTAGGAATTTACCCTAAGAATGCAGCAATCAAGTTTGAGAAAGACCAATGTACCCCTATGTTTATCGCAGCAGTATTTACAATAGCCAAGAATTGGAAGCAACCTAAATGTCCATCAATAGATGAATGGATAAAGAAGATGTGGTACATATACACAATGGAATACTACTCAGCCATAAGAAAAGGGCAAATCCAACCATTTGCAGCAACATGGATGGAGCTGGAGGGTATTTTGCTCAGTGAAACAAGCCAAGCAGAGAAAGAGAAATACCAAATGATTTCACTCATCTGTGGAATATAAGAACAAAGGAAAAACTGAAGGAACAAAACAGCAGCAGAACCACAGAACTCAAGAATGGACTAACAGGTACCAAAGGGAAAGGGACTGGGGAGGATGGGTGGGTAGGGAGGGATAAGGGGGGGAGAAGTAGGGGGGTATTAAGATTAGCATCCATAGCGGGGTGGGAGAAAGGGGAGGGCTGTACAACACAGAGAAGACAAGTAGGGATTCTACAACAGGTTGCTACGCTGATGGACAGTGACTCTAAAGGAGTATATAGGGGGGACCTGGTATAGGGGAGAGCCTAGTAAACAAAGTATTCGTCATGTAAGTTTAGATTAATGATTAAAAAAAAAAAAAATGCAGTTCCTATATGGTGACCTCTAATGAGTTCTACACAATGATATAAAGGACATATAAAAGTGTAGGCAAAGGGTCTGTTTGTGTTTATACAGAGGATCAAAGCCTAATTTGGCTACCCTGAAAATGAACTAAGATACGATATGGAAAAAAAAAAAAAAATAGAACTTCCAACATCAGCACTCTCGGGAAGACTCATGACAGAAGATGATCAGAAAAAAAAAAAGAAAAACTTCAACAAAGATCCACGCACTGTCACAGGTGTAGATGCACTCACCCCACCAGTTCCTGGACTTGCCATGGGAAATATGAAGGAGATATCTAAGCTGGCCTGTGCATACAGTAAAACAAAAATTGGACTGGATCTATACTGTTGGAGCTCAACCAAGAATTAGGAGAAGTGCAAATTGTAGCACTCCAAAATCTTACAACCACAGACTATTTATCGTTAAAAGAACATATGGGATATGAACAGTCCCCAGGAATGGGGTGTTCTAGTTTATCTGAATTCTCTCAGACTGTTTAAGTTCAGTCGGACAATATCCACCATATCATAGATAAGTTTTCACAAATGCCTAAGGTGCCTAACTGGTTTTCTTGGTTTCACTGGAGATGGCTGGTAATTACAGGTATGCTTTGGTTAGGTAACTATATTACTATTATGTTAATGTTTGGGCACAATTTAATTAGTCGTTTAAAACCTATCCATGCTGAAGTTACTCTACAAGAAGATATGTCAAAGAAATAATCAATCTTCCCAGGTTTTCTTCTGCCTGCTACTTCTGTAGCTTTTCTTCTTCCTACCTAATCACAACCTTTAAATAGAACTCGTGCCACATGTCGAATTTACCGAGTATCATAATTCTTCCAAGTGGTAAAGACACCTCAAGACAAATGCTGGGCATAGAAGTCACAGGGCATAAATATGCAAAGAAGTAAAAAGCTAACCTTTTCAAACGATAAGGCTTCTCTCTCACTTACCAACTTAACATTTCCCTGTATGGCCCCGGAAGATGACTGGTTAGCCAGAGACGGGTAAGATTCCTCAAGGGAGGAACAACCTAAGACAGGCACAGTCGCAGGGGGGCCATGTGGTGAGAAAATGGGGAGCAGCAGAGGTGAGGCTTAGAACCTCCCCCCTCATGTTCTGAGAGAAATCTTCTGCATACATGGATGTTTATTGCCCTCGTCTAGCGCGGATTAACACATAGTCTACAGGCACACACCTGATCATCTACATTGGCTCTCTTACAACACTAAACTCTGTTTTCTACCTTTATCTCGTATCTACCTACCACTTCAGCATTTTATTAAAAATAATAATAATAGAGAAATGTGGTATCCACATATAAATCAGGTTTAAAAATCAAATGAATATTCATATTTGAACTGACTGTGTATAGTTCATAATGCATTAACAAAACCAAAAGCTTCTGTGATGACTGCCCTTGTACTGTTCACCATGTAACTTATTCACTATGTAAGAATTTGTACTCCATGTAAGAATTTGTTCGTTATGCATCAGAAGATTGGAGACTGACGAAAATTGGGCTTGGGGTGGATTAATGATTGTGCATTGAGTATTGACCCCCCTATACAGAGATTTGTTGTGGTTAACAACTATTTGATCAATAAATATGAGAGATGCCCTCACTATATATATATCTATATATATATATATATAGCTATATAGATATATATATAAACACACTTCCAATTGTAAAATAAATAAGTAACCGGGATGTAATGTATAGCATAAGGAATATAGTCAAAATATTGTAACAACTTGGTATGGTGATACCTGGTACCTAGAAATATCATGTATATAAATGTTGAGTCGCTGTGTTGTACACCTGAAACTAATGTAATGCAATGCTGTTGTCAACTACCCTTCAATAAAAAATATATATATAAAACAAAAAAAAAAAAGAAAAGAAACAATGGAAGCCAGAAAGCAGTGGAATAACCCAAAGTGTTCAGAGAGAAAAACTATCAACCAATAACCCTATATCCAGGAAAACTATCTTTCAAATATGAAGGTGTAATAAATACATTTCCAGATACACAGAAATTGAGAAAATCTGTTGCCAGTAAGCCTGTCTTAAGAGAATTACGAAAGGCAGTATTTACGCTAAAAGCAAGTCAGCCCAGATGTAACTGAATCCACACAAAAAAGAGCACCAATAAAATCAATTTAAATGAAAAGGTCAGCAAAGAAAATAAAATGTTATAAATAAGAAAACATTCACTTAAGGCAAAAGAAAGCAATAAAGGAGAATTAGAGAAACAAAAGACATAAAACAAAAGTTAAATAGCAAGCATGAATCAAACTACATCAATAATAACAAAATGTAAATGGTGTAAGCAACCCAATCAAAAGAAAGAAAGACAGGACAGGACAGGAGAGAAGAGGAGGGGAGCAGAGGGGAGGGGAAGGGAGGAGAGGGTAGGGTAGGAGTGAGGAGGAGAGGAGAGGACAGGAATGGGAGGGAGAAAGATGATCTAACTATATATTGTCTATAGAGACATTAGTTTCAGAGAGAAGAACAGCTTGAAAAAAGGATAGAGAAAAGGTATCACATAAACAGCAAAACACATGAAGCTAGATTGGCTACATTAACATCACACAAAATAGAGTTTAAAACAACAACAATAAAACTTATCAAAGATAAAGGGGGACATAATGATAAAAGGATTGATTCATCAGTAAAGTTTAATAATTACAAATACGTATGTACCTAATAATAAAATACATGAGGCAAAAACTGATATAAAGGAAGGTAAAAATAGACATTTCAACAGTAATAGCTTCAATATCTGCTTTCAATAATGGTAGAATAACTAGACAGAAGATCAACAAGGTAATACAAACAAGACTTTAACAATCTTATAAACCAACTAGATCTAATAGACATCTATAGAGTATGACATCCAACAGAAGATACGCTCTTTTCAAATGCATGGAACATTCTCCTTGATAAACCACATTCTAGAGCATTAACCTTAATATATTTAAAGGGACAGAAATAATACAAACTATTTTCTCCAACTACAATGGAAAGAAATTGTAAATCAACACAAGGAAAAAAATTGGGAAACTCACAAATACGTGGACATTAAACAATACACCTAAATAATCAATGGGTCAAAAAAGAAATAAAAGGGAAATCGAAAATAATTTAAGATGAATGATAGTGAAGATATAAAATATAAACATTTCTAGATAGCAGCTAAAGCAGTGCTTATGGGGAAATTAATAGCTATAAATGTCTACATTATGAAAGAAAAACATTTAAAATAAGTAATAACCTTCCACCTTAAGACACTGGGAAAAAGGGGGCAAGCTAAACCTCAAGCAGAACAGATAGTATCAAGGTTAAAATAGAAATAAGTGAAATAGAGAATAGAATAAACAGTAGGAAAAAAATCAATAAAGCCCAAAGCTGGTTCTTTGTAAAGATCAACATGATTGATAAATCCTTAGGCACACTGACCAAGATAAAAAGACAGAAGACTTGGTAATTCAAGTCATTACTCTCATGCTGCTTATGTCAACACCCTTTTTCCGACAGACATAATTTCCAACCTCACACAAAAAGTAGAAACCTGGTGGGAAAACCCTCCAATTAGTGCTCACAACTTACCCGACTCCCCAAACTTACCTAAAACTATACCATCCATAGCTCTTACCCCGGTTAAGTTCTCTACCCGTAATTTGGAGAGAATCTTGGTCCTTCTCTACCTTCTCGGTTGCTTGTTTAATCACTTGCCCTTTCCTCTCTCTTCAACCTCTCCTCTACTTACTTATTTCTCCCAGCATATCAACTTTGTCCCTTATGAAAAGTCTGCCCACAAACCTGTGTGGTCTCCCTGTACTATTCTTTCTTGCTTTCCTGTTGCAGTGAAACCTCTAGAATGTGTAATCCCCAAAGTTTCTTGTTCTCCAATGTCACTACGAGCTATCAGATTAAACACGCATCATTTTTTATCTAGGCTACTGCAGATTGACTTGCCACGAACTTATCATCTACACCTGAGATTTTTAATTTGGTATGCACAGATGGGCTGCAAGGGTTCACAAATCTGAAAGTTTACATATATGAGCACTTTTTTCAGGAGTCGTTTTCATAAAATTTAAATAGTGCTAGGATGCCAAAATGTTACCTATTTTTCTTACGGAAAACAGAGCGACTTTAAGAATGCAAAAATGATCATGTCATTGGCTTATCTTTCAGTATATCTCCATCACCTTGAAAATAAAACCCAGACCCCTCCATGATGTGGATCTTACCTCTTTAGCACAGTACTTCATCACTACCTACCTCCTCTACATCCCTATTTCAGTCCTCTCCCCTACACTACCAGCATCTAGTTACAGTGAATTATTAGGATACCTAGAATTCATAACTCTCATTTGCTTTAGGGCCTTTTAGCATGATTCTCCTCCTCTACATGAAATCACCCATTCCAACCTATTCTCTAAACTGGGATTACAAAAGTGCGGTAGAGCAGGGACATGGGACATGCATCATGATTAATTTTTCCTGCCTATGATGAGAAATGCCAAGATATAAGGGTTAGTATAGTAAGAACAGGAGGGACTCCATCTTAAGGCTAAAATTCTATTTTAAAAACCAGGGAGTTAGGAGGTAAGATTCCTAACATATTTTATCATGATTCGCCAACAAGAGACCCTATCCTAAGGCAAGGCAAGCAGTTCTCAGTGATGTGTTTTCACTGCTTGAGGGTAACCATTATCTTGGAGAAGAACAGGATTAATAAATCCCTTGTGTTAAGTTTATCTTACAGAATATTCAGAGGGATGACGATGGACTGTGATGTAATGTCTCATTGGAGGCAACCATCATGACACCACACATCAGCCTATGCTCCCCTGGTCCTATTCTTGAAATCCTTAAAGACCCAAACCCTAAAACTTAAGTGCACCTCCTCTCTGAGATTACCTGCACAGCCGCCTGAGTGTGCACTGTCTTAACAAACTTTCTTGGTGCAGAAGCCTGTTGCCCTTCTCTGAACTCTTTTCATTTTAAAGACAAGAACTTGCTGACCTCCTCTGGAGGTAAATGTATTTGTCACTTTGCTTTTTCATTCAATTTTCTAGTCTTAAACCCAAGTCTTCTCTCTATTCTGCTGCAAACAAGTAGGAAAGGGCTACTGAAATCTCTGATTTGGGCTTGCAAGTTTCTGTCACCTGGGTGACCCTGACAGAACTGTGGCAGCATGATCATGCTCTTTGTAGTCTGCCTGAAAAATCATTCTTTGATTTGGGAAGTTCTCAGAACAAAATCTCACTCCATCCAGTGCTCTGTGGCTCCCTGAAATTCTGGAGTGGTAGGGGCTTACTTAGTTCCCACACTGTGCAGATCAAGTGGACACTCGATGCCAGGTGACCTTGGCTTTAGGAATTGCCAAGGGAGTTTTTAGCAGTTCAGTGAACTTCCCTTTTCTCCCTCTGCTCTTTCCTGTGCTCTACTGTCTGCACAGCTGCTAACACCCACTAATCCTCTTGCTTTTTGAACTCCTTCCTTACCTACACTCATCCTCAGGAGACTTCCCTAGTCTGGGTGAGGTTTCACCTAGTGCACAGGGAAAGGCCTCCCCAGACACAGCTGCCTGGCAACATAAAGGGAATAATTTCCTGTTCTCCATCAGGATTAAGTATCCTTTTTATTTGCATTTATGGCATCCTGTGTATACTTATATAGTAACTTTTATCACACAGTATTATAATTATTAACTTACCTTTCTTCCCTGTAAGATGACAAGTTCTTATAGAGTTAAGGACAGTATTTTCCATCTCCATGTTACTAGTATATGGCATTCATGTATTTCCCAGATAAATCATACCTTATTCCCTTGTCAACCCACTGCAAACACTGTAAATACAATATTTTTACTACTCTATGGAAACTAGTTAAGATGAATATGCTCCTCCCATTACCAGATTTAATGATCTCTTCATTCCGTATCAAATTTAAACTTTCCAGTCCTTCCTTATAAGTAACATTTGACACAGTTATCATGTCCTCTTTCTTGAAATCCTTTCCTCATTTAGCCTCCTGGATACTGTTCTCACTTGATTCTCCAGAACACTCTCATTACCCTGACCTTTTAAATGTTGGGAGTGCCTCTGGGTTTATTCCTTAAACTCTTTATTGATATTCACTAGCTAGATGACTTCCCAGTACCATGATTTCAAATGTGTTTGCTGATAACTCCCAAATTTATATGTGGTGCATTCACTTTATGAAATTTCACTGAGCTAAACAGTTATGATCCTTACACTCTTTCATTTGAGTGTAATACTTCAATCGATGGTCAAAAAAAGAGAAAAGAAAAACAACTATTGTGATGAGCTCTTAACAGAAGTCTTCTAATATATCCCAAAGCAAACCTTTTCTGTAGTCTTTCATTTCTGACACCATGGAAACTGACTCTTCTAGTAGTGCTCAGGCCAAAACCCTCAGACTCAACCTTCTTTCCTCCTTTTCTCTTAATCCTACATTTAATCCATCTACAAATCTTGTTAGCTCTTTCAAAATATATCCCCAAAATGAATATTTTCCACATCTCATATGATGTCTCAACTAAAATAACATAATTGGTGTCCCTGTTCTATCCTTGCCACATAGCAGTCAGTGACCCTTTTAAAATATAGATCACATCATTTCCTTTTGCTTTCCAGCTCACTAATTCAGATTTATAGTCCTCTGGATGGTCTTGGTCCAGCCATCTCTATGACCTCATCTACCGTCCTCTGTTTCATTCCACTCCAATCACCATGGCCTCTTTGCAGTTCCTTAAATGCACCAAAGATGATTCTACCGAAAAGCCTTTGCACTTGCTGTGCCTCTCTCCAGTCCCGTGGTTTAGTTTTAATTTCTTTGGATCTCTGCTCCAATGTCATCATCATCAAAGAGGCTTTTCCTTGTGAGCTTTTAAAAACAGCAACACCATCCTCTCCTTATCTCTGTCCCCCTTACAATGCCTTAACTTTTTTCACAGCAGATATTTGATTACTGTCTTTCTCCCCAACCAGAATTTAAGCTTCATCAGAGCAGGATCTGTTCTGCTCACCAGAACTCCCAGTATCTATAATATCTGACATTAGGCAAGAGCTGAAGAATATTACTTACTGAATTAGTGTAGAATTTAACAGTGCCTCTCTTCATTGTTTTTGACATGTTTTCCTTCTCTCTTCACTAGCCTTTTCTGGTTCTCCCATTCCTCATTCTCAGGGATGATAACTTCTTCTCTGCTCTTTGACTACTAAAGTATAGGCTATAATCAGTACAAAGGTTTCACAAAGGTATAGTCAGGCAAGGATAACTCTAAACTTCAAAATAAGACTCAGTATATGATGAAAAGTCTAGCTCTCTGCAGAGTAACTAACAATGGGCTTATTGTTGATGAAAGTACGACGGTTTTCCTCTCTCTCAAAGAGGGATCACACATCCAGGCATGACTGGAATGCAAATTACCTAAGGGACTGTAGTTTATCTAAAGTAATAATGTGAAAAGGGCCAAAGGGACTTTTAAAAAGATGGGGCAGACACGGAAATATTCTAACAGATAGAAATTGACAACAGTTAACATTTATTGAGAGCTCTTTGTGCACAGCACTTGGTATATGCATACACCTTACAGGCACTATCTCAATGAATTTCACAACGACTTACGCATAGGAAGTGGATACTATTATAACCCCATTTTACAGATGAGGACATAGCTTTAAAGACAAAAGGTCCCAAAACCAGTTATTGGGACCTACCACCTCCAACACTGATGGGAAGCAATGTCCTCAGTACTTTTATTTTTACACCGTTCCGCTTCCAGATACAGCCTTCTGAAATCCTCCGCTAGTGTCGACCTTTTCCAGACACGCAAGGCAGAATATGAAATGTGACAAACAGCGAAAAAGCCATCTCTTTGCCCGGGAGGATGGAACTGTGCGGTGTGCTCCGTTCCAACTTGGCCGGTTCTCGGAAAGATGGGATTCTGGCCTCGGCAAAACATTTAACGCTCGCTTTTAGGCTAAAAGTTTGGTGCATGTTAGGAGTCCTCCGACTCCCGTGACAATTCTCTGCGCGCCAGCAGGCTCCCTGACAGTTTCGGGCCCTGGGTTTGCATGCAGGGACCGCCCACATCCCAGCACAGAGGCGCGGGGTGGGCAGGGCTGACCCCTTCCACCGTCCCCGCCCAGCCCAAGGAGCAGGAGCCCCCGGCGGGGGAAGGACTGGGGTCGAGGAGGAGCGGGAGGCGACAGGGAGTGAGCAGCCCGCGGCTCCCCGTCCCCGCTTCCCCGCACCCCGAGCCTCGGATCATACGCCCGGGTTCCCGGTCGCTGCCGCCCCTGCTCTCACCTGCCTTCCGGCCTGGGGTCGGGGGTGTCGGCCGAAGACCCCGCGGCGCCGCCAGCGCCGAGACCGGAGGCCCGGCGGCTTCGCCTATGCGGCGGCGGCTGTTTCTGGGTCGCCGGCTCTGGCCCCATGGCGCGGAGGTGGGTGGTGGGAGGCAGTGGCCGCGTGCCGAGGAGACCCACAGGGACGGGCACCGCGCGCGGCTGCTTCTACCCCCGCAGCAGCTCCGGTCAGGAGCGCCCCGCCTCTGCCATTTTCCGGGGTTTGAAAGTGGCGGCCACGAAGGGGCCAGTCGATCAGAGGACAGCAGGTTGTTGCTAGGATGCGTGGAGTCCCGCCCTCTACCCTCCCAGGCCCTCTGGCGCCTGACCGAAGCTGAAAGAGTGAGGTGGTGCCCTGGGCAGTCCTGCAGATTAGTGGATGGCCTTCATTTAATAATGACTCCGTTCCTAAATCCCCAAAGCCCAATACCTACTACACTGTTTATTAGGACTTTCATCACAGGCCAAGACAAATTGCAAGCGTTTTAATTCCTTTTCAGCATTTGGGGAGAAGAGAGGTAGAAAGTAATGACCGAATATGAGGTGGTGTTATTGGTCACATACACACTAAATTATTCATGTGAGAGAAATCCCAGTTATCAAAGGAAATGGAAATGTGTTCTCAGGGCTGTCTAGGAAACCAGTAAAACCTAATTTTGAACCCCCCTGGTTCCCAATGGGGAGGAGTGAAAGTGCCTTCATCCCTAATTATAAGAAGGCAGCAAAAGGCACAACGTCAAATAATGGACCTTCTCAAATAATGAAGTTGTTAAATAGCACGTTCCTTGAATTTAAATATTGCTTTTTTTGTATCAAAGTCTTTCAAAAATAACTTTTCCTTTGACACTTAGGAATCTATCCTAAGAAATAAAATTACATAGGCACTGAAGGGTGGCAGAATATGCCATCCTAAAACATGGTACTGTGGCATTAGGATTATTTTGCGCTACAGGCAGTTGAAGAACACCAGGTGCAGGAAGGGCATTCTGACCTCCCTTTTTTTACTGAAAGCAGGAGATGAAGTTCTGTTGTGAAACCTGCCCTTTCTATACCAGGAGGAAAGAAACATTCTAATTCCCAGAGATGGGGGAAAGTCAAGGGAGAGAGAATAATGTACAAATAGACCTTATTAAAATAACATCTTCCTTTGGTCTCCTTATATATTTTCTTCATCTACTCTAGTATGTAAATAAGGGTAGGGATTAAAAAAGGAGTATTGAAAATGTGTATATATTTTAGTTACTTTCCCACAATTGCCTCTCTTCATCTACTCTAGTATATAAATAAGCACTAAGATTTTCCACTCCTTTGGGTCTTCATTTTCCTATGGAGCTCCCTTGTTTGTGTGAAAATCCCTTTACTTTCCTTCTATTAATCTGTCTTCTGTCATTTTAACTGTCATGCCCAGCTGGACACCCAAACAGGGTAGAAGTGAAGTTTTGTTTCCCCTACAACATGAAGATATTAATGGCATGGTTGTTGTTTATGATATCAGAAAGAGTAAATAAAGGCAATCTAAAAAAACAATGATAGGGAAATGGTTAATTATGGTTGATTCACTGGAAAGAATATTTTCAGCCAATAAAAATTAACTATGAAGTGTGGAATACTATAATATGTTGTAATTTTTAAATAAAAACATGGAATGTAGAGGTATATCTAGTATATTCAGAGTTATGAATTATAAGAGATTTAATAGGAAAAAGATGAGATCAATGAATTAAAATGTCTCCATATGGTCAGACTTTAGGTATTAATTTTTTTACTTATATTTTATAATTTCTTAATTGTGAAGTATTGAGCTTATACTGCATTTATGGCACAAGGTAAAAAATGTTTAGTTTTAAAAAGGGAAAGAAGTTAGGGAGTAAGATACACATAGTTAAGAACTACCTCTGTTCTGCCTTATCATACCCTTACCACCAAATTAAGAAGGAAATATTGCTTTGTAGCAGTTAAAGTAAAACAATACAGAAATGTCCTCTAGGGAGTTGGTAAAAAATTTAATAACATTTTGACACTGAAGTTTCAAAATACTATCGGTGGAAGCAATGGGGGCAAGGGTAGGAATTAAAAAAGGAGTATTGAAAACGTGTGTGTGTGTGTGTGTGTGTGTGCACGCATATGTGTGTTTTCGGGAAAATATTTCTAAAGGACTAAAATACATATGATGGAGATAATATATGTATATAAACATACATAATTAAGTATACACATTAAAACTTTAACAGTAAAAGCTAGAAGTACTAAAAAATGTCTTACAACTTTTCAAACCACTAGAGGAAAAATTGTGGTACAACGAAAAGTCAATCAATCTATCAATAGGAGGAAAATATGGAAAAAAGAAAAAAGCATAGTTAAAAGAAAGCGTTAAGAAATAGAAAACTTTTATTATAGAAAACCCAGCCAAATGTAGGTAGGTAATCACAATAAAAGTGATTACATTGCATTTCCCCTTTGAAAGACAGAGACTCTCACTATTTTTAGAAGAGACACATCCAAAACAAGTTGAAAAATAAACAAATGGAGTTCCAGCTCCAGTAATATGATGCAATAAGTTATCGGGACCATTTTGATTACCAAATAAAAAGTGCTGAGTGAAGTGCAAAAGAACATCTTGAGGCTTTGATGAGTAAGATAGTAAAGAATTATTGGGCCAAATCTTGAGGAGATGAGAAGATAAGTGGAGGCCAGAAACCCCTTTTATGTTAAAGGTACTTTCCAAACAGGGAAATTTCAGTGTTCATGGACTTAATTGGTGCAAGGGAGAGGAATTAATGCCCAGAGCCCGATCCAAGGTAATTTCATAGGAGACTTTTCACCATACAGTTCAACCACCAAAATACTTTCAGAATAAGGGTAAACCCACACACCTCCTCAACACCGATGAGACAACAAGGGCATTTTCCTTGGTATTGAGCAGGGCTGGGCATTAGGAGGGACTGTCTCTCAGAAGCTATGACCACAAGCTGTCACTAAGACTAGTGGGCAATCCAGAATCACATCACTTGGATGGTCTGAAAATTAAACAAATATATTTAAACAGATAAACATCCCTTAGGTGTCTTGTTGAAAACACAAATGTTCTCTGCAGAACTACACTTTTATCTCAGACTACAGAGACTTCCCTCAAATAATTTTTCAAGGAAAATCACTAGCTCACACACAAAAAAACCAAGCAGATAAGGAAAGAAGCCACTGCTGGTAAGAATCAGAAGACATAATTGACAGAAAAAAACAGACCTGCAAAGATTTTGTCTGAATAATGAGACAGAGACATTTGCAATTACTATGTCAAAAGAAATAAAAGACAAGATGGAAAATATCTTCAGGAAGTATATAATTACAAAAAAATAAGCATAACGGAGCAGATTTGAAAAAGAACTTAGAAGAATTTGTAGAAATGAAAAAAATACAGTAATTCCAATAGAAAACTCACTGCATGACTTTAAAAGATTAGATAAAGCCAAAGAAAGACAGTGAGTGAACAGGATGATAGTTGGAGAAATTAACCAGAATGTAGCATAGACATTCAGATTGGAAATATAAGATGTGAAGGACTCTACAAGGTACAGCAAAAAGGTCTAACAAAAAAGAGAGGAAAGGGAATATGGAAAGGAAGCAATATTTAAAAAATAGCAACTGAGGACTTTCCAGACTTTAATGGATCATTAAGCCCAACAGATCATGTAACCCAGCGAATCCAAAGCAGAACAAATAAAAAGAAAGCCACATAAAGACACATTATGTAAAACCAAAGAAACCAAGGACAAAGACAAAAATTCCAGACTAGCCAGAGAGAAAAGACCTTAAAAGGAACAAGATTTATACTGACAGCTTCTCATATGCAACAGTAGACTGAGGAATAAATATCAGCATTGAAATCTACCCAGTGAAATACCTTTCAAGAATATGGGTGAAATAAAGATATTTTCAGGCAAAAGCAAAAAAAAAAAGTTTGTAACTGAAAGATGCTCTCAAAGAAAGTCTAAAGGATTTACCTCAGGCCCAAGTAAGAAAAGTAAAATCTGAAATGGGACAAGAAATGCAAAGCAATGAAAGTGGTAAATATGTGGGCAAATCTAAAACATCATTTAAACCAACATATTACCTAGCAGACAAATACATGACAACAATAACAACAACAACAACAAAAAAAACAGAAGAATCATAAATGGAATTCAATTATTCTAAGGTCTCAGAAAAGGGTATTGTACAAGAAGAGGGTAAAGATATTGATTTAATTTAGATATGTTGTAATATCTTGGATAATTGCTAAAATTGGAATTACATGATATGTGGGCATTGTGTCTGGCTTTTTTCACTTAGCATGTTTTCAAAATTCATCCATGGTGTACCACATATCATTATCATTCCTTTTTACTGCCAAATAGTATTCCCTTGTATGGATGTACCACTTTTATTTATCTATTAACCAGATGATGGACATTTGAGTTATTTCCACTTTTGCCCTCACAAATAATGCTGCTATGAATGTTTGTCTACAAATTTTGTGTGGACATATGTTCTCATTTCTTTGGAGTAATGAAGCATTTTTATTGTTGCTTTTTCCCTTATTCTGTTTGAAAGCTAAACACTCCATTTCTGTTTTTAGCAATTATCCAAGGTATTACTACATATCTAAATTTAATCAATATCTCTACCCTTTTCTTGCAAAAGATAATCTAGGATATGAGGTCAAACAGCACAGAAGGAAACCCTATATTTAAACCCAACTATATGAGTTATTGCATTGAATGTAATGGACTAAATTCTTCAAGTTAAAGACAAAAATAGAAAAAAAATCCTAGTGTGTTTACAAAGGACACATAAAAAATGTGAGAACAATGAAGAATGTAAAGAATGTAAGAATGTCAAAAGTGGAAAAAGATATTCAAACACTAACCTAGAAAACTACATTAAAGCAGTAATTATTAATATTCAATAATTTTAATTGTAGTTCAATAGTGTTAATATTCAATAATACAAACTTTAAGGCAAAAATCCAGTTAAGATAGTTATTTTAAAATGGTAAAAAAAGGTTCAATTCTGTAGGAACTGTAACAACTTAAAATTCACATGCTCTTGATAACATATTCTGAAAATAAAGCAAAAATTGTCAGATAAAGAAATAATAGATAAATCAACAATCATAACAGGAAATTTTAATAATCAGTACTCAAAATTCAGACTACACAATAAATGAGTTTGATGTAATGGAGATGCATATATCTATATTGCATCCAACAACTCCAGAATACACATTCTTTTCAAGCATTCACAGAACACTTAAAAAAATTGACCATATAGCAGAATATAAAGGATGTCTTAAGTATGTAAAGAGAGAAATTATTCAGAGTATGTTCTCTGAAATTAATGAACCAATAAAAATACATGATAGAATTAAAAATAAAATAAATAATAAAAACCTAGACTATCCGCAAATACTTGGAAGTGGTGGTGCTCCAGGTGAAAGGGTGAAAGGTAGAGGTAAAAAGACCACTTTTTTGGTTTGCTTTATGTATTAGGGATTGTTTGAATCTTATTTAAGGAATAGATATTCATACAGTACTTAAGCAATAGAAAGAGCTCCTTGCTGGCACAGCGGATTCTGCTCACTTTCCTTTCCCCATAAGGATGGATTTTTTAAAAATGCGTTTGTTATTTTCAATCCAGGGATAAGCTGAAAGTAATTCATCTGCAGTCGTGAACAAACTTAGTTCAGGCTGTGTTCAGGCCCACCTCCACTACTCTGAGACTGAACTGACAAAATGGCGAAGAGTCTGTACTGCTTTAAGTGGAGCAGGTGTCTCAGTCCGCAGGTGGGGTCATTTCCTGCCCTGTGATAAAGCTGACCTGGGTGCACTTCTCCATCACTCCTGCGGGCAGTGGAGCGCCTTCCCGAGGGCATGGTAAGTGGCTACTGTACTCCTAGGGTGCCGGCGGTGTTGCTTTCCTGTTGAAGCAGGTTTGACTCCGGATTTGGCCCTCTTCCCACCAAACCTTTACTTAATACGTGAGAAGACATTTGGTTCTTGCAATATCAATGTTGGGTGCAGATCTGGATAGGCTCTCCTCTATTCATCTCCACTTTTGCTGCTTTTGGTAAAGTAGTTGATTTGAAGTTGTTCACTTAATTGAAGTGCTGTAGCGAGCACCTCTGCTTCCTTCAGTTTCTGTGCTTGAGACCTGGTGTGCTGATATTCCTGTAGGAATCAATCATTTCACTTTTAACTATGCTTTTAGAGTTTCTGGGGACTTCAGACCCAGGTTTCCATTTCTAAGCTCATAAATGCCTGGCAGGGTAAAGTGCAACATCTTCTCTGTCCTCTCTGGAGTTCTTTGGGGACAATAATGACGATAGTTACTTACAGTGATTCTGTTCGGGGCACCTTTTAAGATCCACCATCTCTTTAATCACTTATGTGTCAGTCACAGAAATGTTTAACATCTTAGAATTTTTAATTCTTAAATGGAAACCTTTCAAACTTCTTTTTCATCTTTGATCTTCTCACCCCATTGGACCCTCTCTATGACAATTTAAGGATGTTTAAATTGTTTTGCTCTTAAAATTATGCTTTCCCACATGAGGGACGGAAATATCCTGTCTTAAGTGTATCAATGTCAGTATTATGGGTGTGATATTGTATTATAGTCTTGCAAGATATTTCCATTGGGGAAAATGGCTAAGGGGCACATGAGATCTTTCTGTATTATTTCTTACAACTGTGTATGAATTTGCAGTTACTATTTATCTAAAAAAAAGTTAACTAGAAGATTATGCCTTCCTAGTAATTCAAAGAAGCTTTGTAGTAGCATTTATTAATGTGCTGTGAGTTACCAATGTTGATATTCAGTGGGCATTTTACGGTCTTAGAGTGTGACTATTATTTTAACACATAGTTTGGAAAGGAGGGAAGAGTAAGGTGAGATGGCCTTTGGTAACTTGGAACAGATTGATGTTGTAAGCTCAGTTGCTTCTCAAACCAGGAAGGGCAAAGTTGATTCTTCTTGGGCCAAGTATTCCTGCCAAATTAAAAAAGGACAGTATCACTCCTCTGTCTGAACTACATGGGTAGCAGATCACATGCAAAGCAGCAGTTGTTTTTTTATGTTGGCACTGTGAGCACATGGCATGCGTGCATCCCACATGACTGGGTGGTAAACAGCTGAGGAAGACTGCTGTGAGAGAAATCTACATGTACATGGTTTCAATGATGTAGAGACACAAAATGCCCCCTAACCTTTAAATTTTTACCTACATCTAGGGATTTAGGTGAGTCTGAACTGTTTACAGTAGCTTACAATGTACTGGCATCATTTTAAGTCCCACAGCTGAAAGGAATGAAACTTTTCTTTGCAGATAGGGGTGGTAGAAAGCTGTTTATGATGGAATGTACTGTTTTGATTTTTATGTGCCAGATAAAGGTGGGAGTATTGATTGGTACTAAGTGCATTGCAAATTGAGTTCACAACCACTGTCATGAGAGACTGATAATTGCAGAGAAGTAACACAAGAGGGAAGCTCTGCTCAGGTAATGAACATGAATTCTTCAAAGAGGAGAGAGAACTGTGTTGTGCCTTGGGAATCAAGGAAGTACAAGGTTTGATGGGGCTGAGCACAAAGAGAGTCCAAGTCAGATTGCAGGGGTGTGACCAACCAGAGCCCCCTCCCACCTGCGACTGGTAGGCTTTTTGTAGCTGAAGCTCAGACCTTGGGAAAAGAGGGTAGGGTTACCTAGCACATCAACAGGCAAACCTCCTGAAGGGCCCTGGTGATGCAGAAAATGGCCTTCTCACTCTCTAAGACCTCCTGTGTAGACTTGTTCCATGACCCTGGCAATCAAAGCTCAATGATATTGAAGTCAGTGATTGTAATCCCTTTAGATTTTTAGGATTTAACTTTTCCTTTCCCTCTCTTAAATGTCCACTAAAACTGTGTCTGTTTAAATTACAAAAAGAGTTCTTTGCTATTTTTTAAAATGTGGATAGTGATTTAAAAGTGGGATAGGAGATGTGGGGGCTGATATGGGTGAAGGAAAACAGTGAAGCTTAAACCCAAAAGACCACTTTCTACCCAGATATAACTAGAGTTAATACTTTGCAATTTTTTCATTAAGGTGTCATTGATACACAATCTCATAAAGGTTTCACATGAGCAACATGATGGTTACTACATTCACCCTTATTATCAAGTCCCCCCCCACCCGCCAATACTTCGCATTTTTCAAGACTATTTTCTATGCTTAGTTTTAAATGTATTTGACATACTTTATATGCAATCAACAAAAAGCTTATATACTCTGTACTTAATATGTTATGAGCATTTCCCACTTCATACCTTTTTGGGGGTAAATATTTAAGATAATATTAATTAAGATAATATTAAGGGTAATAATGCAAAATATACTACTGTATTGATGATCTTCCTTTAAATGCCCAGCAGTAGGTGAATGGTTAAGAAGATGTTTTCCCTCATTTAGTTAATAAAACTGTGAATGCCATTCTGCCTAATCTTTGTGTTTTAGATTATTTCTTTCTTTTGTAATTCATTTGTTTATGTCGTTTGCCTGTTTATCTAGTAGATGTCGCAAGTGTTTCTTTTGTAACTGATGAATATAAAACTGCTTTATATATAGCCCTTATATATGAAGGGCTGTATATATCAATTTTTGTATACATCAGTATATATTATGGTATAGAATTTTTACATTTTGGAGTTGTCAAATCTATTGCATGTTTCTTTGGTAAATTTTTCACAGCTTTTAAAAATCTTTTTTTAAAAATTTTGATACCATTAATATACAATCACATGAGCAACATTGTGGTTACTAGATTCCCCCCATTAATTTTTCACTACTTTTAAGCTTAAGCCATCCTTCCTTATCTAGAGCACATATGAACAGTAAACATAAAAATCGTAAGATACGAAAAGATAACATCTTTAATTTATCTGTAGTGGGTTTTAAACTGTGTCAAGGCTATACATTGATTTTGGTTTTATACCTTTCCAATAACTAGCTAATTTTTGAGGGGGCAAGACAGCTTGATTTTAAACATATATGGTATATAATATATATATAGTCTTAACTTGTTCTTAGCCCATTACACAATAGGTGCTTAGTTTATGTTGTTGAAACTTTGAATGGAATTGTTATCCTTAATTCAACTGTTCTTCTACCCTGGCTTTTGGTTTCCATGAGACACTTTTAATTAGCCTTATAATACATTTCACAAAGGCTAGCTTGGTGTCTGAATGCTGAATGATGAAGCTAATGTTATCTGAGAAGGCCCACTCAATGCTAACTTACTGTGGCTTATTTCAGAGGGAGTGCCTTTCCATTCAT
The DNA here is from genome assembly GCF_030020395.1 of Manis pentadactyla. Classification (NCBI taxonomy): domain Eukaryota; kingdom Metazoa; phylum Chordata; class Mammalia; order Pholidota; family Manidae; genus Manis; species Manis pentadactyla. The sequence continues at coordinate 104,670,815 of NC_080021.1, forward strand.
ATTGGCCAAGCTGGCATCCAGATTGGGGATGCTTGCTGGGAACTCTATTGTCTGGAACATGGAATTCAGCCGGATGGCATTGTTCTCAACAGTAAAAAGGATCAGTTGGAAAGTGCTAGAATGGATAATATGGATGCATCTTTTAATACCTTCTTTTGTGAGACAAGAACTGGGAAGCATGTGCTCAGAGCACTTTTTGTGGACCTGGAGCCAACTGTTGTAGGTAATTTAAGTTTACATTCTACTGCAGTTTTCAGGCCCACAATCAAAACAAACACACCAAGTATCCAATTGTGGAATTATCAGATCATACAAATCTATCTAAATGGCGACATGTGGACCTTTTCCAAATTTAGAGGATCACTCGATGGCACTTATTATGCGCAGCAGGCAAACACACCCAGAGGGAAGACTGGTGGAGCCTTTTTGTGTGGCGAAGCAAATTAATTCTTAATTTCTCCACACACATCTATCATAACAAAACTTTTAATTTTCTCCTGGATTTCAAAGCCAATTGCTAGAGGCTTCTGACAAAGAACCTGAAATTTGACATCAGCTGCTTATAAAGGTTAGAATACTTGAAAATGATCCCACAGAGGCAAGAAGCCAAATAAATCTAATTGTGGGGAAAATCAATACAATTCTATGATGATTAATGGCTGCCTTTGTAGTATCTTGTGCAAAAAACACTTGAAGTGGAGCTAGAGCAATAATCCTGGGTTGAGAAGTGGCCACAGTATCGAAAGGAGGGTGGATTTGGATTTGGGACTATGTATTAATTAGTTATCGCTGTGTAATAAACTAGCTCCAAGCTGAGTGGTTTAAAACAATAATGATCATTATTTTGTCCATGAATCTGCAATTTGGACAGGGCTCAGAGGGGACAGCTTCTTTCTGCTCCATGTGGTATCAGCTAGGAAGGCTCAAGTGGGACCTGGAGGATCTGCTTTGAAAAGGGCTCATCTACTTGGTGGCCAGCTGTTCCAGGCTGTTGGCTGAGAGCCAAGCCAGGGCTGTGGGGGACATGGGCCTCTCTGTGGGCTGCTTGGGCCTTCCTCACAGCATGGCGCTGGATGCCAAGAGCAAGCATTCCCATGAGAACAAGGCAGAGGTTCATTGTACTGTAGTAACCTAGCATTGGAAGTCACATGATGTCACTTCAGATATTTTTACCTGGCGAAGGCAGTTACAAAGATCTACCCTGGAAGGGGTATAAGCCTCACCTCTCAATGTGGAAATAGGTTCTAGAAGCACATGTGAGATGAAAAATCTTGTTGTGGCCTTCTTTGGAAAATGCAATCTGTACATACTGGACTGATTGGAGTCCATTTCATTGTCAGAACAAAGTTAATCCATCAGAACAGTGGATTGATGTCAATATGAAGGAAAAGATAGAAGGTTTTATTGAAAGGGGGAAGTTACAAATTGTCGAGGCCAAGATGCTTCAATAAAGATTTAGTGTTTACTCTGGTAGATGCTGTGAAAGAATTAAAAATAAGGAGACATTGATATCTTCAAGAACAGAGGAGACTAGTACAGAGGTGAGGAGGAGCAATTACAGTATGTTCTGATTTGAGTTATAAGTATCCTCAGAGAATATCTGAGTTTTTGTTTCAGACACATGGGAGTTAGCTGGAGTCTGCTATCCCAGGAACCTGAGCAGGGTGGAATATGTCCCCAGAGGACTTCAGTAAATGTAGCTGAAGGAGCCATGTGAGAGGCCACATCCCAGTATTAGGAATATTGTAGCAGACATTTTAATTTGTGCCAATTAACAGACACTAGGCATATGGGAGGCTTAAGGACCAAGATCAGAAGCTAAGCAAGTAAGAGAAGAGACAGGCAAAGACCCAGAAGAAATTCCCTAATCCTTTAGAATATAGCCTGGTAGGAGGGTGATTTTGAGGGTCCTGAGCTGTCCAAACGAAAAGGCCTAAGGTCCAGGGTTTAGGAAGGAGGCCCTGGTTTTCCTTGTTCTGTCCAGCACACGTGTCAGGCACTGTTCTTGACATTGTAGGCACGTATAGTCTCAGTGTTCATGGAACCCACAGAGTCAGGTGCAGACCTATAAAAGCCAAATAGGGTGCTTGAAAACTGACTTGGGAGTCATCAGGTGTCTACTCCTGAGGAAACAGCATTTTCAAATTCTGAGGTGTAGAGGAACATGCAGCCTAATAGTTCAGTGTGGCTGGAATGGAGGGTGTATGCAGGAGGGTGATGAGAAAGGAGTCTGGGCCATGGGCCTGGTAGCGGTCAGGAATTTGGACAGAGAAAGGACTTTGCAGGGCACAGATGTAAAGGATGGAGACTAAAGTGGAGAGGACCTAAATGGCATTGGAGGTGAGGCAGCCAAAAAGCCATCAAATAATTGTGTTTAAAAACCATCAAAGCCCCTGCAGATGCTGGTTGAGGATGCTGGGCCAGGCACTGAAGTCCCCAAATAAAGTGCTAAATGGCGGGAAGTTAGAGTGGCAGTTTGGTGTGCATATGAAGCAGGCTTCTTTCGGAGTATACAGTTGGGTTTAGGAATTCACAGTCATATGCAGGAGAGCACGATGAATTGAGAAAACTGTCTTGCTCTTAGAAAATTAGAGCATTTGCTCTTAAGCAGTGAGCTTCTCCTACTAACTATAGATATCTGGTGCCAAGACCTGGGAGGCAGATCTGCATAAATACATGCCATGAGGCCTGTGTTATTATTGCTTTGTGTAACTGTTGCTATGTGGGCCGTGTACCATGCCCTGTGAACTTGTTTAATCCTCATAACTCAGTAGGGCAGGTCTTGTTAATATCCTGCTTAGTGAGATGAAATAATTGAGGCATAGATTTGCGAAGTAACTGCTCTGTAGTCAAATGAGGAAGGCAAGATGTGAACCCAGGAAACTAATTCATGAACTCCCGCTGTAGCCTACTTAGCCCTCTAACACTGCTGTGTGACTCCTGAGGTATTGTGCTCTTGGGCATTCTACAGTGGGGGATTGGGACCCAGGCCTCAGACACACTGTGTTCTGCTGTCTTCTCGTGCTACCCAGGGTTTGAAGTCAGTGAACTAAGCACAAGTTGCACTGGTTACATTCAATACTGCCAACATCTTAACACCAATTTCCCTGTATCACACATTTATGTGAACTGCATTTGAGTCTCTTGGGTGTTTGAGTTGCCATATGGGCCTTCTTTGTTAAAGCTTCTATTAAAGTATATGAATAATACAGATTGTCATGCCTTTCCACTGTACAGTTGGCTGTTTGTAGATATAAATAGTTGTCTTAGAATGCCAAGGTACCATCAGGTGTGTAGTGGGTGAAATAGTGTCTCCCAAAAATCTACGTCCACCTAGCACCCCAGAATATGACTTTATTTGGAAATCAGGTCTCTGTAGATGTACTTAGCTAAGATGGGGTCATACTGGATTGGGGTAGTCCTAAATCCAGTGATCTGTGTCCTTATGAGAAGAAGATAGGAAAGAGGGGGTACCTGTGCAGGCAGAGACTGGGCAGGTGGCTGTAAGTCAAGGAACCCAAAGGATTGTCAGAGTAACCAGAAGCTGGACAGAGGATGGAATAGTCTCTCCATCAGAACCTCCAGAAAGAACCAGCCCTGCCCATGCCTTGATTTTGGACTTCTGGCCTCCTGAACTGTGGAAGAAAAAATGTCTGTCGTTTGAGGCCACTGAGTGGGTTGTAATTTGTTACAGCAGCCCTAAGAGAGTAACAAAGGGGCATGATGGGAAAACATACCGTCAGTTTATAGGGAAATGCTGGTTCCTTTCACTAGCCTGAGGAAGTCTGGGTCAGCAGTTTAAATCCATCCCTTTCCCACCATGTGGGGGAAGACCTGGGATCAGGGTACAGGGCTGTGCATGGATCAACAGGGGGCTGGCAGCTGAAGGGTGTGAAGCACACTGACCCTCCCCTCCCTCTGCAGATGGCATCCCTGCTGGCAAGTACCGCTCCCTCTTCCACCCCGAGCACCTCCCGAACGGAAAGGAAGACGCTGCAAACAACTATGCCCGAGGTCGCGGTTCTGTGGGGTCAGGGATCACTGACCTCGTGCTGGAGAGGATCCAGAAGCTGGCCAGTGGCTCCCTTCTCCTTAGGCAGGACCACACCCAAGAGCCTGGGGTTCTGCAGGGACCTCCCCAGCAGCCCCTGTGTTTCTGGCCTCGACGTCACATCACCCAGCCTGTACCCTGGAGCCTCCTGAGGCTGTCACAGCGGGGAGGCGTCCTGGTGTTGGCTTTGAGTGCGCTTTGCTACTTACGAAGGGCAAAAGTACCCTCTTTATTTAGTGTCAAGCCCCATCTTCTTTTTTCTCTCTCATTAGACTTATGAGGAAACGTGTTATTTCCTCGCTCCCTCACAGCTTTATTGAGATATAAGTGACGTGTAACACTCTGTAAATTTAAGGTGTATAGAGTGATGATTTGACACGTGTATGTGTGTGCGTGTGTATAAATATATATATATATATATATACATATATTTATGCACACACACACACAGTGAAATGGTTACCACACTACACTTAACCACCCATCTGCTCACATGATTACCTTTCTCTCTTTTTTTTATTTGTAGTGACGATATTTAAGATCTGCCCATCTAGCAACTTTCAAGTATATAATACAATGTTTTCAACTATGGTCACCATGCTGTACATCAGATACCAAGAATCCCAATTCATCTTCTCACTGAAAATTTGTGCCCTTATACCAACATCCCCTGTCTCCCTGACCCCTGTGCCCCTGGCAACTACTTTCTCCTCTCTCTTTCTACAAGTTTGGCTTTTGATTCCACATATAAATGAAATGATGCAATATTTGTCTTCCTCTGACTTACTCCATTTCACTTAGCACAAGGCCCACAAGGTCCATCCGAGTTGTTGCAAACGGCAGGATTTCCTCCTTCATATGGACAGTGCCCCATCTACTCTTCTGCTGTTCATAGTTTATCTTGTTATCCAAGACTTCCAAAGCATGTTAAAACTTGTCATTTCCAATAGTGACCACTGTTTGTAAAGTTAGCTCGGGGAACACCCCACAAGACGACTCTGTTTACTAACAGTTAATTCTTCTCCAAGGTCCTCTCTCTGGAGAATTCCTTATCCAGTAAACATTTTGGCATTTGGCATAGTACTTAGGCAGTGCCATGCCTTCACACAAGCCCAGTAGGCTAGGTGTAGAAGTGTTATGTATCTACTGGGAGGGAAAGTGATAGTTCAACATTTGCTAGTCGTTTTCTCTTCTTTGTTATTGATAAAGACCTTGCTATAGATCACATACAGATAAATCCATGAATGGCAGTGAACGACAGTTGAATGTTTTTGCTTAACTTGGAGTAACACTCTAAAGTGCTTCCCCCACTACAGAACTAGGCCCTCGAATGTGTTCCCTCATGGATGTTTGTCTGGTCTTGAGCATGGTAAAACCAGTCCTTTCTGAAGGTTTTTGGTTTTTTTAGGAACTTGTATTGCCACCACCCTGGCTTCTGGTTAACTTGGCTGAGTTTTCAAATCTCATCCACTTTCCCTAGGCAGAACAGTGCAGTGGCTGCAGGGATTTTTTATTTTCCGAAGCTTTGGAGGAGGCAGTGGATCAGTATTTACATCCCTCTTACTGGAGCAGCTCTGGGCAGAATATGGCAGGAAGACGAAATTGGAGTTCTCTGTCTACCCACCCCCAGGATCTCCACTGCTGTCATAGAGCCTTACAGCTCTATCCTCACCACCCCGTTCACCACAGAGCACTCGGACTGCATCTTCATGGTGGACAACGAGGCCATCTATGACATTTGCCATCATAAACTTGGTGCTGAACGCCCCTCTTATGCCAGCATTAATAGCCTTATAGGTCAGGTGGTATCTTCCATCATGACTTCCCTATGATTTGAAGGGACCTTGAATGTGGACCTAATTGAATTCCAGACTAACCTAGTACCTTATCCAAGAATACATTTCCCCATGACAACCTCTGCTCCCATCATCTCTGCTGACAGTGCCTACCATGAGGAGTTCTCTGTGTCAGACATCACTGCTGCTTGCTTTGAGTCTTCCAACCAGTTGGTCAAGTGTGATCCTCGCTTGGGGAAGTATATGGCCTCCTGCTTACTCTACAGAGAAGATGTGGTCCCTAAGGATGTGAATGCAGCAGTTGCAGCCATCAAGTCAAGGAACTCTGTGCAGTTTGTAGATTGGTGCCCCACTGGTTTCAAGGTAGGCATCGACACAGCCCCCCATGGTGATGCCAGGGGGAGAACTGGCCAAGGTCCAGTGGGCTGTCTGCCTGCTGAGCAACACCACAGCCATTGTGGATGCCTGGGCCCACCTAGAGTACAAGTTTGACCTCATGTATGCCAAGAGGGCATTTCTACATTGGTACATCAGAGGAGGCATGGAGGAAGGTGAGTTCTTAGAGGCCAGAGAAGATTTGGCAGCCCTGGAGATGGACTATGAGGAAGCAGGGCAAAGTCTCTGAGACAAATGTGACTGATGGAAATGAACATTAAGCTGAAGGGTCATGCTTTCTTTCCAAGACATTATACATTAGTGGCTAGAGTTGCCTTGATTGCAAGAAAAAGGAAATCAAATCAAGCAGGATCCCCAACTCCACCAAAAATTAAAGGGGCATTGTTAACAAAGAGCACATTTTTCCTTCTCTGTCCCTGGGATCCAGCACTGCTACTTGGGAGCCTGCAAGGTTTGGAGTCCTTTGAACCTCTGGATCATGTCTGTGTTTGTTTTTGTTTTTTTTGTCATGACAGAAACCTAACTATTCTTCACTTTGTTAACCATGGGACTATGAAACCCTAAAGTTAATGATTTCCCTTTCCTGCACCTGAGGTGGAACACAGCACATATTGATTATTAATGTTTTTTCCCCCATATCTGTGTTTTGTACACTGATCAAATAATGAAGATTTTCAGTGTGATTCTTCTCCTTCTTCCAAATGTGGCCTTACCATCTCAGTTTGCTTTTACCATCTCAGTTTGCTTTTCATACAAACAAAGAAACAACAGGAATATTCTTGGGTCTTTTAAAAATGTGAACCTGTGTCTTGCAGCTCAGAAGGTGAAAATGACCTCTTTTGGCTCCCCTGCCCTTGAGGTGTTCTCAAAGTGTGGCCAGCAGAACCCCTCATCAGAGGAAGAGGTTTAGATAAACTGCAGATTCTTGAGCCTCACCACAGACTTGCTAAACATCAAGCCCTGGGGATTGGAGGGGGCATGCGTAACCCAAGAATTTCAAGTTTAGAAAACACTTAATGGAATTAATTTTGGGTATTAAACTCTTCCATTTTTTTAAACAAGTGAGAATTTAAAATAAAACAAAGAGCAATTAATGCCTTAAAACCACTAGCCTCAGCACGGCCAGTGCTTCGGTCCCAGTGGACCCTCAGAGGAAAGCCTCTCCCATCTTGGCTGGGGGCATGCAGTTGGGTGTCTTTGTGTGAAGTGTACCAAGCTGCAACACTACTGCCTGCTGGAGGTGTCACCTGGACCCCAGGACTGCTGCTCTGTCCTTAACAGTTTCCCGCTAGCTGCTCTTCTGTATGAAAACCACCACCCTGACATGTGGCCTCCAGAGCACCGGTCACATGATGTACCATTCTGCCTATTTTTAGACCCATCCATTGTCACCATGGAACCCAATGAGCACAGTTTGGTGGAAATAATATTCAGGTACTCTCCAATGCCCATAAAGGTATGGCTGTCCAGCCTACCCAACCGTCAGTGGATATTTGCTGGATCCTGAGACTTTCAGCATTTGGCTGCATCCCCTTTGGACTCTACTTCCATGGCCCTCTGCCAAGGGCTCAATCTTTGCTGACACGAAAACAGCTTCATGCCAGAGCTTGCTTTGGAACCTGAGGCCTGTTAACCTTAAGGTCTGCCTGGACTTCCAGTATAGCAGTGGGGAAAGAAATACGATTCTCACTCTCATGTCTCTGACTTGCTGTGATCAAACATTTGGAGGAAAATAAAAAATACTTTTTCTTCAAATAAAAGGAGTGACTTGGTGAACCCCACTGTCACTTTCACCAAATCTGAAAGTGGACTATTGGGCTCTACATAAGGATAGAAGAAAACCTGCTTCAGTGCTTGAAGGAGCCTCTGCTAGTATCCAAATTCATGGGGGCTCTATTTGTCAATTCACCCGTGTCTCTCATGTTTGCATTATAAAATCATGTCTCTTATTCAGTAGTAAGAAAAGCTATATGATGACCTGAATACTATGGTGTCTTACCTGAGGGTTTCAGCCCCAGGCAAGTTCATTCTGGATTGGGTGAGACTGACAAATGACAATGGAAACTTTGGGGGTAAAAGGGGACTTATTCCAAGCTTTATTCTCCTGTTGGCAGATCAAGTGCTAGAATCCTGCCTCTGTCTTAGCCTCTGCCCCAAGTGCTGCCTCCACTCCAGGCTCTGCCCTCGCCTCCATCCTCTGTTCTCCTTGGCTGCTTCCCTCTGCTCTTAGCACTGGGTGGAGCTCTTTTTATAGCAACTCATGCAATAAAGGCCTATTGCCAATGGGTGTGCAAGCATTCACCTATGCAGTAGGCTAAGTATTACATCATTACATGTACACAGTGAGTAGATCAGGACCAGGTGAGGATCCTGGCCATGGACTTCCATTTTCCCTACATATGGACATTTCACACACTTGTGAGTTTTAGGATTAGGTCTCTTAAAGAGTAGTCATCAAGACTCAAATACTTTTCTTTAGACTCTTTCTTTTAATAAAGTTTATCACTGTCAAATGGTAATGACTAACATGGAAAGAATATGTAACTAGATATTAGGAAAGATGGATCCAAGTCATGGCACTGTTACAGTGATGTAATCTTAAAATATATACCTCTCCATACCTTAAAGTCCTCATCTCAGATAAGGATATTTCTAAGGTTCTTTCCAGTTCCAAGATTTTGTCAGGCTAACTATTGATTAACTTGTGATGCTGCTTGCCTCTACATGCCATACATAAATATTAGATTTACCAAATATTTTTCTTTATTCATATTTCCTATTAGCTTATTAAACATTCATTAAAAAATTCTTTTAGTGTATATCCTAGAAATTGAACTTATGAGCATCTGCCACACGTATTTTTACCACTTTGTGGATGATGAAAAGACCACTGAACACCACACCTTTGTTTACTACACCCCTGCCTTTTGTGTATTGTTACTTTACGGTTTGATGCTCTGTGTATTTTAAACCCCACAGACGTTGATTACTATTGCTTTAACCAGCACCGTTTGCTTAGATTTGCCCGCCTGCTATGTCAAAGGTACTCTTCATTCCTTCCTGTATTACCATACTGCCATCTGGGGTCATTTTTTCTGTCAAAATAACTCCCTTTTCTATTCATACTGTGGACCTGGGGTTGAGAAGACGTGACATTTGACTATCCAAAGAGTGTGATTGCCTGAGATGAGGATTTATGTGCTAGTTAAATGCGACCTTGGGGCAGGGACCCTCTTATTCACTGGGTACCTATAGGATCAGGCATGGGTAGGTACTCAAATGTCTTTTAAATTGAAAAGTGCCAGGAGATGATCTTATGCGCTACTTAATTGAATACCACCCATGTGACTTTACCATTTTATGTTCCTCTTCAGTCTCTCCCTAAAATTGGGTTGGATCTTCACATACCCTCTACCACCGCAGAGGAAAAATGCTCCCCTTTCTAGGGCCATTTGTTGCTTTTGAAACTTCGCCCTTTGACTTACCTTCTAGAAGATTGCTCCTTCAGTCTCCATTGTATATTCTCTCTCCTTTCTTCACTGATTTGTTTTCTTCTCCATACCAGTATGTCAAGGTCCCCTCATTCAAAACAATCAACCCTTTTTGCTGGATTTCACTACTCCCATAATGTGCTGTCACATCTGTCCACTCTGCCAAACATTTCAAAAGGATATGCATTCCATACCGCTGCCTCATCCTCTGGTTACTCCTCAACCTTTGTAACTTGGTGTCTTCCCCGCCATTCTATAGAAACTGTTATCTCAGAGACCACTGATTGTACTTTATTTATTAAAACAATGACTCTCACCTTCAGATTTCTTGACCGTAAACATTTGGTTATTCTTTTTTCTTGAAACTTGTCCTTTGACTCTTGTGGCCCTACCTGGTTCTCCTCCATCTGACATCTCCATGGACTTCTCTTCGGCACTGTCTTTTCCTAGTGGAGACTCCTTGGCCCTCTTCTCTGGCCCTTATGTATCTTATTCACAACCTCTGTGTGGGGGACATTGTGAACTCTGTTTTCCTTCTCTCTTGAGTTTTATACTAGAATTCCCACTTACTTGCTACACCTTTCCTCCCAGATGTATTGCCTACACTTAAACCTCTAAGAATTTACCAATTTCCTCAGAAGAAATCTGCTCTTCCTTTAGCATTCTCTACTTGCCTATTTGTGTCATCATCTCTCATAAGCACATTCTAAGTGATGTCATTTTTCACTGCTGTCTCTTTCTTGCTCTCAACATAGAATAGGTGCTGTCAACTCTACTTCTGTTATGTTTCAGGCATCCATTGCCTTCCCTTTCTTCCCAGTGCAGTCATCCTAGCTCAGGTCATCAAATCCTCTCTGTAAGTAGCGCACCAGTCTCTAGATGCTTTTCTGCCTTTCACTTTGTCTTCCTGATCCACCTGTGACTGAACATTTGGAAGCAGAACTTGGATCATTCTGTTAACTTAGTCAAAGCTTTAAAAAGTCCCCATTGTTTTAAGCGTAAATTCTGAACTCCTGCCCATGGCATGCAGAGCCTGTACCAACCAGTTCCTGCATAATTTCCAATCCCATCCATTACTGTGTGATCCTGCATTCCATGCATCCACACTGCTCACCATTCCCTAAGTCACAGTTTCCTCTCTCCCATTCCTCTGCTTTCCTCTCTGCTTTCCCTCTGTGACCATGTGACATAATGCCCACTTCAAACCCAGTTCAAACATTGCCTTTTCCATGGAGCCCCTTAGAATCCATTTACTTTTACCCCAGGATTTAGGGATACTCAAGGTACACTCTGAATGTCTCTGTCCATGGAAAATATTGTAATAAATACTCACTGAAAAAATATGCTAGTTTTATGTGCATTCCCACATAGCGCTTTGAACTATTTCACTTTTATGTACATGTGTTATTTCTCTCTTCAGACACTGGAGGGCACTAGTGAAATGCTTAAATCACTGCTCAGTTCATATGTCTTGGCGTTCTGGAGGGCATTTATGAGTGTGAATATTCATACACTCAGAAAAGACCATTTAGAGGTTTTGTTTTTAAGAATCTACTAAAACTAAGATAAAAACCTAATTATGGATTAAATTGTTAAAATTCAGCTTGTGACTTATGTTATTTCTAAGTTTACCAAACTTAATCACTTTTAAAGGGAATATACATGAGTTTTTGGGACCCTCTGTATTCCCCTTTGCAATGGCAAAAATTAGGGAATTTTTGGTTCCTAAAAGCAATCTTAGATAAATGCTCTTAAATATCTTGGACTGCATTGACAAATTTAGTATGTTTTCTTTATTTTTAAGGTCTTTATCTGATGAATCTTGCCAAATGCCAAGCTGATCCCACATGACGTTTTTCTAAGCTTTGTGTGGAAATGAGAAAAACTAAGGCATTTTGTCTTAATGTATTCCTTTTTTTAAATTCTGAGAATATGTTCTTTCTATATTTTCTGTGACAAATGGCCTCTCTTTCATAAAGCTAATGTGATGGTAGATGATAGTTTTCTGGGTTTCCTTTTTTCATGTTCTTACTCTGAAAAATGGACAGTCCTACCAGCACCACAAATTGATTTTGACAGCTAACTGTCCCATTAGGCCCAAATGTCTGAGAGCCACTGCTCCTGTCTGTGGAGCGTAAAATCAATTTTCTTTTCTTTAAAAAATACTTTATTTTTTTGGGAGACTTTGTATAAATGTATGGCTCGTAAATGGGAAGAGTAAAAACCAACTTCAGGACTGATGTCTAATATAAAGGGATTGGGGAGGGACAAGAGGCTCTCAACTGACGCCTTCATAATGGGTTTCTTAAGCTGGTCAAGAGCTGCACAGATCTAGCTATTTGATTCTCCATGTCTTCGTGTGTTTAAAATATGTTAGAATAAAAATAATGCATGCAATGCATGGACCATTAGAGCTCACGGATGGTGAGAGAAATGTAGGCATGGACAGCCCAGGGAGGCAGGTGGTCTGCCTGCAATTAGAGGTGGGCCGTTTGAGGCTATCACTGAAGAGTCCTTCTCAAGGCCACAGGGCAAGAAGAAAGCCACAGAAACTTCTCTACTTATTGGCCCAGGATGACAAAAGGTGAGTCTGAGGGTCTGGGAGAGAAAGTGACTCACTTCGGCTCTGGGAGGAGAGAGGGCCTGGGATGGACTTTGAGGCCTCAGAATGCTGCCCCTCCAGTGGTGCCTCCTGTCATGTGTGGGGCTGGTTTCAGGTGGAGGTTGCTGGGCCACCTCTCCTGGGTGGCCTGCTGGTTGGGACCCACAGGGTGGAATGTCTTCTGGAAGCCAGCAGCCCTGAGTTGTCATGAAGTCCTCCTTGCCCCTGACTCTCTGCAGGAGATAGAGAGATGGCTTCCGTGTTGACTCACAACCCTTTGCAGATCTCTGAGGTTACATTCCCCCCAGGTCCCAAAGTGGCCTGGCCTCAACCTAGGACTCTAAGAACTGGACAGTGTGTGAGCAGCGTCAGGAGCCAACTCGGCTTGAGGTCACTCTGGGGAAACCCACTTCTCTGGAAGCCAGTTTGCCAGACGAGTTCTGCAAGTGGTCAATCTGCTGGTATTTCCCAATTTACCAAAAAAAATTTTTAAAAACACTTTATAACTTTTGCAGAGATCCACATCAGAGGAGCTGTTTTACCAGTTTTTGGATATTCCACTGAAGTTTCCCTTGTCCAGTGAAGGTCTCTGCCTGATAGTTTTCCGGAGGTGCCCTGTAGTAGCTGTGGTCACCTCTCCTAACGTTGCACCACAGCCTGACAAGGAGGAAAGTTCCCTGGCTTTTTTCAAATCATATCAATGATTTGGGGAAGGAGACCCAACTCGTTTTGAGATTCAGGATTTGTACATGTTTCTGATGGCAAGGGTTTTATGAGTTACAGATGGGCAGGTTTCTCTCTTCTAATGGATTTCCAATGTAGGCTAATCCTTTAGGGACCTCATGTAAGGGAATCGCATGGTATTTGTCTTTTTCTGTGACTGGCTTATTTCATTAGCATAATGTCAAGGTTCATCTATGTTGTAACATATTACAGAATTTTCTTCCTTTTTAAGGATAAATAATATCCCATTGTATATATGGACCACACTTTGCTTATCTGTTTATTTGTTGGTGGACACTTAGGTTTTTTTCCAGGTTTAAGTTATTGTGGATAATGCTGCTTTAGAAACATCTCTTCAAGACCCTGCTTTCAGCTCTTTTGGGTACATACCCAGAAGTAGAATTGCTGAATAATTGGGTAATTCTATTTTAGATATTTTAGGAACCGCCATACTGTTTTCCATAACAGCTGCAGCATTTCACATTCCCTCCGATAGGGCACAAGGGTTCCAGTTTCTCCACATCTTTGCCAACACTTGTTATTTTCTTTTCTCTCTCTCTCTCTCTTTTTTTTTTTTTTTTTTGCTGATGGTAATGCATTATTGTAGTGCTGATTGCATTACATTTCCCTAAGGATTAGTGTTATTGAGCCCATTACCTTGTGCTGTGCTTTTTTTTTCAGTCCTTTTCCCTCTGTATTTAATTTTGAAAGGTTTCTTTTGAAGTTCTCTTATAGCTCACCAATCTTAGTTTTTTTAAGTGTTTTTCTCTGTTTATTTTGGGTGGTTTCTATTGCTATGCCTTCAAGTTTAATCTTTTGTTCTGTAAAATCTAAGCTGTAATTAATGCGATCTAGTATATTTTTAATCTGAGATATCATAGTTTCATGTATAGAAGTGTGGTTTGGATCTCTACTTAACATGTACAGTCTTTCCTCTAGCTTTTTAAACAAATGGAATAAAGTCATCATTACCCTTTTACTGTACTTGCCTGCTAATTCTAACATCTGTGTCAGTTCTGCTTCAGTTTTGATGGATTGACTCGTACACATTCTGAGTCATATTTTCTTGCTTATTTGCATGACTGATGACCTTGACAGATTGTAATTTTACCTGGTTGGTTGCTGAATAGTTTCCTATTCCTGTAAACGTTCTGGGGCTTTGTTCTGGGATGCAGTTAATCACTGGAGTATACTTCGATGCTTTTGAGTCTTGCTTTTAAGGTGCCTTAGGCAGGATTCAAGCAGCTTTTAGTCTAGGGATGATTATTTCCCACCAGTGAGGCATGGCTCTTCAGGGCACCCTACCTGATGCCCCATGAATCACGGACTTAAAGGTGCTTCTGGCTGGCTGGTGGGAACAGGCATTAATCTTGGTCCCTGTGAGCTGAGTGTTATTCTCTCTCATCCTTTAAGGTGACTCTTTTTTAGCCTTCAGCTATTTCTTCACACCCATTTGATGATTAATACTCTGCTGAAATGAGGGACCCTTAAGTGGTCTTTCCACAACCTTCAGACCTCTGGGGTTTCTCTCAGTGTTGCCTTTACTCTATGTCTTCTGGGCCAACTCTGACTGTCAGTCTCCCTGGACACTCAGCTCCATCTCCATCTCAGGAAATCTGCTGGCCTTACCTGGATGCTGCCTGCCTGTCCCTGACCTGAAAACTGTCTCAAAGTAGTGTCTTGCCAATGAGTTTCAGCTCTGGCTGGGCAAGGTCACTATGGATTCCATGTGACCAAAGAAATTACAGTAGAATGTTCTTGGGGTGAAAGGGTTATACCCAATTTTATTTTCACAGTGGCAGGTCAATCACTAGAATCCCTTCCACTCAGAGTGAGTCTGCATGCAGCAAGCAAATCTCTGCCTCTGGGCCTCTCTACCCAGGCGGCCGTCTCAGTCTCTGTCCTCAGCGGTACCACCCACCCCAGCCTCATCTCTGCTCACCTGCAGCCTTGCAGCCATACCATGTTGCGCAGAGCACGGGGCAGGGCTTTTTATATAGACTCAATAACCATGTATTTCCCACACATGTGTAGGGAGTTAGCCAACCAGAGCCAGGTGAGAATCCTGGCCATAGGAATCTTCACTTTATCCACACACACAAATTTTTTTTCATAGTTATTGATGGAAATGTAGCTGCCAGGGAACCCCAAAGGCCAGATTTAGGAGATGGTAACTGCACACACTAAAGAACTATGGTACTGGCTGTGTGTACAAATATTGGGCTAGATTAATATAAGATAAATATGTGGAAATTGGCTTAAAGGCAAAATTTCAGAACCTTGGTCTTTATCACTTTTTGTATGCATTTAACAAAGAAACTTCTTACATACCAAACACACAGACAATAGGAGAAAAGAATCAGCAGCAGTCACTCATAAGGACCAGGAGATACATCTAGAGTTCTGGTGGAGAAGTTTAGGGTTTCTACTTTTCCACCCAGTGCTCACCAGTAGATGTTAATCTCTAGGTCTAATAGAGTAAAATACCATTCTTCCCACAAATAGGAACTGATGTTTATTATGTGCATGATACTAAGAGGGAAAATGTGGAATTCTATGAAGTGGAACAAGTTCGAGACATTCTAAGGAGGGAAAGAAAGTAAGATACAAAAAGTTAACTGGCATGGTATAGCTATTAGAAAAAAAGTATGGCAAAAAAAAAGAAAAAGTAAAAGAAAAAGTGTATTAGTTCCTTAAAAATTGTAAATAGAACTACTATATGATCCAGCAATTTCTGCTCTGGATATATATCCAAAGTAAGTAAAATCGTTATGCGAAGAGGTCTTTGCATCCCATGTGCATTGCAACATTATTCACAATAGCCAAGACATGGAAGCAACTTCTGTGTGTGTCCACTGATAGACAAATGGATGAAGGAAATTTTTTATATACAAACACACACACACACAGACATAGAGACAGAGAAAGAAACTATTACTCAGCCTTAAAAAAGAGAAGGGAATTTTTCGACTTCTAGGAATTTACCCTAAGAATGCAGTAGCCCAGTTTGAAAAAGATAGATGCACCCCTATATTTATCACAACACTATTTACAATAACCAAGGAATGGAAGCAACCTAAGTGTCCATCAGTAGGTGAATGTATAAAGAAGAGGTGGTACATCTACACGATGAAGTATTATTCAGCCATAAGAAGAAAACAGATCCTACCATGTACAACAACATGGATGGAGCTAGAGGGTATTATGCTCAGTGAAATAAGCCAGGCTGAGAAAGACAAGTACCAAATGATTTCACTCATATGTGGTGTATAAGAACAAAGAAAAACTGAAGGAACAAAACAGCAGCAGACTCACAGAACCCAAGAATGGACTAACAGTTACCAAAGGAAAGGGACTGGGGAGGATTGGTGGTAAGGGAGGGATAAGGGCAGGGAAAAAGAAAGGGGGCATTACGATTAGCATGTATAGTGTTGTGGGGGGTACAGGGAAGGCTGTACAACACAGAGAAGACAGGTGCTGTTTATACAGCATCTTGCTACGCCGGTGGACAGTGACTGTAGTGGGGTGTGGCGGGGGGACTTGCTGAGGGGGGTAGCCTGGTAACCATAGTGTTCTTCATGTAACTGTAGATTAATGATAGCAAAAATATAAATAAATAAATAAATAAAATAAAGAAGTCATTTGGATTGATCTTTTTACAATCTTTCTCCATTTTCACTTGCACTGGCCAAATTCAATTCACAGAATAGTGAACTTTTCCTTGAATGATCAACATTATAAGTCTACTGTGACACAGAGCATTTAGTCCTCCACTTAAAGACTATGATCTCATTTGAACAGAAATGTTTTAGAGTAAAAGATTCATTACTTTTTACCTCTTATGAATAAATCCACAAAAATTGATAAAATATGGTCAGATTTTCAACACACCTGCTTCTTTTCAAACTCATTATTTGCAGGTATTATAAACCAACAAATAAAATTCACTTTCCCCAAGCTTTCTATAACTTACTCTACACTCTCAAGTTTAGCTTTTACTATCTTCTTGCATGATCTAGCACAACCAGATATTTTTACCTTAAGACCAAACTACTCTCTTTTTCCCCCGTTTTATGAATTAGCAGCCAACTGCCTCCCCTCTTGCTTTTCAGACAGCACTAAAGCTCTCAACAAAACCCTTAAGGTGGTTTTCTTTCAGTAGTCCAGAATACACTGGGTCAGTTCATATGTGTTCACCACCTTGCAATGCTTCACGTGAAAAATCGCAGTTTTCTTAATTGGCTCAAAAATAGTATGGCTTGCTTTTCATTGATAAAGGAAATATGTTTTAAAAAACATATATGTCTATATATGCACAAATGTACACATTTTTATCAAGGTGGAAAAATAAATGCTACCAATCTGTAAAGGTGGCAAAGTAAAAAATAAATAAATAAAGCAAATACTAAAAACTACTTTATAAGGAAAAAAATTAAATAATTGGTAGGTTAAGTGAATGAAAATGAGGACGGTGTAGTGAAAAAAACTAATATAAAACATTCCAGTTCATAAAATGGAAAATCTGTATAAAGTTTTATACTTTGTTTCAAAAGGAACTTATGTTTCAGTATAAATTCTAATGTATTACACACCTATATTCTGTGAAGATTTTAGGAGTGAATGTTAAAATTTCAAATTCTGCACACACAGTTTATCAAAGAAACACTGGTAAAATCCCAGTATTTGCAAAATTTTAAGGCTTAGTAGATATTGTAAATATCACAATAGGTAGGTATTGGAAAGTCCTAATGAATTTAGAATGAAGAAGTAACCCATTCTATAAATATTTCATGTGATTAAAAATACCAGGCTTGCATGTTCCAAATTATGAGAATATATCTTAAAAAAGACGGTTGCAGTTTTAACAGTAATCTGTATATATATCTTTAGCTGCCATTAAAAAAAAAAACAAAAAGAACCCAAAACAGAAAATGTTAAGACTAATATTAAGTAACCCTGCAATGCTCTCATGCTTGCATTACTAGAAAACCAAAACTGTATACATTTATAAATAAACAGGCTCTGCACCAGTAATACACAGAACTTCCTTTATACTGAAGTCTCTTTCCATTCACCACCCAATGCAGTTTTGCCCCTTGGCTTTGGGAAGCCAGGCTGTGCTCGGTGCGCTTTGACACTCTTCATGTCGTCTGTGGTGCACGCAGGGGAGACACACGCTGAAGTGTCCCCATCAACTTCGACCTGAGTCACACTGGATGCTGTAGATGCCCTTCTCTGGGTTTCAACATTCCCAGCGGAGGGGTTTTTCTCGACGCACTCCTCATGGAGCTCAGGCAAACCCTGCAGCTCGGCTGGACTGGTGGCCTGCTGGAAAGGGGCTATGGCGGCTCGAATACAGTTGATCCACTGCTGCTTGTGGAACACATCATTGGCTTGCAGAGTGTGAGACTGGCCTGGAGAGGGGTCTTGAAAGCCAACTCTAAAGATATTTTTAGCTAGGAAAAGAAAGATGGGAGAAAAGAAAGGAAATCAGACTTAAAAACAGTTTGTATAGATGAAGTGGTCATATAATCTTGGTGTGGGTGCTGGAATTTCTGTACATGTACACTTGTTAGGTGGATGCATTAAATAAAGCCTTGGGACATTATTAGATGCACCTACTGGTATCAGAGCACAACTTGATGACAGCAGCAGCTATAGGACAATGGAATCCTTTCATTTGTAATTTTTTGTATGGAGACAGAATTCTTTTTTATTTTCCCTATGCTGTACCTTCAGTTTGTGACTAATTTGTAACTGGAAGTTTGTACCTCTTTATCCCCTTCACCTATTTTGCCTAATACCCCACCCCACCATGGCAACCACCTATTCTTTGTCTGAATGAGCCTATTTCTGTTTTGTCTGTTTTTCAGACGCTGTATGATGGAAGTGAAATCATATGGTATTTGTTTTTCTCTTTTTTCACTTAGTACAATATCCTCTGGGTCCATCCATATTGTCACAAATGGCAAGATTTAATTATTTTCTATGGCTGAGTTATTGCACAGGTATCCACATCTTCCTCATTCATTCATCTATTGATGGACACATATCTTGGCTATTGTAAATAGTGCTGCAGTTAACATAGAGGTACACATATCTATTTGAATTAGTGTTTCTGTTTTCTTCAGGTAAGTATCCAGAGGTGGAGTTACTGGTAATATGGTACTCCTCTCTGTAACTGTTTGAGGAGCCTCCACGCTGTTTCCACAGAGGCTGCACCAATTTACATTCTCACCAGCAGTGCACCACAATCTTGCCCATACTTGTTATTTGTTTGTTTTTTTAATACTAGCCATTCTGACTAGTGTAAAGTGATATCTCATTGTGGTTTTGATTTGCACATCCCTGATGATTAGTGATGCTGAACATCTTTTTTGTGTGTCTGTTGGCCATCTGTACATCTTCAGAAAATTTCCATTCAGGTTCTCATTTTTTAAATCATATTTTTTTGGGGGGTTGAATTGTGTGAATATTTAAATGTATCATATATTAATGTGAGACAGAATTCTTAAAGATTAAAACTAAATTCACTTAGGTTCTGAGTTTGTTAATTGAAACAATTTTACAATTTTTATTTTTACCTTTATGTGAGCTGCCAAAAGCCCTTTGAAAGGACCCTCCCACTCTCACATCTCCATCCTGCAGGTCTTCCAAGACGAGCTCTTGGACGGGGATTGGTCGTCGGTAAACTTCATAAGAGTAACAGGACGAGTCAAAACCAAGATGTCCTGAAACAGGAAAACGTAAAATTTCTGCAGAAATGAGAAATAAATACTTCCTACATATGGAACCCTGTGATTTTAAGTGATTGGAATTTAGACATGATTAATTTCATCACATTTCTTTGAGATTCCCCTTATAGATGACCTCAGAAAGAGGAGGATTCGAAGGCGATGCATGTTCTGCTTGGAGAGCCTGTCTAATCTCAGACTATAAAAACCTTTTATTGGCATATAACATTAGATGAGGTAGCAGCTGAGTAATCACTGCACCCCACAAAGACCTATCAGTAGGAACATGCCTGGAAGGACCAGGATTGTACACCAAAGCTTTCTAACAAAGGATTTAAATAATGCAAGCTGGTAAAAATGTTAATGGTTCTACTTTGTCCCACACAAATTTAAGTCTTTACAGAACAGCTGGGACTCAACAATATAAATCAGAGATGTCAGATTTCATCTTTTTACAAAAAGAACCTCAAGTCTTCTTTGCTTCTGAAAAGCAAATAATGAAACAAAAAATACCACTCATGCTTATACTCAGCTCTGGCAGGTACTTTTTGAATTAAAATTCTAAAAGTAAGTTTCCTTCCAGTTAGTCTGCTGCAGAAGCCTGGTTAGTAATGCTAAAACTACTTCCATCACTATCAACTCTTCAGAAAAATCTTCTGACGGATATGTTATTTTTTTATGAAACATGGAACTAATAATTTATTCAGAAAAACTGTTAGCCTAATTGATTTATGCTCCAAAACTAAAAAATAAAATATTATTGATTCTCCAGAGACATTTAAGTTATTCTGTAAAGACAGAAATCAAATGTTTCCGTTATGAAAGCTGGTAACAAAGAACAAAAACCAGTGACCTTTCACTATTTGATGAGTCCATTTTACAACCTGCTTCATAATCTATTTGGAAACAAACTGGGTGGGAAAGGGAAGCAATGGCTCATTTCCTATTAGTTCTAAGATACACTTACATGTCCATTTTTATTCTTCAGCTCCCCGTGGCAAAGCAATACTTTGCTTGCTTCAATTCGAGGATCCTTCTGCCTTTCATTCAGATACTCCAGTTTGTCGATGTAATACTGACATTCTGACTCTCCTTTCTTCAAGTTGATTTCGGAGAGAACTTGTATTATCAATATCTAAAAATTATCAAAAAACTGATGTAGTCTTTTCAGAGTAATGTAGTCAGTGTCCCTACATGGCTAAAACACCACATCAAAATGATAGAATTTTAAAGCTTGAAGGGACTCTTGAAATTAGTTAATTCAGTCAGTCCCTTCATTTTACAGATAAAGAAACAGTTTCACCCTAATTAGGTAAT
This sequence comes from Manis pentadactyla, assembly GCF_030020395.1. Lineage (NCBI taxonomy): Eukaryota > Metazoa > Chordata > Mammalia > Pholidota > Manidae > Manis > Manis pentadactyla. The sequence goes on from NC_080021.1 coordinate 104,691,925, forward strand.
TTGCCCAAAGTTCTCCAGCTAGGTAGTGGAAGTGGCAAGACCAGAATCCAGTCTTTTGATTAGAATATAAATACAGATTGTGTCCTGCCTCTTTATTACTCAGTGTATGGTGCATGAGCATATGGCGTGCTTAAAACATCCACCAAACACCTCCCGATGTTGAGTCACTATGCATAATGGGGAGTAGCATTGCATAACTTTCTAAGACAAGCTAATGCACAAATTTGGAAAACACAAGAATCATTAGTTGGACTACTTACAGCTTCCTGCAAAAGCTGAACACCAGGGTGGTCTTCTGGAGTATGTCTAAGAATTTCTTTTACCAGTAAAGGGTATTTGACTAGGCGACTTCGGGGATTATCGAGGAAGCTCCACAGATCTAGTTTTCGGCTGAAGGGAGACTCAAGACATCGCTGGAGAAAGTCCTGGACTCCTGGATCCTGTTTCTTTTGGTCAAGAAGAGCTTTGGCTGCCAGCTGGTTACTACAGTAGCCTTTGTAGGCATTCAAGCCTGGCAACTGAAGAGTGACACGAGAAAACAAAGTACGGTAAGTTCCTGCTATGGTCAGTCCATTCGTAAGCTTTTGAACATGAAACATAGAGCTCACAGCTGTTCTGGAAAGCTCTGACAAGCTGTGAGCATTGTCCTGCAGGTGATATTAGGGGGAGTAGAGTCTTCTGGGCCAACACCAAACAGCCTTTTCTAATTTCCCTAATGTAGCTAAATTCAACCAAACACTCATGACTTTTACTTTCCCCAACTAGTTAGATGCTAGTCTTCTCTAGTCCCAGGACACCATAGGCTTCCTCTATCACCTTCATCACCAACCTTCAGACTGTTTCTTTACTTGACTATCCCTTACTAGATTAGTCATGGAGAGACTGCCTTTTATCTCTCAATTCCCAGTGATCCCTCCCACAACAGTGCCAAGCATCTGGCAGGCACTCAAATATTAACTGAAAGAATGAAACAGAAAATTAATGGTATATAATGTGAGAACTCTGTGCAAGGAGGAACATATTTTTAAAACAAAACACTATCATTCATCAAATAGGTTTTTAAACAGAGACTGTATGTTCTTATAGCTACAAAAATTTGTTCAATTTTAATGCATTATTGATCTGTTTTTATAATCCAGTTCCTGGATCAAGTGCTTCTGATATTCATTACAATGACAAGTGTGGCATATACTTGTGAAAAACTATCTGCAGTAAAATACGACATACCCAGTTCACAAGAATGTGACCGATCTGCTCCACTGTCCCATCAGGCTTGGTTGCTTCTCCTATTCTTGCCAGCAAATCTGAAGGATAAAAAAGCAGAAATACCAAGAATTGGTTTATTTTAAATATAATGCAGCACTAAATTAGAAGTTTAGATTTAAACTTCCTTGTATTCCTGCTGTTCAAGATTCTAAAGAAAATTAAGTAGCATATCTCACCTTCATGCAGAGGTATATAAGCATCCAAGTCACCAAATATATGTGTGAGTTCCTCTTCTGACATGATAGACAACTTTAACATGGGGTCGTGGTAGGCCTACCAGAGGGGGAGAAATGCATCACACAGAGAGATCAAGCAAAGAAGACATTATGAGAGATCTGTACTTGAACGCAAGTTTGAGTAACTGTACAAAAGCTACTGTGGAATCTACTGTAAAACAGAAGAAAATAAAGTATATGTTTGCTAATCCCCCTAAAAGACTCTCTCACTGACATTCATATTTGAAGATGTCTAATAAAGCTCATGTAAAAAAAAAGTATTCACTAGTAGATATTTTCTGCTTCTAAAAAGAAAACTACGTTAGAATTTGTTAAATATAATTTCTAAAAACCAGAGTGTATGATAAAAAGTTATACACTGACCTTTCTTGCAAGTTTGAGATCTTCAATTAAGTCCTGTTCACCTCGGGACATTTCATATATTGCCTAAAAAAAAATGAAGCAAACATCATAAGTCACCATCCCTTCCTCTGAGAAAGGAAAATTATGTACAATTGATATTCACCATTATTTAACTGATGTTTCAAACAGTTCTTTTTAAAGTGTCTCTGTATGAAAAGTAAAATTCAGCAGGAGTCTCAATGTTTTATATAGTGCCCTATGTATTATAACTTTACCCCATCAAGAGTTCAATCCGATGACCCCCACCAATCACAAAGTGTTGCTTAGCGTGTATTAAGAATTACTGTCAAATACAAAATTGCAAGTTGATTTTGCCTTAGACATTAGTTTGCTAATCTTCTGGCAAAACACCTATTTAAAAAACAGGTACTTTTTTTTGTATAAGCCAATATATATGGTCTTGCTACTGAATGGCAGCTTACCTCCTGACGTTTGATTTCTTTGGCAGTTAAAGACTCTCTAATGTTGACACCTAACGTCTCTGACCACAGGACGCTACTTCTCCTTTTGGCAGGTGTTGGGACTGTCGATCTGCATGATGACTTTTGGGCAGAAGCTGGGGATCTGCTGTCACCATGATGAGTAAATGGCTTAACAGAAGAATAAAAGAGGTGAACAAAAGAGAAAAGCTTTGGAGGACACAGTAATTATTCTTTTTTCTTCTTAAAAAAATAGACAAATTAGAAAACAAAATTCATACTGAAGAGTGAGAAGCTGAAAGCTTTTCCTCTGAGATCGGAAACTAGACAGGGATGCTCACTCTCCCCACAGTTATTCAACATAGTACTGGAGGTCCTAGCCATGGCAATTAGACAAAACAAAGAAATACAACCAATCCAAATTGGTAAAGAAGAAGTTAAACTATTTGCAGATGACATTATATTGTTCATAAAATACCCTGAAGACTCCACTCCAAAACTACTAGAACTGATATCGGAATACAGCAAAGTTGCACGATACAAAATTAACACACAGGAATAAACCTAACCAAGGAAGTGAAAGACCTATACCCTGAAAACTATAAGACATTCTTAAGAGAAATTAAAGAGGACACTAGCAAATGGAAATTCATCCCATACTCTTGGCTAGGAAGAATTAGTATCGTCAAAATGGCCATCCTGCCCAAAGCAACATATAGATTTGATGCAATCCCTATCAAATTACCAACAACGTTCTTTAACGAACTGGAACAAATAGTTCAAAAATTCATATGGGAACTCCAAAGACCCTGACTAGCCAAAGCAATCCTGAGAAGGAAGAATAAAGTGGGGGAGATTTCGTTCCCCAACTTCAAGCTCTACTACAAAGCCACAGTAATCAAGATAGTTTGGTACTGGCACAAGAGCAGAGCCACAGACCAGTGGAACAGAATAGAGACTCCAGACATTAACCCAAACATATATGGTCAATTAATATACAATAAAGGAGCCATGGACATGCAATGGGGGTAATAACAGTCTCTTCAACAGATGGTGCTGGCAAAACTGGACAGCTACATGTAAGAGAATGAAACTGGATCACTGTCTAACCCCATACACAAAAGTCAATTCAATATGGATCAAAGACCTGAATGTAAGTCAAGAAACCATAATACTATTAGAAAAAAACATAGGCAAAAATCTCTTACACATGGACATGAGTGACTTCTTCATGAACATATCTCCCCAAGCAAGGGAAACAAAAGCAAAAATGAACAAGTGGGATTATATCAAGCTGAAAAGCTTCTGTACAGCAAAGAACACCATCAATAGAACAAAAAGGTACCCTACACTATGGGAATATATTCATAAATGACAGATCCGATAAAGGGTTGACATCCAAAATATACAAAGAGCTCATGCACCTCAACAAACATAAAGCAAGTAATCCAATAAAAAAATTGGTAGAGGAGCAGAACAGACACTTCTCCAAAGAAGAAATTCAGATGGCCAACAGATATAAGAAGATGCTCCACATAGCTAGTCATCAGAGAAATGCAAATTAAAACCACAATAAGATATCACCTCACACCAGTAAGGATCACCACCATCCAAAAGATAAAAAACAACACATGTCAGCGAGGTTGTGGAGAAAGGGGAACCCTCCTACACTGCTGGTGGGAAGGTAAATTAGTTCAACCATTGTGGAAAGCAGTATGGAGGTTCCTCAAAATGCTCAAAATAGAAATACCATTTGACCCAGGAATTCCACTTCTAGGAATTTACCCTAAGAATGCAGCAGTCCAGTTTGAAAAAGACAGATGCACCCCTATGTTTATCGCTGCACTATTTACAATAGCCAAGATATGGAAGCAACTTAAATGTCCATCAGATGAATGGATAAAGAAGAGGTGGTACATATACACAATGGAATATTACTCAGCCATAAGAAAAAAACAAATCCTACCATTCGTAACAGCATGGATGGAGGTAGAGGGTATTATGCTCAGTGAAATAAGCCAGGCAGAGAAAGACAAGTACCAAATGATTTCACTCATATGTGGAGTATAAGAACAAAGAAAAACTGAAGGAACTAAATAGCAGCAGAATCATAGAACCCATGAATGGACTAACAGTTAGAAAAGGGAAAGGGACTGGGGAGGATGGGTGGGAAGGGAGGGATAAGGGTGGAGAAAAAGAAAGGGGGCCTTACAATTAGCATGTGTAATGTGGGGTGGGTACGGGGCGGCCTCTACAACACAGAGAAGACAAGTAGTGATTTAACAGCATCTTGCTATGCAGATGGACAGTGACTGTGAAGGGGTATGTTTTGGGGACTTGGTGAAGGGGGGAGCCTAGAAAACAGTGTTCTTCATGTAATTGTAGATTAATGATACAAAAATAAAAATAAAAATAAAATAAAAATTGTGAGGAAACACATGTAAGATATAAGTGACCATTTTAAAGGGTACAGTACTGTAGGGATCAGAGGTATTAAGTATGTGCACATTGTCATACAAGTATATCCACTACTCTTCTCCAAAATATCTGACATCTTCTCAAAACCGAAACTCTGTACCCATTACTCCCCATCTTCCCTACCCCTCAATCCCTGGTAACCACCATTCTACTTTCTGTCTCTATGGATTTGACTATTCTAAGAACTTCATATAAGAGGACTCCTATGTTTTTCCTTCTGTGTCTGGCTTACTGCACTTAGTGTAATGTTTTCAAGGTTCAATCATGTTGTTGCTTGTATCAGAATCTTATTCTTTTTTAAGGCTGAATAATATTTTAATGTATGTATATACCACCTCTTGTTTATCCATGAGGAATTTTCTCTCTATTCCTAGTTTGTTAGATTTTTTTAATCATGAAAGGATGTTTTGATTTTTGTTTATTGCTTTTTCTGCATCAATTGAAATAACCATTTTCCCCCTCCCTTCCTTAATTCTGTTAATGTGGTGTTATTACATTGACTGGTCTTCATTTGTTGAGCCATCTTTGCATGCCAGCAATAAACCTTACTTGGTCACTGTATATAATCCTGCTTAATATGTTTGGGGATACAGATAGAGTCTTGCTCCATCCTCAGGGCTCTCCTTTGGGAACACTGTTTTATTTTGTAAGTTATGACTGTGCTATATCTGGGACTTGCATAAGGCCGCAAGACTCTGGATTCAAGAACCAAAATTCTACTTGCAAAATGAGGCAGAGGACTTTGGCCAATAAATAAAAAGAACTCTTAAAACTCGACAATGAGAAAAAAAACAACCTGATTAAAAGGTGGGCCACAGACTTTAATGGATACCTCAGTGAAGAAGATAAACAAATGGCAAATAAACATATGAAAATTCTCTCCATATTATATGTCTTCAGGGAAATGCAAATTAAAACAAGGAAATATCATTACACAAAGCGTAGAGTGACCAAAACCCAGAACACTGACACCACCACATGCTGGTGAGGAAGGGGAGCCACAGGAACTCTCATTCATTGTTGGTGGGGTTGCAAAAATGGTTCAGCTACTTTGGAAGACAGTTTGGCAATTTCTTACAAAACTGAACATACTCTTCCCATATGATTCAGCAATTGCTTTCCTTGGTATTACTCAGTTTAAAACTTACATCCACACAAAAACCTGCACATGGATGTTTATAGCAGCCTTATTCATTACTGCTAAGACTTGGAAATAACCCAGAGGTCCTCCAGTAGGTGAATCCATTAAAAAACTGTGAACAATGGAATCCAGACAATGAAATGTTATTCGATGCTAAAAAAAGTGCTATCAAGATATGAAGAGAAGGGAGGAAACTTAAGTACACATTACCGAGTGAAAGAAGCTATCTGAAAAGGCTACACACTGTATGATTCCGATTACATGGCGTTCTAGAAAAGGCAAGACTATGAAGATGTTAAAAAAGATCAGTGGTTGCAGAGATGGGGTTGGAGGTGGAATGAAGAGGCTACAGAGTTCCTGTAGTGAAACTAGTCTGTGTGATACTGTGAGAATGGACGAGTCATGATACATTCGCCCAAACCTCTGAATGTATGGCACCACCACCGGCTGAGCCCTGATGTACCCTGTGGACCTCGGGCGACGGTGAAGGGTCACTGCGGGTCCATCACCTGTGACAAATGTCCCAGTCTGGTGGAGCATGTTTTTGCCGGGGAGGCTGTGGATATGTGGAAACAAGGAGGTGAATGAGAAACCTCTGTACCTTTTCTTAAACTGTGGATCCAAAATTGCCCTAAAAAAATAAGTTGTTAAAAAAAATAGGATAATGATACGTTGCAGCATTGTTTTGAGGATTTGACATATCAGACATATATCAAGGGAAAAAAAAAACCTGATTAAAAGGTGGGCCACAGACTTTAAAGTACACAATAAGTGGTGGTTAGTATTATTTTTATCATTACTTTTTATGTGTGCAATTGTTTGTATTCAAACCGCCAGATTTTCAGTTCCTTGAGGAAAGGCACTATATTTTATTTCCAGGATATTCTGGAAGTTGACAAGGGATACATAAAAAAATGTCTGTTGGGTTAATTTATTCTCAATTGAATTCAACTTCTTCTACAATTCTATTTGCAGAGAAAAAATTGATTATTTCCATTCAGATGTAGAATATACACTGCTTTGTGCCAGGATCATTTGTTTTAAAGATAAAAAAGATACATTTGCCTTAAAACTAAAATAAAGCAAACCATCGACAAATAAAAATTGTATTTAATTTTCCAATTAAGTAAAGATAGCTCCAAATACTGCATTATAATTGCTGAGATTTTTTATACTTCCTCGCTACGACGTTGGTAATAATGATCTGCTGTTTCATTGGAGAAATTCCCAAAGGAAGAGTACTGTGTTGGACAATGTAACATGCACTCCTCTCAGGGATTTTCCCCTCTATACCATTTATTTTCATTTTCCAGATATTCTGCATAAGCCAGTTCTAAATAATGTAGGAAACTGATTTTACAGAGTCATGCAATTTAAGAGCTACCAGGAATCTTAGCAATCTTGCTTCATTTTGCAGGTAACTGAAAGCGAAAAAGATAAAAGACTGAAGGTCGCAATGAGGAATCGTTTTTGGCAATGGACTCAAAACTTTTTTTTTTATATTAAAACTCCTTAAGAGAAACAAGAAAATATGAATTATAAAAATAGGCCCTTGGAACCATTATGGAAAATCAAACCAAACCCAAAACCTCTCCCGCCCGTACTGAGATATAAGAAGCAGTAAAATACGAAGAGCTGAAAACTATAGCAAATGAAAAATGGGGAGAATGAATAAACCAAGAGATTACATACGAAATTTCACTAGCCCAATACAAGAAGAAAAAAATTGTCGGTTTACTTCAGAATGCCTGTGAACGATGCAAATGAAGCAACGGGCATTATGCGTTGTTTCAAGTTGCTTTGCTTCCTTCCCAAACATTTCGATTCTAATCCTGCTGTGTCTTTTCTATTTGGAAATCAAATCAAACGCTGACCACCACGCACACTTAGATACGCTGACGTTGATAAGGTTCCCTAGCAGAGCGCAGCTTCCTCTTACCGTGCCTAACCTTCTTGTTCCTAATCCTCTCCGATCGGAGCCTACCCGTTTTATATTTCTAAGCAATTAATTTTTTGGCGCGATCCACAGGTGCGCATGGCTGACAGCGCGCTGATAGGCTCCATCTGTTGGCGGCTGATAAAGGCCTCCTGGGGTTCCGGAGGCTGTCCTCGCACCCAGGAAAGCCAGCAGCCTAATTTACTTGCAGGCAGGCGGAAAAAGCCCCGCAGCTCACATTGTTATTCAGCAGGAACAATTTACCAACAGCATGTTTAGGGGCGCAGCGGGGAGGCTTTGGGAGGGAGCGGTGTTCCCACCGTGAAGATGGCTCCTCCAAAGTCCCTCGGTATTTTTCCTTTTGGAAAAACAAGGATTAGACAGGGAGATGGGAATTGTGTGTGACAATCCTAGGCGGAGATTTTGTAATTCCTCACTATCCTTTGGCGTCACACTTTCTAAAAGAAAGATCAGCAAAGGGGGTACTTACAATAATTGTAATTTAGTTGTGATGTATATAAATAGTTGGCCTGGCGTCAGAGCCTCTGGAAAGGTTTGGTGGAACCCTTGGATTCTTCCTGGAACATGAAATAGCAGCAGAGTGTTCCATGAAGGACACCGGAGCACAAGCGAACCTACCTTAAACGGAAAGGCCTGATAGGCAGCATTTAAATCTCTAACTGTAGAACAGATATTCTGTAGGCTATGGACAGGCAGGACAAAGATTTTCAAATCAGAAAGATGTTTAAGATTCTTAAATTATTTATAATTAGCAATACTTCAGATTTAGGTAAATGGTCCATGTGGCAATATTTGGGGACACTGAAGCCTTACAAAGCAAGAATACTGTGCCTTTCTTGTCTCATTATTTTGTTCCCTCAGACTCCATACAGGGGTAATGTAGCCTCATCTGACTGTACCACCCACCCTTGCCCAAAGAAGGACTGACATTGAAGAGGCCAGTTCTTACACTTTGATGTATCATGTTGAAGCGTTTTAAAATCTGTTTTTGACATATTAAATGGAATTTCCCCCTTTCCTTCCATTTCTTCTCTGTCTCTTTTCCCCTCCCACTCTCTCCTCCCTTCACTTTAGCACTTGGTGCATATCAAGTCTACAATAGGCAGGTACATGGACCTTTCTGAACCCATGCTGTGGTAACCGTCAGTCCCTATGGACACTCAGAACCCCTAGTGTCCCTGTTTGAATGCCTATTTGCTAATAATCATATAAAATGACTCCTTGACCTCTTTCACAGCTAATGGTTAGAAGATAAATATATTTCCATAAGCATTTCTTTTCTGATTTTACACTCAGGACTAACCTCATCTACTCGAAAGAATCAGAGGTGATACAAACGGAACAATTAAGTCTGTGTCTAGCGCCAACACCTCTGGACTTTTAAGTGATAAAAACAAATTCAAGATTCAATCAGCCAGGTTCATATTACCACAGTAGGATTGGTGGGGGCAGGATAAGTATTTTGGGTGACAAGGTACTCGATAACTAATTTACATTTATAATGGATTATTTTCATGATAGACGTCCATTTTCATGGTCATAATAATGGACAAGACTCGGGTGTCTAGAAATACTGCCTTATTTTTTTCTCTCTGACTCAACCTGATTTTTGATTCACAGAATCCAATTCTGTTCTTGGCAGAAAATATAATCTAGTCATTTTTGAGATGTTCCTTCTATCCAATCCAGCAATTTCTGTCTGCCCATCTCTACATCTTGTTTTGTTCTCTGTTCTACATTCCAATCCAAGGTCTAATATGCAATTTCTCAAACACAGTTTATGAAAGTTCTGCCATTTCTCCCCTTTTTCCTGGAGTGTAGAGAGAGGGAGCATCAGGGTTCAGGGGAAATTTATGTGTCGCTGCAGACACAGTCCGTAGGCACAGGTCTTCCATGATGGATGGTGATTATTTTGGCTGAGACTCTGTCCTGACCTCTTTTGGGAACCTGTGGGAAACCCAAGCTAATCAGAGGGCATAACATTGCCCCATAAGCCCATTGCCAACATCTCTGTGAGATGCCCACTACCAGAGAAGGTTCTGAGCAGACACAAGTTCTCTCATTCATTCCCTCAAATTTTCCCTTCTGCCTCCTGTCCCCACAACAAGGAAGGGATGGGGTGGAAGAAAAAAATCCTCCATAAAATCTCCTTTCCTTGTTTCTGGTTTTCTAGTCTCATGCCCAAAGTGTCTCTACAAAACTAGAGAGTACAGAGCAGTCTCTGCATCCTGGGTGTTCTTTGGTTTAGCTGCCATCGGGGGGAATGTTCACACATGGCAGGCAGGAAAAATGTACCTTCTCATGCTACCTCAGGATGTGTAGCTCAGGATAGGTGCTATTCAGGATTAAAAGCATGAGGCCCCACATTATAATAAAAAACATTAACATGCATTCTGGACAATACACAGACTTTTTAGTCTAAATTCAAAACGCAGAGTAAGAAATACAAGGACAATGAAAACACCCAGGCAGATCTATTGGGAGATGTAACTTTAAGGTAGATTTTTATAAAATTGTAATGGAAACTCAGCATATGAGTTGTTAACATAGCTTTGAACACATGAATTTATGGTTCGCTCATACTTGGAAGAAAGCCAGCCTGTTTAGGATTATTACCACATGATACCGGGACACTGAAAACCTCCCCATTTTGAAGCAACACTACAGGAAAAAATACTTGAAAATGGGCCTGATGTGGTCCCAGTTAGATGGCACTGTAAAAAAAAAAAAGCTATCCCAAAGGAGGTGGGAACCTCAGAGGAAATAAATGAAGGTGATTTTCTCTATCTTGAATAAATGTCTAAATCCAAGCTTCATGTTTAAGAACTTCTGGGGACTGTGGGATCCCCACTGACTCTGATTAGGCTAGTGACTGGAATAAAGCGGGTCGGCCTAGAAAAAGGCAGCAGGGCCGCTCCCTCTCCTGCCCTCCAAGTAACCCAGCTCTGGACTGGAGCCACAGAATCAGATTGAGGCTTTGATCTCTCCTGTGCTCTTCCCACACAGCCTTAGAGTTGTAGCTGGGGAGTGGAATGGGGTGTCAATATTTGCATAATTTTCTACAGAATGAATGTTTTGGAGTAAATTCTTTCCCTTTTCTACATTATGAGATTCTTTTCTGAATATCTAAATCCATACAAACAGAAAAGGATTCTCAATAAACACCCTTTGTCTTAATCAGTTTGGGCTGCAATAACAAATTACTACAGATGAGGTGGTTTGAACAACAAACATATATTTATTTCTTACTGTTTTGGAGGCTGGAAGTCCAAGATCAAATGCTGGCAGAATTGGTTCTGGTAAGAACCCACTTCCTGGTTTGCAAATGCTGTATCCTCAGATGGCAGAGAGAGAAAATATGCTCTCTGTATCTTCTTATAATGGCATTAATTCCATTTGTGAGGGTTTCACCCTCATGATCAATCACAAATCAAAGGCCCCACCTCCTAAAACCATCACACTGGGAATCAGCTTTCAACATACTACACATTTTTATCTGTACTTTCTGAGATTTCACTCTGGAGTGTAATTTCGCTTAGCTGTGGGAAAAATCATAGATTCCAAGATTAAAAGAAATCAGTGTGACAGCAATTATTTACAGGTGTGTTTCTGTGTGTGTGTGTGTGTGTGTGTTTGTGTGTGTGTGTGTGTGTGTGTTCATTTCTCTCTAGACTGTGAACTTTAAAACATAGATTATGTGTTTTTCATCCTTGTAATCCCAAGGCTGGATACATATTGGATGGTCTGTGAATGTTTGCTGAATGAATAAATAAAATAAATGCCTGTATAATAAATCAGGGAACAGGTATCACAGAAATTAGGTTGTGGACCTATGGAGACTTGTGTATCCATAGGAACCCATAAAAACGTGTGATTTCCTCAGATTCTGGTGAGGAGTAGAGACAGACCCAACTTGCTAGGCAAAGAGGTTTTTCTGTGAGCTTTCTTTGTACCTTTTTTCAAATCTAAAAAAAAAAAATGTGTGAAAAACCTGAGTCTATTTTGTTTTCTCAGTTAGTACATTGCTTTGGACAGGAAAGGATCCTGCAATACCCAGAGGCAAAAAGTCTGGGCATTAATAGAACATCTAAGCATATATTTGCAGTGATGTAAATATCACTGTAGGAGAATGGATAGAATATGTCCTGGGCATAGAGCATTCTAGAAAGTTTTTTTGGTGAAATAAACCTCTGCTATTAACTTGTGGTGGCCCTACTCTCAACTTTTTTTTCTCTTCTAATGTTTCAGGGGAAAAATCTGGCTAATGGAGCATTTTATTTCACTGTTTCATTGAACTGATTTAATTGATGCCAGTTACTAAGGTGGTGTTTGACCAGAGCAGTAGATGTGCCTTTTCACATCCTAATTGTACGCTAAATTTATCTTCCTTTATGATGTAGCTTGCACATTTGCTCCATTTTGCTGTGTCAGTAAATGGTTAAATGTCTTGAAGTTTGCTTTGCCACCCAGGATTAGGAAGAAAACAATTTATTCTCAAAAGCTCCCAGGAGGCATGAAGAAGGGTGTACTGCTTCTAAATAGACTTCTGTAGCAAAGCACACAGTCATTTTAAAGCCAGTGACGTAGTTTGAGAATTGTTCATTTCCTACCTTTCATCCCCTATAGCTTTGGATTTATTTCATTCTAGTTCATAACAGTCAAGTGCAAGTTGACTCAATGCTGCCCCCAAGTGTCATTTCAGAAACATGGCTCAGAAGGAAAAAAGCTACAACAAAGGGCCACACAACATCAGAAAAGGAAGGCGTTATCAAAATGCGCAGTATGTACATCTTGAATTGTTCTTCCTGTTGCTATTTAAAAAGAATGTCTTATGAAATGAAATCAGCTCAACAAATATCTTTGGAGAGCCTTCTCTATGCAAAGTCCTCTGCTATGTGTAGAGGGCACAAAGGAGCAGAACATGATTCAAGCCTGAAAAAGGTTTTAAACAAGTTAGACAAGAGTGGGTTGAATGTTACATAAAAATGACTAATAGATGTCACCAGAATGTACTAGATGAATTGTTCAAATACAGCAGAACAGTCTAATCTGTGAGCCTGATTTTTAAAAGTAAACGATTTTTTTAGGCACTATGCTGAATCCACACTTGTTATCTCACTCAGTCTGTATAGTAACCCTGGGAAGAAGGTAATGTGTATCTTTTCATTTTTTCCCTCAATAAAACGGATGCTGTTGGCAGAGAGCAAGGTCACCCAGCTGTGATGTGGCCGAGCTGGGACCCTCTCCGGTCGCTGACGGAAAGACCTGAGGTGCCTTAGGGCCACGGGACACCAGGAAGGGAGCCTTCCCGCACGGAGAGGCGGCCCCACAGGGTTTTCCAGTGGGGATCGCGGTGGCTCTTTAGGCTCACAGGAAACTCAGAAAGCTTGGGAAGGTGGGCAGGGGGATGGGCCAAATAAGTGAAGGACATAAAGAGGTACAAGCTTCCAAGTGTAAAATAAGCCACAGGGATGAAATGTACATCACAGGGAATATCGTCAGTGTAATACCTTCGTGCGGTGACAGTTGGTAACTACACTTAATCATGGTGAGCATTTTGAAATGTATATAATTTGAACCACTATATTGTACCCCTGAAACTAATATATTGTGTATCAACTATACTTCAGTTTAAAAAGAAAAGGACAGGAAATATTGTAAGCTTTGCAAAAGTGAAGTGAGGAGTCTGGGAGGCACCAAATCTCACAGTGAAGCCGCGGCGGCTGCGGGACTGTCGGGTTCACTCAAGGACGCGAGGGGGTTAATCAGTCAGACCTGTGAGCCGAGATTTGAATCCCAGCTCAATCACTTAATCTATGATTTGGGAAAACTTTTTAAACCAGTTTCCTCTTCTGCCCAGTAAGGACAGAATAACAACCAATTGATACTATGTATCAGGCATGTATGAACAGTGTCTGGCCCTCGTGAGGCAGCCCACATGTCAGTTCCCTTCCTCCTCATGGACCCAATGCTTCAAGGCCAGACAAAGATGTGATTTCAGAACATGCAATCTCTGTAAGGAGAAATTAATAACCCGTCCAGGCTACTGAGGATGCCCTAATTGTATAAGTTAAGCAGTGTATACTCTCAAACAATAACCTAGAATGTGTTATTTTCCTTCCATAAAGGTTCCTGATCTAACCCCTACACACCTGCAAATGTATCCATAAAAACACAGATAACCATAAAAGATAAAAAGAAAAACCACTAGCATCTTTCTAGATCACATTTATAGCTAATATTTATGAGCACTTTTCAACCATTCATTTCCACATGCAAAATTAGGTCCTATCTTGGGAAACAATATTTTGTCCTGCTCTGCTCCAATATTTACTAAAATGCTATGGACATGGTGTCACATGTCACTGGGCCTCATTCTGTATTGTGGCAAGGTCCCTCCTTTGGAAAGAATATTGTCAGTGCCATACAATTTAAGCACTTTAAAATTACTCTTGCTATTTGTTCAATATCCCTGCTGACTTGAAATAGTTAATTTGCTTTGCTAAGTACCGAACTTAGCAGCAAGCTATGAGTCCGGCTCACCTGCCTGGGGAAATGGAAATGAATTCTAGTCATTTGGTCATCTGCTCTTAACTTCATGGGGCTCTTTCTGCCTGAAAGTTCCCTTTTGCTGAAAATTGCAGAAATCAATAGGCCCAATATCATGCCAGTGTGATTTGCCTCAATTTATACTTCCCCTTTTAAAATCATTTTTTATTTTGAAAATAACTCACTTAACAGTTTATTACCTTCTAGCTGAGAGAATAGATGTTTATGTCTCCTTATTAGAGATGCTCAATTCATAGGATTCATGCTTTTTCATCAGTGAGAAGTCTGCTCAAAGAGCATTTTTTAGCTTATATAAAATTCCTGAAGAAAGTTCTCTGACATTATACTCATCCCAAAGGAAATGCAAGTTCACTCCCTAGTGCCTTTAGAATTCTCTGTGTAATCTGTGAAATCCACTAGGAGATTTTCTGTTCATTTTGCCCTTCCACTGTTTTCTTCTTTCCCTTCAGTGCCCATTTCTGTGCTTCCTCAGATTAGATTCCACGTCCATCATCAAAACCCTGCAGCATGTATTACACAATTTCTGGCCCCTCTTTCTCCTCACCATAATTCACCTGGCAAAACATCTCCATGGATTCAACCCATTCCTCTGCCTATTCCACTCTTGTATCCAAGGAGATGAATACAGTTAGAGAAAAATGCAACCACACTGACTGTGTAGTTGTGAATTTATGAGTCCAAATTGAGCAGACCACAGCGTCGTCCACCCCACTGATCCTGGCCACTTCACTCTCCTGCACTCCCAGAGAACAATCACCCCTTCTCTCTTCCAAACTCATCTTTCTCACTCTCAGCTGATTCCTGATTATGATTTTGCCTGAGATGATGGAAACGATCAGAAAAGAACTTTCACTTCTTCCTATTTTGAAATTTATTAATCCATCTGCATCTCTGCCCATAATCCTGGCTTCCCACCTATGACTGTGGGTAAACTGCCACCTTCCTTCTGAGGCCAGCCCTTCCACTTGTGCTCTGAGTCCCATCTCCTTTTGCCTCCTCAAGGATAAGGCCCCTACAAAGAAATTTTTTAAAGGCTGCCTTCTTCTTCACCTCCCCTTCAAGCTACTGTTACATTTCCTTGTCTCTTTGTGTAGAGAAATCCCCTAAAAGATTTGCCTTTGCCTGCTCTTAATACTTCATCCCTTCCCCTGCTCTCTTGAACACATGCCAATCATTTTCACCCTCATCTTGCCATGAAGTTGCTCTTATCTATATGCAGAGTTTCACAGCCAAACTTTAGTTGCCCGCCCTGAGCTTCCCTGGCATTTCAGGCCCATTTGGCATAATGCTCTCTCTCTTTCTTGAATCAATTTCTTCACTTGGCTTCTGAAGCACAGAAGCTGATCTATGTTGGCACTATTACTTACTAAGAGGAAATCAACATAAAAGCAGGAAAAACAATTAAAGGAGTTCCCTGTGACAGATATCTTCAGGCAAACTAACCCTCAGCTTGCCTATGAAATATGTGTCCACATTCACATAGGCATTGATTTCTTGGCATTCAAGTACTTTTTTCCCCACAAAAGTATTGTTATTTATAGTCCCAAGTGAGGAAACAACCATTTATTTCATCTGTAGCAGCATTGGTTGAGTGGATGTTGGAGAACAAAGGCTGAAATGAAACGAGAGAGAATGAGAAAGAGAGGGAGAGAGAGAGAGAGAGAGAGAGAGAGAGAGGAGAGTTTAATATTTTCTTGAATACAGGACCAGCCTAAATAAAAAAAATAATTGGCATTTGGCATTGATTTTTCCCATCTCCTTTTCTGAACCCTTCGCCATGTGTCTTGAGCAGCTTATTGTAGCTCCTACCTTTTCTTCCGAAGGGACTCAGACTCCAAAATTATTTTCTACACCTGCCCTTATCAAAGTGTTCGTTGCCTTAGTGTGTTTGGTTTGCAGAAGGCGGTAGGAGTCATGCAAATGTATTCAATGAACTAACTTTGCAGTAACAGCCCTTCAACATCCCAGAAATACCTCTGTTTTTCCTAAACATGTTTCTAAATTGGTGGACCCTCAGAGTTTCTTCAAGTAAAATGAGAAAGGATGTTATTAGATGATATGCATATGGAATTTCTGCCTAACTGAGTTTTGTACCTGCCTTCACTTCTGAAATCTACACAATTTTGAATCATCTTCCTGACTTGGCAGCCATATTAGTTGGGAATGAGGGATAGGAAGTGGCAGAAGGGCACAGCAGCACCTTCTTGAAGGAATGAGTTGTTTTGAAGTTTGATTCTTCCCAAGTCTAACTAACCAGGAAGACATGGAAAATCTGAACAGACCACTTATAGTAATGAAATTGAGCCAGTAATCAAAAACCTCCCAACAAATGAAAGTTCAGGACCAGATGTATTCATAGGTGAATTCTACCAAACAGTTAAAGAAGAAATAATATCTATCCTTCTCAAACTTTCAAAATATAGAAAAGGAAGGAATGCTTCCAAATCCATTTTATGAGGCTAGCATTATGTGTCTGATGCCAAAACCAGACACTCTAACAACAACAAATAATTACAGATCAATATCCCTAATGAACATAGATGCAAAAATCCTCAACAAAATATTAGCAAACTGAATTTAAAAAAACATTAAAATGATCAATGTGACCAAGTGGGATTTATTCCAGGGATGCAAGAATGGTTCAGTATCTACAAATCAAGCAATACGATAATTCCATTAACAAAAGGAAGGATAAAAACCATATGGCCATCTCAATAGATGCTGAAAAAGCACTTGAAAAAATTCAACATCCATTCATGATAAACACTTTCAATAAAGTAGGTATAGAGGGAACATACCTCAACATAACAAAAGCCACATACAACAAACCCATAGCTAACATCATACTCAATGGCAAAAAGATGAAAGCTTTTTATCTAAGATCAGGAACAAGACAAGGATGCCTATTCTCACCACTTTTATTCAACAAGTATTAGAAGTCTTAGCCAGAGCAGTTAAGCAAGAAAAAGAAATAAATGGTATCCAAATTGAAAAGGAAAAATTAAAACTGTCACTGTTTGCAGATGACATAATATTATATACAGACAACCCTAAAGACTCCACAAAAAAACTGTAAGAATGAACTCAGTAAACTTACAGAATACAAAATTAATATATAGAAATCTGCTACATTCTATGTACTACTAACAAACTATCAGAAAGAGAAGTTAAGAAAACATTTACATTTGTATCATAGAAGAACAAAATATCTAAAGATACAAATAAATGCAAAGATATTCTGTGCTCATGGACTGAAAGATTTAATATTCTTAAAATGTCCTTAACACCCAAAGCAATTTACATATTCAATCTAATCCCTATCAAAATTCTAATGGCATTTTTCTTTTTTTTTTAGATAATTATTTTTTATTGAAGGGTAATTGACACACAGTATTACATTAGTTTCAGGTGTACAACACAGTGATTCATCATTTATATACATGATAATTCTAGGTACCAGCTATCACCATACCAAGTTGTTACATTATTTTGACTATATTCCTAATGCTATACATTACATCCCGGTTACTTACTTATTTTACAACTGGAAGCGAGTACGTTTTTTTTTTGTTTTTTTTTTGTGAGGGCATCTCTCATATTTATTGATCAAATGGTTGTTAACAACAATAAAATTCTGTATAGGGGAGTCAATGCTCAATGCACAATCATTAATCCACCCCAAGCCTAATTCTCATCAGTCTCCAATCTTCTGAAGCATAATGAACAAGTTCTTACATGGAGAACAAATTCTTACATAGTGAATAAGTTACATGGTGAACAGTACAAGGGCAGTCATCACAGAAACTTTCAGTTTTGCTCATGCATTATGAACTATAAACAGTCAGTTCAAATATGAATATTCATTTGATTTTTATACTTGATTTATATGTGGATACCACATTTCTCTCTTTATTATTATTATTTTTAATAAAATGCTGAAGTGGTAGGTAGATACAAGATAAAGGTAGAAAACATAGTTTAGTGTTGTAAGAGAGCAAATGTAGATGATCAGGTGTGTGCCTGTAGACTATGTGTTAATCCAAGCTAGACAAGGGCAATAAAACATCCACGTATGCAGAAGATTTCTCTCAGAACAGGGGGGTGAGGTTCTAAGCCTCACCTCTGTTGATCCCCAATTTCTCACCTGATGGCCCCCCTGTGACTGTGCCTGTCTTAGGTTGTTCCTCCCTTGAGGAATCTTACCCGTCTCTGGCTAACCAGTCATCTTCCGGGGCCATACAGGGACATGTGAAGTTGGTAAGTGAGAGAGAAGACTTATTGTTTGAAAAGGTTAGCTTTTTACTTCTTTGCATATTTATGCCCTGTGGCTTCTATGCCCAGCATTTGTCTTGAGGTATCTTTCCCACTTGGAAGAATTATGATACTCGGTAAATTCGATATGAGGCACGAATTCTATTTAGGGGTTGTAATTAGGAAGGAAGAAGAAAAGCTATAGAAGTAGCAGGCGGCAGGAAACATGGGAAGATTGATTATTTCTTTGACATATCTTCTTGTAGAGTAACTTCAGCATGTATAGGTTTTAAACTACTATGGCATTTTTCATATAACTAGAAAAATACAATTCTAAAATTTATATGGAACCACAGAATGCCCTGAATAGCCAAAGCAATCTTGGGAAAGAAGAACAAAGCTGGAGACATCATGCTCCCTGATTTTACAGTATATCACAAAGCTGTAGTAATCAGAACAGTATGGTATTGGCATAAATATAGAGACATAGCAAACGGGACAGAAGAGAGAGCCCAGAAAAAAATCCATGTATATATTGTCACTTAATTTATGACAAAGGATGCAAGAAAATGCAAAGAGGAAAGGATAGTCTTTACAATAAATGGTGTTAGGGAAACCAGACAGCAACATGAGAAAGAATGAGACTGGACTACTATCTTACAACATGCACAAAAATTAACTCAAAATGGAATAAAGACTTGAATGTAAGACCTGAAAGCATAAAACTCCTAGAAGAAAACATAGTCTGTATGTCTTTGACAGTGGGTTAGTGATAACTTTTTGCATTTGACACCAGAAGCAAAGACAACAAAAGCAAAATAAACAAATGGGACTACATCAAACTAAAAAGCTTCTACATAGGAAGGAAAACTACCAAAAAATTTAAAAGGTAACCTACTTAATGGGAGAGAATATTTGCAAATCCATATATCTTATAAAGGGTTAATATCCAAAGCAAAAAGAACTCAAACAACACAATAGCAAAAAAGAGACAAACAGTCCAATTGAAAAATGGGTGGAGGACCTGAGCAGACATTTCTCCAAAGAAGAAATATAAATGGCCAACAGGAACATGAAAAGATGCTCCACATCGCTAATCATCAGGAAAATGCAAATCAAAACCACAATGAGATGAGCTACCACCTCACACCTGTTAGAATGGCTATTGTCAAAAATACAAGAAATAACAGTGTTGGTAGAGATATGGAGGAAAGGAAACCCTGTGCACTATTGGTGTGAATCTAAATTGGTGCAGCCAATATGGAAAACAGTATGGAGGTTCCTTGAAATAAAAAAAGAATTACCATATGATCCAGCAATTCCACTCCTGGATATTTATCCAGAGAAAATGAAAATGCTAACTTGAAGAGATATACGCAGCTCCATGTTCATCGCAGCATTATTTACAATAATCAAGATATGGAAACAACTTAAGTGTCTGTCAAAAGATAAATTGATAAAAGATGAGGTGGTATACATATATACAATAGAATATCATGTGGCCATTAAAAAGAATGAAATCATGCCATTTGTGACAACATGGATGGGCCTTGGGGACATTACATTAAACGAAATAAATTAAATAGTGAAAGACAAATACCATATGACCTCACTTATATGTAGAATCTTAAAAGAAAAAAAAACAAGCTTATGAATACAAAGAACAGATTTGGTGGCTACCAGAGTGGGGAAGGTGGGAGAGGTGGTAAAATGGGTAAAGGGAGTCAAAAGGTACAAACTTTCAGTTACAAAATACATAAGCATTGGGGATACAATGTACAGCATGGCAACTATAGTTAAAAATACTGTATTGCACATTTGAAAGTTGCCAAAAGAGTAAATCTTCAAAGTTCTTAACACAAAATAATATCAATAGTTAGCTGTGAATAAATGTTGACTTGGTCTCTGATTAATATTATGGAAATAATTAGAGTTAATAACAATGGAGTAGTCTTTCCTTGTTGCTTAATTTCAAGGAGCACAAATTTAAAATTCAACATGAATAGATCTATCAGGACACTGAGTTATAGTCACCATTCTGAATGATCATTGTTATCCTGTTTGTTTTTCTCATTTGAGTTTTAGTTAAATTCCTAACAGTCTCATGTTTGGAAATTTTGTCTTTTCCTGATTTAAAAAGAAGCTCCATTTAGGGGCAAAAATTTCAATGTAATTTCCATGGAGTGGTCACATTATTTCAATATTTGTCAGGGACCATCTTTGTTCCTGTAGAACACATGTCCTCATTCCACTGCAGTGCTCTGTGCCAGCAAGACCCTTGGTGCTGCTCTTGACTCAGCCAACATCATTCTTTTCTTTAAGCATCATAAAACTTGACAAAAAAATTTCTGTATCTACTCTACTGAACTGAGACACATGTCAAGTTAATGTCAAAGCTAGACTGGCAAAGCACTAGAATGTTAGAATAGAGTCTGCATTTCTTTAATCTTTAGTTAAGCAATCATATTTCTGACTTTATAATTCTCTTTAGGAAGCTGATATAAACTTCAAAATCCCCTGAGCACCGTGGGAATATTTCTCTTTTGACCTAGAAAGAGGAAACTATAATGGGTTTCCTGCTGCACTAATACACAAAAAAAGAACTATTTGGTAAATATAGTTCTTTAATATCTCTTTTTTCCATTTTCATTATGAAAAATGTGAAAATGAAAACACCAAGTTTTACCTTTTGCCTAGTGTATCTACATCTGGAACTCATTTCAGTATTAGTCAGAGAGGAAGCTTTGGCCAAGGCACCAGAAATTGAATTCTAGATGTCTAGCACTCTGTCATTAGCCCTGACAACCTGCTAAGAAACATTAATACTCTCCTTCCACAATCAAGCTTATTCACCTTTGAAATAGGCTCATGGTAAAAAGCCTATACCAACTCATTTATATCAGCTGCATAGTCATTTGTCCAAGTTTTCAGAAAACAAACAGTAGATGCTTACTTCAATAAAATGGAAAAGGGAAGTGTCAGTATTGATACTGTAGTTTATTCTATGAGAATCTTATTAGAATACTTTAATGTTCTGTAGGAGAGTATGATGGGAAGAAATGGGCAACTTTGCTAAGCTGGGCTCACAGAGTTAAATATATTGACTATACTTTGAAAATCCTGTATTCACTATCTTACTTCCTGATTAACTTTCAGAAAGATTCTCAAAGTTTCAGACTCTCTTACCTTCCAGTAAGTCTATACAGACAATTGTGTGTGGATGAAATGTTTTCAGGGGAAGTAACTAAATTAATAGTAGTTGGGTCCTTTTTTATTGATAGCTGCTAGAACTGTATTTTGTCCAAACAACAGTCTATCTAACTTAAAATAAATCTAGATAATAACAAGTTTTCCACATAGCCTACAGAAAAGAGTTTCTTCTGCAAAGGTCAGTGGATCGGTTCATTCAACATGCTCTGCAAGTACTTAACAAGAATGTGCATAGCATGTTTATCACTGTAACACTAGAATGTGGGATTTTTGAATTCATCATTTCAACTACTTATTTAGTTTGCCGTAACGAAGCACTGGCATAAAAGGCAGCAGTGAGCTTTCCTTCTGATTTGAAATCTATACACATCTCTGACTGTTCTGAGCAATGCTTTTTAGGCCTTTGTATACCTTGTTCTCAAATGAATGACCATTCATTTTTCACAAATAAGCTGAAGACTGTGCAGCACATATTTTATCCTTTGAAGTAAATTTAAAAGAGGTTTTCAGATATTTTCTTTCTTAATTAGCAAACAGAAAATACTGTCCTAAATTTCACTTTCTGACATCTGGTAGAAAGCCTTGCAAAGCAGGATCCACTCTACAAGCAAATGGCAAACTCTCTGAAAGTCATGCTAGGGTTTGGAGGTTATTTCCTGTCATATTAAAAATACAATAAAGTCATTGCTTTAGAACAAGACAGCATGTGGCTCTTGGACTAATGGAATTTATGCTAAAAAGTACAAATTTTGAAGTGTCTTGTTTTTTCATTTTGAGGTAACTGTGCTTTTTAAAATTTATTTACTAACTACCTTTATTCAGTGTAGAGCTATGAAAAAAACTCCAGAGTAGAAAGAAAGCAAGAGGTCTCAGATCTGGTCTAGGCTCTAGCATTTGTTTTTAGGCAGTATTAGTTTTTGAGAAAATTCTAAAACTCTTTGGGCCTCAGTTCTCCCAATAAAACTAAATACAATCTTCCAATGTCCCGCGTCTGCAACTCCATGAGTTCATGATTTATAATCTAAAGGAGGCAATTTGGCATAAGTAAGATGGCTTAAGTTCTTAAGGAATATTAGTGAATTCTGGTATTAACTACCAAGGGGAGGAGCTGCCCAGGTAGGGTTTCAGAAAGCATAGCTGTGCCTGATAATGAAGTGTGCCTTTAGAATGCATCCTCTTCCTAAATTTTCATTCTTAATTTTCCTAGGGTATTATATACAACAACATTTGAATCTTCATTCAACATTATATATTTTCTTTTAGGGAACTAACTGTTCATCTTAAATACAATAAATATACTTTTCTCATAAAAGTGAAATGATACATGTATTTTTATTACATTTTTATTTCCTACAAATACATGAAAAGAAAGAAAATGGGGCTCTACCTAGCACACAATACGTAAGCTAAATCCACTTATAGGCATAATACTTTGCATTTAATTATTTTATACTATCATCCAGAAGTCACATAAATTTTTAGTATTTCTCCATAGGTATATAGTGGTATCTGTATTTTACCATGGGAAAACAGGCAGAGGATAAACATGGACCTACTCACGAATACACAGTAATCTATGAGCAGCTCAAAAATGAATATCCTTACTCCACCATCCCAGTGAAAGAAGGCATTATGCTTAGTTCACCACTACCACCTTCCCCCCCACAATTTCACAATTGGTGTATTTCTAAATATATTAATAGCACTGAAAAAATTTTGTCTAGAACCACTAACAACATCAAAAATTATAAGCAAAAATTACAAGTAAAAGTTGGCAATAATGTGACTATACTTTTTTTTATTATGGTATCATTAATATACAATCACGTGAGCAACATTATGGTTACTAAATTCCCCCCATAAGCAATTCTCCACCACATAACCCATTACAGTCACTGTCCATCAGCATAGTAAGATGCTATAGAGTCACTAATTCTCTCCTCTGTTCTATATTGCCTTCCCCTGCTCCCCCCTACATTGAGTGTGCTAATCATAATGCCCCTTAATCTCCTTTCCCACCCTTCCCCCCCACCCTCCACAGTCCCTTTCCCTTTGGTAACTGTTAGTCCATTCTTGGGTTCTGTGAGTCTGCTGCTGTTTTGTTCCTTCAGCTTTTGCTTTGTTTTATACTCCACAGATGAGTGAAATCATTTGATACTTTTCTTTCTCCTCCTGGCTTATTTCACTGAGCATAATACCCTCTAGCTCCATCCATGTTGTTGCAAATGGTAGGATTTGTTTTCTTCTTATGGTTGAATAATATTCCATTGTGTATATGTACCAGTTCTTCTTTATCCATTCATCTACCAATGGACACTTAGGTTGCTTCCATTTCTTGGCTATTGCAAATAGTGCTGCAGTAAACACAGGGGTTCATGTGTCTTTTTGAAGCTGGGATCCTGCATTCTTAGGGTAAATTCCTAGGAGTGGAATTCCTGAGTCAAATGGTATTTCTATTTTTAGTTTTTTTGGGTACCTCCATACTACTTTCCACAGTGGTTGAACTAATTTACATTCCCACCAGCAGTATAGGAGGGTTCCCCTTTCTCCACATCCTCACCAGCATGTGTTGTTGTTTGTCTTTTGGATGTTGGCCATCATAACTGCTGTGAGGTGATATCTCACTGTGGTTTTAATTTGCATTTCTCTGATGATTAGCGATGTGGAGCATCTTTTCATGTGTCTGTTGGCCGTCTGAGTTTCTTCTCTGGAGAAGTGTCTGTTCAGCTCCTCTGTCCATTTTTTAATTGGATTATTTGCTTTTTGTTTGTTGAGGCACATGAGCTCCTTATATATTTTGGGTGTCAACCCTTACTGGATATGTCATTTATGAATATATTCTCCCATACTGTAGGCTGTCTTTTTGTTCTAGTGATGGTGTTCTTTGCTGTACAGAAGCTTTTTAGTTTGATGTAGCCTCACTTATTCATTTTTGCTTTTGTTTCCATTGCCTGGGGAGATATGCTCATGAAAAACTTGCTCATGTTTATATTCAAGAGATTTTTGCCTATTTGTTCTTCTAAGAGTTTAATGCTTTCATGACTTACATTCAGGGCTTTGATCCATTTCGAGTTTACTTTTGTGTATGGAGTTAGACAATAATCCAGTTTCATTCTCTTCCACGTAGCTATCCAGTTTTGCAGCAGCCGTTATTTCTCATAGTTCTGCTTTTATTTTGTTTTTCCTTTTTATCTTTCCTCTTTATAAATTTCTTTTAAGTATGTGATTAGAGCCAGATGTAAAAACACATGCAGTATCATGTGGTATTTCTAATTTTAGTTTTTTGAGGAATCTCCATATTGCTTTCCACAATGGTTGGAATAACTTACATTCCCACCAACAGCGTAGGAGGGTTCCCCTTTCTCGGCATCCTTGCTAGAATTTGGTTTTCCTTATCTTTTGGATTTTGACCACCCTAATTTGTGTGAGGTGGTATCTCATTGTGGTTTTAATTTGCACTGCCCTGATAAGTAGCGATGTGGAGCATCTTTTCTTTAAATTTTTTTATTAAGGTATGATTGATATACACTCTTATGGAGGTTTCACATGAAAAAACAATGTGCTTACTACACTTACCCATATTATCAAGTCCCCACCCATACCCCAATGCAGTCACTGTCCATCAGTGCAGCAAGTTGCCAGAGATCCACTATGTCCCTTCTCTGTGCTGCACTGTTCTCCCCGTGATCCCCTACACCATGTGTACTAAACATAATACCCCTCAGTCTCCTTCTCCCTCCCTCCCCACCTGCCGTCCCACACCTCTCCCCTTTGCTAACCACTAATTCATTCTTGGAGTCTGTGAGTCTGCTACCATTTTGTTCCTTCAGTTTTGCCTCATTGTTATACTCTACAAATGAGGGGAATCATTTGGCTTTTGTCTTTCTCTGCCTGGCTTATTTCAATGAGCATAATGTCCTCCAGCTCCATCCATGCTGTTGCAAATAGTAGGATTTTTTCTTTCTTATGACTGAATAGTATTCCATTGTGTTTATGTACCACCTCTTCTTTATCCTTTCATCTACAGATGGACACTTAGGTTGCTTCCATATCTTGGCTATTGTAAAAAGTGCTGTGATAAACATAGGGCTGCATATGTCTTTTTGAATCTGAGAAGTTGTATTCTTTGGGTATATTCCAAGTAGTGGGATTCAGGTGTCAAATGGTATTTCTATTTTTAGTTTTTTGAGGAACCTCCATATTGCTTTCCACAATGGTTGAACTAGCTTACATTCCCACCAGCAGTGTAGGAGGGCTCCCCTTTCTGTGGAGCATCTTTTCATGTGCCTGGTGGCCATTTGGATTTATTCTTTGGAAAAGTATCTGTTCAGATCCTCCACCCATTTTTTAACAAGGTTATTTGCTTTTTGGGTGTTTAGGCATGTGAGCTCTTAATATATTTTGGATGTTAACCCCTTACCAGATACGTCATTTATGAATATATTCTCCCATATTGAGGATGGCTTTTTGTTCTGCTGATGGTGTCCTTTGCTGTACAGAAGCTTTTTAGTTTGATGTAGTACAATTTCTTCATTTTTAAAATTTTGTTTCCCTTGCCAAGGAGATAATGTTCAGGAAAAAGTTGCTCGTGTTTATATTCTAGATTTTTGCCTATGTTTTCTTCTATGGGTTTTATGGTTTCATGACTTACATTCAGGTCTTTGATCCATTTTGAATTTACTTTAGTGTATGCAGTTAGACAGTAATTCAGTTTCATTCTCTTACATGTAGCTGTCCAGTTTTGCCAATACCAGCTGTTTGAAGAGGCAGTCTTCAACTGTATATCCATGGCTCCTTTATCATATATTAATTGACCATATCTGTTTGGGTTAATATCTGGACTCTCTATTCTTTCCCATTGGTCTATGGGTCTGTTCTTGTGCCAGTACCAAATTGTCTTGATTACTGTGGCTTTGTATTAGAGCCTGAAGATGGGAAGCGAGATATCCCCTGCTTTATTCTTCCTTCTCAGGATTGCTTTGGCTATTCAGGGTCTTTTGTGGTTCCATATGAATTTTAGAACTATTTGTTCCAGTTTGTTGAAGAATGCTGTCAGTATTTCAATAGGTTTTGCATTGAATCTGTAGATTGCTTTAGGCAGGATGGCCATTTGGAGATTATTAATTCTTCTGACCCAAGAGTATGGAATGAATTTCCATTTATTAGTGTCCTCTTAATTTCTTTTACTAGTGTCTTATAGTTTTCAAGGAATAGGTCTTTCACCTCTTCCTTGGTTAGGTTTATTCCTAGGTATTTTATTCTTTCTGATGCAATTGTGAATGGAATTGTTTTCCTGATTTCTCTTTCTGCTAGTTCATCGTTAGTGTATAGGCATGCCACAGATTTCTGTGTATTAATTGTCTATCCTGCAACTTTGCTGAATTCAGATATTAGTTCTAGTAGTTTTGGAGTGGAGTCTTTAGGATTTTTTTATGTACAAATATCATGTCATCTGCAAACAGGAACAGTTTAACTTCTTCCTTACCAATCTGAACGCCTTTTATTTCTTTGTGTTGTCTGATTGCCATGGCTAGCACCTCAACTAACAAGTTGAATAAAAGTGGGGAGAGTGGGCATCCTTCTCTTCTTCCCAATATTAGAGGAAAATCTTTCAGCTTCTCACTGTTAGGTATGATGTTGGCTGTGGATTTGTCGTATATAGCTTTTATTATGTTGAGATACTTGCCCTCTGTACCCATTTTGTTGAGTTTTTATCATGAATGGGTATTGAATTTTGTCAAATGCTTTTTCAGCATCTGTGGAGATGATCATGTGGTGTTCGTCCTTCTTTTTATTGATAGAGTGGATGATGTTGATGGATTGTCAAATGTTGTACCATCCTTGCATCCCTGGGATGGATCACACTTGATCATGATGTATGTTCCTTGTGATGTATTTTTTATTTCAGTTTGCTAATATTTTGTTGAGTATTTTTGCATCTTTGTTCATTAGGAATATTGGTCTATAGTTTTCTTTTTTTGCTGTGTCTTTGCCTGGTTTTGGTATTAGAGTGATGTTTCATAGAATGAGAAACTTCATAGAATGAGTTTGGAAGTAATGCCTCTTCTTCTATTTTTTTGGAAAACTTTAAGGAAAATGGGTATTATGTCTTCTCTAAATGTCTGATAAAATTCAGCGGCGAACAGCAGTGAAGCCTTCTGGCACAGGGGTTTTGTTCTTAGGTAGGTTTTTGATTACCAGTTCAATTTCATTGCTGGTAATTGGCCTGTTCAAATTTTCTGTTTATTCCTTGTTCAGTCTTGGAAGGTTGTATTTGTCTAGAAAGATGTCTGCTTCTTCTAGGTTATCCAATTTGTTAGCATATAGATTTTCATAGAATTCTCTAATAATTCTTTGTATTTCTGTGGTGTCCATCATGATTTTTTCCTTTGTCATTTCTGATTCTGTTTATGTGTATAGATTCTCTTTTTTTCTTGATAAGTCTGGCTAGGGGTTTATCAATTTTGTTTATTTTCTCAAAGAACCAGCTCTTGGTTTCATTAATTTTTTCTATTATTTTATTCTTCTCAATTTCATTTATTTCTTCTCTGATCTTTATTATGTCCCTCCTTCTACTGACTTAGGGCCTCATTTGTTCTACTTTTTCCAGTTTCAATAATTGTGAATTTAGACTGTTCATTTGGGATTGTTCTTCCTACTTTAAATAGGCCTGGATTGCTATATACTTTCCTCTTAGAATGACCTTCGCTGTGTCCCACAGAAGTTAGGGCATTGTGCTGCTGTTTTCCCTTGTCTCCATATACTGCTTGATTTCTATGTTAATTTGGTCATTGGTCCATTGATTATTTAGGAGCATGATTTAAGCCTCCATGTGTTTGTCCCTAATTATTTTTAATGGTGTTTCTTTGAGTGTACTACCAGTACCATAGTGTTACAGTAATACTGTTTATCTAGAATTAAGCTGAAATCATCTGAATTATCAAATAAGCTAATGTGAACTTCTCATTTGAGAGTGTCATGGCTCTTCTAGAGTGAGTGAGTGTGTGCATGTGTGTGTAAATACAGTTTTATGCTTTCTTACCAATGTTTCTTGAATTTGGTTTTCTCCTAACTCCTAGAGCTAGGAGTAGTAAATAAGTGTGATTCACTTAACTTTTTGAAGGAACTGAGGAACTTTACCACAAAGCCATGATATATGTAATTGTAGCATGGAGCAAAATATCTTATAAATTGAAAGCATCAATCAGTTGTCAAAATGACCATTATGTGAAAAGATATGAGATGTTTGGTTATTACATTTTTTCTTTCTCTGGTGTCCAGCATTTTGAATGCCATACCTTATGCTTGAAATTCTAGTAGCTTTGAAGCATGTGGTGAGAAAGTTCTATCTAGAAGTTAGGAATATATTTTATGTAACAGCAGCCATTAATTCTCATAGTTGTGCTTTTATTTTGTTTTCCCTTTTTTTCTTTCCTCTTTATAAATCTCTTCTAAGCATGTGATTAGAGCCAGATATAAATACACATGCAGTATCATGTGTAATTATACGCTTAGCTACTCTTAACCACCTGTACTGAATTACAGTAGAGAAAAAAATCATGCAGATGTTGGAAGAAGATATGCATTAGTATGCAGGAATACAGTGAGAGGTTAGAGGACTATATGGAATTGTAGAAACAGTGCTTAGGATTGAAAAAAGTTTATTAATCTTTGCAGCATGATCACTAATTTATGGGGAAATGTAGGTTTATTTCTAATACAGGTAAAAGGCAAAACAAAAAATTAATTATTGAAAGAAAAAAAATTTTTTAATTTGAACTGGAAAAGTACCCTGATTAAGAAATATAATAAAAGGTATTTTAAAACTTTTTGAAGGAACTGAGGAACTTTACCACAAAGCGGTTAGAAATATTTTTATCTGAGATGATTGAGCATTATACACATCTTGGCCTTAACTATGATAAATTTGAAAATCCATGGCATCTAGTTCTCAGTTGTTACAAATGATCTGATAAATGGACTACTGAGCTCTGAACCTGAAAAGCTATAACCCAGTCCAACCTAACTAGTTTTTTGAAAAGCCTCTAGTTTGTACATAGTACTAACTAAATAATCATTGAGGTAGATGTTAAGTTAAAGAAAATAAATGGATATACACAAAACAAAAAAAGTTTTGTAGGACCCCCATTTAAAGTTAAATCTGACTTATTATACAGGCATTGCTATTGGAAATAATCTTTACTTTGGGTGGGACAGTGTTTTGAGAATTGTATTCCCGAAGGAAGCATTATTGGGACATCAGTTTTAACAAAAAATTAAAGTGTGGTGTGAGCATGCCTAGATTTTAACCTTGATGGAGGTAGGTAATGACGTTTATTAACTTGAAACTGATTTGCTTGAAAATATGGCAACATAGTATTACTACTCAAATAGCAAAATGCTCCCTAATAAGCAAAATTTGCCTAAAGATGGTTTTCAGAGAAGAAAATTTTTAAATATTTAAAACTCACTTCATTAACACTGTTAAAACATATTTTGGAGTATATCAGTTAGGTGTAGCTCAATTGAGAAAGTCCAAAGTTAGAGTAGAAAAGCCAAGTTCAAGTGTATAATTGTATTGTAGCTTGAAATATTAGATTCTTATTTTTTTATTCTCTAAGAGGCTACTTTATCTCATTTATTAAAACATCTTCCTGTTAATTAATACCTAATACCTGTCCTCTGTACTCATCAGGGTTGCATTTATCTGTCCATACATTTCTCCTCATAATCAATTTTATATATTTATTGAGACTTGAAGCATGGAGTCAGGTATAAACTATAGCTGTTGGTAGAAGACCTTAGAGTATGGCAGCCTGAGAAAAGCTTCGTCATCTGTTTTGCAGTACCAACTGCATGTGTGCTGGCATTATTAGTAACAGATGGTTTGTGACCTCTTAATTCCCTCTCCCCTTCCCCTCTTTCCCCATCCATATTTAAAATTAAATGTGATTGGAAGATAAATGTGGGAATTATGTCAATTTCCCATGTTTATTGTTATATTCTAAGAATATTGCAAGATCTCTATTTTGTCTTTTAAAGTATTCTAATTTCAAATTTTCAGATATTTTAAATATTCCAATTTTGTTTTTTAGGTATCTTAAATAATCCAATATCAATTTTCTATTTATAAAATGTGATACCATTGTTGTTTAGATACCTCAGTTACTATTCATCGTCATCAACCCACAATATATTCTAATTTCCCTAATCTTTAAGATCTTTATATCCATTCGATCCACATTCGAATTGAATGTTTGGGTTTTTATTAAATTCTTGGAGTGTGACTAGTTTATTAAGAAATTAATCGTTCTCTTGACATCTTTTATTTTTAATATGGAAGGCATCTTCAGAGCTCATTATTATCTGAAAACTAATACAGATAAGCTGAAATCTAGGGTCTTCAAGTAGAATCCATGAGAGGCTTTAACATGATTTTGAGAAGGAGTAATAGTGACATGTGGGACAGCATACAGTAATACTCTTCAAAGAATAGATTGTCTGAACTTGGACTCAAGATAACCTTACTCTGCCTTAGATGCTTGAAAAGGCTCTAAAAATCACTGTGTCTCTTTAATGTTTTCTCCTTTCTACCCTAAAAAACTTAAGTTGCTCTTCACTCCTATTACTTCATCTCTTTTCTAACCCTCTTTCGATACTCTTGCTTTTTGCTTTTTTGAGGGGTGGAGGGATAGTTGGAGGAGGGAAAGTAGTTGCATATGAGTATATATTAATTACGAAGATTAATGAAATATTTTGGAGCTGGATGGATTCGGAGAATAATCCAAATCCATTTTTGCAGATAAGGAAACGTATTAAAGGGATAAAATGACTCTGCTAAGGTGCTAGTACTAGTTAGGTTGGACTGGGTTATAACTTTTCAGGTTCGGAGCTCAGTATTCCATTTATCAGATCATTTGTAACAACTGAGAACTAGATGCCATGGATTTTCAAATTTATCATAGTTAAGGCCAAGATGTGTATAATGCTCAATCATCTCAGATAAAAATATTTCTAACCACTTGCACAAATCTTATCAAATTTAATAGTTAAAGTGACTGTAACAAAATATTTGAGTTGTAGAGAGCATTGCTTAGAGGCATATTCTTCTTATTTGGATTACAATTTTTATCTTTTATTCCCATTCCCAACTACCATTCACTCTATCTTTCCAAATCCTCACTTGTAACCAATCTAACATGTTTTCTTTATGTTCTTGGTTATGTCTCGATCCTTGTAAAATTATGGAGTTCTTTTGTGTGTTTTGCATCTGCATAACTGCTCTTTTGCTATATATTTTACTTTGTTCAGTGTTCTTTGAGATCTTTTCATGTATGCACATTAGTTCATTGCTTCCAACTGTGCAGTATTTCATGGTTTGCTCCAGCACAAATTACTTACCAGTTCCTTTAATGATGGATATGCAGGTTGACTCCTACTATTGGGTATGAAAAGTTCTGTAACAAACATCTTTCTAGATATTGATTATGGCTGTGGTAGAGTTTTCCTGGGGGTATATATGCAGGCACGATATTGCTGCTATAGGTTACTGTTAAATATCACATATTCAATCTCACTAAGGTCTGCCAGGTCATTTCTAAAATGAGTACACCAATTTTCACCCTCACCAGCAAGGTGTAGAAATTTCTACTTTTGGTATTGCACAACATCCTACATTTTATTAATTTAATTGTTGTTAAATAGAATTTCATGGTTGCTGTAATATGTATTTCTCTGTTTATGAGGAAGGCCAATCATTTCCTCATATTCCTGTTAGTCATTTTGGGTTTCTCTTTTTATACCTGACCTCTTTATACCCTTCGACCTCCTTTTTGGTTGGGATTTTGACTTGTTTCCCAGACATCTTTGTGTATTTCGACAGCAGTCCCTTGGTGGTTTAAGACATAGCAGATATTTTACTAATGTATCATTTATAAGTTGACAGACTATGGCACAGGAATCCTTAATTTTAATGTACTTGTCTATCAAATTTTTCAGTTTGTGGGCAATAGGCCATCCTTCCTGATACATAAATTGCAAAGATATTTTCCTAGATTTTCTTCTAGTAGTTTTGAAGTTTTACCTTTCATATTTAGGCCATTAATGCATCTGAAGTTCACCTTTGAATATAGCATTTCTTTCTTAGGAAAAGCAAACAGGCTGGGGTGGAAGATGGCGGCGTGAGTAGACCAGCGGAAATCTTCTCCCAAAACCACATATATCTATGAAAATATAACAAAGACAACTCTTCCTAGAATAAAGACCAGAGGACAAAAGACAACATCCAGACCACATCCACACCTGCGAGAACCCAGTGCCTCGTAAAGGGGGTAAGATACAAGCCCCGGCCCGGCGTGAGCCGAGCGCCCATCCCCCCAGCTCCCGGCGGGAGAAGAGTAGGCAGAGCGGGAGGGAGACGGAGCACAGGGCTGCCGAACAACCAGCCCCAGCCATCCGGGCCAGAGTGCAGGACCCTGGATACTAGAAAACCAGGGCAGGAAGAACAGTGAGCGGGCACCGGTGGTCTGGCACAGGAAAGCAAACGACCACATTTTTTTCTTTGCTGTTTTGTTTTGGCGAGCAAATTTTGGAAGTCTTAAAGGGATAGGGACCCCAATACTAGGGAAACTGGGCAGCAAGACCGGTGAGCAGATACCTGAGGCAGGCACCGGAGAATAAAGAAAAACGAGCGGCCACCTTTTTTTTTTTTTTTTTTTAATTAAAAACTTTTTTTTTTTTTTTTTTGTGGTCGTTGTTTTGTTTTGGCGTGTGCTTTTTGGAACTCTTAAAGGGCAGGGCGGGACACTTAATCCAGAGGTAGGGAATCCGGGGATCTCTGGGCACCCTAATCCCCTGGGCTGCAGGGAACACGGAGGCCCCTTACGGAGATAAATAGCCTCCAGGCTGCTCCCCCTCCAACGTGACTCCACCACTTTGGAGCAGTGGCCCGAACCAGGCCATGTCCACAGCAACAGCAGAGGTAAACTCCATAGCAGCCGGGCAGGAAGCAGAAACCCTCTCTGCGCGCAGCTGCACAGCACAAGCCACTAGAGGTCGCTGTTCTCCCAGGAGAGGAGGGCCACAAACCAACAAGAAAGGAAGTCCTTCCAGCCGTCACTCGTCCCAGCTCTGCAAAGTATTCCTATCATCATGAAAAGGCAAAGCTACAGGCAGACAAAGATCACAGAGACAACACCAGAGAAGGAGACAGACCTAACCAGTCTTCCTGACAAAGAATTCAAAATAAGAATCATAAACATGCTGACAGAGATGCAGAGAAATACGCAAGAGAAATGGGATGAAGTCCGGAAGGAGATCACAGATGCCAGAAAGGAGATCGCAGAAATGAAACAAACTCTGGAAGGGTTTATAAGCA
Source organism: Manis pentadactyla (assembly GCF_030020395.1). Taxonomy (NCBI): domain Eukaryota; kingdom Metazoa; phylum Chordata; class Mammalia; order Pholidota; family Manidae; genus Manis; species Manis pentadactyla. The sequence goes on from NC_080021.1 coordinate 104,726,231, forward strand.
GAATGGATAGAATGCAAGAGGCCATTGATGGAATTGAAATCAGAGAACAGGAACGCATAGAAGCTGACATAGAGAGAGACAAAAGGATCTCCAGGAATGAAACAATGTTAAGAGAACTGTGTGACCAATCCAAAAGGAACAATATCCGTATTATAGGGGTCCCAGAAGAAGAAGAGAGAGGAAAAGGTATGGAAAGTATCTTGGAAGAAATAATTGCTGAAAACTTCCCCAAACTGGGGAAGGAAATAATTGAACAGACCACGGAAATACACAGAACCTCCAACAGAAAGGATCCAAGGAGGACAACACCAAGACACATAATAATTAAAATGGCAAAGATCAAGGACAAGGAAAGAGTGTTAAAGGCAGCTAGAGAGAAAAAGGTCACCTATAAAGGAAAACCCATCAGGCTAACATCAGACTTCTCGACAGAAACCCTACAGGCCAGAAGAGAATGGTATGATATATTTAATACAATGAAACAGAAGGGCCTTGAACCAAGGATACTGTATCCAGCACGACTATCATTCAAATATGATGGTGGGATTAAACAATTCCCAGACAAACAAAAGCTGAGGGAATTTGCTTTCCACAAACCACCACTACAGAACATCTTACAGGGACTGCTCTAGATGGGAGCACTCCTAGAAAGAGCACAGGACAAAACACCCAACATATGAAGAATCGAGGAGGAGGAATAAAAAGGGAGAGAAGAAAAGAATCTCCAGACAGTGTATATAACAGCTCAATAAGCGAGCTAAGTTAGGCAGTAAGATACTAAAGAGGCTAACCTTGAACATTTGGTAACCACGAATTTAAAGCCTGCAATGGCAATAAGTACATATTTTTCAATAGTCACCCTAAATGTTAATGGGCTGAATGCACCAATCAAAAGACATAGAGTAATAGAATGGATAAAAAAGCAAGACTCATCTATATGCTGCTTAAAAGAAACTCACCTCAAACCCAAAGACATGTACAGACTAAAAGTCAAGGGATGGAAAAACATGTTTCAAGCAAACAACAGTGAGAAGAAAGCAGGGGTTGCAGTACTAATATCAGACAAATTGACTTCAAAACAAACAAAGTAACAAGAGATAAAGAAGGACACTACGTAATGATAAAGGGCTCAGTCCAACAAGAGGATATAACCATTCTAAATATATATGCAACCAACACAGGAGCACCAGCATATGTGAAACAAATACTAACAGAACTAAAGGGGGAAATAGAGTGCAATGCATTCATTCTAAGAGACTTCAACACACCACTCACCCCAAAGAATAGATCCACCGGGCAGAAAATAAGTAAGGACACAGAGGCACTGAACAACACAGTAGAGCAGATGGACCTAATAGACATCTATAGAACTCTATATCCAAAAGCAACAGGATACACATTCTTCTCAAGTGCACATGGAACATTCTCCAGAATAGACCACACACTAGGCCACAAAAAGAACCTCAGAAAATTAAAAAAGATTGAAATCCTACCAACCAACTTTTCAGACCACAAAGGCATAAAACTAGAAATAAACTGTACAAAGAAAGCAAAGAGGCTCACAAACACATGGAGGCTTCACAACACGCTCCTAAATAATCAATGGATCAATGACCAAATCAAAATGGAGATCCAGTAATATATGGAAACAAATGACAACAACAACACTAAGCCCCAACTTCTGTGGGACACAGCAAAAGCAGTCTTAAGAGGAAAGTATATAGCAATCCAAGCATATTTAAAAAAGGAAGAACAATCCCAAATGAATGGTCTAATGTCACAATTATTGAAATTGGAAAAAGAAGAAGAAATGAGGCCTAAGGTCAGCAGAAGGTGGGACATAATAAAGATCAGAGAAGAAATAAATAAAATTGAGAAGAATAAAACAATAGCAAAAATCAATGAAACCAAGAGCTGGTTCTTCGAGAAAATTAACAAAATAGATAAGCCTCTAGCCAGACTTATTAACAAGAAAAGAGAGTAAACACAAATCAACAGTATCAGAAACGAGAAAGGAAAAATCACAATGGATCCGACAGAAATACAAAGAATTATTAGAGAATACTATGAAAACCTATATGCTAACAAGCTGGGAAACCTAGGAGAAATGGACAACTTCCTAGAAAAATACAACCTTCCAAGATTGACCCAGAAAGAAACAGAAAATCTAAACAGACCAATTACCAGCAACGAAATTGAAGCGGTAATCAAAAAACTACCAAAGAACAAAACCCCCGGGCCAGATGGATTTACCTCGGAATTTTATCAGACATACAGGGAAGACATAATACCCATTCTCCTTAAAGTTTTCCAAAAAATAGAGGAGGAGGGGATACTCCCAAACTCATTCTATGAAGCTAACATCACCCTAATACCAAAACCAGGCAAAGACCCCACCAAAAAAGAAAACTACAGACCAATATCCCTGATGAATGTAGATGCAAAAATACTCAACAAAATATTAGCAAACCGAATTCAAAAATACATCAAAAGGATCATACACCATGACCGAGTGGGAATCATCCCAGGGATGCAAGGATGGTACAACATTCGAAAGTCCATCAACATCATCCACCACATCAACAAAAAGAAAGACAAAAACCACATGATCATCTCCATAGATGCTGAAAAAGCATTTGACAAAGTTCAACATCCATTCATGATAAAAACTCTCAGCAAAATGGGAATAGAGGGCAAGTACCTCAACATAATAAAGGCCATCTATGATAAACCCACAGCCAACATTATATGGAACAGCGAGAAGCTGAAAGCATTTCCTCTGAGATCGGGAACTAGACAGGGAGGCCCACTCTCTCCACTGTTATTCAACAAAGTACTGGAGGTCCTAGCCACGGCAATCAGACAAAACAAAGAAATACAAGGAATCCAGATTGGTAAAGAAGAAGTTAAACTGTCACTATTTGCAGATGACATGATACTGTACATAAAAAACCCTAAAGACTCCACCCCAAAACTACTAGAACTGATATTGGAATACAGCAAAGTTGCAGGATACAAAATCAACACACAGAAATCTGTGGCTTTCCTATACACTAACAATGAACCAACAGAAAGAGAAATCAGGAAAACAACTCCATTCATAACTGCATCAAAAAAAATAAAATACCTAGGAACAAACCTAAACAAAGAAGTGAAAGACTTATACTCTGAAAACTACAAGTCACTCTTAGGAGAAATTAAAGGGGACACTAACAGATGGAAACTCATCCCATGCTCGTGGGTAGGAAGAATTAATATCGTCAAAATGGCCATCCTGGAGGGGCAGAAGATGGCGGCGTGAGTAGAGCAGCGGAAATCTCCTCCCAAAACAACATATATCTATGAAAATATAACAAAGACAACCCTTCCTAGAATAAAGACCAGAGGACACAGGACAATATCCAGACCACATCCGCACCTGAGAGAACCCAGCGCCTCGCAAAGGGGGTAAGATACAAGCCCCGGCCCCGGCGGGAGCCGAGCGCCCCACCCCCCAGCTCCCGGCGGGAGAAGAGCAGGCAGAGCGGGAGGGAGACGGAGCCCAGGGCTGCCGAACACCCAGCCCCAGCCATCCGGGCCAGAGTGCAGGGCGCTCGATACTAGGAAAACAGGGCAGCAAGAACAGTGAGCAGGCACTGGAGGCTGGGCGACAGAGGGCATAAGAAAAGCGCGCGACCATTTTTTTTTTTTTTTGCTTTTTTGCTGTTTTGTTTTGGCGAGCGCTTTTTGGAAGTCTTAAAGGGATAGTGACCCAATACTAGGGAAACAGGGCAGCAAGAACAGTGAGCAGGCACTGGAGGCTGGGCGACAGAGGACATAAGAAAAGCGCGCGACCATTTTTTTTTTGCTTTTTTGCTGTTTTGTTTTGGCGAGCGCTTTTTGGAAGTCTTAAAGGGATAGGGACCAGAATACTAGGGAAACAGGGCAGAAAGACCGGTGAGCAGAGGCCTGAGGCTGGCACCGGAGAATAAAGAAAAACGAACGAACACCCCCCTTTTTTTTTTTTTTTAATTAAAAAAAATTTTTTTTTTTTTGTGGTAGTTGTTTTGTTTTGGCGGGTGCTTTTTGGAAGTCTTAAAGGGGCAGGGCGGGTCACTTAATCCAGAGGGAGGGAATCCGGGATCTCTGGGCACCCTAACCCCTGGGCTGCAGGGAGCAGGCAGGCCCCTTACGGAGATAAATAGCCTCCCACCAGCTCCTGCTCCAACGCGACTCCACCACTTTGGAGCAGTGGCCCGAACCAGGCCATGTCCACAGCAACAGCAGAGGTAAACTCCATAGCAGCCGGGCAGGAAGCAGAAACCCTCTCTGCGCGCAGCTGCACAGCACAAGCCACTAGAGGTCGCTGTTCTCCCAGGAGAGGAGGGCCACAAACCAACAAGAAAGGAAGTCCTTCCAGCCGTCACTCGTCCCAGCTCTGCAAAGTATTCCTATCATCATGAAAAGGCAAAGCTACAGGCAGACAAAGATCACAGAGACAACACCAGAGAAGGAGACAGACCTAACCAGTCTTCCTGACAAAGAATTCAAAATAAGAATCATAAACATGCTGACAGAGATGCAGAGAAATACGCAAGAGAAATGGGATGAAGTCCGGAAGGAGATCACAGATGCCAGAAAGGAGATCGCAGAAATGAAACAAACTCTGGAAGGGTTTATAAGCAGAATGGATAGAATGCAAGAGGCCATTGATGGAATTGAAATCAGAGAACAGGAACGCATAGAAGCTGACATAGAGAGAGACAAAAGGATCTCCAGGAATGAAACAATGTTAAGAGAACTGTGTGACCAATCCAAAAGGAACAATATCCGTATTATAGGGGTCCCAGAAGAAGAAGAGAGAGGAAAAGAGATGGAAAGTATCTTAGAAGAAATAATTGCTGAAAACTTCCCCACACTGGGGGAGGAAGTAATCGAACAGACCACGGAAATACACAGAACCCCCAACAGAAAGGATCCAAGAAGGACAACACCAAGACACATAATAATTAAAATGGCAAAGATCAAGGACAAGGAAAGAGTGTTAAAGGCAGCTAGAGAGAAAAAGGTCACCTATAAAGGGAAACCCATCAGGCTAACGTCAGATTTCTCAACAGAAACTTTACATGCCAGAAGAGAATGGCATGATATATTTAATACAATGAAACAGAAGGGCCTTGAACCAAGGATACTGTATCCAGCACGACTATCATTCAAATATGATGGTGGGATTAAACAATTCCCAGACAAACAAAAGCTGAGGGAATTTGCTTTCCACAAACCACCACTACAGAACATCTTACAGGGACTGCTCTAGATGGGAGCACTCCTAGAAAGAGCACAGGACAAAACACCCAACATATGAAGAATTGAGGAGGAGGAATAAAAAGGGAGAGAAGAAAAGAATCTCCAGACAGTGTATATAACAGCTCAATAAGCGAGCTAAGTTAGGCAGTAAGATACTAAAGAGGCTAACCTTGAACCTTTGGTAACCACGAATTTAAAGCCTGCAATGGCAATAAGTACATATCTTTCAATAGTCACCCTAAATGTTAATGGGTTGAATGCACCAATCAAAATGGCCATCCAGCCCAAAGCAATATACAGATTTGATGCAATCCCTATGAAACTACCAGCAACATTCTTCAATGAACTGGAACAAATAGTTCAAAAATTCTATGGAAACACCAAAGACCCCGAATAGCCAAAGCAGTCCTGAGAAGGAAGAATAAAGTAGGGGGGAATCTCACTCCCCAACTTCAAGCTCTACTATAAAGCCATAGTAATCAAGACAATTTGGCACTGGCACAAGAACAGAGCCACAGACCAATGGAACAGACTAGAGAATCCAGACATTAACCCAGACATATATGGTCAATTAATATTTGATAAAGGAGCCATTGACATACAATGGCGAAATGACAGTCTCTTCAACAGATGGTGCCGGCAAAACTGGACAGCTACATGTAGGAGAATGAAACTGGACCATTGTCTAACCCCATATACAAAAGTAAACTCAAAACGGATCAAAGACCTGAATGTAAGTCATGAAACCATTAAACTCTTGGAAGAAAACATAGGCAAAAACCTCTTAGACATAAACATGAGTGACCTCTTCTTGAACATATCTCCCCGGGCAAGGAAAACAACAGCAAAAATGAACAAGTGGGACTATATTAAGCTGAAAATCTTCTGTACAGCAAAAGACACCATCAATAGAACAAAAAGGAACCCTACAGTATGGGAGAATATATTTGAAAATGACACATCCAATAAAGGCTTGACGTCCAGAATATATAAAGAGCTCACACGCCTCAACAAACAAAAAACAAATAACTCAATTAAAAAATGGGCAGAGGAACTGAACAGACAGTTCTCCAAAAAAGAAATACAGATGGCCAACAGACACATGAAAAGATGCTCCACATCGCTAATTATCAGAGAAATGCAAATTAAAACTACAATGAGGTATCACCTCACACCAGTAAGGATGGCTGCCATCCAAAAGACAAACAAGAACAAATGTTGGTGAGGCTGTGGAGAAAGGGGAACCCTCCTACACTGCTGGTGGGAATGTAAGTTAGTTCAACCATTGTGGAAAGCAGTATGGAGCTACATCAAAATGCTCAAAACAGACTTACCATTTTACCCAGGAATTGCACTCCTAGGAATTTACCCTAGGAATGCAGCAATCAAGTATGAGAAAGATCAGTGCACCCCTATGTTTATCGCAGCACTATTTACAATAGCCAAGAATTGGAAGCAACCTAAATGTCCATCGATAGATGAGTGGATAAAGAAGATGTGGTACATATACACAATGGAATACTACTCAGCCATAAGAAAACGGCAAATCCAACCATTTGCAGCAACATAGATGGAGCTGGAGGGTATTATGCTCAGTGAAACAAGCCAAGCAGAGAAAGAGAAATACCAAATGATTTCACTTATCTGTGGAATATAAGAACAAAGGAAAAACTGAAGGAACAAAACAGCAGCAGAGTCACAGAACTCAAGAATGGACTAACAGGTACCAAAGGGAAAGGGACTGGGGAGGATGGGTGGGTAGGGAGGGATAAGGGGGGGAGAAGTAGGGGGGTATTAAGATTAGCATGCATTGGGGGGGTAGGAGAAAAGGGAGGGCTGTACAACACAGAGAAGGCAAGTAGTGATTCTACAACATTTTGCTATGCTGATGGACAGTGACTGTAAAGGGGTTTATGGGGGGACCTGGTATAGGAGAGAGCCTAGTAAACATAATATTCGTCATGTAAGTGTAGATTAGTGATACCAAAAAAAAGAAAAAGGAAAAAAAGGCAGTTCCTGTGTGGTAACCTCCAATGAGTTCTACACAATTGTATAAAGGGCATGTAAAAGTGTAGGCAAAGGGTATGTTTGTGTTTATACAGAGGATCAAAGCCTAATTGGGCTACCCCGAAAATGAACTAAGATACGATACGAAAAAGAACTTCCAACATCAGCAGTCTCTGGAAGACTCATGCCAGAAGATGATCATCAAAAAACCCCAACAAAGATCCACGCACTGCTACAGCTGTAGATGCACTCATCCCACCAGTTCCTGGACTTGCCATGGGAATGAGGAAGGAGATATCTAAGCTGGCCTGTGCATACAGTAAAACAACAAATTTGACTGGATCTATACTGTTGGAACTCAATCAAGAATTAGGAGAAGTGAAAATTGTAGCGCTCCAAAATCTTACAACTACATACTATTTACTGTTAAAAGAACATAAGGGATGTGAATATTCCCCAGGAATGGGTTGTTTTAATTTGTCTGATTTCTCTCAGACTGTTCAAGTTCAGTTGGACAATATCCACCATATCATAGATAAGTTTTCACAAATGCCTAAGGTGCCTAACTGGTTTTCTTGGTTTCACTGGAGATGGCTGGTAATTACAGGTATGCTTTGGTTATGTAACTATACTCCTATTATGTTAATGTGTGTGCGCAATTTAAGTAGTAGCTTAAAACCTATACATGCTGAAGTTACTCTACAAGAAGATATGTCAAAGAAATAATCAATCTTCCCATGTTTTCTGCCGCCTGCTACTTCTATAGCTTTTCTTCTTCCTTCCTAATTCCAACCCTTATATAGTATTCGTGCCTCATATCAAATTTACCGAGTATCATAATTCTTCCAAGTGGTAAAGATACCTCAAGACAAATGCTGGGCATAGAAGCTACAGGGTATAAATATGCAACGAAATAAAAAGCTAACCATTTCAAACAATAAGGCTTCTCTCTCACTTACCAACTTTACATTTCCCTGTATGGCCCCGGAAGATGACTGGTTAGCCAGAGACGGGTAAGATTCCTCGAGGGAGGAACAACCTATGACTGGCACAGTCACAGGGGCGTCATCAGGTGAGCAATTGGGGATCAACAGAGGTGAAGCTTAGAACCTCACCCCCCCCTGTTCTGAGAGAAATCTTCTGCATACGTGGATGTTTTATTGCCCTTGTCTAGCTTGGATTAACACATAGTCTACAGGCACACACCTGATCATCTACATTTGCTCTCTTACAACACTAAAGTATGTTTTCTACCTTTATCTTGTATCTACCTACCACTCCAGCATTTTATTAAAAATAATAATAATAAAGAGAGAAATGTGGTATCCACATATAAATCAAGTATAAAAATCAAATGAGTATTCATATTTGAACTGACTGTTTATAGTTCATAATGCATGAGCAAAACCGAAGGTTTCTGTGATGGCTGCCCTTGTACTGTTCACCATGTAAGAACTTATTCACTATGTAAGAATTTGTTCTCCATGTAAGAACTTGTTTGTTATGCCTCAGAAGATTGGAGACTGATGGAAATTAGGCTTGGGGTGGATTAATGATTGTGCATTGAGCATTGACTCCCCTATACAGAATTTTATTGTTGTTAACAACCATTTGATCAATAAATATGAGAGGTGCCCTCACAAACAAACAAACAAACAAACAAACAAACAAACAAACAAACAAACAAAAAGTACACACTTCCAATGGTAAAATAATAAGTAACCAGGATGTAATGAATATAGTCAAGATATTGTAACAGCTTGGTATGGTGATAGCTGGTACCTAGAATTGTCATGTATATAAATGTTGAATCACTATGTTGTACACCTGAAACTAATGTAATTAATACTGTGTGTCAACTACCCTTCAATAAAAAATAATTATCTACAAAAAAAAAAGAGCAAACACAATGGTTAAGTGCCAGAGTCCAGCTCCAGTGAGTCCAGGAGTCCCTGAAGGATGGACGGTATCAGTGACTAACCAAAATAAATGAGGACACAGACACTAGCAAAAGCTGAGCCTGGACTTTAATGAAAAGTAGCAGCTTGATTATATACTCTTTAATTACATAAAGTACAGATATTAATCATTTAATTGACACATAGCATGGTTACTTGAGTTTAGAGAATGAGATTACATCATTTTGCAGGTCTTAGCAGTTAACTTGTTTCTAAGCAAGCTATATAATTTTATTTATTGTGGCCAGAAAATTTTACAAAGTTTAGGTAGGTGCCAGAATCTTGGTTTCTTTAGAGATGACTATCTTAAGTTCACTATTCTATTAGTTTTATGTAGGGCCTTCATTCTTTCATAGCTATACTCCCATTCCTCATCTCAGGCAGGAAAGAAAGAGGCTCCCTCTAAAAGGGCATGATTTCTTTTTGGCAGGCAAGGACAAATTTTATGCACTGTGCCTCAGACCCATTTTCAGTAAGACTTACAATGGAGATTTTCTGATCTGGAGTTAGGTAATGCCCGGTTCTCATTTGTTTTATAGTTTACCATGCTGTTCTCTGGCTGGCTAACCACAGAATAGCATTTGTTCTCTGTACCCACCTGTTGCCATTAATCATTGAATATGTTATTTGGAGGCTACATAAGGGTGGGGGAAGGAACCTCAACCCAGGTAAATTTCCCATATCTTTTTTCCATAAATTTGGGTTCAGTTCTCATGGGGTCTCACTTTCCCATCATCAGGGGTAGTCACAGGGACAGTAGTGGTCTTTTCCAATTTCCTTTAGGGCCAGTACTAGAATTTTCAGGGAGAATTAGATATGGCTGTGGGATTAATGGGCTTAATATATTAAATCAAGTAATATAGAAATCAAGTGTATGAAGATATGTGACTTGATTGTCTCTCCTATGACATCTGATGTTTGGTCAAGGACAGAATGATTAAAGCCATAAAAAGTTCCTACAGTTCGTGACCGCCCTCATATGGTTTCGGTGTCCTTGAGGAGTGTCCCGCCCTTGGGCAGGACTCAAAGATAGATGATGAACATGTGCTGAACCCCCTACTCAGATTTCTTCAGATGTTCATTTATTCAATAAATATGAGGAGTGCCTTCTCGGCATTACTCTTGAGCTGTTACGCCTTGAGTCCCCTGGCTGGTCCGTTCAGGTCTTCGACATCTCATGGCATCACCTCCTTAATCTGCGGGTCGGAGATGGGGAGGAGGCCGACATATGGCCTCTTCCCTGAAGGTGCAGTTTGAATTAAAACCATAATAAGCAAAGTTATTAGGAGGGACATTTTGAGCAGGAGGGATATCGGGGTTGCTCCTCTGGGAAGGCCACTGTGCAGTCCCTTCCATCCAACTGCCTGGACTGTGTCATCAGGCTGGCAGATTGGACCGGCTCCTGACAGTTAAAAGAGTTTGAGTTATCCAGTAATTTACTAGCTCAGTCACTGTGACCGAATTACTTAATTTCCCAATGCTTGAATTTCCCCATATATAAAAAGGGGATGGTAATGTCATTATTAGGTTAAATGAGATGTGTGAAGCACTGTGCCTAGTACATGTTTTAGCATTCAATATATATTCTTTTTAAAATTTGCTTACATGATTAGATTGAGTTTATTTGTTTTAAATATACCTTGCATCAACTAATACTTAATTTCATGTCTTCTTGTTGGATATTAACTGTATAACTGCTATCTAAGAGAATGTTGTTATAAAATTTGTTCATGGTTTCTGTATCTTTGAACTTAATGGTGCTTAGTTCTGGCCTTAAGAACAAGGATGTTTTTAAATCAGTAGTAGAATTGTATCTTAATGATATTCTTGATACGGATTTTTGCTTGAGGAAGGCTCCCTTGGACTCTTTTTAAGGGGCATTATTTTGAGAGAGACCTGGCCATGTTACTTTTACATATAATATTGATGTTGATTTCAAGAATAATGCCCCGGGGTTACTCTTTTGCTTGAAACAAAGGAACCAAGCTCAAGGAGGCTAAACTTTATATTTTATATTTGAGTAGCCTAAGGAGTGTGAGGTCCACAGCTTTTCATACCATTTCATTCATTCAGTTTGGAATATATTTAAAAAGATGGTTGTATGTTTTTTTCAGAGTGTGTTCTTGTGGTATATAGATTAAGGCAATCCTAAGACAAAACTTGAAATGATACCTTGTTTTGTGTGCATGTTTTAAGGAAGTTTATTGAGGTATGTAATTCACATACATCATTACACATGTATATTTTGATTTTTGACATACTTACACATCTGTGTAACTACCACTGTTAAGCTATCCAGCCTTTCCATTATCACCGGAAGTTCCCTTGAACCTCATCTCAGTCAACCCTTCCTACCTCTGACTCAGGCAACCAGTGATCTGTTTTGATCACTGGAGATTAGGTTTACTGTTTCTAGAGGTTCACCCAAACAATCACATGTATGTACTCTTTTATCTACCTTATTTTGCTCAGCGTAATGTTTTGAGATTTAATCCATGTATCAGTAGTTCACTGCTTTTACATTGGTGAGTATAGTATTTATAGGCTGAGTGACTAGTATTCCATTGCATGAATATACCACAATTTGTTTACCCATTCACCTACAATGGATTTACTATTCGCGTTGTTTCTGGTCTTCCTATAGAATAAAGCTGCTATGAACATTCACATACAAATTTCCATATGGATGTATGCTTAAAATTTATTTTGGGTAAATACCCAGAAGTAGAATTGCTGTGTCATATATAGTTTTAAGTGTATGTGTAACTCTGTAAGAAACTACCAAACTGGCTTCTAAAGTGCTTGTAACATTTTAGAACGAATAAATGATTTCAGACAAGTTACAGTATACAAAATTAATTCACAGAAATCTATTGCATTCCTATATACTAACAATGAATTAGTAGAAAGAGAATTGAGGAAGCAACCCCATTTACAATTATATCAAGAAGAATAAAATACCCAGGAATAAGCCTAACCTAGGAGGTGAAAGACCTATACTCTGAAAAGTACAAGACACTCATGAGAGAAATTAAAGAAGACATCAGTAAATGGAAAAACAACTTATGCTCATGGATAGGAAGAATTAATATTGTCAAAATGGCCATCCTGCCTAAAGCAATCTGGAGTTTCAATGAAATCCCTATTAAATAACCAATATTCTTCAACAAACTATAACAAACAGTTCTAAAATTCATATGGAACCATATGAAAAAACCCAAAATAGCCAAAGCAATCCTGAAAAGGAAGAACAAAGCCAGGGAGGGGATTGGAAGGCTGGGATTATGCTTCCCAAGTCAAGCTCTACTACAAAGCCACAGTAATCAAAACAATTTGGTACTGGCACAAGAACAGACCCATAAATCAGTGGAACAGAATAGAGAGTCCAGATATAATTGCACACATCTATAGCCAATTAATATACAATAAAGGAGCCATAAATATACAATGGGGAAATGACAGCCCCTTCAACAACTGGTATTGGCAAAACTGGACAGCTACATGTAAGAGAATGAATCTGGATTATTTTCTAACTTCATAAACAAAAGTAAACTCAAAATGGATCAAAGACCTGAATGTAAATCATGAAACCATAAAACTCTTACAGGAAAACACAGGTAAACATCTCTTGAATATAAACACGAGCAACTTTTTCATGAATACATCTCTGAGCGAAAGAGAAACAAAAGCTGAAATGAACAAATGGGACTACATCAAGCTGAAAAGCTTCTGTACAGCAAAGGACACCATCAGTAGAAAAAAAAGGCATCCTATGTTATGGGAGAATACATTCATAAATGACTTATCTGATAAGGCGTTAACATACAAAACATATAAAGAGCTTACATGTCTCAACACCCAAAAAACAAATAACCCTATAAAAAATGGGTGAAGGATCTGAAGAGACAGTTCTCCACAGGAGAAATTCAGATGGCCAACAGGCACATGAAAAGATGCTCCACATCACCAATATGGGTGAATGTTGAAACCACAATGTTCATGTGAAACCTTCATAAGATTATATATCAGTGATACTTTAATTTTAAAAAGTGCTTGTAACAGTTTACATCAGGGAGATGCAAATTAAAACCACAATGAGATGTCGCCTCACAACAGTAGGATGGTCAACATCCAGAGGTCAAGAAAAAACAAATGCTGGCAATGATGCAGAAAAGGGGGGACTCTCCTACACTGTAGGTGGGATTGTAAATTAGTTCAACCATTGTGGAGAGCAATACGGATGTTCCTCAAAAAACTAAAAATAGAAATGCCATTTGACCAAGGAATACCACTCCTAGGAATTTACCCAAAGAATACGAGGTCACAGATTCAAAAACACATATGTACCCCTTTGCTTATTGCAGCACAATTTACAACAGCCAAGATATTGAAGCAACCTAAGTGTCCATCAGTAGATGAATGGATAAAAAAGAGGTGGTACATACACACAATGGAATATTATTCAGCCATAAAAAGGAAGGCAGTCCTGCCAGTGGCAACAACATGAATGGAGCTAAATGGTATTATGCTCCATGAAATAAGCCAGGCAGAGAAAGACAAGTATACAATGACTTCACTCATTTGTGGAGTATAACAACAAATCAAAACTGAAGGAACAAAATAAAAGCAGACTCACTGACTCTGAAAAGCAACTAGTGGTTCAAAGGGCAAGGTTGGGGAGGGTGGTTGAAGAGGGAGAAGGGAATTAAGGGGCACTATAATTCTCAATCATGATATAGGTGGGTCTCAGGGAAGACAGTATAGCATGGGGAAGACAACAACTCTGAAGCATCTTACTAAGCTGATGGACAGTGACTGCAGTGGCAGGGGTGAGGACTTGATAACATGGGTGAGTTGAAACCACAATGTTCATATGAAACCTTCATTATATTGTATATCAGTGATGCTTTAATTTTTAAAAAGTGCTTGTGACATTTTACAATGTATTAAAGTTCTAGTTGTTCCAATCATTGCAGACATTTTTCTATATTTTAATTTTAGCTGTTCCACTAGTTGTGTGGTAGTATCCTTTTGGTTTTAATTTGGATTTCACTGGTACTAAAGATATTTGAGTATCTTTTGATGTACTTATTGGCTATTTTTATATTTTCTTTTATGAACTGTCGGCTTCAATCACTTGTTTTTAATTGGGTTGCTTAACTTTATTATTGAGATATAAGAATTCTTTATATATTCTGAATCCATGTTCTTTGGTGGATATAGGTATTTAAAATAGTTTCTCCCTTTATGTGGCTTGTCTTTTGATTTTCTTAATGGTATCTTTGAAGTGCAAAACTTTAAAATTTTGATGAAATCCAATTCATAATTTTATCCTTTCAGACTTTGTGCCTTTTGTGTTCTAAGATATCTTTGCCAACTCCAAGAAGATTTTTTGCTCCTGTGTTGTTATAGGTCTGTGATCCACTTCAGGTTAATTTTTGTCTGTACCATATTTTGCTGTTCATTTACAAGCTTGCCTGAGGTAGGCCTTGCATAGTTTGAAAGACAGAACAAGTTGGTCTTAATCATCAAAATTCAGTAAGAGAATTTCCATTAGACTTTTTAGGACTTTTTCAGGACCCAACTAAAAACCAAAGCTCAATATTGCCAGAGTCCAGCTCCAATGAGTCCAGGAGTCCCTGAAGGATGAACGGCTTTGGCAACTGAATGAATGAGTGAGGACACAGACACTAGCAAAAGCTGAGCCTGGCCTTTAATGAAAAGTAGCAGCTTGATCATATACTCTTTGATTACATAAAGTAAAGTATAGATATTAATCATATAATTGACACATAGCATGGTTACATGAATTTGGAGAATGAGATTATATCATTTGGCAGGTCTTAGCAGTTAACTTATTTCTAAGGAAGCTTGGTTTTTAGTTATTGCGGCCAGAAAATCTTACAAAGGTTAGGTAGGTGCCAGACCTTTGGTTTCTTTAGAGATGACTACCTAAAGTTCACTATTCTATTGTTTTTATGTAAGGCCCTCATTCTTTCATAGCTATACTCCCATTCTTCATCTCTGGTAGGAAAGAAGGAGGCTGTCTCTAAAAGAACACAATGAGAGAGGAGGAGCCAAGATGGTGGCATGAGTAGGGCAGTGGAAATCTCCTCCCAAAACCATAAATATTTTGGAAAATACATCAAATACAACTATCCCTAAAAGAGAGACTGGAAGATACAGTACAACAGCCAGGCGACATCTACACCTGCAAGAACCCAGCACCTCACGAAGCAGGTAAGATAGAAGCTGCAGCCTGGTGGGACCCAAGCGCACCTGTGACCCCAACTCCCTGGTGGGAGGAGAGGAGTTGGAGCAGGGAGGGAGAGGGAGCCAAGGACTGCTAAATAGCCAGCCCTAGCCACCTGCACCAGAGTGCAGACACACAGTGCGTGGTGTGCAGGATATTAGGGAAACGGAACGGTAAAACCTGCAAGTGGGTCCCTGCAGCTGGTGCCCCTGGGACAAAAGAAAAGCGAGTGCCTTTTGAAAGTCTTAAAGAGACAGGAGCCTCACAGCTGGATGGAAGCATCCTGGCACACTCAGCCCAGCAGCTGGGAATCCCGGGGAACGCTGGGCAACCTAAACCCTGGGTGGCAGCACAGCTCTGAGGATCCTCACAGTGATAAACAGTCTCCCGCCCTTTCCCCCTCTGGTGCAGCCCCACCATAGCAAAGCAGCAGCCTGAGGCCGGCCACATCCACAGCAGCCACACAGAGCCTACTCCACAGACACCAGGTCCAGACTCAGAGACCCCGCTAAGGTGCAGCTGCCCAACACAAGCCGCTAGGTGTCACCATTCTCGCAGGAGAGGAAGGCAACGAGCAAGCGGAAGGGATTTTGTTTTCCCAGCTGACACATGAGCCAACTGTCCACGACTACCTCTATCGCCATGGAAACGCAGAAGAATTTGATACAGACCATAATAACCCAGACACCCCTTGAGAGCAACTTGGGGAGATAGATTTAACCAACCTTCCTGAAAAAGAATTCAAAATAAAGGTCATAACCGTGCTGATGGAGCTGCAGAGAAAAATGCAAGAGCTAATGGATAAAGTTGGGAAGGAGAATACAGAAATAACACAATCTCTAGAAGGACTTAAAAGCAGAATGGATGAGATGCAAGAGGCCATTAATGGAATAGAAGTCAGAGAACAGGAACGCAGAGAAGCTGACGCAGAGAGAGATAAAAGGATCTCCAGGAATGAAAGAATATTAAAAGAACTGGGTGACCAATCGAAACGGAACAATGTCACCATTATAGGGATACCAGAAGAAGAGAGAGAAAAAGGGATAGAAAGTGTCTTTGAAGAAATAGTTACTGAAAACTTCCCCAAACTGGGGGAGGAAATAGTCGCTCAGACCACGGAAGCCACAGAACTCCCAAAAGAAGGGACCCAAGGAGGACAACACCAAGACACATAATAATTAAAATAGCAAAGATCAAGGACAAGGAGAGAGTATTAGAGGCAGCCAGAGAGAGAAAAAAGTTCACCTACAAAGGAAAACCCATCAATCTATCATCAGATTTCTTAACAGAAACCTTACAGGCCAGAAGAGAATGGCATGATATATTTAATCCAATGAAAGAGAAGGGCCTTGAACCAAGAATACTGTATCCAGCACGATTATCATTTAAATATGAAGGAGGGATTAAACAATTCCCAGACAAGCAAAAGTTGAGGGAATTTGTCTCCCACAAACCACCTCTACAGTGTATTCTAGAGGGACTGCTCTAGATGGAAGCACTCATAAGGCTAAATAGATGTCACCAGAGAAAACAAAATCACAGCAAAGAAAGCAGACCAACCAAATACTAACTATAGGCAAAAAATATAAAATCAACTACCCACAAAACCAGTCCAAGGGAACACAAAAGAGCACAAAATAAAACACCGAACATATAAAGAATGGAGGAGGAGGAATAAGAAGGGAGAGAAATAAAGAATCATCAGACTGTGTTTATAATAGCTCAATAAGCGAGCAAAGTTAGATGGTAAGATATTAAAGAAGCTACCCTTAAACTTTGTTAACCACGAATCTAAAGCCTGCAATGGCAATAAGTACTTATCTTTCAAAAGTCACCCTAAATGTAAATGCACTGAATGCACCAATCAAAAGACACAGAGTAATAGAATGGATAAAAAGCAGGAACCATCTATATGCTGCTTACAAGAGACTCACCTGAAACCCAAAGATATGCACAGACTAAAAGTCAAGGGATGGAAAAAGATATTTCATGCAAACAATAGTGAAAAAAAAAGCAGGTGTTGCAGTACTAGTACCAGATAACATAGACTTCAAAACAAAGAAAGTAACAAGAAATAAAGAAGGACATTACATAATGATAAAGGGGTCAGTCCAACAAGAGGATATAACCATTATAAATATATATGCACCCAATACAGGAGCACCAACATATGTGAAACAAATACCAACAGAATTAAAGGAGGAAATAGAATGCAATGCATTCATATTAGGAGACTTCAACACACTAATCACTCCAACAGACAGACCCACCAGCCAGAAAATAAGTAAGGACACAGAGGCACTGAACAACACACTAGAATAGATGGACCTAATAGACATGTATAGAACTCTACACCCCAAGGCAGCAGGATACACATTCTTCTCAAGAGCTCATGGAACATTTTCCAGAATAGATCACATACTAGGCCACAAAAAGAGCCTCAGTAAATTTTAAAAAGTTTGAAATTCTACCAACCAACTTCTCAGACCACAAAGGTATAAAACTAGAAATAAATTGTACAAAGAAAGCAAAAAGGCTCACAAACACATGGAGGCTTAACAACATGCTCCTAAATAATCAATGGATAAACAACCAAATTAAAATAGAGATCAAGGAATATATGGAAGAAATGACAACAACAATACAAAGCCCCATCTTCTGTGGGACGCACTGAAAGCAGTTCTAAGAGGAAAGCAGTTCTAAGAGGACAGCAATCCAGGCAAATTTAAAGAAGGAAGAACAATCCCAAATGAAGAGTCTAAAATCACAATTATCGAAATTGGAAAAAGAAGAACAAATGAGGCCTAAAGTCAGCAGAAGGAGGGACATAATAAAGATCAGAGAACAAATAAATAAAATTGAGAAGAATAAAACAATAGAAAAAATCAATGAAATAAAGAGCTGGTTCTTTGAGAAAATAAACAAAATAGATAAGTCTCTCGCCAGACTTATTACGAGAAAAAGAGAAACAACACACATCAACAGAATCAGAAACGAGAAAGGAAAAATCACGAGTGACCCCACAGAAATACAAAGAATTTTTGGAGAATACTATGAAAACCTATATGCTAAAAAGCTGCAAAACCTAGAAGAAATGGACAACTTCCTAGAAAAATACAACCTTCCAAGACTAAACAAGGAAGAAACAGAAAATCTAAACAGACCAATTACCAGCAATGAAATTGAAGCAGTAATCAAAAAACTACTCAAGAGCAAGTCCCCCGGGCCAGATAGATTTACCTCGGAATTTTGTCAGACATACAGAGAAGACATAATACCCATTCTCCTTAAAGTTTTTTATAAAATAGAAGAGGAGGGAATACTCCCAAACTCATTCTATGAAGCCAGCATCACCCTAATACCAATACCAGGCAAAGTCCCCACCAAAAAAGAAAATTACAGACCAATATCCCTGATGAATGTAGATGCAAAATACTCAACAAAATCTTAGCAAACCGAATTCAAAAATACATCAAGAGGATCATACACAATGACCAAGTGGGATTCATTCCAGGGATGCAAGGATGGTACAATATTCGAAAATCCATCAACATCATCCACTACATCAACAAAAAGAAGGACAAAAACCACATGATCATCTCCATAGATGCTGAAAAAGCATTCGACAAAATTCAACATCCATTCATGATAAAAACTCACAACAAAATGGGTATAGAGGGCCAGTACCTCAACATAATAAAGGCCATATATGATAAACCCACAGCCAACATCATACCGAACAGTGAGAAGCTGAAAGCTTTTCCTCTAAGATCAGGAACAAGACAAGGATGCCCACTCTCCCCACTGTTATTCAACATAGTACTGGAAGTCCTAGCCACAGCAAGTAGAGAAAACAAAGAAATAAAAGGAATCCAGATTGGTAAAGAAAAAGTTAAACTGTCATTATTTGCAGATGACATGATACTGTACATAAAAAACCCTAAAGACTCCACTCCAAAACTACTAGAACTGATATGGGAATTCAGCAAAGTTGCAGGATACAAAATTAATACACAGAAATCTGCGGTTTTCCTATGCACTAAAAATAAACTAATAGAAAGTGAAATCAGGAAACCAATTCCATTCACAATTGCATCAAAAAGAATAAAATACCTAGGAATAAACCTAACCAAGGAAGTGAAAGACCTATACCCTGAAAACTACAAGACACTCTTAAGAGAAATTAAAGAGGAGACTAGCAAATGGAGACTCATCCCTTGCTCTTGGCTCGGAAGAATTAATATCATCAAAATTGCCATCCTGCCCAAAGCAATCTACAGATTCAAAGCAATCCCTATCAAATTACCAACAGCATTCTTCAATGAACTGAAACAAACAGTTCAAAATTCATATGGAACCACTGAAGACCCCAAATAGCCAAAGTAATCCTCAGAAGGAAGAATAAAGTGGGGGGATCTTGCTCCCCAACTTTAAGTTCTACTACAAAGCCACAGTAATCAAGACAAATTGTTACTGGCACAAGAACAGAGCCACAGACCAGTGGAACAGAATAGAGACTCCAGACATTAACCCAAACATATATGGTCAATTAATATATGATAAAGTAGCCATGGGCATACAATGGGGAAATGACAGCCTCTTCAACAGTTGGTGTTGGCAAAACTGGACTGCTACATGTAAGAGAATGAAACTGGATCACTGTCTAACCCCATACACAAAAGTAAATTCGAAATGGATCAAATACTTGAATATAAGTAATGAAACCATAAAACTCCTAGAAAAAAACATAGGCAAAAATATCATGGGCATAAACATGATTGACTTCTTCATGAACATATCTCCCCGGGCAAGGGAAACAAAAGCAAAAATGAACAAACGGTACTATATCAAGCTGAAAAGCTTCTGTACAGCAAAGGACACCATCAATAGAACGAAAAGGTATCCTACAGTATGGGAGTATATATTCATAAATGACAGATCCGATAAAGGGTTGACATCCAAAAAATATAAAGAGCTCACGCACCTCAACAAACAAAAAGCAAATAATCCAATTAAAAAATGGACAGAGGAGCTGAACAGACAGTTCTCCAAAGAAGAAATTCAGATGGCCAACAGACACATGAAAAGATGCTCCACATCGCTAGTCATCAGAGAAATGCAAATTAAAACCACAATGAGATATCACCTCACACCAGTAAGAATGGCCACCATCCAAAAGAGAAACAACAACAAATGTTGACGAGGTTGTGGAGAAAGGGGAACTCTCCTACACTGCTAGTGGGAATGTAAATTAGTTCAACCATTGTGGAAAGCAGTATGGAGGTTCCTCAAAGAGCTCAAAATAGAAATACCATTTGACCCAGGAATTCCACTTCTAGGAATTTACCCTAAGAATACAGCAGCCCAGTTTGAAAAAGACAAATGCACCCCTATGTTTATCGCAGCACTGTTTACAATAGCCAAGAAATGGGAGCAACCTAAGTGTCCATCAGTAGATGAATGGATAAAGAAGAGGTGGTACATATATACAATGGAATATTGTTCAGCCACAAGAAGAAAACAAATTCTATCATTTGCAACAACATGGATGGAGCTAGAGGGTATTTATGCTCAGTGACATAAGCCAGGCAGAGAATGATAAGTACCAAATGATTTCACTTATATGTGGAGTGTAAGAACAAAGAAAAAACTGAAGGAACAAAACAGCAGCAGACTCACAGAACCCAAGAATGGACTAACAGTTACCAAAGGGAAAGGGACTGTGGAGGATGGGTGGGAAGGGAAGATTAAGGAGGGGGAAAAAGAAAGAGGGCATTACGATTAGCATGTATAGTGTGTGTGGGGGGCACGGGGAGGGATGTGCAACACAGAGAAGACAAGTAGTGTATCTACAGCAGCTTGTACTCAGGGTTCACCTGGGCCCTCACCTCCACAGGGGGATGATTGGGCATTGCGGTATGACTGAGGGGAGTGGTCAAGGTCCCCACCCTGGGGGACGTGGTGGGAACTGGAGACAACATGTAGAATTAGCAATTAATTGGTCCCCTGTGAATGTAGAACGTGTCCTGGTGCTGGTAGACAAAGGAGCTGATTGTTCTCTGGTTTATGGCAACCCTGAGCATTTTCCTGAGACCCTTGCTGTGATAGATGGCTATGGGGCTAAGCAATTAGAGTGAAGAAAGCCCAAATCCCATTGGGGATAGGGTGTTTATCCCCAAAGGAGTATACTGTGTACATTTCTCCCATCCCTGCATATATTTTCAGAGTGGATATCCTTTAAGGCCTGTGGTTACAGAGCACTGCAGGTGAGTTCAGACTGAGGGTATGTGTGATAAGGGCAGTTTTGAGGGGACATGCTCAGCACCCACATGTAGCTCTTCCTCTATCTCAGCAGGTGACCAATACTAAGCAGTATAAATTGCCTGGGAGGCCCAAGGAAACTGAAGAAACTCTGCAAGGGTTGGAAAAGGTGGGCATCATAAAGCCCACTCATAAGTCCTTTTAATTCCCTGATGTGGCCAGTGAAAAAGCTGTATGACTCTTAGCATATGACCATGAATTACAGAGAATTGAATAAAGTCACAACCCCTTTGCATGCTGCTGTCCCCTGTACAGCAGCCTTTGTGGACACCCTCAGTCATTAACTAGGGACATATCATTATGTTGTGTACCTTGCTAATGTTTTCTTCTCTGTTGACATAGCACAGGAAAGTCAGGAATGGTTTGCTTTCATGTGGGAAGGCTGGCAGTGAATATCCACTGTCCTTCCAGAGATACCTCCACAGTCCCACCATTTGTCACAGACTTGTAGTCCAGGACTTGGCCACATGGAAGAAACCACAAATGGTGTGGTTGTGTCATTACATTGATGATATAATGCTTACATCTGATTCTCTTGCATATTTAGAAGGGGCAGTTCCTAGACTGCTGCAACATCTATAGGAGAAAGGATGGGCTCTGAGCAGCACCAAGGTTCAGGGACCTGGTTTGTCTGTCAGGTTCTTGGGGGTTGTCTGGTCAGGTAAAACTAAAGTTATCCCAGAAGCAGTCATAGACAAGGCCCAGGCTTTCCCTACCTCTATCACTGTGGCAGTCTTACAAGAGTTTTTGGGTGTTTTGGGCTACTGGAGGGTGTTTACCCCGCACTTGCCACAAATTCTGAAGCCCTTTTACCAGTTGGTATGAAAGGGCATCAGGTGGGACCATGATGAGACCTGTGCAGCTGCATTTACTGCTGCTAAGCAAGCAGTCAAGGGTGTTACAGTCCTTGAGTGTAATGGATTCATCAAGGCCCTGTGAGCTAGATGTTGATGTAATCGGAGATGGTTATGGATGGGGCCTTTGGCAGCGGCTTGAATGGACATGCTAACCTATTGGATTCTCATCACAACTATGGAAAGGAGGAGAGATCTGGTAGCCCTTAACAGAGAAGCAACTGGCTTCTGTGTATCACGCCTTGCTGCCTATGGAGCCCATCACCAGAACAACTCTGACCAAGGTAATAACCACCTGTCCCATTGCAGGGTGGGTGCAAGACTGGACCCAAAGGCCCGGGAGTGGTGTGGTCCAGACGCCTACACTGGCCAAATTGGGCGCATACTTACAGCAACATAGCACCCTCTCTGATAGCCCCTTATGTCAAGATCTCCAATGTTATTTGGGCCAGTGACGTATACCAATGGAAAGTAAGAAGAACTTGCATTTGAGCCATTGGTAGCCGAGAGTCCATATCAGGAGGGAAGAGCCCCTATAACTGAAGGTACTTGGTATACAGATGGCTCCAGTCTAGGGCAGCCTTCGAAGTGGAGGGTTGTGATTTTCTATCGTAAGACTAAGGCAATATGGATGTTAGAGGACGGAGAAGGAAAGAGCAATCAATAGACTGAACCACAGGCAGTATGGCTCATGATCACCCAGGAGCCCTCCGCTGTACTTGTGTGCACTGACAGCTGGGCTGTCTACTGGGACTTTACCCTGTGGCTACCAACATTGTGCCTTGGATGGTTGGTCACTGGCCCCTTTGCGTGCAAGAGTTGTGGCAAGACCTATGGGCCTTTAGTCAGACTAACAGTTACTGTATATCATTTGGCCATTTGCCTTTGACATCCCCAGGGAATGATGAAGCAGACACATTGGCCCACATGCGTTGGCTGGAAGGAAAGCCTGCCTCAGCTGTAGCCCAATGGTTACATCAGCGTTTGTTGCACACATTGCAAAAGGCAATGTGGGCGGTAGCCCGTCGGTGGGCGTGCCATTGACCTTTGAAGAAGTCAGCAGAGCCCAGAAGGAGTGCCTGTGGGATTATGATGGGGATTATGTTGAATCTACAGCCGATCTAGGAAGACCTGTCATCCAACTGAATCTTTGAATCAGTGAACACGTCACCTCTCTTCATTTATTCAAGTCTTCTTTAATTTTTCTCAGTAATGTTTTTTTAATTAAGGTATCATTAATATACAACCACCATGGTGGTTACTACATTTACCCATATTATCAAGTCCCCCCACTCCCCTTTGCAGTCACTGTCCATCAGGTGTAGTAAGATGCTACGGTGTTACTATTTGTCTTCTCTGTGCTGTACTGCCCTCCCGTGACCCCCCCTACATTATGTGTGCTAATCACGATGCCCTTTAATCCCCTTCCCCCTGACTACCCACCCACCCTTTCTCAGTAATATTTTATTGTTTTCACTTAAGTTTCCCAGCGGTCCCCTCCCCATTCCACTACACCTGAAGATAACGTTTCCCTGGCCGCTGGTTGCTGCGTCCTCTCCCTAGCAACAAGGTTCCCGCCGTAGAACAAGCGGCTCTGGGTCTGAGGAACGTGAGGCCGTAAAGCCGCGAGTGTCGTAAACCAGGTACGGTGCGGAGAGGCGCAGGACGTGGCTCGAACATTCGGACGCCCGCAGGAGGAGCAGACAGACGGCCCAGCCCAGGTGTGGGTGCGGAAAGCCGACGAACCGGAGGTGCAGTAACGGTGAGTGGCAGAGGGGACCGAGGAGCGGCCGAGTCAGGGGGAGCCGGGCAGCCGGGGCAGCCGGGGCGGCCGGAGCGGCCGGAGCAGGGACGGCCAAGTGGAACGGAGCACTCTCTGACCGCCTCCGCTGCCGCAGCTGCCGGACCCGCGCCGCAGCCGCTCCGCTCTCCCTGCGCCTTCGAGCCTCTTCTCCGGTCTCTCTCCGGCTGGCCTCTCCTGCCGCCGCTGCCGCCCCCCGGGACGGTTCGCCGCCGCCGCATCCCCGGAGCTGGGCGCGCGGCCGGGACGCGGCCGGCCAGTTTTCTGGTCTGAGTAGAGCGGGTTTTCCCCACCCTTTAGCCCCTAGCCGGGCCAGGCCGGGCCAGGCCGTCCTGCGGGCTGCATGTCGTCGCGCGGAGGTCCCGGCGGAGCGCGCCGCGGGCGGACCGTGCTGGGTCGGCGGCGATGATGTTGGGACCGGCCGGCGAGGCGCGCCCGCGGAATGGGGGGGTGGGGTGGGCGGGACGGAGGCCACAGCGAGGCGACTCCCGAGAGTGCGGTCCACGTTACGTGGGGATCTGGTGCGGCGTCCAGGGACTCCGTGCATGAGCGGGCCCCTGCTTGCCGCCGCGGGAAACCTGGAGCTGGCGGCGAGCTGGGCGGCAGGTGCCTTTGTGGAGTTGTTACCTGGTCTCAGGGACGGGGAAGCACCACAGACAGATCCCCTCTCCCGGGAGAGCTGCTTTTCCGCGCCGGGATGGGGCTTTGCTTGGACGCCTTTTTTCTCTTTGGTTTTTTTTTTGGAAAGTTGCTATCCGGCCAGAGTCACGGAGCGCTGCACCCGGGTAATGGAGCTTGGATGGCGCACTGGGTCTGGGGTGGAAGGCGGGTGGGGGAGGGGGCGGACGGCCCGAGGGTCGCGCGGTTCCGCTGCCCGGGTTGCATTCACAGTGTTTATTGATTTGTGTGAGTTGCTTGCATGTCTGCTTATCTCGGGGGCGTTTCTGTGCTGTTCTCTACCTCTTGTTAAGCAGCGGAATGTCTGCTGATTGCTACTGTCTGGACAGGTCCTGAGGCGAGAGGAGGGAGAGTTGTCCGCCCGGAGACAGGGTACCTGTGTGTATAGTAATGGCCGGCAACGACCCAGCCGCCCGCTGCAGCCCACACTATATAAGGAATTTCGCGTAGGTTTCGGACCAAGCGGTTCCTTTTGGCTTCTGCGTTATTTTTAAAACGAGTGTTTAGGGCTAGGACAATAAAGGTGCCTATGGTGGGATGGCTGTACCTTCCAGTAATATGAGGAAATGTGTGTGAGTGCAAACTTTCTGTCGCTACCCGCCCCCCGCCTCCCTCGCTCCCATTTCTCCCTCCCCTCCTGGATGCAAAACGCGAGGTTCTGTAACCTTTCCTGGCAGTTTTAGATTTTGTTGATGATATTGTTAACATGGCAATTCCCTAGAATCGATCTATAGATGCAATAATATCCCCATCAAAATCTCATCAGACTTATTTGTAGCGGATGAAAAGTTGATTCTAAAATTGATCTGGAATTACAAAGTATATAGAATAGGCAAAACAATTTTTTAAAAGAAGAACAAAGTAGGATGATTTACACTATGTGATTTGAAACTTACTATAAAGCTGTAGTAATCAAGACAGTTGATATTAGTGTGAATTGACATATAGATAAATAGAACAGAACTGAAAGAGCATAAATAAGTCCTCACATTTTTATCAACTGATTTTTAATAAAGTTACCAGTGGGAAACAGATGGGCTTTTCAACTAATGTTCCCAAGTCAACTGGTCACTTGTATACAAAAATATTAATTTAGACTCTTCATTCAACCCATATATAGAAATACACTTAAATAGGATTATAGACCTAAAAGTGAGGGCTAAAACTACAAAAACTTCTAATAGAAAAGAGGAGAAAATCCTGTGACTTGGGAGTAGGCAAAGATTTGTTAGGTATGACACTAAAAGCACCATCCACAAGAGAAAAAAAAGATAAATTGGATTTCATTAAAACTAAAAACTTTTGCTCATCAAAAGACACTATTAGGAAAATGAAAGACAAGTGATATATGGAGAAAACAAATATTTGTGGGTCACATATCAGGTAAAGGACTTGCAACCAAAATATATAAAGAACTCTTAAAATTAAAAATAAGTTAAACCATTTTAAAAACAGGCAAAATATTTGAAAAGACATTTTATCAAATAAGTTATACAAATGAATAATAAGCAGATGAAAAGATGTTCACCATCATCAGTCAACAGAGAAATGCAAATTAAAACTGTAGTGAAGATACAATTTCACTCCCACTAGAATGATTCTAATCAAAAGGACTGCCATTCCAGGTGCTAGTGAAAACATGGAGAAGCTGCAACTCTTTCACACTGCAGGTGGGAATGTAATTGTACAATCCCTTTTGAAGTTTAGCCATATTTTAAAGGGTTAAACATAGACTTATCATTCTAATTAACAATTCCACAAGAATGAAAAACGTGTTCACACAAAGTCTTATACAAGGTTGTTTACAGCAGCATTATTTGTGAGAGCCAAACTTGTCCATCTGCTGGTGAATGAATGAACAAAATGTGGCATATCCATAAAATCAAGTATTATTCAACAACAAAAAGGAATGAACTGCTGATATCCACTACAAAAAGTTTAAAAACTGCTTGTTGCATGGTTCTATTTATAAGACTTTTTTAAAAAAGTTAATCTATACAAACAGAAAACCAAGTTTGCCTGGGGCTGGGAGTGAGTGGGAGTAGGGAATGACTGCAAATTGAAACAAGGAAACTTTCTGAAGTGACAGAAATGTTTTAGAACTGGATCCTAGTAAGAGTTGCATAATCCTATAGATTTACTAAAAAAAAAATCATTGAATTGTGTACTAAAAATGGATGAAATTTATGATATATAAATTATACTTTAAAAAGCCGTTTAAAACTGTCATTATTAAAGAAAAACTTTATTTGAAGTTGGCTTTCTAAGAACTTTTATAATGAAAAATATTCTAAAACAAGGCCCATGAATAGTATGTTCAAAGGGGTTTCCTTAATGTCAGAAAAAAATCAAAATAATTATTCCTGTGTCAAAATCTAAATACACCGTGTGTATTTTTCTTTTATCAAAGTAAATCTTATCAGAGTGGCTTACAATTTTGGGCAACAAAAAAGTAAGTTAAATAGAATACACCTAATTTTGGATTTACATAATGTATGTTGTTCATGGTGTAAGAATATAGTAATTTATCCTCCATTTGCCCCATTGTCCCAAGCACATAAGCCGGTGAGAATTATGCCTGGGCTTGCCTGGGGCTTGCCTGAGTTTACCCCGCCTTATCTCTAAACATCCTGCCCCTGCCCCAAAGCTACAGGCCAAGCGGGTCGCCATAATAAAAGGCAGCACGCTGCTGCTCTCTCTCTATCTCTGTCTCTCTGTCCCCCTGCTCTCTCTCCCTCCCTCTCTCTCTCTCTCTGCTCTCTCTGTCTCTGTCTCTCTCTGCTGCCCTCTCTCTCTTTGTCTCTGTCTCTCTGTCCCCCTCCCTGCTCTCTCTCTCTCTCTCTCTCTCTCTCTCTCTCTCTGCTGCTGCTGCTGTCTCTACCCTACCCCCTGTCTCTGCTCTCTCTGTCCCGCTGCTCTCTCTCTGCTGCTCTCTCTACCCCCCCCCCACTCTCTCTCTCTGCTGTGCTCTCTCTCTCTCTCTCCCCCCACCCCCCTCTGGGGCAGCCACTCTCTCTTTCAGATAATAAAGTCTCTTGCATGGGCCCATGTCTCCTGAGTCATTCTGGGTAAGGAGGGTCGCGGTGAGATACCCTTTCATTGGTGCCGTGACTTGGATGAGGGTCTCCCATTGACTTTGCTCTTCCTCTGGGAACCTGAGCTGCTTTGGGAACCCTCACTGCCCAATCCTCCTCCACGGGCTCACCGTCCACTTCCCCGGTCGCTCGTCTTCTCGCCCAACACACGCCTTCGATTTGGTGAGTCTCCCCTTCGAGGTTGACTTAAATGTCCCTTTGGAACCTGGGAAGTGACCGTTGAGTGTCCGGCACCCTCAAGGGCTCCTCTGGGACAGGGGCACCCCCAACCACGACTTTCAGAGTCACGGTTGATCCCCATAGTCGACCCTTCTCTGCCACCCCCTGGTGAGAATCCTCATCCACTGAGGCCCGGTCTCCCTATATCTATGTATCTACTCGACTCGAAAACTCCTGGTACCAGGTACTGAGCCTCCCCGGCGTTTTTGCCTAGACCCCACAGTTAGAGGTGGTGACGACCCCCTAACTGTGCCTGGTCTCCGTGACCTTCTCAATCGCTCAGGGACGCCTCAGCAACTTCTGAAGGGTCTCATTCTCACCATGGGATCTGGCCCCTCTGTTCCCACAGATTAACCACTAGGGTGCTTACTCAATAATCTAAAGTCCCTCCATCTCACTCCAGAGCTCAAACCTGTTCGCTACTGTAATGAGATCTGGCCACAATATCCCTTGGACAATCAGTCTAAATGGCCCCCAAATGGCTCTTTAGATCCTAAAATTCTCCGCTACTTACAAACAACTTCTGTGAGCGTACAGGCAAATGGAAAGAGATCCCATCCATATATCCAGGCTTTCTCCTACCTCCGAACCAAGCTCTCTGTCTCCCCTGCAATCCTAAACACCTACTACTTGCCTTAAAGTCCACACCCCTAAGCTTTTTTCACGTTCCCAAATATCCTTAACTGCCAATAAAACTCCTAGACAATGCACCACCACGGGCTCTCTTGTCCCCTCCTGGCTTATGCCAGGAGCTCTGTCTGTCCTCTCACTGTATCATTACGTCTCAATCTGTATGTTTGTGTCTAAGTGTGTGAATGAAAAATATTTTTCTACCTCCGGATGGTATTAATAAAAATTGATTTAAAGACAAGCGCTTGTAAAAATTGGGCATTCTAAAACTTCCAAAAAATTCTAATGAAAGGCACCACTCTCTGCACCACACTGCTGCTCCCTCTCTCTCTCTCTCTCTCTCTCTCTCTCTCTCTCTCTCTCTCTCTCTCTCTCTCCCTCTCTCCCCACCCCCCCTCTGGGGGCAGCCACTCTCTCTTTTAGATAATAAAATCTCTTGCGTGGGCCCACGGTGTCTCCTGAGTCGTTCTGGGTAAGGAGGGTCGCGGTGAGATACCCTTTCACATGGTTATTATCAATCTTTATTTTTCTTTTCTGCAAATTACTCAAAATTAATTTCATCGCACTTGTTTTAATAAATCAGAAAGTTATAGTAGGTTGCAATTCATCATTTATAATCTATCAATATAAAATATGATGAACTATTCAGTTCAGTTATGATGACTAGAGTATTGGAGTACATTTTCATCTTTCCCTATGTCAAAATTTAATTTACTAAAGTCTACAGTAGATTCTTCACAACCGCATCCTTTTGAATGCACTGTCTCAAGAGAAAATCAACTAGTTGGTCACAAATTAACCAGATAATGATATCTATAAAGCAACACATGAAAAGGAAGTAGCTGAAGTCCAAATACCACTTTATTTGGCAGATTAGATATTCTAAAAAACATTGTTTTTGTTTTGTTTTTTGCTTTGTTTCCATTTAATATTTTATTTTATATATAATAAATTTAAATAAATATGTACTAACCCATCTAATTTATATATTAACACTGTGCCATTAATAAAATGATAATTCATGTCTATCTACTATTCATTCATGCAAAATTGAAGTTTTTGAAAATTATGTAAATACATGAGATACAAAATGAAAAGTAGGTATATAAGTAATCAAAAACATGTAATTGTATTTTCTCACTAAATTAGAAAAAAATTTAAAAACTCCCATAAGTGTGCAATGAAACTAGACCTCACAGATATAATGTAATACACAATTTGGTAATATGATTCAATAACTTGAATGTATAAATGCTATTCATTCATCTATTCAAAAAAAGTGGTAGGTGTCAATTAGGTTGCAGTCATGATCCAGGCCCTAGAGAGAGACCATAATCAAAATCAAAATAAAAGTGCTTGTTTTCATGAAGTTTGCATTCTAATGGTAGATAGGCAATTACACAAATAAATAATATGCATGATGGTTCAGTGTTACAAGTAAAACTAAAATAGAGGGTTACAGAGTAATATTTGGGGTACTGTTTTATAAAAGGTATTTAGTTTAAAAGAGCCTGTCTGAGAAGGCAGAGTAGAGCCCTAAAGGAAGTGAGGTAGTGAACCTACCATGTGCCATCTGAGGCAAGCGTATATCAGTCGAGCAAAGGGCAGGTGCAAAGGACCTAAGGCCTGAACATGCCTCGAGTTTAGGAGAAGCAAGGAGGCCAGTAGATGGAACTGGATGAGAAAAGAGAAGAGTGGTAGGACAAAACATTAAAGAGGTGGAGGAGGAAGCACAAATCTACTGAGATAAAGAGCCAATGAAAGTTTTTCTACAGAGAAGTGACATGACCTAGCTTCTCTTTTTAAAGGAGGACTCCAACATTGTGTGAAGAATGGCTGAGGTACAAGAGTGGCAAAAGGCAGAAAGCAGGCAGGCCATCACAGGCGGGAGTACTCCTGGTGAAAGATGATAGTGGCTTGGACTAGAAAAGTTAAAATAGTGGTGGTCAGCAGTGGTTGAATTTTGAGTAGATTCTGCAGGATTTTGTCATGCACTAAGATGTGGTTGTGAGCAAAAAATGTCAAAGATGACTCTAAAACTTCCAGCCTGAGAAAATGACAGACTGGAGTTGCTATTTACCTTGATTAAAAGTCTACAGGAAGAGACAGTTTTATAGAGAGATAAAGTGGAGAATTAAGTCTGTTTTCGGAAATGTTAGGTTTGAGCAACAAGAGATGTTGGATAGAATATGGATTTTGAAGTCTCATAGATACAGATTTGGCACTGATAATCAGTAGATTGACAGACTATTACACCATGACACTGGGTATTACCGTAGGGATATTACCAGATAGAAGAGACAACTAATCTGAAAACTGAGTCCTCAGACACTCCAAAATTCAAATGTTGGACAATAAGCAGAAATCAGCAAAGAAAACTGAGAAATAGTCAGTGAAATAAACAAAAGAAGCTGCAAAGTGTTATTCTGGGAGCAGTAAAGAAAGTGTTTCAAAAAAGAACATTATACGAAATGGTAGTGTATGCTAACGGACCAAGAGAGCTGAAGACCAAGCAGTGAGCTGTTGATTTGGGAACATGGAGGCCTTTGATGATTTTTAACAAGAGAGGTGTCATTGGAAAAGGGAAATATAAAAAATTATTAGAGTGGATTCAAGAGCAAATGGAAGGAGAGTAGGTAGAAACAATATGTGTATATAACTCTTGTTGAAGAATTTTACTCTAAAGGGGAAATTTGACTTAGATGGAGGGTGACATAAGTTAAAAGGTTTTACTATTTTTCAACTTGGAAATATTATGATATACTTATATGCTGATCAGAATTATACAGTAGAAAGGGGGAAAATTCAAGCTAAAGCAGGTAAACTATAGGACTGATATCCTTGAGTGACAAGTGTATTTTATTAGGACACTTAGTAGGACACTTATTTAGACAGGAGCACCAATAGTTCCTTCATTGTCATAGATGAAAAGGTAGAGTATGACTGGGGAGAGACATGTAGGGTTGTAGATATGGTGTGGGCAATCTTTTGTTATCTATTTGCTCAATGAAGTAGAAAGCAAGGTAAACGGAAGCATCAGGTTTGAGGAGACAGGAGAAGGCTTAGAACAGTCATAGTTAGGAAGGCAGTGGATTTGTGGACAACAATTAGGGGGTGCTTGAGGTTCTTAGTTATACATTTAAATAAGAGCAGTCAGAATTGTGTGTTTTTCTCCAGCCGCATTCAGCTGCAAAAGTGTAGGCATGAAATGATCAGAGAGTGTGATCTAATCAGGAATAGGATTTTTCTGGAAGTATATGCCAAAAGGACAAGGAAGTTAATGAGCATGTAAGCAAGTGATATAATAATGGACCATTGCCTCTAAAGCTTGTTGGGGGAACATGAGCACATGAGGGGAGAAAAAGGGTATGAGAGAGAGAGTGTAAAGGGATAATGAACTGGAGGTCCCAGTAGGGCAGAAAAGCTGGAGTTGAAGTGCTAGAAGGAGTGGGTTTGAAAATAAGGGGAGTGATTGATTGAAAAATTGGTCACTTGAAGTTTAGATTTCACTCAGCATACCTACTTCTGGAAATTTGTCCTAAGGAAAAATATAAAATATGGGAAAGATGTTTCCTAGTGTTATCTATGTAACAGCCCTAAATTAGAAACAGCACAATTTTGCTGCAATAAACAGGTAAACTTCATGTTACCATTTAAAACATTACATATAAAGAAAAACAGCAGCAGTGAATAAAATGTAATAAAAACAAACAAGTCAGACATCAAGTTGTACATATACCACGATTATGTGTATGTAAATATACATATATAAATATGTAACATACATTACAAATACATAAATGTCTCTAATTATCTATGTGATTATTTGTGCCAATGTCTAACTCTCTTACTGGTTTTCAAGTGTCCCACATCCTAAGATTTACAACCATTCTTTTTATCCATCAAGAAAGCGAGCATCAAGCTCTACACATGGTAGAAGTTCAGTACATTTCATTAAATGAGTGAATGAGGAACTTTGTGAATGAATGAATGGATGGATGATGAATAGATAAATGAAGACGTGTATACTTTTTGACTTTCAAATCTAAGCCTCACATAAAAATTCTAATAACAAGATTCCATCAAACTTCCCTGGAATTTGAAGTTTAACTGTCTAACCTATTGATGTAAAATGGCTTAGAGTTATAAAATTATCACGTAACTTAGAATCTTTGCCTGTATAATTTTAAAACCATTCATGGATCAGGAGGAAGATATTCAGCTTGTGATTTAGTTTCACTTAGGGGAGAAACAATTTTCCTATTGTGTTTTGTGAACCATGAACTACTGTTTATTGTTACATTTCAAAACAATCCTTAATGAATTTTATTTTGATTCAGTGCAACATGTTTTTAAATAAGGTCTGATTCTCAAAAAGATTCTGTGACAAGAGATAGCCAGATGCCAAAAGTCATTAGCGCTGCCTTTGACATACTTACTTGGGGAATTACACAATTTCCAGGCTTAGAATGAGTGTCAGACCGTGCAATGCCCCCATGTTCTATTATGGTGACAGCAAGTGGGCAGGGGACCAGCAGGCTCTTCAACCACACTTTCTTTATTGTATAAAGCATCTATTCTGTGCTAACCTCATCCTAATCATTGCAGCAGCTAGAAAAGCCCCAAACAACAAAACACTACCAGGAACTCAAACAGAACAAAAACCTTAACAGTTTACCCAAAGTATTCCTTACCATGCATACCAAAAACTCCCCTTTAACTTGCATAAACTTTCAATTAGCAGGAAGACTTTCTGGACTATTTTTTGCAATGTGTTTCATACCAGTATTTGAACAAATTTCAGATGATGGCACTCCAGCAGTTGTGTAATCAGAATAATGTTCCTTAGTTTGGTGATTTTGTTAAATCTTTGAGAAATGTACATTTAAAAAAATCAATTACAGTGGGCTCCAGAGGAGAATACAAAACCGTTTACGGAGTTTACAGTGAGGTATGTATTATCATTTGAAGAATGGTAAATGGTCTTTGCTGGTTTATCTACTAACTAAGGAGATAACTATATACATGTCTAAAAGCATTAGTGCTGTTAATTTTTTTTCACTCATCTCAATGTGTAGTAAGGGCCTCACAAGGTCATTTGGATTCTACAATATAAAAAAAAAGACAAAACAAAATGCAGCTTTTTTATACAGCAAGTTTGACATCTTTTATTACAGAATACAAGTGGTCAAACTCTTGCCTCCCACTCTAACCATCTTTCCCTATGCCTGAGATGGCAAATGAAGAACACACAGTTTTGGCTTACAGATGTGTGTTTAAGAAACATACTGGAGTCTCTAAGGAGTCTTTTATTCTTTCCCCCATTGTCCTTTCACACCTACCTCTAGATTTCCTTGTTTCCACTGCTGGATGAAATTCAGGATGCTTTCAGTCACAAGACAAGTTTCACTTCAGAAGTCAAAATGTCCAACACTCAGTGTAATAATCAAAACTCCATATTCTTTGAAAGCGAAGCATCTTTCAGCCTCACCTTTCCATACAAAGCTCAAGACTTGCCTCAGGCTAGTTTCCTTCCTCCCCATCACTCTCTTAAGTTAGTTTCCTTCCTCCCCATCACTCTCTTAAGGCCAGATAGGAGAAGGAATTAAGGGAAATGGCACAATTTTATATAGCAGATAGAATTGCTTCCCTATGTAGGTTCCTTCCAGATGCTGACTTTCTCTAGTGGTATCCACACATACACAGGATTTTGGGAAATATTTCCTCTGTGGTCCTCTGCATTTCCTAAGGCAGGTGATGCTTGTCCTCTCCCTAACCACTAAGAACTCCATCCCTCATCCCTCGCTCCACTGGTCCACTCTGCATAGACTTTCCTGGTATAGTTACTCTACACTTCTAGGCAGTCATCTTAGGCAGGATCTCCTTTGAACTGACCCAGGCTGGCTTTTTTCCAAAGGTCCACTTGTCCTTCAGGAGAACATATGCCTCCTTGCCCTGATGTTGGTGGATGCCCATTAGATCCTCTTTCTCCTTGCTGGCAAAGGCAGCTCCAGCCACAGTCTCTTGCCTTCAGACTTTTCTCTGGAGATGATGAGGATACCAGCCCACTGACAGCTCTTACTCCAAGTAAGTCCTGAAATCTCCCCTTTTAAATATGGACTGGAGGAGGGCTGTCTGTAATGTCGGAGATTCCATTTTCCACTCAACTGGTTTTCCTGTCCAGTTGGTCCAGCATGTAGCATTTGGCTTTGGTTGGCACCTTTTGCACTGTCCTTGGCCTAAAATAATTCCATTTTAGCATTCTGTTACACATGGTGGTTCCTTGGTCTTGAAATGTTGAACCAGTTGATTTTATTAAAGCTTTATTTGCTAATGTTTTAAAATCAAAGGACTTCACATAAAAATTTGGGTTTTGACTTTTCTCTAAAAATCAAAACTGACCACTGCATGCTGATATTCCAATAAAGAAAAAGAAACTGAGCCAAGTGGCTCCTGTCCCAGGAGGCAACAGTTACTGTCTGAGCTGCTAGAGTCCCAACCCAACCCACTTTCCTCAGTTACGGCCTCTGCTGGAATTTGAGATCGAGACACTTGTCCCACCCTTCTATGCATCCAAATCCTACCCTTCATCAAGGTTCATCTCAAATCTCCTCAAGAAGCAACCTAATATAAAAGAAAAAACACAATATTTAAACCCCATTTCATAGGCCAATGCCAGCATAATATTGTAATCCCCCAGAAGAACAAACTGAATGGGAAAG
This sequence comes from Manis pentadactyla, assembly GCF_030020395.1. Lineage (NCBI taxonomy): Eukaryota > Metazoa > Chordata > Mammalia > Pholidota > Manidae > Manis > Manis pentadactyla. The sequence goes on from NC_080021.1 coordinate 104,762,055, forward strand.
AAGACAACAAGACACAGGAGAATCAACTCATTTTGGGGGGAGTTTGGAAAATAGAGGAGTAGAAACCTTAGTGAATGATACCAGCTAGAAGTAAAAGTTTCACCTTGAAGAATCATGAAAAGATGCAGGAATTGTAGATACCAAGTGTTGCAAAAGTCAGAGAGTCAGAGTGGGGCTAAAAGTAGGGTTTCATTTGAAAGCCTATATAAAGAAAGGTACACCTTCATTTTAGTACCTAGCAGCCAGTACTGCCACGTCACTATGGAAATGGGATGTTTTTATTTTCTGGTGAAATTAAGCCACAGGTGAGAGAGGTGAATTGCTTTATTTTAGAAAGGAAGCTAATTAAAAACAACATAATGAACAGAATGACCCCAAATCCTTTCTTCAATTCTAGAATGGGACCAACAGGTTTTAACATTCTAGACTAGAGATTAGATTATTTTCTGATTTAGAAAATAAATAGCTCCAGAGAAAAGACACATGGGTACTGGTATTTTGTAATCACCTATTTAGATGACTGAGTACAAACTGTGAGCCACCAGTTGTGAAGCCCCCAAGTCAACAAACACTGTCCATTCATACTAAACATCAATCAGCTTTCAGTGCCTTTCTTTTAAACGTGAGCAGATAGCCACTTTGAGGAAGGCCTTTGACATGAAAGATAAACTGAAACAAACACACAGAAAGAGAAATTCAATAGAGTCTATTCAAATGGAAAAAAATTGTTAATTAACAAAAATGAACTTCAGATCTATTAGCGTTACATACATATCAGAATATAGAGTGCTACAAGTGAAAATCAGTGTAAATAAGAATGAGGTCAAGTCTTAAAAAGTATTGGAGGCATTGAGAAATAAATCTTAAAATTTTTTATTTGTTTTAAATTGGCAAAAATGGGCAAGAGGGAATGAAAGATAAGAAAGTTTGAGGCTTACTCCAGAAGAAGCAACATAAAAGTCCCACAAAGAATGAAGAAAATTATCAAATTAAAAAATGGAGAAATTTTCCCAAAACTGAAGGGATGCATTTTCAGATTGAAAGGACCAACCAACTTCCCATAAAATTCTCACACCAATGTTACTATCATGAAATTTCAGAAGAAAAAGAAATAAGTAGAAATTCCTGGATCATGGGGGTTGGGAAGGACACCCCATAAAAAGATAAAAGCCAAATGGCATCGAACTTCTTGGTAGCAATACAGAAAGCTAAAAGACAAGCAATATTTTCAAAATTCTAAAAAACATCATTTCAACTTATTGTTTCAGAGCCAACCAAGCTATATCAAAATACTTAAAATATTTTTTCATATATTACTGTACTTCAGAAGGCTTATTTCTCAAGTGTCCTATTTCAGGAAACTACTAGAGAAGCCCACCCACTAAATCAGAGTAAACCCAGAAAGAAGGGATCCATGAAACAATATCCAATCCATGTGAGTGTTGAAAGGATTTCCCAGAATGAAAGCAAAGGGCACTACCAGGAGATAGCGGTGCTTCAGGCTTGGAGAGGCCCAGGTGGAGCTGGAGATCACAGGCTCAAAGAATGTTGTCTCCAAGGAAAGAGTGAGACAGAAAAAAACACATGCTGTGCTTGAAAATGTGGGAAATACACTGAAGGTTGTTTTATAATTCTTTTAGTGAATTTGGAAAGATTGAGTGATAGGTACACATTAATCAAAGCCACCAAATTACAACTAAAATGAGATATTAATTCCAGGAAAAACAAAGGGAGTATATGCTACAGGAAACATATTTATATTTCACTTCTTGGCTCAGAAGTGAAGACAATTTGGTCATAATACCATAAATACCAAATACTGATTCTCTGGAATGGTACTAGAACTACACTGGGAAGAAGGGAAGGTATCAGAATGGGAGTGGTTAGTGCTTGGTTTTAGAATGCTAAATTTTCATACAAGTGCTATATGAAGTCAGTAACTGTGCTTAAAATAGATAAATCAAGAAACAATTACATAAAATTATTATTTTACAATAAGGATGGTTTATAGGAAGAAAATTAAAAAATGAAAGTTAATGTCTCAGGAGACAGACCTGGGTAATTGCCAAGGGGTGGGGAATAAAACTCCTGTTTTCATTGTCTTATGGAACTATTTTATTACTTTAGTAAAAGTAAGAAATAAATTTTAAAAGTAAAAGTACAATGTGCAGGATTAGTAACAAGGAAGCCAATTATATTTCTTTAAAGACCCAGTCAAAGCATAGGACTGGCAGTTTCAGATATTTAAGTACAGCGTTGATGGCAGAATAAACAGCAGTCTCAGATCATATTCAGGCTATTCTCGAAGGGAGGGAAATCAGGAGAGCAGATCTTTAGGAGCTGAGAAGGAAATTCAATTTATCAGCCACAAAAATTCACAGCATCACCTATGGGAACATACTACCAAAGATCCAAGGATGCAAAATTATATGAGGGTAATTTACCTTGGTACCAAACTTCAAACACGATCAAACCTGCAATGCCAAATAGGAAATTCAGCAAACCTTTAAGAAGGGTAATTTTTAACTATTTGCATAACTCATACATAATTATCCCTAAATTAGTTTATTGCATAAAAACAGAAGATCCAATTTCTGGAAAAAGTAGATTAAAAAATCCATCTCCACGTTGTCTTTATATTAAAGTCTTATAATTCTTAAATATCATGACCTACCAAATTCTATATCTAATGACACTGAAAAAAATCAAAAGAAACACTGACTTTCACTTCTCTGTATGCCTGATCAGCACAATATTAATATATAGTAACTGAATGGCAGTTGTGATTGTACCAAATAAATATCATTACTTCATGTGAATGTGTGTTGACTGTTCCATTATAAAATTCAACTATGGCAAACTTCACTCATTAAAATCATCAAAAAGAAGGGACAATTGATTGCTTGCTTAGCATGTTCAGACTTACAAAATGGTTTAAATCAAAAGAGGATTAAGTCTGAATTATTTAGTTGAACTAAAGTTACTATTAATGTAAACAGGAAAAACAACCCTTACATAGTGAAACAATCTGCACATTCTTGGATGTAGTTAAAACCATATTTTGGAGCAGTCCATCAAATGCTTGGTCTGCTGCTATAGATTTCAATCTATACATTGAAATTTGCCATCAACATTATAAACAAAATTTCAGTCACTGAAGAAAGGTGAAGGGAAAGCCCTATTATGTATGTGTTCTCATGACATTATGGAAAGTTCAAGTGTAAAAGGGAATTGAACTTCCTTAACGAAACACAGTCTCATTAATTTCTGGAGCCAATTTTTATTGCTGTATTACAATATTTAAAAGGCTGTTGTCAAGGAAAACAACCTAAAATTAGACCTGCCAACTTTGTTTTCTTTGCAGAAATGGCCACACTAACAGCCTCTTCCGTTTTGAAGAGAAGCCTTGTGAAATGTAAAGGAGCTCATTAGGGGGCTTCTATAAAGAAAATTACCTATCATATATTTATTTCACAAATTGTATTTCTTATATAAGCTTTTCTACACAGAACTGTATTTATTTGTGGCTTTAAGAACAGAAGGTCACTGATCCTAGCTAGCATCCCATTCCAGAAATTCATTTTCCCCTTCTCTGCCTCTGATCTGTTGACCTTGCCCATCATTAACCCCATGTTATCATCTTTTATCTTAAACCTTAAAACTCTTAAACCATTTCCTCTTCTTCATCCATCACACTTTTCTGCAAAAATATGAACTCTGTAAAATATGAACCCAGTTATGCATATTCAATGAGCCTACATGGAAGCAGCTGAACTGAATGTGGCAGGAAAAAGAACACACAGGGATGCAGACTGACCTCAGTCTAAATATGTGATCGCAAGTGGACGCACAGCATTGCCTGCTGATCCTAATGCATTTCCTTAGTCACACTCCTCTCTGAGGTGACTGTTTCACACCTTCTCCTCAAATCTTACTCCCTCTCTCCCTTCCTCACTCTCTGCAAATAGCCTTCTCATTTCACTAAGAAAATAAAAGTAACCACAGGGACCATCACCAGCTTTTCACCTACCTACCTGCAAATGTTCCTAAACATTCTGCTTCTCACCTTTAAAGGGTTAGCTGTACATGCTGTCCCCAATCCTCCTTCACTCCTGCTCTTCTGCCCACTCTTATGAGGATTTTTGTCTCACCACTTTATTGTGTTTTGCCAAAATTGCCAAAGATCTCCACAATGCAAAAGCCAATGGTCAGTGTACAGTCTGTGCACATGACCTCTCAGGAACATCTGACACTTGACATTTGACATTCTTGAAAAGCAATCTTCCCTTGACTTCCAAAATGCCACAGCACACTGGCCACTTCTCGGTCACCTTTACTGTCTTCTCATCTTCCTGACTGCTAAACGTTGGAGTGCCTGAGGACTCAGCCCTTGATTCTCTTCTCATTTATACCAATTTTAACTCCCTAGATGATCTCATCTAGTACCATAATTTAAAATAGATCCATATATTCATGACTCCAAAATTTATGTCTTCAGCCTTGACCTCTCATCTGGCCAGCTGTCTATTTGTGAAACAACTTCAATGTCTGAATAGACATCTCAAAATTCATGAAACCAAAATAGCTTTTTATTTTCACTACCATCTTCCCCATTTCAGGAAATGGGACAGGTTAATAATCCCTTATTCACAATTATAAAAATCCTAAATTCTAAACACCAGACATTTTGGTGGGGCAGCAAAACCTGATCTGAATCAATGAGGTCATTTATTATCCTTATTTCAGTAAATACTTTAAAGTTTTGTTGCAGAAGTATTCATTGGGGGCTACCCAGACTGTTCTGAGAATATTTAGTGATATTTTTAAATGTTATTATTTTTTGAATATCATTACCTTTCCTAAAATACAAAAAGTTATGAATTCACAGTTTCTGTGATGACTGCCCTTGTACTGTTCACTATGTAACTTATTCATTATGTAAGAATTTGTTCTACATGTAAAAACTTGTTTGTTATGCCTCAGAAGATTGGAGACTGACAAAAATTAGGCTTGGGGTGGAATAATGATTGTGCATTGAGCATTGACTCCCCTATACAGAATTTTATTGTCGTTAACAACCATTTGATCAATAAATATGAGAGATGCCCTCACAAAAAAAAAAAAAAAAAAAAAAAAGGACAGACTTCCAATGGTAAAATAAATTAGTAACCGGGATGTAAGGTATAGCATAAGGAATATAGTCAAGATATTGTAACAGCCTGGTAGGGTGATAGCTGGGACCTAGAATTATGTATATAAATGTTCTACCACTGTGTTGTTCACTTGAAACTCATGTAATGTAATACTGTGTGTCAACTACCCTTCAATAAAAAATAATTATTAAATAAAAAAAAAAAAAAAGTTATGAATTCAGGTCAAATTTGGGCCCAAGGGTTTCAGATAAGCCACTGTAGACTCAGTTATCCAGGATCACACACACACACACACACACACACACACTAAACAAGGCATTATGCCTCATTCTTTTCAATCTTACACACCCACATCCAATTCATCAGTGAGTCCTATCAGCTCTGATTTCAAATATCCTAAATCTGAATATTTACCATATTCAGTAAGTACCAGTGTTGCCAGATCTACCAAATCCTCACATAACTGCCATAGCCTCTGAATCCATCATCATATTTCCAGTCTTATCTTTCCCTTCTTCCTCCTCCTCATTGTTAGCTTCCATAAAAATGACCAGAGACGTTATCTTTTATTTTTTCAGTTTAAGGTATATAACATTTGTATATTGTAAAATGATTACTACCATAGTATTAACTACCTCCTCGGTCCCATCACATACTTAGTATTTCTATCACAGTATGTGATAATGTAATCATATTTTGATAACAGTATTTTAATCGCTATGCTATACATTAGATCCTCAAATTTGTTAATCTTATCACTGGAAGCTTACACTCTTTAACCAATATCTCTCCATTAGCCCCACCCCACAATCCCTGGTAACCACCATCCTACTCTGTTCAGAGATGCCTTCTTAAAACATGTCAGACTCTCCACCCACTGCTCCAAAGCTCCAAAAGCTTCCCACCAGGCTGGGAATAAAAAGCCATTTCTTATCATGGTCCTGTTAAGTCGTATATGATCTGCTTTCTGCCTTTCTCTCCACAAACAATTCTTTCACTCCTTCCCTAACCTACTGTGCTCCAGCCCTCCTGATTAAATATGCTACATGACCTTGCCTTGGGGGTTGTGATCTTCCCTTTCCTCTGTCTAGGATGTCATTATTTTCAGCCTTGGCATCACTCCTCACTTCTTTAAGGTCTCTCTCCACCAGTCACTATCACAGAAAGCCTTTGCCTTCAGAAAGCTCTTCTAATATAGCCACTTCTGAGCCACCCAGGCACTTTGTCAGCTTACCCTGCTTGTTTTTCTTAAAATTACATTGCATAGTTGTTTGCTTGTTTATCTTTCATCCTTACCATCAAAATATAACTCCACAAGAGGGATTGTGACTATACTTTTTGCCATTGTACCCTTGGGACCTAGAATAGTGCTGGAGCTCTCATTGTGTCCAGTGATAAATATCATCAGATAAACAAAGTAAACTATTGCCTTTTAAGTCAACTGAATTGGATTAACTAATATTGGTCCTACTTACCAAAATACCTCAGTATTTTTACAAGTGTCAGTACAGTCTTGATAAACTTAAGCTACAACTTTATTTCCAAATGACTCTCATTCTTAAGACAGTTCTAATCAGTGACTAAGATTACCATGGTTTGACTCACCATGCAAATTAGTGTTTACTTTTATATCCATAAAACATATACTTAAGAAAACAATGTGAATTTACCAAGGAGAGTATTTTTTTTAAAATTCCCTGTTTCTGCACCTAAACACTTCCTCTTTTTAGGGAACCTAAGATTACTTAGCAACACCTTATTTCTTGTTTTCCAGGTACTATAGCTATGGGTAGATAACCAATTTGTCTAATAACAGATGTAGACCTTACGCTAATTTAATTAGTATAGAGTTAGAAATCAACATAAGAATAAAGGTAAGCATGAAATAATTCTTAGTATTAAATTTGATCATTTTTTATTTAGAAAACTAAAACAATTTGTGGTAAGGAATCAAAATTTGTTACAATGCTTTATGAAAAATAGAAAAAATATATAAAATAAAGTTATTTGCAGACTGATGCAAAGAATATATAGTTTTACATTTATTTATTTATTTATATATTTTTGAAGAACAGTATGTTTACTAGGCTCTCCCCTACCCCAAGTCCCCCTACAAACCCCATTACAGTCACTGTGCATCAGCATAGTAAGATGTTATAGAATCACTATTTGTCTTCTCTGTGTTACAAAGCCCTCCCCTTTCACCCACCCCCTACATTATACATGCTAATCATAATAGCCCCTTTCTTCTTCCCCACCCTTATCCCTCCCTACCCTCCCATTCTCCCCAGTCTCTTTCCCTTTGGTAACTGTTAGTCCATTCTTGGGTTCTGTGATTCTGCTACTGTTTTGTTCCTTCAGTTTTTCTTTTGTTCTTATACTCCACAGATGAATGAAATCATTTGGTATTTGTCTTTCTCTGCTTGGCTTATTTCACTGAGCATAATACCCTCTAGCTCCATCCCTGTTGTTGCAAATGGTAGGATTTGTTTTCTTCTTATGGCGGAATAATATTTCATTGTGTATGTATACGACATCTTATTTATCCATTCATCTACTGGTGGACACTTAGGTTGCTTCCATTTCTTGGCTATTGTAAATAGTGCTGCGATATACATAGGGGTGCATCTGTCTTTTTCAAACTGGACTGCTGCATTCTTGGGGTAAATTCCTAGGAGTGGAATTCCTGGGTCAAATGGTAAGTCTATTTTGAGCATTTTGAGGAACCTCCATATTGCTTTCCACAATGGTTGAACTAATTTACATTCCCACCAGCAGTGTAGGAGGGTTCCCCTTTCTCCACAACCTCGCCAACATTTGTTGTTGTTTGTCTTTTGGATGGTGGCCATTCTTACTGGTATGAGGTGATATCTCATTGTGGTTTTAATTTGCATTTCTCTGATAACTAGTGATCTGGAGCATCTTTTCATGTGTCTGTTGGCCATCTGAATTTCTTCTTTGGAGAACTGTCTGTTCAGCTCCTCTGCCCATTTTTTAATTGGATTATTTGCTTTATGTTTGTTGAGGAGGGTGGACTCTTTATATATTTTGGATGTCAGGCCTTTATCGGATCTGTCATTTACGAAAATATTCTCCCATACTGTAGGGTACCTTTTTGTTCTATTGATGGTGTCCTTTGCTGTACAGAAGCTTTTCAGCTTGATATAGTCCCACTTGTTAATTTTTGCTTTTGTTTTCCTTGCCCAGGGAGATATGTTCATGAAGAAGTCACTAATTTTCACATCCAAGAGATTTTTGCCTATGTTTTTTTCTAAGAGTTTTATGGTTTCATGACTTACATTCAGGTCTTTGATCCATTTTGAATTTACCTTTGTGTATGGGGTTAGACAGTGATCCAATTTCATTCTCTTACATGTAGCTGTCCAGTTCTGCCAGCACCATCTGTTGAAGAGACTGTCATTTCCCCATTGTATGTCCATGGCTCCTTTATCGAATATTAATTGACCATATATGTTTGGGTTAATGTCTGGAGTCTCTAATCTGTTCCACTGGTCTGTGGCTCTGTTCTTGTGCCAGTACCAAATTGTCTTGATTACTATGGCTTTGTAGTAGAGCTTGAAGTTGGGGAGTGAGATCCCCACCACTTTATTCTTCTTTCTCAGGATTGCTTTGGCTATTTGGGGTCTTTGGTGTTTCCATATGAATTTTTGAACTATTTGTTCCAGTTTGTTGAAGAATGTTGTTGGTAATTTGATAGGGATTGCATCAAATCTGTATCTTGCTTTGGGCAGGATGGCGATTTTGACGATATTAATTCTTCCTAGCCAAGAGCATGGGATGAGTTTCCATTTGTTAGTGTCCTCTTTAACTTCTCTTAAGAGTGTCTTATAGTTTTCAGGGTATAGGTCTTTCACTTCTTTGGTTAGGTTTATTCCTAGGTATTTTATTCTTTTTGATGCAATTGTGAATGGAATTGTTTTCCTGATTTCTCTTTCTATTGGCTCATTGTTAGTGTATAGGAAAGCCACAGATTTCTGTGTGTCAGTTTTGTATTCTGCAACTTTGCTGTATTCTGATATCAGTTCTAATAGTTTTGGAGTGGAGTCTTTAGGGTTTTTTATGTACAATATCATGTCATCTGCAAATAGTGACAGTTTAACTTCTTCTTTACCAATCTGGATTCCTTGTATTTCTTTGTTTTGTCTGATTGCCATGGCTAGGACCTTCAGTACTATGTTAAATAACAGTGGGGAGAGTGGGCATCCCTGTCTTGTTCCCGATCTCAGAGGAAAAGCTTTCAGCTTCTCACTGTTAAGTATGATGTTGGCTGTGGGTTTCTCGTATGTGGCTTTTATTATGTTGAGGTACTTGCCTGCTATACCCATTTTGCTGAGAGTTTTTATCATGAATGGATGTTGAATTTTGTCGAATGCTTTTTCAGCATCTATGGAGATGATCATGTGGTTTTTGTCTTTCTTTTTGTTGATGTGGTGGATGATGTTGATGGATTTTTGAATGTTGTACCATCCTTGCATCCCTGGGATGAATCCCACTTGGTCGTGGTGTATGATCCTTTTGATATATTTTTGAATTCAGTTTGCTAATATTTTATTGAGTATTTTTGCATCTACTTTCATCAGGGATATTGGTCTGTAATTTTCTTTTTTGGTGGGGTCTTTGTCTGGTTTTGGTATTAGGGTGATGTTGGCTTCATAGAATGAGTTTGGGAGTATTACTCCTCTTCTATTTTTTGGAAAACTTTAAGGAGAATGGGTATTATATCTTCTCTGTATGTCTGATAAAATTCTGAGGTAAATCCATCTGACCCAGGGGTTTTGTTCTTTGGTAGTTTTTTGATTACTGCTTCAATTTCGATGCAAAGAATATTTTAATCCTGTAAGCTATGTATTAGTAATTTAGTTGTGAGTTTCATTTTGGAACATTCTCAGTCATTAAGCATATGTGATCTCTCTTTAATCCATGACTGTAATCTCTTAGAGGCATGTTTTGATACACATTTTGCAGATATTTATCACTAATTGAAATATGATTCACATGACAGGATAGAAGTCAGATGACAAAAATACTAAGTGACAGTCTGAAAATGATGACTAAAGTCAAGCCTCATCATATGCCTTGGGTTTGAATGTCGTTAAAAATAAAACTGAAGAACTGTTAAAATTGTTCCATTGTGAAATTTCAAGACTACAGTTGACCTTTGAACAGTGTGGGTTTGAATGGACCGTATGGTTGTATGCAGATTTTTCTCAATAAACACATTGGAAAAGTTTTTGGAGATATGTGACAATTTGAAAAAACATTTTGTTTTCTCTGGCTTACTTTATTTTAGGAATATAGTATATAATATATATAATATACAAATGTGTGTTAACTGACTGTTTATGTTACTGGTAAGGCTTCTGGTCAACAGTAGGCTATTAATAGTTAAGTTTTGGTGCAGTCAAAAGTTATATGCAGATTTTCGCCTGTGTGGGGGTCAGTGCCCGTAACCTCTGCATTGTACAAGGGTCTACCTTAAAAATTTCGCTTTAAGGAGCTGTGCAGAGAAGATCAGTAGTCTTCAACTCTGTAGTGGACCTCAGTAACAGTAGCCTGGATGCTAAAGTATTTAGCCTGATGGTCTCCAAGTTTGATCAGTTTATCTCCTTCTGTCTGACTCATTACAGTTGGGAAACTTCAGCAGGCAGTTAACTTTCACAGAATACAATTAACTCACCAGAATTCTCTGGACCACAAGGTCACATGAGGCCAGAACATTTGGTAATTGCTGAAAAATATTCTCAACATGATCTTACCTATTCAACTACATAGGGAAACAGAAATTTGAGTTTTCCTATGATATGAGAGGTATAGAATTTAGGAAATTACAATCTTAAAGCATTAACTCAATAAATGTTTCAATCTCCTCTGCTTCTTACTCATCAAATAGTTAATTCTGGTCAACTTTTATCTCAGTCTCATATTTGGCAGAGGAATGGGCAAAACACACCACTATCTTACATGTAGTTGTGCGACAATGGTAATTTACATTAACAGCTGCCGTTTGTAGATGCTTATTTTGTGCCATACACAGGGCCTGGACACTTTAATTGGATTATTTTTACCCCTCACAACAATCCTCTGAGACTCCAAGTTCTACCTTATAAGGTTTGTCTTTTGCTTTTGTTTTTTTTCACTTTTTGTTTTTGTCCGTGGTATAGTCACATTCCCAATAATCTCAGGTTATTGAGATTAGATAGATTGTACAGATTAAACCGGTGGGGTTCTAATACTGCATTCTCTTCCTTTCTACAGAAGCAGTTTAAATATCCTCTGTAAGACTGTCTTGACCTTTCAGCCTGAATTAATTTTGCCACTGAACTATAGCTTTAGTAACTATACCATTCAAATGTAAAGTTACTGCATATTGCCTGATTACTGTTTTTTTTTATATTGAAACACTTTTAAGTTCTTACTTTAAGCCATGTGCTATGCTTGATGCTGAGGATACATAATAAGCAGATGGGTTATACCTATCCTCTTGTTACCTCAAGGGAAGGAAGGATTACCTAGAAAGCAAATGAACAGGAACAATTATACATGAAGTGCAGTTAGTGTACCTAGAAGGGTTGCTTAACCTAGACTCAGATAATCTTCAGTATTTTTTCAATGATTTAGTGATATTCTGATTAGGTTTCAACTTTCTTACCTGCTCTCTAAGAAATTCAGCTTTAACATGACTGTAGTCTTCCAAAGATACTTCCTCTTCACCAGCCTATACCTCCTTTTTTTCACTCAATTTAAATTCAAGATCTTTTCTCCACAAATCCCTCTTTCTTATTTTTTGACGGAATATTTTTCCAGATGCTTTTCTTCTCACCAGTAAGACTTGCAGTTTACAGAAGTTACAGACTTCTGTTTTATAGAATTTAAAATTATTATTTTACTTTCAAAACCAGAGAAGTCAACTGAGATTTATTTCAATTCACAGGAAAATTGGTAGGGATTAGTAGCAGCAAAACTAATAATATGTGTTAGTTTTGGATAGACAACTATTTTATATAAACACTAAATTATGAAGAGAAAGCAATATATAGCTCCAAAAATAAATGTAAAGGGTATCTCTTTTATATTATCAAACCAATAGCTTAAAGAACAAGGAGAGAGGGGAGGAAAAAAAGAACTTGATCAGATTACTTTCTTACCAGCTCTACATGTTAAGTAAAGACAAGTGGTGAAAGAATGCAAAAGTTAAGAAAGAATGAAAAAAGGGAAAATCATAAAGAAATAGAAAATTAAGTTGATGAAGAAAAACTTATGTGTGGGTTATACATTATCTGCTCACAAGGTAGAGTAACCAAATAAGCAACAATTTCACAGATGTGACTTTCTCAGATGAACTCCCTAGAACTATCTACTAACTCCTAACCAATGTAGCTCAGTGATCCATACCCAGAATCAGCTCTTGGCTGCTATATTATTCATATACTGTGTATCTGGGTTCCACAATTTATTCCCCCTACTACTTTGATTTCCTCCCTCTCTTTTTTTCCTACCATTTACTAGCTAATCAAAAGTTAGCAAATGTTTCAGAGTTTATGAATGTAAATTGAGGTCACTCTTTTCTTACCCTTTCCTACCTCTGGAAAGATAATCTTACATTGAAGTGATTCATAGGTGGGAAGGAACACGACGCAAAATCACTTTCTGGTTACAAAGAAGAGACCTAGAAGACTGGGAACTGGGCCTTCCCATGCCCTACATGACCTGTCGTAAGGGCAACAGAAGGCGTGGGGAGCCCCAGGCTTCTCAGTAGCTGTTGCCAGTGAGTGTAACAGGATATGAACCATCTTCTCTTATGCAATTATTCAGTTTCCTCGCCTTATTCTATGTTTCTCTTCTGTGTAGTGGGAAAGTGTTTTATTTGCTCACTGAAGCCAAAGTACAATGCAACTTCAATATGCAGGTCACTGAGGGAGCATATACTGGAAAAAATATTGCGAGTGGGTACATGCCACTGAAATTGTGGCTTGTAGAAATAATATGGAGAAGAATTTTATTGGACTGACTTGCTAAAAATAGGGACCTCAATTTTTATTTTCATAAGCTCTGAAATATATACTATCTTTTGATGGGGAAAAGAAATAAATGATAGATGATGATAAGTGGTAGAGAAGCAGAGTAGTCTTAGGAACAAAGAAAAAGAAAAACTGTATGCCAAAGAATTATATGAAAAATGTAGGGGCTAAGATACTGATTTTGGTTGTATACCAATTGGCTTTTTTCTGTGCAACAAACCAACTTGCAACTTAATAGCCAGAAACAAAAAAACATTTCTTATTCCCTCACGATTTTAAGGAAGTTAGATGGTCTCGTAGGTCTAAAGGGGTCTCAGCTAGAATGGTTTATAATCTGCTCCACATTCTCATCCTCCAGGAGGCTTGACCAGGCTTCTTCTCATACTGGTAGGAAGTCCCAAGAGCAGCAAGAGAGAACGAACTCCAGTTCACAAGCCCTTTCCAGCCTTTGCTTGTGTCACATTTGCCAGCATTCCATTGGCCAAAGCAAGTTGCTTGACTGAGCTTGGGGTCAGTATGGGAGGGACTATCCAAGAGTGGATGTGGGAAATCATGAATAAATTGGGCCATGCTGTAATAGTAAACAGCATGGAAAAATTTCTGGAAGATAGAGACTTTTTTGGGAAAGTTGAAATACTAAAGCAGTGATTTGCTGGAAGATGAAATATCAACAGGGTCACACGTATAAAGACACTTTCTCTTATTGGAACCAGAAGGAGGTACTGGAGATTTTAGGAGTTTTTAAAGTTAGAAAGCAGCACCTTAATCCATCTAATAACCATCTCCCAAAGCAGTCTAAGAAACAATGAGAAAAATACAGTGTGCCTTTACATAGTTTCTGTTCTTTGTGGGAAGTAAAGCAGAATAAACTCCCATTTAGGTGATTTTTCTAAAACAAAAGGAGAAAAGACTCTGCTCACTTTACTTTAGAAAAGTACCTTATTATATACTTAAAATCCTTTATAATGTGAAGAGGCATCAGGGCAAGAATAAAATACTTAGTTTTAATCATTAGAACTCCTGGCTTTATTCTTACTAGTAAACAAAAATTTTCAGGAACAGACACCCAGACATTTCTATTGTGCAAGATTTTCTTTTTCTGTTGTTTGGGATATCAAATACCAAATAAATTATAATTTGTAAGGGTCCAACCCCTGAAATAGTAAAATGGTTTAGGAAAAGTCAGATGACCTTGAAAATACTAGCTAAGATCATTGCTTAAATAAATAAAAGGGGTAATGGTAGTACATGTCTAGAAAAGGAGAGAAATAGAACTGGGGAGCTTCTGACATCTAAAGCACATTCCAAGTGATAACTCCCCTTGGTACTCAGCTTTGAGCTGCAGAAGTAGGGAAACAGATGGCAGGACTGTAGAAAAATCAAAACAAAAGAGTTTTTAACTCCTGAAATGTTAGGTTTTTTAGTGACTCTTTAGTGTTAAATTAAATTATCTAAGTCATATTAAATGGAATAGGTATGAGCCTAGGAACTTGGCCTTCCCTTTACTCATTGGGAAACATTGGTCAAATCATTTAATGTCTGTGAGGCTCATATTCTCATAAGAAAAACTGGGAATAATTGTGCTGAGCCATATAGATCAAAAGGAAAATCTTTGAGAAATTATAAAGTACAAAAGAATGATATAATATGATTACTACTATAATTCAATTATGAGGCAATTTAAAATTGTTTAAGCTAATCAAAATATGATTGATGCTCAAGTTGTTGAGTGTTTCCTTTTCTTGTTCCAAATGCAGTTTATTTTGAACCAAGTGTTAGAAAGTCCAGTTTTAAATGGACCAGAGTCAGTATACTGCTATTTTTCTAATAAGTCTGTTTTTATTTTCTTCTGTGTTATTAAGGATCTGATTCATCCTCCACATTTTTTAAGGGTCCTCCATGTCTGATCATCCAAATTTATGCAGAGTTTAATTAAAGTTAACTTTGGTTTTCTTGCCCTCTAGGTGCTGTACTTCAAGATTTTACTACTTTTTCATGATTTACTGTAAACTTGTTTTAATAGCTATAAATATCAAAATTTTGCCTACCAGAAATTATCTGCATTGAGCATTTTCTGGGCCTATTTAAGCAAAACTTATGTTCTTAAGTATTTTGTAAAATATAATCTCTTTAAACAACTTCAAGAAAGTGTAGCTTAAAGGAGAACCAGGGGGGCATATTGTTGCATTTATATGCCTCTTATAAACTATTATCATTTTTTTGTGCTTTAGCCATAAAGAATTATTCGTGCCTAATACTTGCTCAGACCAGATATTTGGAATATTGATTCTCCTGAGCTTTCAATACTATCATCTGTTTAACGATGTTAATGAACAGTTCCTTTCATATCCAAAAGGCTTAGGACAGTCCTTTCAGATGGGAATCAGACATGCTCAAACATTTACATTTGATTAGCAGATTGAAATATGCTAGAATAAAGCACAAAATCTAATAACATAATGATAATTTGGTATTTTCTAGTGATTCAGCAAAAGGAAGGACTATAGGACATAACAGTAATTACTTGGAAGTCAATTCTGTTGCGAACGAGACACAGACAGGGATGAGGAAAGACCTTCAAACCAGGGCGACTCAGGAAGTCAGACTAGCCCTGGTCGCACGATTATGGAGACTTAAAATCCATTATAAGGCCACCGCGGGAAGCTGAACTAAAAATGCTAAATCCGTCAAGGCAATTCTTCCATCAGTGAAACTCTCAAGGCCTGCCTCCTTCTCTTCCTCAGCATTCTCTCCTCACACAACCCTTTCTCCTGCCCCAGGGTGTAACTGTTCTGGAGAAGAGAAACCTGGGGGTCTTGGTGATCCACTGAGCTAAGAGAAAACCTTTCTCATCTTGACAACCTTACTCTACAGCTGATTCTGATAAGATTACTTGAAAAAAATAGAATTCTGCTCTTGCATATATTGTATAATATTGTATAATAATAACTAGTAATATTGACAACGGCATCAAAAACTCAATTTGGAGAAGATCTTATAGTTGTTATATAGCCCAGTTGTAATACACAGACTGGATAAAATTATGGGAATATGAATAATTACAATGTTTTGGGAACTTACTGTATGCCAGGTACTATATTTCTTATATACATTATTTTTAAAAATTTCCACTTGAAATTTTATTTTGGTTTGAGCAATATTCAGATTCCCATATCCTAATGCTTCTTTCTAAGCTGAAAGTTCTTCCGTTGGAACAGCACCCAGGTCTCTCTCTGCACACTTTTCACAGCCTTACATAGAAGAGCAGCAGAAACATTTGGTTGGTGAATTGTGGAGAAGGATTTAGACCTGGGGGTGCGAGCTTTCTTTTCTCAGAAGTTGGGGAAAGGATTTTCTGCTTGTAGAAAGCATAATCTCATTGGTTACTGGTCGGGAGGTAAGTTTAGGAGGGGACTTTGTCCCAAAGTCCTGTGGTCACAGGACTATAGCAAACAAAGAAGTGATTCTTAACAATGAGCCCTCCCTGAAGTTACCCCTCCAAAGGCTTCAGTGCAGAGGGGACTGCAAAATCATCTGTTTCCCAGTAAAAGGTTTATCTGCATATTTTCAAAGCCGCTGTTGCCTGCAGGCCAGTCTTCTAATTCAGCAGGTACCGGGGACTGGCTGCAATCCTCCCCAGAGATCAGGAGAGCCAGAGTGTACATCTCTGACCTTCTCCCTATAACTCATTCCAAGTCACCAGTATCTCCCTAGAAGAAGTTTAGATACATGTCTGGCACCCCAGCTTTTGCAGCAGTCACACAATGTACAAACTCCCAGATTGCTTGGCCGTAATATCCAGCGGGGCTTGCATTCATGAGCCCAAACGACTAGCAAACAAACAGTTCTCAGTCGTTGCAGGAGCACCTCTTCCAGCTGTACTTCCAAACACAGATGTAGCAAAAATTCTTATCACCCGGTTAAGATGTATGTGGACCAAGAACACATACGATCCTCTGTGATACAATCCTAGCTATGTCTTCACCAATATATCATGTCATTACATTACATTTTCTTGATATATTAAATTATTTGTAGGTCCTTTAGCAAGTCCTTTTCCTTTTTTTAAAAATTAAGAATGCCTTCTCTCTCTGAATGCGCCTCAGGTCACCTTCACCTGGAGGTGAATTTCAGTACTCATTTCAGATTTTTAGCACATCTGAAAAACCTCCACTATCATAAATATATCACTGTAGAAAGCTCTAGGATACTTATCTTTCCAAAGGAGAAACTTTCCTCTTGGGAATTAATTATTTGAAATCTCTACTTTCCCAAACATCTATATCAAGTCAATCACTCAGTTGACTCTTTTCAGAAATAGGCTTATATCTGTGTTTCTCCGTTTTTGCTGTCCCTTTCCTCATGTGGTTCAGAATTAAAGGGAGAGGTGGTAGAGAAATCATCAAAATCCAGGTATTTGGAAAAACTTCCTTACCCTAGCTGGTGACATGGATCAGCACCAAGGACAGTGCACCATGCCTATCCAGGCTTACTTCCTGGCCCTCTCCTCCCCCCATGAATGCTGTGGTCATGTGATGACTGTGTTCCTTAGGTTAAGAGCTCCTTCTCTTTGCTGAGTTTATCTCTACCATAGTTGTCACCTATGTTGAAATTACTTTTTTCTTATTTATCTCCCTTAACACAGCCGGGTACCCTCCTTAGTTAGCCACACTTAACACAATTCATGGGGCACAGTATAGACTAAGGAAATTATAGAATTAATTAGTGAATCAGTAGCTCAACAAATGGGTTTCAGGAAAAAAGTAAAATCCAAGGAAACATTTGGAATTGTATGCGTGTCCAGCAAGTATGCAAGGAAGCAAAAGTCATATATTTGTTATTACTCCTTCAGACATCAGTTCTTAACCCTGACTGTTTATCAGAATAATTTCTAGAGATTATTAAAAATGCAAAATCCTAGATATTACTCAAGAAATACAGAATAAGAATCCTGAGAGTGGGGACTTGCCATGTGTGTGGGAGTGGGGTAGAGGTGATGGCTCCAGGGACATGAAATAATTCTTCTACAGGGAGTCATACGTGCTACTATATTCCTAGAGGGGGAATAGGCTTCTGGAAGGGAGAAGTCGCTCAGCTGCTCTCATTTATATAAGCAACAGGACCTCATTGTTCAGCTAGGGGAGATGGAAATCAGCAGAATTTGTGTCTTTTTTTTTTTTTTGGGTATCATTAATCTACAATTACATGAAGGACATTACGTTTACTAGGCTCCCCCCTTCACCAAGTCCTCCCCACATCCCCGTTCACAGTCACTGTCCATCAACATAGTAAGATGCTGTAAAATCACTACTTGTCACCAAGTTCACAGTCACTGTCCTTCAACATAGTGAGATGCTGTAAAATCACTACTTGTCTTCTCTGTGTTGCACAGCCCTCCCCGTGCCCCCCCAACACTATACATGCTAATTGTAATGCCCCCTTTTTTTCTTCCCGCTCTTATCCCTCCCTTCCCACCTGTCCTCCCCAGTCCCTTTCCCTTTGGTAACTATTAGTCCATTCTTGGGTTCTGTGCTTCTGCTGCTGTTTTGTTCCTTCAGTTTTCTTTTCTTCTTATACTCCACATATGAGTGAAATCATTTGGTACTTGTCTTTCTCTGCCTGGCTTATTTCACTGAGCATAATACCCTCTACCTCCATCCATGCTGTTACGAATGGTAGGATTTGTTTTTTTCTTATGGCTGAGTAATATTCCATTGTGTATATGTACCACCTCTTCTTTATCCATTCATCTGATGGACATTTAAGTTGCTTCCATATCTTGGCTATTGTAAATAGTGCAGCGATAAACATAGGGGTGCATCTGTCTTTTTCAAACTGGACTGCTGCATTCTTAGGGTAAATTCCTAGAAGTGGAATTCCTGGGTCAAATGGTATTTCTATTTTGAGCATTTTGAGGAACCTCCATACTGCTTTCCACAATGGTTGAACTAATTTACATTCCCACCAGCAGTGTAGGAGGGTTCCCCTTTCTCCACAACCTCGCCAACATTTGTTGTTGTTTGTCTTTTGGATGGTAGCCATCCTTACTGGGGTGAGATGATATCTCATTGTGGTTTTAATTTGCATTTCTCTGATGACAAGCGATGTGGAGCATCTTTTCATGTGTCTATTGGCCATCTGAATTTCTTCCTTAGAGAACTGTCTATTCAGCTCCTCTGCCCATTTTTTAATTGGATTATTTGCTTTTTGTTTGTTGAGGTGTGTGAGCTCTTTATATATTTTGGATGTCAACCCTTTATCGGATCTGTCATTTTCGAATATATTCTCCCATACTGTAGGGTACCTTTTTGTTCTATTGATGGTGTCCTTTGCTGTACAGAAGCTTTTCAGCTTGATATAGTCCCATTTGTTCATTTTTGCATTTGTTTCCCTTGCCCACGGAGATATGTTCAAGAAGAGGTCACTCATGTTTATGTCTAAGAGATTTTTGCCTATGTTTTTTTCTAAGAGTTTTATGGTTTCATGACTCACATTCGGGTCTTTGATCCATTTCGAATTTACTTTTGTGTATGGCGTTAGACAGTGATCCAGTTTCATTCTCTTACATGTAGCTGTCCAGTTCTGCTAGCACCATCTGTTGAAGAGACTATCATTTCCCCATTGTATGTCCATGGCCCCTTTATCGAATATTAGTTGACCATATATGTTTGGGTTAATGTTTGGAGTCTCTATTCTGTTCCATTGGTCTGTGGCTCTATTCTTGTGCCAGTACCAAATTGTCTTGATTACTGTGGCTTTATAGTAGAGCTTGAAGTTGGGGCGTGAGATCCCCCCCACTTTATTCTTCCTTCTCAGGATTGCTTTAGCTATTTGGGGTCTTTGGTGTTTCCATATGAATTTTTGAACTATTTGTTCCAGTTCATTGAAGAAAGCTGTTGGTAATTTGATAGGGATTGTATCGAATCTGTATATTGCTTTGGGCAGGATGGCCATTTTAACGATATTATTTCTTCCTAGCCAAGAGCATGGGATGAGTTTCCATTTGTTAGTGACCTCTTTAATTTCTCTTAAGAGTGTCTTATAGTTTTCAGGGTATAGGTCTTTCACTTCTTTGGTTAGGTTTATTCCTAGGTATTTTATTCTTTTTGATGCTATTGTGAATGGAATTGTCTTCCTGATTTCTCTTTCTATTAGTTTATTGTTAGTGTATAGGAAAGCCACAAATTTCTGTGTGTTAATTTTGTATCCTGCAACTTTGCTGAATTCCAATATCAGTTCTAGTAGTTTTGGAGTGGAGTCTTTAGGGCTTTTTATGTACAGTATCATGTCATCTGCAAATAGTGACAATTTAACTTCTTCTTTACCAATCTGGATTCCTTGTATTTCTTTGTTTTGTCTAATTGCCATGGCTAAGACCTCCAGTACCACGTGGAATAACAGTGTGGAGAGTGGGCATCCCTGTCTTGTTCCCGATCGCAGAGGAAAATCTTTCAGCTTCTCGCTGTTCAGTATGATGTTGGCTGTGGGTTTATCATATATGGTCTTTATTATGTTGTGGTACTTGCCCTCTATACCCATTTTGCTGAGAGTTTTTATCATGAATGGATGTTGAATTTTATCGAATGCTTTTTCAGCATCTATGGAGATGATCATGTGGTTTTTGTCTTTCTTTTTGTTGATGTGGTAGATGATGTTGATGGATTTTCGAGTGTTGTACCATCCTTGCATCCCTGGGATGAATCCCACTTGGTCGTGGTGTATGATCCTTTTGATATATTTTTGAATTCAGTTTGCTAATATTTTATTGAGTATTTTTGCATCTACTTTCATCAGGGATATTGGTCTGTAGTTTTCTTTTTTGGTGGGGTCTTTGCCTAGTTTTGGTATTAGGGTGATGTTGACTTCATAGAATGAGTTTGGGAGTATTCCCTCCTCTTCTATTTTCTGGAAAACTTTAAGGAGAATGGGTATTATGTCTTCTCTGTATGTCTGATAAAATTCTGAGGTAAATCCATCTGGCCCGGGGGTTTTGTTCTTTGGTAGTTTTTTGATTACTGCTTCAATTTCATTGCTGGTAATTGGTCTGTTTAGATTTTCTGTTTCTTTCTTGATCTGTTTTGGAAGGTTGTATTTTTCTAGGAAGTTGTCCATTTCTCCTAGGTTTCCCAACTTGTTAGCATATAGGTTTGCATAGTACTTTCTGATAATTCTTTGTATTTCTGTGGTGTCCGTCGTGATTTTTCCTTTCTCATTTCTGATTCTGTTGATTTGTGTTGACTCTCTTTTCCTCTTAATAAGTCTGGCTAGAGGCTTATCTATTTTGTTTATTTTCTTGAAGAACCAGCTCTTGGTTTCATTGATTTTTTTCTATTGTTTTAGTCTTCTCAATTTTATTTATTTCTTCTCTGATCTTTGTTATGTCCCTCCTTCTGCTGACCTTAGGCCTCTTTTGTTCTTCTTTTTCCAATTTCGATAATTGTGGCATTAAATCTTTCATTTGGGATTGTTCTTCCTTCTTTAAATATGCCTGGATTGCTATATACTTTCCTCTTAAGACTGCTTTTGCTGTATCCCACAGTAGTTGGGGCTTTGTGTTGTTGTTGTCATTTGTTTCCATATATTGCTGGATCTCCATTTTGATTTGGTCATTGATCCATTGATTATTTAGGAGCGTGTTGTGAAGCCTCCATGTGTTTGTGAGCCTCTTTGCTTTCTTTGTACAGTTTATTTCTAGTTTTATGCCTTTGTGGTCTGAAAAGTTGGTTGGTAGGATTTCAATCTTTTTTAATTTTCTGAGGTTCTTTTTGTGGCCTAGTGTGTGGTCTATTCTGGAGAATGTTCCATGTGCACTTGAGAAGAATGTGTATCCTGTTGCTTTTGGATATAGAGTTCTATAGATGTCTATTAGGTCCATCTGCTCTACTGTGTTGTTCAGTGCCTCTGTGTCCTTACTTATTTTCTGTCTGGTGGATCAGTCCTTTGGAGTGAGTGGTGTGTTGAAGTCTCCTGAAGTGAATGCATTGCATTCTATTTCCTCCTTTAGTTCTGTTAGTATTTGTTTCAGATATGTTGGTGCTCCTGTATTGGGTGCATATATATTTATAATGGTTATATCCTCTTGTTGGACTGAGCCCTTTATCATTATGTAATGTCCTTCTTCATCTTTTGTTACTTTCTTTATTTTGAAGTCTATTTTGTCTGATACTAGTATTGCAACACCTGCTTTTTTCTCTCTGTTGTTTGCATGAAATATCTTTTTCCATCCCTTGACTTTTAAACTGTGCATGTCTTTGGGTTTGAGGTGAGTCTCGTGTAAGCAGCATATGGATGGGTCTTGCTTTTTTATCCATTCTGTTACTCTGTGTCTTTTGATTGGTTCATTCAGTCCATTTACATTTAGGGTGACTATTGAAAGGTATGTACTTATTGCCATTGCAGGCTTTAAGTTTGTGGTTACCAAAGGTTCAAGGTTAGCCTCTTTAGTATCTTACTGCCTAACTTAGCTCGCTTATTGAGCTGTTATATACACTGTCTGGAGATTCTTTTCTTCTCTCCCTTTTTATTCCTCCTCCTCACTTCTTAATATGTTGGGTGTTTTGTTCTGTGCTCTTTCTAGGAGTGCTCCCATCTAGAGCAGTCCCTGTAAGATGCCCTGTAGAGGTGGTTTGTGGGAGGCAAATTCCCTCAACTTTTGCTTGTCTGGGAATTGTTTAATCCCTCTTTCATATTTAAATGATAATCGTGCTGGATACAGTAATCTTGGTTTGAGGCCCTTCTGTTTCATTGCATTAAGTTTATCATGCCATTCTCTTCTGGCCTGTAGGGTTTCTGTTGAGAAGTCTTGATGATAGCCTGATGGGTTTTCCTTTGTAGGTGACCTTTTTTTTTCTCTCTGGCTGCCTTTAATACTTTGTCCTTGTCTTTGATCTTTTGCCATTTTAATTATTATGTCTTGGTGTTGCCCTCCTTGGATCCCTTGTCATGGGAGTTCTGTGTGCTTCTGTGGTCTGAGAGGCCATTTCCTCCCCTAGTTTGGGGAAGTTTTCAGCTATTATTTCTTCAAAGACACTTTCTATCCGTTTTTCTCTCTCTTCTTCTTCTCGTACCCCTATAATGTGGATATTGTTCCATTTTGATTGGTCACTAAGTTCTCTTAAAATTCTTTCATTTGTGGAGATCCTTTTATCTCTCTCTGCATCAGGTTCTCTGCGTTCCTGTTCTCTGTTTTCTAGTTCATTAATGGTGTCTTGCATCTCGTCCATTCTGTTTTGAAGTCCTTCCAGAGCTTGTTTTATTTCTGTAATCTCCCTCCTTAGTTCTTGCATATTTCTCTGCAAGTCCATCAGCATGGTTATGACTTTTGTTTTGAATTCTTTTTCAGGAATACTGGTTAAATCTGTCTCCCCGGGTTCCTTTTCAGGGGGAGATGTAGCAGATGCCGAAGCTGTCTGGGTTAGTCTTGTCTGGATCAAATATTTTTGCCTTTTCATGTTGATAGGTGCAATGGTGAGCTATTGACTTTCTGTCAGCTGGGAGAGCTAAGGCTTTCCACTTGCTTCTGGCCTCTTTACTGGGACAACTACGACCCCTAGTGGCTTGTGTTGGGCAATTGCGTGTAGACTAGGTTTCTGTATCTTGCCCAGCCGGTATGGAGGAAGCTCCCTTGCTGTGGGCGTGGCCAGCCTCAGGCTCTGCTATGGCGGGGCCCCGGAGGGGTAATGGACGGGGGGCTGTTTGGCTGTTTACCTATGTGAGGGGTCTCAGAGCTGTTGCCCAGGGGGTTAGTGTGCCCGGAGTTCCCTGGAATTTCCAGCTGCTGGACTGTGACCCAGAATGCTTCCGTCCAGCTGTGGCATCCCTATCCCTTTAAGACTTTCAAAAAGCACTTGCTTTTCTTTGTCACAGGGGCGCCGGCTTTGGGACCTGCTCAAAGATCTTGCTGCCCTGTTTCCCTAGTTTCCAGCACCCCACGCATGCTCTGTGTCTGCGCTCTGGTGCGGATGGCTAGGGCTGGGTATTTAGCAGTCCTGGGCTCCCTCTTCCTCCCCGGTCCGACTCCTCTCCTCCCACCGGGAGCTGGCGTGAGGGGCGCTTGGGTCCCACCGGGCTGCTGCTTGTATCTTACCCCTTTCACCAGGACTGGGTTCTCGCAGGTGTGGATGTAGTCTGGCTGTTGTCCTGTGTCTTCTGTTATCTCTTTTAGGATTAGTTGCATTTGTTGAATTTTCAAAAATATATATGTTTTGTGGAGATTCCCACTGTCCTACTCACACTGCCATCTTGGCTCCGCCTGGATTTATGTCTTTATGCAACATCTGCTGGTCTCCCACATATGCTGTAATAGTGCAGGAAGCTCTTCTTTCAGGTCCTCTCTTTCCCACCTGCAATCTATAGGCAAACAGTCCTCAGAACCATTTAACTTCCCAGGTGGTACCCGTGGCACAGAACAAGTCCAACCTGCTTCATCTAGGGGAGCTAAGAAATGCCAAAAACAGCACAGTGGACCTGACAGTAAACATGTTTCAGCTTTTGGCTTCCTTTCTTTTAGTGAATGTCACCCTTCAGGTTATCTTTGTTAAACTAGCTGCAAAAATTTCTTATCAAAATACAAGTATTAAGTGAGTTTCCTTAAAACCTGAAAGCTCCTACATTTATAAGAACTTGAACTGCTTAGCACATTTGTATCTTTTCAGTGAAAGCCATTTAATATTTTAAATTTTTGTCCTGAAACAGGCTGTTTGAATTTTAAACACCCATATAAGGGTTTTCTGTCAGATTTTCCAAAGATCTGGAAGCATTTATTAAATGGACTTTATCATTCATCCAATTCAGGAAAATAATTCCTGGATCTATCCCTGCATCCACTGTTATGGTACCTGACCCAGTCCTAAAAATAAATAAATAAATGTTCTACATTCCTGGTCTTTTCAGATGGTTTAATCTCCAAAATGTAATACAGACTTTGTTAGTTATGATACTTCTGTTGTTCCAGGGAGGAAATTGTCTCTTAAATACAACTAGAATCAATATATTTAGAGTGATGTTACTACACTATGTGCCACATGCCTTCCATTTCCTTGTTTGTCGTAAGAGGAATGATAGAAGAAAGATCCAGTGCTAAAGATAAAATTAAAATGAGAAAATCATTACAGATCATCTAAAGGTAAAGATGAGCTTTATAACTTAACAGTCTTGCCTGTTACTTATCAGAGTGAGAAAAGCTATGTAAAGCATGATCCCGGATTGTGTCTGTTTTGATTTATGTCATGGGTGTATAAAATGGAAGGCAGTACAAGAATTGTGCACATAGGAAATAGAGTTTCTCTTGTATTAAGAAGAGTCTATATTTATCAAAACTCAAAAACTTCCCGGTACAAACTTCCTGGTACTTTAATTCAAAGTGCTACCTTCATTCCACCAACAGTCCTTTTATCTTCAGACTGGTGATGTATTTTCCAACCAGCTGTTTTTCATAGCTGGACCTGAGGCCATGTTCATACCCAGACTTACATTTTTTACCTGAATAAATTGTTTGCTACTCTGCCCCTTAACAACTTTGAGTAAGATATAAGTAAGTTCTGATACACATTTCTTAGGGAGCGCTTTTCTCTGGGAAGGCCAAAGGTTGTTAAAATCTTTTTCTAAGAACTCTTGAAGCAGTATTGTCTGGTACAATAAGCAGTAGACTGGAAATCAGGAAAACTATGTTCTGAGCTACTCATTTAATGTCTGAGCTTCAGATATTTTTCTTAGCTTCCTGTAAAAGAAAAAAAAATCTTTGAAATTTAACTTAGTAAAATGGCTACATTATTACCCAAAGTCTGAGATTTTTGCCAGTAACCAGTTCATTGTCTCTCAGTTCCAAGCGTATTTTATTTAATGAGACAAAATTCAATTTTCTTGAGATTTTATTGAGACATTTATGAAACATAATTCACATAGCATACAATTAACCCAATTACAGAAAACAAGTCAGTCATTTTCAGAATATTCAGATATGTGCAATCATCACAATTTTAGAACATTTTTATCTCCTCAAAGAGAAACCCCATACATTTTAGCCATCACCTCCTATTCTTCCATCCTCTACCCACAGAGACAACTGCTAATCTGCTTTCTGCCTCAATGGTTTTGCCTATTCTCGACATTTCATATAAATGGAATCATGTAGTACATGGTCTTTTGTAACTGGCTTCTTTCATTTGGCACAATGTTTATAACTCATCCGTGTGTCATTTTTATTGCCAAATAACATTCCATGGCATGGATATACCACTTTTATTTACCCTTTTATCAATTGATGGGCATTTGGGTTATTCCCACTTTGGGACCATTGGTTTCTGTCTCCCAGTTGGACCCTGACCAATACAAGGTTTTCTTTTGATGCAATTAGATACAGTGGACATTTCCTTTTTGAATTAGTCATCTCAACATCACTCTAAAATAGAGTGCAGTTATTTTTACAACCTTAAGTGTGTTAAACTATCACTGCAGTGCTATCTAAATTCACTTTTGCAAATTTAACATGGTATTAGAAGGTCTGAATCCCTAGTAAACGATTATAAAGGAAACTATAAAGGGAAATTATAAAACTACTTAATTGCTATCATTGCAATGAAAAAACAATCATTTTATGTGACAATCTCCTTTCAGATTTTAATTAACTGTGATTTGAAATAAATGCAAAAATGTGCCCAACTCAGCATACAGTTGGAGGGGGATGCTTCCTGCATTTGTAATAGATGTATCTCTTTGGCAACTACTTCCTGTCATATTTAACCATAAATCATTATCTGTCTTCAAACTGCAGGTGAAATGAAAGTATGAGAAAGAAATGGACTAAGGAGGTGTTTCTCTGACCATGTTGATTCCAATGGAAACCAAGGCAATGGTGCTGTCGTGTCATCAGCATAGCCACGTTTACAGAGAGCCAGCCCGGGGCAGGCGTGGTCCCGAACTGGATGGACCCTCATCACTCCTCCTCTAGTTTATTTTTATCTTGCCACATCCTTAAAGCTGCCCTAAATCATGTCAGAAGTCCATATTCATGCCCAGTAGCCAACTCTTGCTCTGGCACCTGCTGACTTCATGATTTTAAGCAGTTCATTTGATACGTCCTGCTCAGCAGATCACTGTTGGTAAATCCTGATGTGGATTTTCCTGCATTGTAGCCCTAAAACACCACCAGTTACCAGGAAGAACTAGCCTTAAATTTTTGGGAAGCCTATTTGCCCAGATGACACAACTGAAAAATAAATAACCAAATTTTTTTAATTGGGTCAACTTGAGTGTGATTATCAAGCATTCAGGCTGGGCTCCAGATTGCCCTGCAAGAGGAGAATCTTAATGTAAGTTATTTTGATACTATCATCGGAGTTGTACATAGCCTGCAGCTCTCAAAATATTCAAGCTACCCAGTCTATAAAACTTTGCTATGGCAGCCCAGGCTAAGACACCAGTCAACTACTGAAGCATACGTGAGTGGAATATAAACCTCAGAAGCTATCTATTCCTTAAGCATCTGTAATTCTTACTCTTAGCAGTTGAGCTCACTTAAATGTGTAGTATGCATAATGGCACATCCCCAATGCTTCAGCAAATGATTTACTGTGCGATTGGTTACAGCTTGCTCCCACTAGAGGCCTTTGGTGCTAAAAAGATGGAAATACTGGGACATAGTCCATCAGAAATCCCTCAAGAGCAAACTAACTTCCACAGGATTAAATATGGGAATAGGAAGCATTGCACTAAAATCACTAAGAAATATTTAAATGTCAGGATTAAAATAACCAATATAAAGATAATGATCATGTCTTCTGAATGAAAATTCCCTGAGGGTAGACTACTTCAGACACATCCTATATTCCTATCTTTAATATCTTTAAAAAATTTACAGGTTTGATAACTATAACGTTCATGTATTGAGTGCTCCTTCACTGCTAGCCGATGTCAAATGTGACCAGCAGGCACACTGCCACTTAATGTGGCTGTAAATAAGCCACACACAGAGCCAAGTGCACCATCTGCAGCAGGCTTAACAATCACAGCCTCTTAGGTCAGAGATTTTGACTTCTCATCAGCCCGTCGGTCCATTTCAAAGCTTTACTTCACAGCCACAGCAAGGACAAATGGCTCCCTTTTACAAGTCCAGGTTACACAGACTCAGCCCAGTGTACTGAGTAACTGAATGGTGTAGGGTAACTGAAGAGTGTTGAGATACTGGTTATTCATAGCTGAAGCAACAGAGAATTTTTATCTTCCCTTTGGTACCAAACATATCTATCTGTCATATAAAGCTCCTTTGATTATCCTCTGGACATGAAGTCTGCCTTTCTGTGCTCATTAGTTGAATTACAGCCTAGAAAAAAGACACTGTGCTTATCTCCTAAGTATCAGTGCAGCAGTAAACAAGTCAGATTCTGTAGGTGCCAACAGAAACGCCCCCAAACACCTGCAAAGACGTCAGTAATACAGCTGCCTCAGTGTTCAGTTTGATCCCATTACATGGCTATGTGGGATACTATGTTTTCTTCACAGTCCTTCCTTTGCAACAAATTTGTGATTTTTATGTTTTTAAAAGAAGCAGTGCCATTATATAGGCTGAATCAGTACAAAGGAAAAGGCAGGCAATTATTCATACACTAGCTGCTAAAGACTGACTTGCAGGGATGAAAAATGAAAGGGAAACAAAGCCGAGATAAATGCAAGCAACAAAGAGGAAGACTTCTCGAGAGATCTAAGAATAAGACAGTAAAGTATGTTTGCAAGTAAGCCCAAAATACTCTTAAAGTAGGAAAAGAAAAAAAAAGAGAAAGAGAGCAAGAGTATAATAAATGTGAGGAAAAAATCAATGCCAGCATAACTAACATGACTGACAGTTTCAGTATTTAGATGTTGAACTTCATTAAATCCAACTTTAATTCATAAAAAGCCTTAGTGTTGTTATTTGAATATGGCAAGTGAGAAGAACCAATTTGTCTTACAGTGTCTTAATTTGTTTTTAGTGTTCCTATGAATAGGTACAGGTTCATTTAGCCTATGTTAGATCTATATAATTATGTGGCATTAATTTAGCAACATGCTTTGCTGTCTAATGAATGTAAGAAAGTACTGAATTTACCATAATAGCAAGTTAAAATATGAGCTTATATTTAATTCAACTCGAACTCCAATCTCCAAGAAAGAAGACTATAAGTAAGACCATATTCTGCATAATTTAAGAGATAGACTGGGTCTTCCTTTTATGTCCTGAACCAGCTCACAGTGACTCAAATATATTTCAAAGCACAAATCTTTAATAGGTTGATAACACAATATGTAAACCCTGGGTAGTGCTCTGCCAGAGCAATCCTGAAGCTGTCAATCAGGTTTTTCTATTCTCCAAGAAAATTAGGAAGCAACCCATAAGAGAGAGGCTGGTGCCATGTTCCTAGGCCATCTAATTGATCCTCCCATGCACACTTCTAGAGAAAGAGATCACGGTGTATTGTGGACCTCAAAGAAAAAACACAGACTTAACAGCAGCCCACAGGCTTCTCTTGGACATCTGATCAATTTACTGAGCTATTGAGGCTGGTGGCATGTTGTCACAAGCCAACTCATTTAAAGTAATTTGAATTATACTACATGAGCTGAACAGCCTTATATTACAGGCATGTGTAGTAATGCCCTTTGCAGGAAATCTTAAGCACTCTTAAACTGTCCACGGAAATCAGCTGCATCTGTTTCTCACAGGGTGTAAGTAGGTTGATTCACAACACTTTTTTCCTGACAGCCCAAGTTTTGGAGACGGTGGCTGAAAGAATAGTAAGAATTGCTTATGGGATCCAGATGAAACTAAATATGCTGGCAGCAGAGCCATCACCACACCCGAAGCTGAGCAGGGAGAGATGATCAGGGTTCATCAGAGCTCTAGCCAGAAGCCTGGCTTCTCCAGACACAGTGACATGTCTTGGCAACTTACACCAGATTTGCCTGTCTTTCATCAGTCCCACATCAGTACCATTCTTGCTGATGTAAAAGATGAAGGAAAACCCTTCGTGGACACCAGTGGGACCCATGGAACACCAGGCCTGGTGGAGAACAAACAACGGTGCCAACATTGGTGAACCATCCAGCCTTCCCATCATGGCTTAGGTTGATCTGCATGAGTCAGACACAGAGTTCATTTAAAAAATAAGATGATACTTGGGTAGCACATCACTGTTGGCATCTGTGCATTCATAACCACTGTCCTGTGTCATGAGGCAATCAAAACAAGCTAAGTGGCATGTGAAGATCATACACATAGAAGTCTTGCTTTGGTTGCAAACTGATTTATACTCTTGAGGCATTATTTTAAGAGCATAGCTGGCTCTGCTTGGGCCCTGCTGCTGACACCAGGACTCTGTAAGTTCTCTTCAGGATGTTTGGTCCAAATCCCATTGGGCTCAGACTGTTCCTTACTGTTATTTCACTTAAAGGAGGGATGGAGAAAGTTTCTGCACTTGTGTTTTAAAGCAACACTGACAGTAAGCCATGTTGCCTACATACCAGTCCACTATCCATAGTGGAAGATGCAGATAGGAAGCCTTTCCTTTAATCTGCAGGATTAGCCCAGGATAGACTTGAGCAGAAGACTTTGCTGAGGGTACCTAAGGGTCTCCAGGCCAGGTCTTCGCCAGCTGGTTGCCACCAGGTTCTGAACAAGCCATGTCACTGACACCAGGGCAGGGGAAGCCTCTTCACATATCTGACCAGTCTTACATTCTTACACTTCTTGACTGAGGAAATAGCCACCAATGCACAATTCCAGGATGGCACTCCTCAGAAATGTGCAGACACCCAAAGCCACCTGTTGAGAGATGATGATATGCACAGCATGGAGTTTTTTTATTTTTATTTTTTATTAAGGTATGATTGATATACACTCTTATGAAGGTTTCACATGAAAAAACAATGTGGTTACTACATTTACCCATATTATCAAGTCCCCACCCATACCCCAATGCAGTCACTGTCCATCAGTGCAGCAAGTTGCCAGAGATCCACTATGTGCCTTTTCTGTGCTACACTGTTCTCCCCATGATCCGCCACACCATGTGTACTAAACATAATACCCCTCAGTCCCCTTCTCCCTCCCCACCTGCCCTCCCACACCCCTCCCCTTTGGTAACCACTAGTTCATTCTTGGAGTCTGTGAGTCTGCTGCCATTTTGTTCCTTCAGTTTGCACAGCATGTAGTTTTAAATGAGTTTCAAGATAACAGTTCACAGTTTGATTAAGAGACTTACTACTATTTATGTGAGAAGAAATAAAAGAAGAAATGGTTTATAATGTAACTTTGCAGAAGTACTGAAAATTCCTCGGAAAAAAAAAGAATTTAGATGAAAGATATCAAGAAGTCACTGAGCTTGGAAGAGCTGGAGCATGTACTTTTGCAATCAAACCCATGGAGGGAAAAGAAAAGTCAAGAGAAACCTGCCAGGACCTAGATTCCGCATTTCTTTCTGTTGTTGATAAGAGAAGAGTACTTTATATGTAAGAATTTGTTCACCATGTAAGAACTTGTTTGTTATACTTTAAAAGATTGGAGACTGTTGAGAATTAGGCTTGGGGGTGATTAATGATTGTGCATTGAGTCCCCTATACAGAATTTTATTGTTGTTAACAACCATTTGATCAATAAATATAAGATATGCCCTCTCAAAAAAAAAAAGAGTACTTTAGAAGATTGATGGGGCCAAATCATAATGTCATAGGCTCTGCTGGGCACAGAATTACCAGGACAGCTGTGGGTCTGTGGGAGGAGATGGGGCAATACAGCCAGAACTACACAAAAACTCCTCTTAGCCACACATATATACAAGAAAGATTCTATAAAGCTTTCTATCTTAGTCACAGAAAACAGTCTTGCTATTCAAGGAAAACTTAGTCACTTCTAGTTTGGGACTTTGTCTTTTTTGAGGGGTCTGTGTCACCTCACTAGGTCCATTAAAGTTTCAGTCTACCATCAGAAGAGAATAAATGGAGACTTGAAGGCTTGCCTGACAGGAACGATTCATTTAACAACATTCTACAAATGTTTACCAAGCACCTACCATATCTCAGATACTATTCCAGGCACTGAGCATGACAAAAACAGATAAACATTTGCTTTTAAAAGCTTACATTACAGTGGGAGAGGACATACAGAGCAAATAACATGAGAACATATTTAATTTTCTAAAATGACCAAGTTATTCCATGTATCTAAGTACAACTAGACTTAACTAAAAACTCTTACCAGATAGCTCGTGACTGACAGACATTCAACCTGAATGCTGTTATTATTACTAACCAGTCAAGACACTTGTCCTCTGAGCCCAAACACTACCTAAGAATCTTTCCTAACACAACTCTCCAGGTATTCACACTAATCAGAGCAGACATCCAAGATATAACTACTTTTTATATCAGATTATAGCTCAAAATTAAGCTCAGTTCTCACCAGAACTGTACCACAGAAAAGTTCACCTTGGAAGGCTACCTTGAAAGATAATGACTTTCCACTCCACAATGATTTTCAATAATTAATTAGATGACTATCTGTTAAAAAGTGTTCTCGAAGATATGTTAGAATAGAAATTCAGATAAAATGATCTCAAAGTTTCTTTCTAAATTTAAGAAACTACTGTTAAACACAAATCTACATAGGCACGTTCATATATAAGCATATATATATATGTACCTATGACTATATGAATATGCAGTAGAATAAAAAAGTTGCTGAACCAATCATTTCCTTTTTTTTCAGCTTTACTGAGCTATGGTTGACAAATAAAATAGTAAATAATATTCTTGGAGGAATTAGTGTCCCAGCAATCCCTTGAGGTATCTTCCCCCTTTTTCATTCTTTTTCCTGTTGCTGTGATTGTTTTAAACCAAATTCTTCTATTTTTTTTTTATTGAGGCATAGTAGACATACAATATTACATTAGTTTTGGAAGTACAAAATGATTAAAAAAGAACACTAGCTCAAGGGAAGGGGAAATAAACAAAAAAGCAAACTCAAAAACAAAATGTCTGAAACACAAGCACCAGTCTTTATGCAAAAATTTGTGAGCTAATCATTACTGGAAATTCCAATTAACTCCTAACTATATCATAATTCAAACTAAATAGACTTCCAAGTTCAGGCGGGATTCCCAAAACTGCAGACACAGCCCACAGGACAACCTAACCTAATCAGTCAACAGGCTTTAAAGATGCAGCTGCCCACTCCCAGGAAGGACGTGCACAGTCAGTGACTCTCTGGTCATTTGCTGATAAATGGGAAAACCACCAGAGGAAGCTCAAGGCCTCAGTCAGGCTAGCCTCACATTCTCAGGCTTCCATCTTCAACAACTTTTCTAATACACAACTCATTAAAAATTCCCATAAACTTAAATGGACATCAAGTCCTCTGTCAGCCTCTCATCTCTAACCAAAATACACTCCTCCCTCATACCTCTCAGAAAAATTAATTCAAGAGTGATCAGATGTACAACTAAAATTATAGCTCAAACTATACAGCTGCTAGAAGAAAATGAGAAATATTTGTGATCATGGGGTAAGCAAAGAGTTCATAGATAGGGCACAAAAAACACTTTATTATAAAAGAAAAATGATACATTAGACTTCATCAAAATTAACATCACCAATGGGGTGTACTTCATTAAGTTGTACATTTAAAATCTGCCCATTTCTCTGTATGTAAATTATTTTTCAACTAAGGAAAAGATTTGTTGTAAAAATGAAAAAAATTAATCTTACTGCATAAAAGCTAATGTTCAAAGAAAATAAGTAATAATTATTATCCCCAGAGCTCAAACTATCATAAATTTATAATACTGTCTTCCCTTAACTTCTTTTATAGTTCACTCATTGAAACTGAGATTTATTTTGTAGTGCGGGAATTCTGTCAAAATAGTTTTCTTTCATCTCTAAGCAGGATATATAAAATTATTTAATGTAATACAAACCATAATTTAATGCTTCTATTGACTATGACCTTTTTTGTAACCCAGATGTCTCAGGGAAATAACTTATGTTGATCTTATATCCAGTTGGGCAACGTTATGGCCAGCATTTAAATGGGACTCTGTTGCCCATTAAAATCTGCCAAATCTTAATCTGAAGTCCTAAAATATTGAAAAAGGTCAATTGCAATAAATTCTCATGCACATTTTTTTCTTTCTTTAATCAATTATAAGCATGTCATGGGCACACACAGAAAATTAACGATTTCAATTGGAAGCAGTTGGAATTCTCTTCTCTTAATGGAGTTTCACCAGATAGTCTGAGGAGTTTGTGTGTTTTGGCCTCTGTTTCCAGCAGTCATATGGACCTAGCAGAAGGAAGATTTAAAAAACTTAATTTGGATGAAAAAGACCCATAGTAAAGTTTGTGTTCTATAATTTAAAAATAGGTAGCAATAGCGTTTCTTAAATCCTACGCTTTTTTTCCCAGTGCGCTCAGTCCTGGTACAAAACCCTCTTGGCTGTACAAACACACCCATCACCTTCCTGCATGTAAGACGCTGCAATATCCAATAGCTTGTTGTAGCCCATGGTATTAGAGCTGGAAAATTCTGGAAAAGATAGAGCCTCCATCAAGAGGAAGAGAATTCCAATTGCTTCTGGAGTATTGGACTCCATATTTCTTCCCATACAATTCTGCATTTACTTTTCTATTTATATTTTAGATTAAGGCTTCCAATAACAAAATGTTCAGTTGTGAAAAACCTAAAGCAGTAAACTTTCATATTTATCAATAGTTATAAATATTAATAGTACAGACAACTTCCATCACCTCAAAGTCTACATCCAAGATAACAAGTGCTTCACAAAACACATCCCAGGTGACCACAACCCCCAATAGTTCAGGGACATCTATTACTTCAGTAACAATCACAGTTACTATTAATTCTAAAGAAAATAAAGGATCAAAGTTTGACACTGGTAGCTTTGTTGGTGGTATTGTATTAACGTTGGGAATTCTATCTGTTCTTTACATTGGACACAACGTATTACTCAAGAAGAGGCACTTGGTATAGAACCATCGATAAATATGATGTCATCATTTAGGGAAACCCAAGGACCAATGGAAAGAAGAATGACTGATGTAGCCCTGTCAGTTTTGGCTGGTTATTTAAAACAATATTCTGTTCTTGAAAATAGTATAAACAGGCAAGGCATATAATATATAACATAAATATGTAAGGATTCATGATGATTACTAAAGGTAAAAAAGGTTTGGTCTGGGTTTTTAAGTGAACATTCAGAGTATAGTTACTACAAGAGTTATATTCACTAAGGAAATATATAGTAAGACAAATCCTGTCCCATTTTTTGGTGGCATTGTTCAGGGTTAGTGGTTGGGAGACATCACTGAGGGGCACCATGTCATCATGTGGGCATCCAAGTGAGCTTATCAGTGCATTCAGGAGTTTTGAGTCCTTTTGTTGCTCAAAGAACTAGTGCTGCTCAAAGTCAGATATACCCTAATTACTAGTGCCACACGGTAGAAATTATACAAGTAAATCAGTCTTAAGCATTAATATTTTATGTTTTAAAGCTGAGTACTTGGTTTAGGATCCCCCCACCCCCAAATCAAAACCAGAAACAATAGCCGGACTTAGCTCTGTTAACTTGTATTTTTTATTAAGTTCTTTTGAGCTTTCAATAGCAGTTGATACAACTTTTTTCTTCTGTGTAATTTCAGTGAATTGTGATGTTTAACATGATGAAGACATAGCTGTTAGTACTAAAAAGTTAGGTTATTTGCTACTGGGAGAATATTGTCACCACTGGAAATTGTTTTATTTCATATTCAGCTACTAATTTTATACTTAGTAAATATTTTTAAGAGATGTAGAGCTGCTTTCAAGATGTACAAATGTTTAGTGTAAACACACCTAACTTAAACTCTTATGTGATTTCCAAAACATTTAGAATGTAGTGAGAACTCTTAGATTAATACAGTTTGTCATGCCAGGGATTGTAGGCTCCCCTCAGGCCACTAAGCCTAGATCCCTATGACTGCATTTTCACACACTGCTGATTTTACTCAAGGATTATGGAAACACCATTTTTCTACTAAACTACCACTGTTTTTTGGACTAAATTCACACGAAGTTTTCAAACAGGAATTTTTTAGACAGGAAACTTCCTGCATCTTTGTATGAGTGTTCTTCAGACCACTCCTCTTCTCCCTTATTGAAGAAACTTTAACAGATGGAGCAGTCACAGTATTGTAGGGACACCAATATTAGCCAAATTACTTTGGAGTTTATTCAGTTTTACAGTTTATATTACAGCACTCAAAACTCAGGGTCAAGTTTTCACAGAAGTATTTGGTCCTAATAAGACACCAATTTTTCATAATCCAAAAATGAGCTAAGATGTCCTAACATGTACCTACATTTAACAGGAATTAATGTGTAGCTTTTGGTTTTCAGAGGATGCCATATGTCAAGAATATTGATATATCGATTTCTACTTACTGTGCATTATGGCCAGTTAAAATGATGAATGTGAATAATAATTATCCAAAATACGGCTGTAAGGTATAATGTGACACATGCAGTGTGGAGGAGCTACAAACCATATGTACTTAACATTAGCTTGAAAAGAGATATGGGCCAATAGGTAAGTTGTATGTTACTAACTTAGCCCTAATTGCTGTCCTTTCACAAAATGTACTTAAGATACGGTTTATAGTGACTAGGGCCTTCTAATTTTCACCTGTTTTGTCTCCTGCATTCTTGACATTTCAGTACTTCAAGGTGCTGAAGGTACAGGCCTGAAATTTTCTTGAATTTTTGTTTGTTAGCACTTTGAAGAAGTAAAACCACTTTTTAAGCACTGATTCTCAATATGTGCCTTTAAAGTCGCCTGTGCTTTGGATTTGAAATAATTTACTTATGTCTTTTCTCTGTATATAAGTTGTATAGTTTGTTTCTTTCAAATACAAGTACTTTGATGCAGTGTTTTTGGTTATCTACAAAAATCGAGGGAAATGGTGATGCAAACCAATATTTCCCAAGCATAAATTCATATCCTTAATTATGCTTACTTAAGCAAATGTTCAAATTTGTTTGCATTCCTTGAAAATGTATTTACTTGAAGATAAAAGCAATCCAGATCTGTGTCTAAATATCAGGCAGAACCCAGTCTATGATTTAAAAATTTCTTTGGTTAATCCACAAAATGAGTAATTCAGATATACTGACAGTATAATTTTGTATTTTTTCAGAAAAAAATTTAAAGCAAATTCCTGCTGCCTTTTTGTTATAATGACCAGCTTTTGGTTGGTCATTATAATATATATTTCATTGTTACTGAGATCTATTTTTAGAATAAACTTTTGTTCTCCATCAAAAAATATGTATTAGTAGTATAGACATTTAAGTTTTCCCTTATTGATGAATCAGATTTTAACTAAAATTTAATATACAGATTTTTTAAATTAGTTTTGAAATCAATGAAATTAACAGTCTACGGTGCAAAGGTTTTTTTTTAATGCTCTATTGAGATACAGTAAACTGCATGTATATATACTATTTGATCAGTTTTTAAATATATACACACCCATGGAAACCATCACCAAACTCAAGATAATGAACATGTTTATCACTCTGAAGTTTCCTTGTGTCCCTCTATAGGCTTTCCTCTATCCCTCCTCCCTCCCCTGCCCAGTGCTTTTTCTTACTATAGATTAGTTTGAAGTTTCAAGAATTTTGTATAGATGAGATCACACAACATGTCTTTTTTAAATCTGGCTTTTTTCACTCAACATAATTAGTTTGAGATTCACTCATATTGTTGGGTATACCAATAGTTTATTTCTTTTTGTTGTTTTCATGGTACAATTATTACAGGATTTGTTTATCCATTCACCTACAAAGGACATTTGGATTGTTTTCAGTTTGGAACTATTACAAATAAAGCTACTAGGAACATTTGTGCAACAAGTCTTTGGGTGGACATAGGCTATTATTTCTCTAGGAGAGATCCCTAGAAGGAAAATGGCCAGGTTATATGGTGAGTGTATGTTTAACTTCTAAGAAACTGCTCAACTGTTTTCTAAGTTGTGTCATTTCCACTCTTACCAGCTGTGTCTGAGAGTTCCAGTTCCTCCACACCCTTGTCAGCACTTGGTATAATCAGTCTTGTTAGCTTTAGCCATTCTAGCTGGTATGTAGTAGTGTCTCATACAGTTTTAGTCAGTGCAGAAGTTTTGATATTAACAATTATTTCACCATTTTGACTAACGCATCAGTATTTTTTTAATTAAGGTATTATTGATATACACTCTTATGAATGTTTCACATGGAAAAACAATGTGGTTACTACATTTACCCATATCATCGAGTCCCCCCATACCCCATTGCACTTACTGTCCATCAGTGTAGTAAGATGCCACAGATTTACTCTTTGCCTTCCCTGTGCTACACTGTCTTCCCTGTGACCCCACACACCATGTGTACTAAACATAATACCCCTCAATCCCCTTCTCCCTCCCTCCCCACCCACCTTCCCACACCCCTCCCCTTTGGTAACCACTGGTCCCTTCTTGGAGTCTGTGAGTCTGCTGCTGCTTTGTTTCTTCAGTTTTGCTTCGTTGTTATACTCCACAAATGAGGGAAATCATTTGGCACTTGTCTTTCTCTGCCTGGCTTATTTCACTGAGCACCAGCTCCATCCATGTTGTATGCATCAGTATTTTTTATGGCTCTGCTGGTGGTTCTAATGTGTACCTAGGGTTGAGAATCACACTGGATGATGACCTCACTGGAAATCACACTGGAAACAGATGACCTCTTTAATAGAAAAAGGATTTTAAGTGTTGATTTTACAGCCTGCATTTCACACATTTTACTTTCATCTTTCATACAAAAGCTGACTGTGGTAGCTGTAATTTGCCACGATTATGTGAAAGGAAATGGGGGTGACAGAAGAGGTTTTTCAGACCTTGCTAGGATTAATACTTAAAGAGTAGAAATTGGACATTAAAAATTTAGTGTTCTTAAACAACTCTTAAAACTCAATACTATAACAAAGCCAAATAAAATGCGCAAAAGATCTGAATGAACACCTCACCAAAAAATACATACAGGTGATAACTAAGCATTTTTTTAAAAAGATGTTCAACTTAATTTGTCATTGGGGAAATGCAAATCAAAATGACATTGAGATACCACTACATATTTATCAGAAAAGCTAAAAAAAAAAAAAACGCTGACAATGCCAATTGCTGGTGAAGATGCTAAGTAACAGGAGCTCTCGAGTATTGCTCATGGGTATACAAAATGGTACCGCCACTTTGGAAGACAGTTTGGCAGATGCACACAAAGGTAAATATAATCTTACTACAAGATCCGGAAATTATGTTTCTAGAAATCTACCCAGCTGATTTCAAATTTTATGTCCACATAAAATCCTGCATGTGAATGTTTAGAGCAGCTTTATTCAGAATTGCCAAAAACTGGGAGCAATCAAGATGTCTTTCGGTGAATGGATAAGCGAAGCATAGTCTATCTATTCAGTAGAATACTACTTGGTGAGAAAAGGAGTGGGCTAGGAACCACACAAAGACACGGATGAATCTTAAAGGTGTTGCTGTGTGGTAGAAGCCAATCTGAAAAGGTTACATACTGTATGATTCCATTTATATGACATCTGGAAAAGGCAAAACTGTACAGATGGTAAGCAAAATGCTGTTAAAAGGTAACTATTCCATCTGTCTTCTAGATAAATGAAGTTTTTAATTTTTATTTTTACAGGACTCCTCCACCCACACATCCCTATGTGTACAAATGTCCTGTCTTTTGGAATCATATTTATCGGAATGTTTGCCACTATCTCAACAAAACCCTACCTGCTTTTTCAACACAAACATTATTCAAATAATATCTGCTTTAGAGACTGAAGAACAAATCTTTACTGACTTGGACTGACGATCAAAGACAAGGTGTAACTGTTAGGCTAGGGGAATAGAATAGGCCAGACTAAACCTTCACATATGTGATCAAAGGGTTTTGGACAAGGGTGCCAAGACCATAGAATGGGGAAAGAAATGTCTCTTCAACAAAAAGTACTGGGCAAACTGAATATCTACATACAAAAGAATGGAGTTGGACCCTCACCTAATAAGACAAAGATTAACTCAAAATGGATCAAAGACTTAATCTCTTTATGTCCAGAAGCAAAATTCAATCTGCCTACCTTCTGACCACAATCCCTACAGCTACTCCCAGTATAGCTAAACATTCTCCAAACATATATAACCTAGGCCTACAGGAGGGTCACAGGACTGAATGGATTGCTTCAACCAAGAACACAAATTTCAAACACTCTCAGACCACTTGGAAATCTTGTTAGATTCTTCTGATCAGCTCACTCTCCCATGCTCTGCAATGACCTTGTCAAACTCTCCAGCTCCCCAAATCTATGAACTGCCTCCCTCCTATCACGCTTAGCAGACGACCCTCCTTCTTTTCTTACTTTACAAAATAAAATAATGTCTTTACAACTCCCTTATTTCACAGCTTCCAAAATGAAGAAAATCCTTGTCTACTTTCTCATAGTGAACCCAGCACCTCTCTCGTCTGGATTCTTCCTCTTTGAAAACCATTTTTATAAAAAAAGAGTCCCTACCATAACCAGAAAGCTCACACATGATCTGGACACTATTTCCTCTTTGATCCCATATCCTATCTGTCTCCCTCTTGCTCTGTTGCACCCGTACCATCTTCCTTGCTGTTTTTCCAACATTTCAAGTACCTTACTAACTCTGGGCTTTAAATATTCTCACTCCAAAATCCACATGAATTAACGTCTTACCTCATTTAGGTCAGGCTCAAATGTCACTTACCAGATAGTTCTTCCTTGATCCTAATTAATACTGTGACTCCATTCCCACTCCCATGACTCTTATATCTCACCTTTTAATTCCTCTCAAAATACTTATATTACTTAACATGTGAAGTATTAACTTGTTTCCTGTCTGTTTTCTCCTGACTAGAATGTACCACCCATGAGGGGAAGAATTGTTCTCTTCTCTACTGTTTTCATTGTTCTTAGAAGAATAGTTTCTCATTAAATAAATGAGGGAGCTATCTGAAATTAGGTATTTAATTTATATTGAGTCTAATTTATATCTTTATTCACCACCTTCTCCACTTCTAAGTCCCTGAAGGCACAGCTCTCTCTCTCGTCTGGATTCTTCCTCTTTGAAAGGTTAATTCACCCACATTTATAAATCGTAACTTACTTTAACTTAAGGTATGTTCAGATCTTCCCACTTTCAGGAGACTCCACTACCAACAGTCACGGGTTATTTCCAGTCAATTCTTTGCTTTTACAAAACACGGCTACGAATGGTCTTATGCATATGCATTACTTATACATTCCTTATTTTCTTCACTATCTCGTTACAATTGAGTCTTACAACTGGGGTCTCTGGGGCAAAGTGTAAATGCGGAGTAAGTTAAGTAGTTGTTGCCAAATTCCCCTCCACAGAGCTTACATCATTTTGGATTTCCACCATCAGTGTGTTTCTACAGCCTCACCCACCAACCGAGTGTCCTTAAGCTTTAGGGGCGTTGCCAAGCGGAGGGTTGAGAAAAGGCCCCAGGGAGGTCTTCGGCGCCGCCCCGCCTATCCCTGGCTCCCTCAGGGACCCCCCCACACGCCCTGGCCCCACCCCTGGGCGCCGTGTCCGCCCCGGCGGGGCTTCGCGGGGCCGGGGAGATATGGCTTTGCGAAATCCGCCCAAAAGAGGAAGCGCAGTAGGGCTGAAGTCAACACTTAGGAAGACCGTTGCAAAAGCAATCAGGTTCTCAGGCTTCTGTGGAACCGTCATCGGGCTCCAAGCCCTTAGCTTGGCGAGGCGACAAAGGGTCCATCCGCGAGGGGACTCTCCAGAGAGAGGGGGCGCGCGGCAAAGGTGGGGGAGGGATGAGAGAGAAAGACCCACCTTCCCAGGATTAAAAAAAAAATTTCCTCCAAGTTGTGTGACGGGGGCAATAGGAAGTGAGGGACAGACCCGGTGAGCTGGAAAAGGCAGCGCCCGAGGGTGAGGAGCCTTGATCCACATCTATTCTCCGTGTGTCTCTCCAGCCAGGCGCCCTTCTTGCACCTCCATGCACAGCAGCGCCGCCCGTCTGCGCGCTGCGTGGGAAGGGCAGGGCTGACACCACTTCCTCCCCAGGCGGCGGCCCCGAGCCGGCGGATTCCAGTGCCCCGCGTCGCCTTCTCCGCCGGTGCCCCGACGCCGCCCCGCGCCGCGCAAGTCCCGGCGGAGGCCGCGCAGAGCTGTCGAGGTAAGTAAGCGGCGCCGGCCCCGGGGCACCGGGAGCCGCAGCCGGGACCCTCGGGACTGTCACGGGACCATGTGCTAAGCCCGTCGGTTCCACGGCCCGACCCAGCCCATGGCGCTGGCCGGGTGAACGCGCGCCCCCCGCTTGCTCTTGAAGGGGAGCGGATCCCCGGGGTGCCTTCCACCCCTGACCCAGCTGCGCGGGGGACTTGGGGCTCTGGCTCACCCCCGCCTTCGGTTTCACCAGATTCAACTAATTTCCTGCCCAGAGATTGCTACAAGGTTTATCGGGGAGCGGGTATGAAGTCTCGCCTTCCCTATAGGTCCTGGAACCCCACCTGACCGGCTCTGAAGGAATTCCTGGGGCATTTTAGGGCGCTGTAGATCAAATGCAACTCGTGAGAATTTGGGAGGGATGATTGCAGTCTGATTGACGCACCTTGGAGTGTTTCCTTCCTTTTAACGCTTTCAGGCAACTGTTTCTTATTTTGAAAACTCTCTTCTCCTCCGAATTCTTGTCCTTTTCATTTTAAAATAAGATAGAGGAAGGATTTGGACCCCAGGCACGTGTTTTGTAATCCGGCTTGGAATGAATGTCCAGAATGTCCATTTTATAGCATGAAGAGAACTAGGTTGTCTTTATAGCCGGGAGGACCTCAGCGCCTGTCCGGAGCACCTGTTTCTTCCTGGGAAGGTATTTTTTTTTTATATCGTTGATACACAATATTATATTGGTTTTAGGTCTACAACACAGTGATTCAATTGTTATATATGTTATGAAATGCTCACACATTAAGTGTAGTTACCATCAACATCTAAAGATAATCAATCCAGTGTTACTGAGTATGTTCCTTATGCTGTACTTTCATCCCCATGGTTAATTTATTTTATAATTGGAATTTTGTACGAGAAGTAATTTATCTCTCATACAATTGTGGAATGCTAAATGTACTGTTTCCTACTGCCACTCACAGCCAGCTAGCTCAAAAAGCACTTTCATGTGATCACTGCAGAAAGAAATGGAGTAACAGAGAAGAGTAACAAGAGGAGGCAAACACGAAGGCCTTTTAGTGTTTCTGGTGGCAGATATGGTTCAAATAAAGGCAAGGATACTAGCTACTACAATTTTACATTCTAGGCCTCTGAATGAAATCTCAGAAAGAGAGCCTTTGTCCCTTTGAATAAACCTCTGGAGGCAATTTTCCCTCTGGAAATCTATTAAGGGGATTACTTAGTATCTACTAAGAAATCTGCTGTAATGTCTTCCGGATGGTACTTCCTGTCTGCTCAATGTGTTGTGAAAGAGTCAAGAAATTTAATGGTGTTTTCAGACTATTAATAGTTAATAATTTTCACACCATTACTAATATTTGCATCTTCTCTGGGTATTTGGGAGACTTGGGCTGTAGCTGCATATCTGCCTTTAAGGAGCTGAGGATGACCTTGGTAAAGTTGCTCTAACCTCTCCGGACCAGAGGTAATTCATCAGTGAAATGCAGTTACTGGATTGCATTAGATCTGTCATTAAAATTGCAATGAAAAATTGCTACAATTCTTTAGATTTGTCCTGTCTGGAATGCTGGCAAAGTTAGAATTGCTGATCATTTAAAAAAAAGAAAATGGAGAAAATGATAGTGACAGATTTTGTTAGATTCTGAAATGACAACACTTTTGAGACCTTTTGTTTCTGAGAAATTCCTCTAAAATAGAGTCAATTTCTGGCCGATATGTAAGTGTAAGGTAGCAGATTTCCATTTTATTGAGAAACTAGGGTAGAGAGTTGGTGGGCCCAAGTTTGGGCAGCAGGTCAATATTAGATTTCAAAATTCTTCAATAATTATTTCTCAAGAAATATAACTTTGTCATACAGATTACTCTGGACACTTAAATCTTCAACGCAGTACCTACTAGGGTATGTAGTGTCCACAAAATTTTTTGGATCCTAAGAATGTATGCCAATCACCCACTATTTTTCCTTTTTTCACTTACAATAAAAGTTCCAGATATTTTCATATTGTTGTTATAATGAGCTATTTATAAAATTCATTGCCATAAATGACCATGTTTGATATGTTACTTTGAATTTCTGTAAGCCATCCTACTTTCAAAAAACATTATTTTTATTTACTTATAATTCTCTTTGATCTTACTTTAATCATTTTATACCTAAAACTTTTTAGTGGGTCCACGAATCTTATAGTCAATTAAATTTGCATTTCATAGTCTATCGCACCAAAATATTTTTCTTTCTTCTCATCTCCATTTCCTCTATATCAACAAATGGTAGTTGTAAATAATAATTATTACATTTATTTAGCTTATATTGGTACCATATCCTGTGCTGACTCATTTAGATGTGTTGTTTCATTAATCCTCACATCCTAGATGCGT
This sequence comes from Manis pentadactyla, assembly GCF_030020395.1. Classification (NCBI taxonomy): domain Eukaryota; kingdom Metazoa; phylum Chordata; class Mammalia; order Pholidota; family Manidae; genus Manis; species Manis pentadactyla. Next base: position 104,806,921 of record NC_080021.1, read on the forward strand.
ATTATTACTCTCTTCCTTTTAACATTGGGGAAATGAAAGCACAGAGAGCTTAAGAAGCTCACACAGGGAGTGAGAAGCAGAGCTGACCTTGAACCTAGGCAGTCTGATACCAGTGCCCAAGGTGCTGTACCAGGCACAAGAGCTCAGAAGGTGAACACCATGGGGCCTTTCCTAGGTGAGATTGTAGACTATTAGGGGAGACAGCAGGCATCTAGTATTCTCCATGTGACCAGAGTCGTGTGTGTAGGAACACATACCGATCTGATCCTACAATACACTGGGTCAGGGAAGGGAGAATAAAATGAAGGTGACCAAGCAGAGAACTTGCCTTGTTATAGTGGGAAGACAAGATACTATAATCAGTTGTGAAGTTATGACCTTTCCATGTGTCTTTGAAAAGGTAATCTGCTTTGGCAGCAATCGTATATTTTCATTTTTTCTTTATTATATCCCAGTTCTTCTTGATAACTTAATAGATTGATTGAAGTAATGAAGCAATGAGTAGAACATTTTTTTCCAAGTTTTCTTGGGATCTTTCTGATTCAATCTTATCTCATAGACTTATCAAAGAGTTGGTTTTGGACTGGAAAGGGGAGTAAATACTAAACCACACAATAATTATATATCCACAAACTGGCTAGGAGATTAATGTCCAGAGCAGTATATCATATCAAGCTGGAGAGAAGATAGAGTGGTAGTACAGCAAGCAAACACTAGGCTAGATTTACTTTTTCCTTGTTTTATAATGAAATATTTATATATACAAAAGATAGTGTATGATACATGTGTCAGTTGTAACAAATAATAATAAAGCTGACTTCTGGATACCTATCACCCAGCCTAAGAAGTAAAATATTACCTCTACATCTTCTGACTTTCTCCCAGTAGAATTCTCCTTTTTAGAGGTCATCATTATTCTGAATGTGCTGACTTTTAAGAAGCATTTAGAAACTATGTCCATGCATTTGCAGATATGTCAAACTGGGAATTAGAGTACATTGGCACTTGGGAAACTGGAATTAAAATCACCACTGACTCAAGGCATGGTCATAAATAGTATCCTACTAAGTAAAGACAACTTAGTTTAATTTAAAAAGAAAGAAAGTGGATTATAAATGGTTAAGAGTAAGTGCCATGGAAATAGATCATGGTATCTTAGTCATTAGTGATGTGACCAAGATTCATCGATGGGTAGCTATAACTTTTAAGGGTAATAATACCTAACTTAGGAACTGCTCATTTTTCCGTATTACTTAGAATTCCATTTTAACTGCAATTCAATTATTCAGAAAATATTTGCCAAGCACTGTTGTTGGTGCTTGGGATATGTTGGTAAAGAGAAGAGACAAAATATCTGCATTTGTGGAGTTTATATTCTAGCAGGGAGATACAATAATAAGTATAATAAATAAGTGCATAATATGGGTATTAGGAAATGAGAAGTGCTATAAAAAAAAAGACAAAGTTGAGCAAAGTAAAGTTGCAGTATTAAATAAGGTGGTCAGGTTTGGCCTCACCCAGAAGATTTGAGCAAAGGTTTGAAGGAGTTAACAAAGAGGCTCTCTGAGGGAACAGTATTCCAAGCAGAAGGAACAGCCAGTGCCAAGGCTTTAAGGCAGGGGTATGCCTGGTGTATTTAAGGTACTGGAAGGCCCATGTGGCTAGAGGTAAGTGAGCAGGTTGAGAGTAGTAGCAGATGTGGCTGAGGAGGTAAAAGGAGGGGGAAGAGGTAGCAGATCATGTAGGACCATATAGGCCACTATAAAAACTTTGTCTTTACTCTGAGTGAAATTGAGGGGCCATTGCGGGGTTCTGAGAAGAGGAGGCACATGGTCTGGCTTACACTGAAAAGGCCCACCCTGAACTGCTTGAGAATAAACTGCAAGGAGCTCATTTGAAAGCCTGGGGAATCGGCATGCATTTTGAAGGTAGTGTCAACAGGATTTCCTGTGAGTGGATGTGGGGTGTGAGGGAAAGAGTGGTCAGAGATGACTCCAAAATTATTGGGCCAAACAAGTGGAAAGATGGAACTGTCATCAATGGACAAGAGAAAGTTGGAAGGGAGATGGTCAGAAGTTCAGTTTTGGATATGGATTCAAAGTATCAATTGGCAGTAAGTATGCTTATTATATGTAAGGCTAAGGCCATTCAGGCTAAATAACTATTTAGGAAGACACTGTTATTCCCATCTTATGAAATTTAAAATGACAGTGTAGAGAGTTTAAGAAATTTGCCGCAGATTACACAGTTTAAGAAGTGAGACATAAAACCAGGTCTCTGGGATCCTACAGCTTTAACCATTCTGTTAGTGTTGTAAGTATAAAATAGAGTAAGATATGACCCCTAACCTTAAGAAGCTTCTAGTCTAGTGGGAGAGATGGGCCTTTAAATTAACTTATGACTGTGTATGATGTGCTGTGATAAGGTACAGAAGTAATGTGGTAAAGATGATTACAGGAAAACATTATATGGGGGTGGCTGGCCCAGAGGCTCTTTGAGGGATAAAGGTATTTCCAGGCGGCCCAGAGGAAGAAGCCTAAGCCTATCCCAGGCATCACGTGTGTGAAATAGTTTGGCGCTGCTAGAGCATGAAGTGCAGTGGGAAAGGAAATGGAGCAGTTCTGATTTAACACTTGATGAGTAATAGTCAGATTATATGCATATGATACAGTCATCACAATCTGGCATCTTTGAGTCAAATGCTTAGGCACTTGTAATAACAGAACTGTAACGCTCTGGACCAGCACTGTGCTATAGAAATGTAATGCAAACCACATATATACTTAAAAATTTTCAGGAAGCCACATTAGAAACAGCAAAAAGAAACAAGTGACATTAATTTTAGTAATATATTTTATTTAATATATATATATAGCCAAAATGATCATTTAACTAATATTAAATTACATTAACTTTAAGTAATGTGAAATTATTGCTGAACTCTTTCATTCTTTTTTCTTTCATACTAACTTTCCAAAGCTAGTGTGTTTTACGCTTATGGCACATCTCAATTTGGAGTAGCCATAGTTCAAGTGCTCGATGACCACACGTGGCTAATGGCTACCAAATTGGATGGTACAGTTTTAGATAATTGTACAAATATTGTATCCTAACTATGTGTTGACTTTCCAGCTACATGGAGGACATTAGAAGAATTATGAAGTAAGCTTAAGGGAAAAGGAAAGGAGACACAGCATCTTCTATTAGTGTGAGGCCTGTCTCTGCAGCCCGATTTTAATTCATATTTAAACCTTCACCAAGAATGCTTTATTAGCCCTATAGCAACAAAAACAAACCAACTCAAATTGTTACTGCCTACTTTTCTTTAATTCTTTCTCCTCCCTCCTCCCCCTCTCCTTTTTTTTTTGGATTCCACTTAATAGTAACAGGAACTGAGAAAGAATGGGAAGAAGTGGTAGAGCAGCAGTAAAAAGAAATGAAGTGCTGATACATATTACAGTGTGGATAAGTTCTGAAGGCATTATGCTGAGTAAAAGAAGCCAGCTACAAATGACCACATACTGTATGATTCCACTTACATGAAATATCCAGAATAGGTAAATTTATATATAGAGAAAATAGACTGCTGGTTGCTTAGGGCTAAGGATGGGAGGGGTGGATCATGAGTAACTGCCAATGGGTATGGGGTTTCTTGTAAGGGAGAAGAAAATATTCTAAAATTAGATTGTGGTGGTAGTTGCAAAAGCCTGTGAAAAGACCAAAACCATTGAGCTGTAATGGGTGAGTTGTGTGGTATGTGAGTTATATCTTAATAAAGCTATTTTAAAAATAGCACAAAGCCTATGTCCAAGCTGCTGCTCTGACCACTGGGAAGATGAAAAGCTGCATGAGAAGCAATCTGTGCTCTGGCTTTAATACATTGAATAAAGCATTTGGTGGGCCAGGGGGTTATAAAGAAACAGTAGTTCCCCAGCAGAGTAGGTTTTATGGAGAGAGCAGCATGATGTCTGAAAGGTGAAGTTGGAGAGGTTGATAGTGGTGGGGGGTGGGAGGGAGAAATGGACTGTAGAATAATTTAAAAGCCACACTGAAGCGTTCAGGTTCTATCTTACAGACGGGAGAGAGCTGCTGAAAAGTTTTGTTCATTGAAAGAATATGAACAGAACTGGGTTTTAGGAAGGAAACTCGGCAGTATTTTAGATACTGGATTTAAGAGGAAACGAATAGAGGTAGGGAGATAAATAATAAGCAGATGGCTGAGCCCAGATGAGACCCAGGGAGGTGAGCTAGGTGGTGGTTGTGGCAAGAATGAGACAGTTCAAAGGCATTAGGAAGGCTAAATTGATAAGATGTGCTGTCTGATGGGATTGGGGGCCGCCCCAAAGAGAGGCTAACAAGATGCCTCCAACATTCCTGAGAATGGCAGAGGGGAGATAATTGGGCTGTAGGTCAAGATAAATATAGGATGGGGTTTCTGGAGGAGGAGCATACCGTGGGGTGAGGGGTGCTGTGTCTGGGTGTCTCCTAGCAGCAAGAGCCTAGTCGTGGCAACACCACAGCTATCAAGCTAGCGCCCCCATGTTTCTTGGCCGATGCTGCCCTTTGTGCCTTCCTAATGTGGAGCTTCTGTTTCAGTTCCACAATCTGGTACCCTTGCACTTGACTTCGGTGTCTTCTGCCCAGACAATCTCAGCCTCACTTCAGCACGCTGCTGCCCTCCTTCCCCGGGATCTGATCTCCACCCAGAGCCGGTCCGTGCTCACCTTCTCCCTAATTCCCACCATCACTCCTGGCTTGGATCTTGCTTCTCCACAATCTATACTGGCCAGTCAGAGGAATGGGGGTGGGCAAAGAAGAGGAAGCTGGAGGAACCACGGCTGGGACCGCCTTGTGGAAATGCCCTGCAGACGACAGGAAGTCGAAGTGTGGGGCTTCAAGCGAGGAGAGATGGAGACACAAATAAGCTGTTTCTGCTTCGCTCAGCACAGTATCTACAGAGATGAGATAATAAGAATATGGAAGATGGAAAACAAATAGCAGAGGGTCTACCCCAAGGACCAACTCTGTCACAGCTAAAATGACTAAATCGTTTTTTTTCCAAGCAATGCCTAATTTTTACTCAAATTCTGTATAATTAACTTTATGTTTTCCTATTAATCGGTCAAATATAGAGAGAAAATAGGCAATATGTTACCATTGCTAAGGTAAAAAATTTGCAAGTCAAACCTTTAGTATTATTTTCTGCATAACACTAATTTAGTCTTCAAAATAATTTATATAAATAAAAGAATATATTCTTGGTTGGAAAGTTTAATGATTAACCAGTTCTGAACCAAGATAAATGATGCTAAACTTTTAATTGCAGTTGTTGCCTCCAGAGAAATAAAGAAAATAATTAGCTGCTGACAAGAAAAACACCCCCTGGAAAGTTGCTAAGCATAGTAACAAAATGTAAACAAATAAGATACCCTTTTAAAAAATAGTCATCATAAAATTCACCCATCAGAAACAATACATAAAATATATATTTGGTGTGTTTTCTTTTCACTAAGAATTTTTTGAGTCAAGGCAAGAGAGACAAGGAACTGCTGACATGCACTGGCGCAGTGCACTTGGCACCTCAAGTAGATCCTGGCAATGTTTAGGAGAGCAAAGTCCCAGTCCTTTCCTCTTTTTTTGTGATCAGTCCTCACAGCAGAATTTAATGAAGAGGGAACCTACAGAATGGAAGACTATGTTTGTGAAGCATGATGAGGGGTTAATATCCAAAATATATCAAGAACTCATACAATTTGATTTTTAAAAGTCTTATTAAAAAATGGGCAGAGGACTTGAATAGACATTTTTCCAAAGAAGATGTGGCCAACAGGTACATGAAAGGGAACTTAACGTCATCATCCAGACTGCAAGTTAAAACCACAATGAGCTATCATGTCACATCACCTAGCAGGTCTCACATTAATTAATGTGTCTCCTCGACTGGATCACAGGTAGAACCCTAACTGCGAGGGATTGTGGGAAACATTATTTCTAGATTACCAGCTTCAGTATAATGGTAACATCTCATAAAAGGCACTTGGAGAGAGTGTTCAGAAAGCCAGGTGGTAGTATCTGCCAGAAAATTACAGAGAAGGAAAAGGAAAGACGGAGGGAGGGAAGAAAGAAAACCTTTTTCTTCTATGACTCTTACCGTTTTACTGTTACACTTAGATTCTTAACCTAATTTGAATTTATTTTGTATATAGTGATGGGGTAAGAATCTGATTTTATTTTTTCCAAATAGGATCGCCATTTATTAAATATTATATTTCTACTGATTAACTGCCAACTTTTTCATATATTAAATTTGAATTATACAATCTGTTCTTTTCCATGGGTTTATTTGTGTAAATCCTAAAGTACCAAAATTTTTTTCTTTAAAGTACATTTTTTTGTTATTAAGAATCATTTTTCTCTCCAATGAAGTTTAGAATCCGTTTTTCAGCTTTTGTTTGTTTTAATCCATTTGGGGGTTTACTTGGAATTGCAAAAACTTTATACTCATTTAGGAAGTGACATCTTTACCATACTGAATGTTTTCTTCTAGTAACATGGTAGATCTCTCCATTTATTCAAGTCTTCTTTAATGCCATATAGTTTTCTGTATCTAGAATTAGTGAATGGCTCATTTTTTATTTCTAGATTTTTCATAGCTTTTGTTGCTGTTGTAAATTTGATATTTTTGCCTTACTGTTTTCTAACATGTATTGCTGAAAATATATGAATGTTGTTTTGTATATATTTACCTTACATCAGCCATCTTATTAATTCTGCATTTCACTTGATTCTCTTGATTTTTCTATGTAGGCAGTCATATCATCTACATATTATGCTAATTTTGTCTTTTTCCTATTGCCTATGTGCCAAATCTACTGCAGTGCTTTTATAAATAAAGTTGTATTGATACTGCTATGCTTGTTTGTTTACATACTGTCTACAGCAACTTTTTTCCCTACACCAGCACACTTGAGTAGTTGTGACAGAAAGCATATGACCTGCAAAACCTAAAATATTTACTTTATGGCCTTTTATAGAGAAAGTTTGCCAAATGCTGCCACAGAGTATCTATAAATTTGAGATCTTTTTTCTGGAATTTTATTGTCTAAGACCACCAGCACAAACTTAAATAGTAATAATAATGATGAGACTCTTGACTTGTGTCTGACTTTAATATTTACAGTTAGAATAATGGCTGCCATTGGTTTCTGTAGATAGCCTTTATCAGGTTACAGAAAGTACTGATGATTTCAGCCATAGAGGTTTTTATCAGGAATGGGTATTGGATTTTACCAACTGCCTGTTCACCGTGCATTGACCAATGATCATATGGTCTATCATTTAACATTTTTAATTTAGTGAATTACTCTAACATATTTCCTGCTGGTGAGCTGTTCTTGCATTCCTGGTTATTATATACTATTCTATTAATATATTTCTGCAATCAGTTTTTGGGATTTTTGCATTTATATTTGTAAGTAATACTGATTTGTTGGTTTTTATTGCTTTTTAAGTAACAACTTACTCTTGTTGCCATGTCATCTTAAATCTGAAAATACCCATTGGAACTTAAAAAAAACACCTCTTTTCTATTTCTTTCATCAACTCTTTTCTCAGGGGTTAATATTCTGGTATTTAATATTGGTGCTCTCATTTTTTTTGCTTTTCCTTAAATATTTCATGATCTTAGTTGTACTGGGTTCTATAGATAAATGTGGGGATTGATAGGCAGCCTTCCTCGGTTTGGATAACAATCAGGCGTGTAAGTTTCATCTCTCCTTGATCACTCTTTGCTGAGGCCAGGAAAGCTTTGTGCTGGAGGTGGAGCTCCTGAGAGTTTTTAGTGTATTTCACTGAATGTGGATGTTTCTCTTCCCACTCCCTTCTGGTTGATTGGTTGATTGATTAATTGAATGGTTGGCGGCTTGTATTGGGATCTGCCTATCTTTATGGGGACGCAAACTTTCAAGGCACTGCTCTGTTTTTTAGGGCTCAAGACCTACCTTTGGAACCAGCGAGAACTTCTCCCACATTATTTAAGACAAAGGTTCCTGCTGATTTAAGTTGGGGACCATAGTGACAGATCACTGGTACTTGTGACAGAGAACTCAAATGGCCCATAGCAGTCCGTCCTTTAAATACTCACTCCTCCAATCAGGGATCCCTGGATTCCTATTCTTGCTGAACCTGAGCTTGGGTGTTTTCCTTGGCTTTATGTTTAACAGCCCTTCTCTGGACCCATACTGAACTTCTGTCTCCTGACTTCTTATTGTTCAGTCTGTACAGTCCCTTCTCCCTGACATCTTTCAGAAATTCCCCAACATTTTTAGTCTGGTGATGCCATTCTTCCTTGTGTTCCAGACTGTTGAAGAGTCATTTCACTGGGATTTTAGGAGAGAGTGTTTGTTCACTGCCCAATATTTGAAACCAGAAGTTCTTTGGTGCATTTTATTGTATTTTATTTTTTATTTTTATTTTAGATTTAATTTTATGTTATGTTATTTAATTTTACATTTTATTTCAACTAATTTTTTTTGTTTTATTTCATGTTTTATTGTATTCTGTTTATTTCAGGTTTTATTTTAGATTTTATTTATTTTATTTTTTTGCAGAGGGGCAGGATTGAGTTGTTTTTTTTTTATTAAGGTATCATTGATATACAATCTTATGCTCAGGTTTCACATGAGCAACATGTGGTTACTACGTTCCCACCTATTATCAAGTCCCTACCACATACTACATTACAGTCACTGTCCATCAGCATAGTAAGATGCTATAGAGTCACTGCTTATCTTCTCTATGCTATACTGCCTTCCCCATGCCCCCCCATATTATGTGCTCTAATCATAATACCCCTTCATCCCCTTATCCCTCCCTTCCCACCCATCCTCCCCTTAGATTTTATTTTATTTACCTTCTATTTCTAAAAAATTTATCATAAGCCTTGGCTTAAAGAATGAATAGGATTGATTTTTCCTTTTTGTTTATTAAGGTTTTATTCACAACAATAAAATCCAGTGATTTTGATAACTTTTTGTTAATTGTATGCAATTGTATAATGACTACAACAGTAAAGATACAGAACAATCCCCTCACTCAAAAAAGTCCCTTGTGCCCTTAGTCCTTGATCCTTTCCCCTAAGCTCCTGGCCCCAACGACCTGCTTTCAGTCTCTATAGCTATTCTTCTCTAGAATTTCATACAAATTGAATCATACAGTTTGCAGTATTTGTGTTTGACATCTCTCAGTGTAATATTTTTGAGATTCATCCATATTGTTCTGTGTATAACTGTTCCTTTGTAATGCTTGTAGTATTCCATAGAATGAATATGCCACAATTTGTTTATTCACTCACCAATTTTTGGCTATTATGAATAAAGAAGCTGTTACAAACATTTGAACACATTTCTAGGTAGGCATGTGGTTTCGTTTTGCTTGGCTTAGTGCCTTAAAGTAGAATTGCTAGGTTGAATAGTGAGCATATGGTTAACTTTATGTGGTACTTCCACATTGTTTTTCGAAGTGGCTATATACCATTTTTGCATTCCTACTAGCAATATATGAGGTTTCCAGATGCTCCACAACTTCGTCAACACTTGGCATTGTTGGTCCTTTTTTTTAAACTGAGGTATAATTAAGTGTAACATTATGTTAGTTTCAGGTGTACAACAGAATGATTCTGTATTTGTAGATATTGCAAAATGATCACAGTAAGTCTAGTTAAAATCTGTCACCAAACATAGTTAGAATTTTTTTAAGAACTTTTAAGATCTACTGACTTAGCAGTTTTCAGTTATGTGATGCAGTATTATTAACTATGGTCACCATGCCTTATTACATCCCCGTGACTTATTATTTTACAACTGGAAGTTTTTACCTTTTGACCCCTTTCACCCATTTCACCCACCTCCTCACCCCTGCCTCTGGCCACCACCAGTCTGTTCTCTGTATCAGAAGAGCTTGGGTTTTTTGGTTTGGGTTTTTTAAAGATTCTGCATAAAAGTGAGTTCATACCGTATTTGTCTTCATCTGTGCATTTTTCAATATACCTACCTTTTTGTAAGATCCACTACATGTGAATTACCATGCCAGGACCTGACGATGCTAATTTAGTCCTCACAGAAACTTTATGAATTAGGTTTTCTTATCCCCACTTTACAAAGGAAAAACCTGAAGCCCGACATGGTTAAAGGTTACTCTAGGCCATGCAGTAATTAGCACTGAATCCAGGTTTGGCTCCCAGTTCCACTTTCACCTCAAATAAGTATTCTGATGATACAGCAGAGCCCTAATATGTGCCATCTGAATGACGATCAAGGGTAATTTAAAGTCCTTTATTCACTGTTTTTATTTTCTTGATACATGAAGTAAATAGAGAAGGGGCTTAGTGGTCTAAATAAAACTGACAAAGAACTCTGGAGCGTTCTTGTTTTCAAGGACATTATTTTCATTCTATTCCTGTGTTATCAGAGCTGTAAGAGAGAAGTTTAAAATTTTGAGAACCACACTTTGGGGATCACCATTGCAGAGAAAACGCATTACTAAATCCAAAGACTAGCTTTGGCCTAACTAGATGACTCAAGTCTGTCAGCCTGCCATGTGCATTCAAAAGTCTGTCAGTCTTCTCTTAATATAGATGTACAACAACCATGATAAGACCACTCTCACTGCTTTCCGAGCATTTAACATCTATCAGGGATCTGGTAAGCCCTTTGCACATAATCCTTGCAAAAACCCAGTGAAACATTCCCATTTTATAGATTTCGAAACTGAAGCTATTAAGGTAAAAAAGTTTCCCAACATCAAACCACGGTCAGTGCGATGCTGAACCCAGGTCTTCCAGAATCCAATGTGCATGCTCATGCCCTGCTATATATGCCATGATCCTCAGGCTGCTTGGAGCAAGCAGGTCCTCACCCCAAGGGAATTAATGGTCTCTCCTCTCTGATCCCTTATTTTACTTATGTCTCTTCTATTATTGTTGTATAGTATTGTTTTCATGCCTGCCATCCTCAGACTTTTAACTGTATTCATTCATGTCACATATATTCAAGGTATGGATTCTAGCAATTACCGCAGGGCCGGAAGAGAGTTGGCATTCCATAAATGCATCTTAAGCTAATGAATGAATGATTTCAGAAGTGAAAAATCATGGTATAAAACCCCAACCTGGCATTCATTGTCTAGGTAAATGAGCTTATGTGAAAATAAAGGGGTCACTATGTGTGTGTGTTTGTGTGATCCCTTTTCTCCAGGTCATACCAACCTAAGGAAACAATTGGGAAGTAAAATTATTACAACAGTAACTAAGTAACAGCCCCTGCTCTGGCCCCCTGCGAGGGCATCCCTGCAATCCCAGCTCAGAGCTCTCCCTGGCTCATTTCTGGAGTCCAGGGCGTGTCTCATGAACGCAACTGTCCTGTGCCAGGACTGCAGTCATTCCTGCTGTACCATGTGTGGCCCCCAGATCCAGCACTGGTGTTGTTCCTGCAGGTTGCACATTTCTGTGGTGGCTTTGCTTTCATCCACCCTGAGATGCCAGCTCTGCCTTCCTCTTTTGACCTCTGTGCAGTTAGCATGGCCCTAGTGTGTACTCCAGGCAGTTCGAATAGAACCCACAAAGGAGATCTGCATTCTTAGTTTCCCTTAGGATCTCAAAAGGTACAGTTTTGTTTTTAAACCCTCTCCATTTTCTTTCAACTTATGACCTCTCTATGCCACTAACTACAGCCAAGAATGTTCCTGAGGCCAGGTGGTTTCCCTGGTGGGGAGGGTGGGGTGAGAGTGAGGATCCAGTCGTATCGAAGTACATGCTATGCTATAGTCACTGTCATCAGTCACTCCAAAACCACAGGGAGTGTGTTCCTCCTAGGCTGTGCCTGTGCATATTGGCCACCTGGGCTTCCAGGAGGCTAAAACATGACAGTTTTGATTGCTTCAAGTTATTAGAACCTACTATTGCTGAGCTCTCAGATATAAGCAAGGCCTATGTGACCTACTTTACATTTATTAATTTATAGAATTCTTACTTTGTCCCAATGAGGTGACTTATTATCACACCTTTTTAAAGGAGCAAACTAGAGTCCTGAGAGGTTAGGTAACTTGCCCAGGGTTGCACAGCTAGTAAGCGGCACAGCTAAGTTTTGAACCAGCCATCCTGGTTCTAGACAGTTTTTGTCCCTGGGAAGGGGTCTTGTCTGCCCTGGATGGCTCAGTGGGCCAACATGTCACAAGGGAGATGCACACAAAAGAGAAGCTGCCACTCCTCCCCCACCACACACCCACACCCCTGGCTACTTATGGAAGATGATATTGGAGGAAAATACTAGATGTTTTCATTTTATTTTAAATAATGAACCATTTTGAATGTGTAGGAGTAAAAATTCAGCTCCTTTCTTGCTTAAAGAATGAAAAGTATTGTCAGCAATATCTTTAAAGAAGAAGGAGAGTTGCTAAGAGACTCAGGAAAAGAATTATAGCTGGGTTGTCACTGAAAAATCTTAAATGTACCTCAGATTTTTCTGATGTAAATTTTTCCATGACATGTGACATCCTAATAGACTTTGGACACACTAGCAGTCACAGAAATGGCTGTAAATACTTACAAATAGAGAAAAATACAGGCACAGTGGGGGACACACTGCTTGAGCTCACTAATGGAGTTTACCACTGACCACTGTGTTGACCGCCAGCCCAGTCCTTTGGGGTTTTGGTGCAGAACATTGGCCAAGAAACAAAAACAAAATTTCTCACCCCAGATAAAGTAAGAATTGATTGTCCTCCTCCTCCCCCCCACAGTTTCATCCTTAAGCTGTGCTGCATATAAGTTTTCTTCAAGCAGAAATATCTGGCTCATATAATCCTATCTTGAAAAGAAGAGCAGACTAAATTCCCAACACTGGAGAACTGACTAGGTGATGGTGTAGTGCACCCACCTGAAAGATGCTGGCAGCCATGCAAGTGACTTTGGCAGAATTCTGATTGTTAGAGAAGAAACTGTTTCACAATTGCTACTGACTCTGTGGGCCTCACCATTTAAGAAAAGTCCTTTGGGTTGTTATCCCTATTTCTCACTCACATCTGAAGGCATTCTATTTGGCTTCCACCCTCAAAGTTCCTCCAGAGATAACCAGTGACTTCTGTGCGGTGAAAACCAAAGGTCCCTTTGCGATTACCATCTTGAGAATAGTCAACATTGTTACCATATTTCATGGATTCATTCATCAACATTTTCTCTTTGGAGGTGGGAGATGCTGCACTGAATGTTCAGAAACATTTTAGGACATAGTAGCGTACACAGTTATTCACAGAGTTACAATCATTTATTTTTAGTATACAAATAAAATGGGAGCCTTCATTTCTTCAAACTGAGAATCTAAAGATGCTAAGTCGTGGAGAGCATTGCCAGGACGCTTGGCTGCTCATTACCCAGGACCAGTGTAGTCTCATTCCTTACAACCTTTAGAGTTTGCAATATAATTTTTAGGCTTATCAAAGAAAGTCATGGATTTTTCTATAGTTCTTGTTTGGTTAAATACAAATATTTATTTTTCTTTATTGTCTTCAGAACTGTTGGAAGTTGAACAACTTCTCTTGAATTCCAATTCAGCATTTGATAGGTAGGCATTTGTTACCTAAAAGGTAAACCCTTCATAATTCTTACTTTGAAAATTGCCTTCGGAGAGCTTTTGCTATGAGTTTCATAAATGGCTCCTTCTGATGATAATAGGAGACCATCTAGAACTTTTTATTTATAAGTGAACAATGGCAAAAAAATAGTGGGTGATTGGTATACATTCTTAGGATATACAAATGCAACACATTTATGGATGCTTCATGACCTAATAAGGATTGCATTTAAGATTTAAAGTAACTACATCGTAAAGTAATCCCCATACAAATTCATGTTTCCCTATGAGTGTTTGAATATGTGTTGTCTCCAGGCAGATGCGTTACATGTGTCTCAGTGCATTTCCCACCTGTGTTTTCCTCTCACACACCTTCCCTGCTGTGACTGTCTATGTGACTTAAATTCTGGGTAAGGCAGGGGCAGTGTAATGAAAAAGCCTGGGATTGAGTTGGAATCTAGTCCTGCCACATACTAGCTATGTGATCTTGGGCCTATCACTCAAACTCCTGACCACAAGCTCCTCATCTATAAAATTAGGAGTGAGATCATCTACTCACCACATAGCATTTATGAGAATTAGATGAGATAACATATCAGCAGTGCACAGGATAGACTATTTTTTCTTTTACATTGTCTGCTTTTCATTCTTCCTGTTCCTCTTTCTTCTTCTGTTCTGTTTTGTTTTGCTTTTTTAAACTCTGTTCTGACTTAAAAGATTGGTTCTTCTTTCCCCAACTTTGGTTTTTGAAAAGTTTCAAAATTTCAACAATGACAAGAAGTAAGAATAGTGCAATGGACAACCACATGCCCTTCCCCCAAGTTCACTATTTACATTTTATCCCATTTGCACTACTTTTTTCACTCTTTATCTCTTAAGAACAAAGACATTCTTTTACACAACTACAATACAATGATCACACTCAGGAAATACAGTTGATTGAATACATTCTCTGATATACATAGTCCATGTTCAAACTTTCCAAATTATCTCAATAATGTCTTTTTTTCATTTGAAGAGTCCAGACCAGCCACTTTGTTTTGCAAACTGTCCCTCAATTTGGATTTGTCCAGTTGATTCCTCTTGACTAGACTCAGGCTAAATGTTTCGCGGCAGGATAAACTAAGAGAGGGGATGCCGTGTCCTTGGCAGTTCATGTCAGGGGCAGTGAGGTCAGACTGTGCCATCAGTGCTGCTCCGAAGTTGATCATTTGGTGGAAGTTGTGTCCACCAGATTTTTCCATTTGAAGGTATTCCCTTTGGAAGTGTTCAGTGATACTGTGTCACTTGCTGTTTTACTTCTGAGTTTTATTGAGCATTTTTGGGTCTTCCTTAGCCATCTCACCTCTCTGGAGTCTGATGTAGCAGAGTGGGGTGGACACTTGGAACGAGCATCATCCCCCAACCTTCTTTCACCCACTGGTGTCAGCATCTGCTGCTCATTCTTACTCATTCTTACCACCCACTGTGCTGGCAGTAGAATCCTTTTTTGTTCTTTTGTGTATTGCTCTCTGCCCTCATTTCTTCTCCACTGCTCTCTCTGAAGTCATTCGTTTATTCAGCAGATACTTTTGAAGGTCTTCCGTGACCAAGGCAGGCACTGTGCTCAGCAGTAGGAATACAAAGGTGATCCCTGCCCTGGTGAGGCTTAAACGAACATGTTGCATTTTGATTTTTTTATTCATCTATCCATTCAAAAATATTCACTCAGTGTCTGTCACGTATTTGCATTGCTCTACTTGCTGGGAATCCAACAGTAAACAAAACAGTCGAATCCCTGCCCTCCGGGGGCTTACATTCTAGTTAGTAAGTGGAAAGAGAACATAAATGGTTGGAAAACTTGAAGGTGCAGGAAAGACTTAAAATAGGTCAGGGAAGGAGGGAAAATTTAAGTAAAGACCTAAAGGCAGTGGGGAGCAGGCCATTTGGGTCAGTGGGAAACAGGCAGTCCAGACAGAGACAAGCCTGGGCAGGTGCTTGCGTGCAGGGCTCCCAGGGCACCTGGAACAGCTGGAGGCCCCTGTGGGCATAGAGTCAAAGAGATAAAGTCAGAGAGGCAAGGGGTTGGGCAGTGCTGAGTAGTAGCTGAATATGTGAGAAAAGTTTGGGTGAGAGCTGTCATTGGGAGTTGGCAGCATGTGTGTGGTATTTAAAGCCTGAGACGGTGTGAGATCACCTGGGAAGTGCAGAGATGCCAGGAGAAAACCAGGGGGTCTGGGAGACAAGGAGGGACCAATGGAGGAGGCTGGAAGGAGCAGCCAGGGAGGTGGACAGGTATGGCGCCGCGATCTCGGGTCTTAGATCTCACACTATTTCGGAGACTCTCTCTCAAAAAAGATACAAAATTATGAATAAAAAATTAAGAACAACTTGGTTTTTTTATTTAAATGTAACTGTTTATCCTGGAGATTGTCCTATATCAGTATAGATAAAGCAGTCTTTCTAAAAAAAAATTAAGAACAGAAACAAATATTTATTTAAAGAAAGGAAATTGCAACAAATTACTGATATTTTTAAAACACATACCATAAACACCACAAATCCAAAAATAACACTTATTTTTATTATTACTAATGAACAACTGAATGTATTCTTTCCTACATTCTCGGCTTTGTATTCTTTGCTTACCTCTCCTTATGAGTATGGATTTGAAATGGATGGAAATTCATCTCCTCTTCAGCATGGTGGCTCAACATTAACATTATTATCGATACTTTAGAAAAAGTTTACTTCAGTCTCATAATCTCTAAGGTAAGGCGTCATCTGCCACTTCCTCTGTGGTTTCTTACTCTGGCAGTGCACCTTGCTCAGGAGCAGGCCCGCAGCGAACTGAGGCATTTCTCCCACTAGCTCAGCTCTGATGGCCCAGGAAACAACCGGCGCAGCTCAGCCTGTGCCACAGACATCAGTTCCTTCCCCGCCCAACTGCTGAGCTGGCCAGGGGGTGAAATAGCCACGAAGCCTAGGTCAAGGTGACCCCATCCAGGGAGCCGAGCAAAACGTATCTCCTTTAGATCTTGTCCTTGGAATAGAAGATGGGGTCCACCGTCCGTGAGATCTACCATGGATCCACTTTGGCTGGAGTCCAGCTGAAGTGGAGGGAATGCAGCCCACTGGCCCCACTCTAAGCCCTGGGGCCACTTCCAGGGTCATCTCCCAGCACGAGAGCAGTGTTCCGTCTTGCTACAGAATGACAGAAGACAAAGGCAGCCTTACAAAGAGCCTGCCAGTGAGGAGCCCTCAAGCTTAAGTGTGTGAGCTTCAAGATCAGCTGGTCTCCGTCAAGAGGAAAAGCAGGAAGGAAGGCTCTCATGGATGCCCAGAGACGAGGTATTTACAGAGAGCGTGATCAGTGAACCGTGTCAAATGCTGTTTAAGATGCTGAGAAGGAACCGTTGGTTTTGGCACCGTGAAGGTCGTTGGTAACCTTGACACAAACAGTTTGGTGACACTGTGGGAACTAAAGGCCACCAGAAGTATGTCTTGACCACTTTGGGCTATACTAAAAACACCAGGGACTGGGTGGCTTAAACAACATTTATTTCTCATTGCTCTGGAAACTGGGAAGTCCAAGATCAAGGTGCGGCGACAACATATCCAGTTTCTGGTGAGAGCCCTCTTCCTGGTTTGCAGATGGCTGCCTTCTCTTTGTGTCCTCCTGTGGCCCAGAGCAGAGAGAGAAGACAAGCTCCATGTCCCTTCGTCTAAGGGTGCTCAATCCCTCATGGTCTAACTGCCTCCTGGTACCATCTCACTGGGGGGCAGGCTTCAGCTTACGGATTTTGGAGTTACACTTTCAGCCACAGCAGGATAGGTTCAAGGGAAAATGATGTTGAGTAGGAGAAACTGAATACAGATAATGATTCAAAGGTGTTTTCTGAATGAATTCCATAGTTTTTATTTACAAATGAGTGAATAATATATCTTCTACTTTTGTCTCTTCAAAAACCCCCAAATTATGTTGTCACTTTGGTTTGATGTCACAGTAAATACTAAATACAAAAGAAGTTCCCCATTCCTTATATAGACATTCAAAATAGAATAAAAAGGGGAGTTAAGAAAATTTTGAGATTTTAGAGTTCTCTTTTCATTCCATATAGATCCAAGTGAAATTAGTTGAAAGCTTGTCTCCCGGAGATACAGAAAAGCCATCTGGACAGATGGAAGTGAGAGTATTGTGTTCACACGAACTGACACATGTTTCCCTGTGTAACATGCTGTTTACTTCTGAGTCCTGTTGAGCAGCCTTGGATCTTTTTTAAGCCATCTCACTTTTTACCTGCCCTGGAGTTTGACTTAGAACAGGTTGCTCTCCCCCACCCACCCTGCACTAATTCAGTAGCAAAGCAGTTTACAAATAAATGCATTTAAAAATCATACCTTTAAAAATTATGGTAGTCGATCTCATGTTCTCTATGTGTGTGCATCTACGCTGACAAATTCTAATGCTTTTCAAAGCACCTCCTTAGTGGTTTTTAAGCTACTTAAATCATGTCATTTCATGATTACCTTTTTGTTTACAAATGTTTTTTCATCTAATTTTTGCTATCACAATATTGCTTACCAAAGAACCTTATTGTCTTGGCTATTATTTCGATATGACCATACATACGCATATCCACAATGTCCATACAAACTTCCTTTGTGGTTGATTGTTGTGTTGGTCTGTTTTCACATAACCGTAGCAATCATCCTATTAACTTGTTAACTCTATGTAAGCCTACTTCTTAAAATTTTCACTGATCTTGAGGATACCATGCAAAGCTGGTTAAGTTGGCCCAGAAAATTTATTCATCTTAATTCTTTGTTTAGTTTTATTTGCTCTCATGTGTAACTTTAGAGATGCCTCCGTTTCCTGTTTGATGTTACACACAAGCTGTAGCTTCCCCACCTTCCCCAAACGTTGCGAGAACCTTTAACCATGTGCTGTGTTGTTCAGTGAACCACTTCCTCTTGATAAATGCTTTCATTGCATTTTGAAAAAAAGCTACACTGAAGGAATCAGGCAAAATTGACTATGGTTGGTTATATCCAATCATACTGTATACTAGCTACTTCACACTTTCTACCCTCATCTGCTATCATCTGGACTCTGCAATACATATTCCATACCTAAGTGTGATCCCTATTATGAACAGGTTTTGAAAAATTTTTCTCTTCTCTCTGTAGTTGTCATGTGTGGGCTGATGTTTTTCCTTAAAAAAAAAAACATGGCCAGCCATTTTTTTAATTTAAAAATAACAACAATACCAAAGTAAATGATAATCACAGGAGCTCAGATTTTTCAACCTTGTTTCTCATTAATTCTGTTTATATTTTAGCTCTGGCAAGCTAGCTATAGGCTCAGAACACTGCTCATCTGTGCTAAGACATACATGATTGGACATAGGGTAAAACCGTGAGTCTCACTGCAGGGAGGCAAAATGGAAAGACATGCAGTATGTAGATAAAGTCTAGGCATTTAACCCTTGATGCAGTGATGAAGAGAAAGATGGCTGTGGAAAACCCACGGAGGAAAGCCTTCCAGAGGTGATTTAGAACAGTGAGCCAAGAACAGTGTCTGGGATCAATAAATATTTGCTGGCCGACATAAATTTTGTGACCTTGAGCACATCGCTTGATATCCGGGTGCCTTAGTCTCCTCATCTGTAAAATGGGGAAAATAAAAGTCTCCTATATAGGGTGGTTGTGAGGATGTATTTAATTAGTCAATACATATAAATCATAAGGACAGTGCCTGGCACAGAGTGAGAACAGCTAACAGTGTATTAATAGATATCTTTATTATTATCAGGCAAGTAGAGAGAGTAGAGAGATTCCTCTCTCTTCCTCTTTCTCTCAACCCACAGCCATGCATAGAAATAAGAGAGGGGGTTTTCTTGGGTAGACAGGTAGTCTCTGTCCTGATGGAATTTGGGAACCAGTTCAAACCTGTCTGAACTTAATTGACTGATTTGTTTTAAAGATCAGAAAGTTATTTTTATATATCCTTTGTTGTTTCATTTTAAAAATTTTGCCAACAGATATTCTGTCCTTTCTTTTAATCCTTAGTGCTCTAACATTTTCATTCTGTTTTGGTTTCTGTACCTCAATTCAGGTAACGATTGTGCATAACTAAGAGCACCACTGAAAAGATGAGCTCTGCCACCAGTCCCAATGAGACCACCCACCATTCATAATATATCAACCTGGTGCGAAAAGAAAGCAGAGTTTTGACAAGTAAACTCCTTATAAAAACGTAAATAGCACGAAGTTCTTCACTATGTTGATGTTAACTGCCACTGAATAAATCGTCTCTTTAAAACCAAGAATTGATAATCACAAGGCAAAAAATCTAAACCTTTTGATTTTATGTGGAAGTTGCTAGGACTACTTTTTTTAGACCTATATGGAAAGTAGTCTTTTCATTAGCATTCTGTTTTGTGAAAAGTTCTCATAAGTTTATTACCTGCTTTATTCAATATGAAAAGTGTGTATTTTATAAATAAATCTTTTAGTTTTAAGTGTATCAAAAAAACACTTAATCTATACTATTATGCTCAAAATTCAGTTCAGAGCAAGAAAGTATAGCATGTATGTTAGGAGAGGAGAATTTGAACATGTTCATGTATGTATTCATTTTTGTTTTTACAGATTCATGAAAAACCAAATTCAGGAAAAACCAAAATGTGACATTCACAAATACCTACACATACATATAATGTGTTATCTGTTTTGATACCAATGCAAGCCAGAGGCATTTAAGTCTATGTAAATAGCAAAACACATATAAATATATTGTTATAACTAAAGTCATACAGATAACTTGATACGTTACTGTGTGCTTAAGCTGTTACATTTTTGTTTTAAAGTAAGATATAAATCTATGTTTGGGGTTTAAAATTAATTAGATATATGATGTAAATGAAGGAATAATTAAGATAGAAGACATAACTTGTTTATAGTTATTAAATATAGTACTACATGAAATATTAACTGACTCCAGATTGAATTAGGTATGAAGGAAAGCCATTGGTAATATCACTCAAGTTGCATGGTAGGGATTAGATTTCTTCAATGCAACAAAAATGTTGGGTTTTAAAACTGATTCAGGCCTAAACAGATGTGAGCCTCTGTGAAATCTTTGGGTTTACCAACCAAATTTATCTGTACAACTATCAGTGTTTATTCACTTGGAAAGTACTGGAAAAATTGAATTATTGCTATCATGAGTAAAGTTCCATACACCTATAGCTGTGACAACAGCGTACAAAAAGACTTTCTGTTTAATTGCCTTGATAGTCAAAAGAAACGTGGATGTGATGACCTCCGGGACTGTCCAGCCCAGAATGGCACTGCGTGCAGTGCAGCAGGACCCCTGTCGAGGGCGTAGGAGACAGAACGATGGAGAGCTTTCCCTGCCGCCTGACATCTGCACCCTAGCTCACTTCCTCCCGTTAGTCTGGGAGGTTACTTAATGTAGGCTTTCAACGAAGCGTTTTGAACACTAAGTGAGTGCGGTCTGGTCCTTACTTAGTAACAGCTCCCATCCTGGAAAGAGGTTCTGGCGCGTGGTAAGCAAGAGCATGATTCAGTATGGCAAGTGCTGATGCCAACAACCAGATGCTATTTTGTTTAACACAACCCTATGAATTATGTTTTAGTTTCCCCATTTTAAAGACAAGGAAACAAACCGAAGAGGTTTAATACCTTATCCAGGTGGTTGTTGGGAGCAAGGTTTACCAATCTGGTCACCCACTGCAGTGGACAGCAAATCTCTCCAGCATATAGGAAGGTGCCCTTGACGTGTTGACAGGAAAGCTGGATTTTGAATGACGAATAGGATTTTCGGAAAGATAAGCGGACAGCGGAGGAAGTTCCTTAAAGGGAGTAACCTATACAAAGATGCAGAGAATTTTTAAAAGCCTGTCCAGGCAATGTCAATGGCCCTGAATGGCAAGAGTGGAACACTGAAAAGCAGGGGCAAATTATGAAGGACCAAAAAACATGCTGAAGGGCAAATTCTCTCCATGTCATTGTGACCCACCTTGGAAGGTTTTTCAGCAGGAGGGGAACACATTTGGATTTGTATTTCAGATTCTCAGTGATGATGGCGAGGCTTGATGTGGGTGCAGGAGGCTGGAGGTTGGAGGCCGGGTGAGCTTTTGAGGGTCTCCATGCTGACGTGACAGTGAGGATGAAGGAGGGGAGAGCTTTCCGAAGGAAAACCAACAGGAATTTTTGACTGATTGGGTGGAAAAATGGAGTCCAGGACTATACTAAGGTTTCTAAACTGGACTAGTTAGTGAATAATGAGCACCAGCCCAGTTGGGGCATGCGGAAGGAGAATGCGTCAGAGGGGTAAGAATGGTGGAAATGCATGTGGGTGTCGAGTGGGCTGTTTGTAGGCAGGTAATATGAGAGGTCTTCCCTGACCTAGGCCCCAAGTCATGGCTGAAAGCGCTAATCCAAAGGACAATAAAGCCTGTATCTAAACTGAGTTAAGTATATCCTGCCAACTTGGCCATAGATCTGTGTCCTGTTAAACATGTATGTCAGAGTACCTAGAATTTTTCCAGCCTTCAAGAGATGTAATTGACAAAAAACTTTTTGACTTTAAGGTGTGAAGCATGATGTAATACACGTATATATTATAAAAGTTCAGCTGACACATCCATCACCTCACATAATTACACATTTTTTTCTTGTGGATAGATTTTTAAAATATGTATATTTGAAGTATATAGATGTGGAGAAGAGATTTATATATGTGGAGAAGAGAAACCATTTAGGGATAAAAGCAGAGGCTTAGAAATTTAAACCTTAGGGAAATAGTAAGCATTAGGAAATATTGTTATTCAGGGCATCAAAGGCAGGATTCCAGCCTGAATGTGCAGCCTCAGCCACCCCACCCCTCTCCTATCCATTCCCCACCCACCCAACAAATCAGCAGTTTGTTGTTCTTCCAAAGACACAAAAGGAACTCAGAAATGACATACTCACAAAAAGATGTTAATTGCACCCAGTCGGGATGTGTACTTCACTTCCTTGTTTTGCACTGCATTGCTTCCTTAAGGCTGCTCAACCCTACTCTTCTGGGCTGGTAACCCAAATTACACTGAGCTCTTGGAGCTGGGGTGTTTTCTTTCTATCTCTTTTTAATCTTGATTTTTGACCTTTGGAAAAATACCCCACGTGCACATGGACACAACCTTATTTTCTCGTGTGTGTGCATCCGTGTGTGTGCGTACACTAGATGTATCTGTGTGATCCTTGTTCTGTCCATTCCAACAGTTAGGTTTTTTGGCAGGGAGGGTAAATATGTAAGATGATTGAATTTACAGATCAATCCAAATGTATGTTAGTAATAGCCCTCGACTCAAATGTCTTATTTTCACCAAGGATAAAACTCTTGCAAGCTGTGATTCATTGAGATTTACTTAGTTGCAGATATACTTGTGACCGTAGATTTATAGCACAATTTTGGTGTTGACTCTTTTTAATAATTCAATATCAACAGACTCTGGAGGAAAGAATGAAAGGATGGGGGAAAGATTTTTACCAGATGAACATGGAGAGTTTACACAGAGGTCATGAGAATGTGCTGTTGTTTTGAGTTATTTCCACTGTAGGTGTGTGATTCATGCTGGCAGGTCCTTGGCCTGCTGTGTGTCACTGGTGTGTACAGGCTGAGAAACTAAGGTTTTTGGGCTCAGTGGCTTTTTCTGACTTGTCAATGTCATGTATCCTTTAAAGACTTTATATTTCACCATTTTAGTGCTTTTCCAAATTTAATAATTTCAGAGAAAGCATCAATTAGGATTCATACTGCTAGTGTCGTTTTTGGCTCCTACGAGTTTATTGTAATACTGGCTGGAAGTTTTGAAGTCAGCAAATAAACCCATTTTTCCCACTCCAAATGGATTGTTTTTCTCTTATGAAAAGTTTGAAATATGTTAACACTGACACTTACTTTCTAACTTTCCCTACTAATAATAAATCATCTGAAGGATTCCTCTCTTTTGTCAAATTATTGGGCTGCATAATAGTCTAGTGAGCATGAATTCACATGACAGTTCTGGAATTTTATTGTTTATTCTTATAATTTCTTCTTATTAAAGTATGAATGAATCATCCGTTGTAAGATATTGAATAGCAGATTAATCGTCTGAGGGACAGTTTGTGAAACCAGGAGGACTTTGTTGATGTGAATACTTCCCTCCCCTCATTTTGTAGGTAATTTGAAAAAGGAAGGGTATGGTTCAGATACTTTGTAAGCAACTGGGAGGGGATGAAACAACATGTGAGTGGATCCTGGCATTGACTCCCCCTCACCTGGAGGCAGGGCCCACCGCAACTCTCTTTTTTTCTTCCTCTCACTGTGATAAACACTAAGCTCAGTAACCCACATAAAAGGGGATGAACATCTTCCATCTTTCTTACTGATGCTGTGTTTGAGTCCTCCCTGACCTCTCAGTCCTGCACACATCAACCCACACCTGTCTGCCTTACCTGTCACCCCCACACCTGAGTGCTCACCTGTGTACTTAGTGTGGTCTGATCCTGAGCATTCGCTGAGTGCCTTCCTTGGATACAAACACATGGGTCCCTGTCCCACATGTGTACACCTGATTCTTTCAGGTGTGCCTGCAACTTAGGAATGTGCTTGTCCCATGGTACCATCGACCTATACTGTCTTAACGAAGTCCCCTTCTGGGATCTTCCTGACCAACCCAGTTTCATGCCTACCCAAGCTCTTGCAAAATACCTCCTCTGCTTGAAGCCAGACAGGGTGTTCTGGAAAATTAACAGCCATAGCTATCCAAATGTCCTTCCTCCAATATAAAACATGCACAACTTAAAACTTGAAATGGCTCTGAATGTACTCCATAACTGTAGCTCAGAGTAGCTTCTGTGTTCCACTAGAAGGAGAGCAAACATCTGTTTTCCTGTGGGAAGCAGGACATTCAGATGGAAAATACTCTCAGTCCTGTTCAGGGAAGATGGTGAAGTATGTAATGTAGAAAGTCATTTTTCCTTCTTGAAGTCGGGAGGGAGAAAATACATGATAGAAAATAAAGCAAGCATATTTCGTAAGTGATGTAAACCCAGGATTACTGTTGAAGATAATTTGGGAATACTGAGCCTAGCTTTGAAAGGTAGGTGTTTGGAGGACATGCACTGATTTCATGCCACATGGTTTTATGCCATCAGCCTTCTGATTGCTTGGTGTCAATGCTGTGCTGGGTGTTTAATGTTCATATCAACCTGGCATGTAGAATAGCTCTTGGGGCATAGTAGGTGCTGGGTAACTGTCATCCTCATGATCATTACATCTCTTTACTTGCAAGAATTGGGTTGTTGTTGTTTTTTACAGAACTATTCAGGTCAGTTTTAAATAAGCAGAGTCAGTATGACAAAAGTTTTTCATATACGTATTTTATAAAGAGACAGAGAGACCCTGCTTAGCTAAAGCCTTTCAAAATGAAAAAGTATTACTACTCAAGTATTAGTTTGAAGTTATGGTAAAGGAACAACTATACATTTTCAAGAAAATTTATTCAAGAAAGATAGCTCTTCCTTGACTTTGCCTGTTTTAGCCAAATAATGTCTTTTAAATGCAAGCATACACATGTTTGTGTAGAGGTAATAGTATTACAGTTATGGCAAAAAAAAATTTTTTTTAGAGCTACATAGTGAAATATTTATGAACAAATTTTGTTTCAAAATCATCTGTTGGGAAAATATAGTATGATACCTAAATTAAAAAGAAGAGTCATGAATTGATCATCGTTAGAGCTGGACAATGGGTACATGAAAATCACATTATCACATTATTCTCTCCACTTTTCTATGTATTGAAAAGTTCCCATATAAATTGAGTAAACTACAAACACATGCAGACAACATGTAAATGTTGTTTGACTTAAATAATATATGCTGCTCCTCTACACTCACCAGACTTCTTAGCTTGGACTGTTAACTGTCATTAATCTTCTAGTGTTTCAGAGCATTTGGGACCCTTAGAAATTATCTGCAGCAAACTCCTCATCCTATAGATGAAGCAGTTGATCCCCTTTGCCAGACAGCATGTTTCTAATTAGTGGTTGAAAGAGGGCAATCATGTCTCCTAGTTTCCTAATCCAGCCTAGCCAAAAATGTCAGGAAGAAAGCAACTAGTTACACCTCCTGGGCTGTCCCTGCCCATTTTGTGGGAAAGGTTTTCCTGTGTTGGACCATCACTTCATTTGGTTTAGAGCAAAGGAAGGTTATCATGTAAAATATGTTTTATTTCCATCTCTTTTCGCTTGGTTTTGTGACCATTTTTGTTCTAAGTGTGTGTCATCTAATACTTTCAAATAAATGTACTGAAGCTGCTGTTTCAGAGATATCTTTGTCAAGCAGGGAATCACTTGGTAAATGTGGTTTCTCACACCTGACATACCATTTTTGTGTAAGTTTTTAAGGTGAAGTGAAGTTCTCTACCTCTCTGTCACAATCAACTGTGGCATGAGGCTTTCTCCTTGTCTAATCAGGGGGTCTATGGGATGTGAATTACTGAATTTTGTCCATTTGGCTCAAAGAGACTAGTTTAGTCTGGAGAAACAAAGTCCAGTTGTCACTCTGAGACAGTTCCTAAGGTCTGGCTCAATCTTGGATGAAGCAAATTGGGGAGAGGTCAGACATGGAATTCAGACTGAAATGAACCTACCTCTCCATATCCTTTCTCTCCTTGACTCACTTGCCCATGAATGGGGCTCTCTGGGAAAAGAAAGAAATGGGACAATGATCCAGGGATCGGGCTTTTATTCGTCTGTTTATATCTGGGCTTCTTCCTCTTTCAGATGGGTGAGTCAAATGAAGATATAGACCAAATGTTCAGCAATTTGCTGGGAGAGATGGATCTTCTGACCCAGGTAAAGTCCCCTTTTTAACTTGCAAATTAGAAAAAAATATGGGGCTACAGAATTTGATTTTAATATGACAAGAAAGTTATCTTAAAAAAAACCCTGGAGATTGACAGTCTTAATACATTCCTGTGTAACTGTGACAATAGTGGGAAAAAAAATAAAGCTTTATCCTAATTTTACCCTCTGAGTTCAGTTAATTGAATACATTGGTCACATATACATTCTGTTATGACAAGTCTCCTGCTTGTCATCTTCAAATATTTAGCCAAATGGAGGAATTTCCCCCCAGCAAGCCCCCATCATAACCACCACCACCGAACAATTCCCCCGGGGTTACCTTTATATAAAGACTAGCTAAGAATATCATGTGATCTTTGGTAAAGATTCCTTACCAATCTTTGAGGAAACGCTG
The DNA here is from genome assembly GCF_030020395.1 of Manis pentadactyla. NCBI lineage: Eukaryota > Metazoa > Chordata > Mammalia > Pholidota > Manidae > Manis > Manis pentadactyla. The sequence continues at coordinate 104,833,848 of NC_080021.1, forward strand.
CATTTTCAAGGACTCAGTGGGAGTTGCTGTGGTCTCTGATTAGGATGTAGGAACTTGGTTTTCTCAAAGTAGTGTGAAGGCCACTCAGACACACTCTGCAGGTCTAAGAACAAGCCACTGGCACCACGACCAGGCAAACTCAGAGATCACCCCCGTCAGGCTGACTGCAGCCCAGAGGCTGCCCCCATGAGGATCCCCGCCTGGGTGGTAAGGTCAGGCGAGCCACCGTGTGTCTTCTTGTGCTCTCAGTTTGCTGCTTTGATTCAGGGCACAGGCGGCTTGTCCCTTTCTGCATAAAATACTAACCTAAAAGTAATCCAATTGTCCTAGTGAGACACGGATCTTAAAGTTGTCTACAGAACAAAGGAAGATTAGTTTATTTTTGAAGAAATGTTTACTTTAGGGGAAACAAAGTAATTTTCATTAACATCTACTTTATATCCCATATACAATTCAAGAAAGGTTAGATTCTATGAAAGAAGAGACAAAAAATGAGACAATAGGCTTCAGTGAAAGGGCTGCTGGTGAGCAGGTGACGTTGGGATAGTAACCACATTTCTACAGATGTGGGGACTTTTTCCTCCCATGGCAGGGAGGGTTTGAGTGAGCATCTGTGGTCTCTCCACCCATCCACTCACTTCCGCTCCGGTGGGAGGAGTGGCTGTTGTGCCTGGTTGAGTTGGGGGTTTTTACAGGACCACAGCTGGGTGTTGCCACCCTAACTCAAGGGCAGGAAGGGGTTCCCCAGAGGGTCTTGGGCCTGCCCTTACTCAAGACCCTTCCAGGTTTTGCTCTTCACTGTGCACAGGTGTGCATGTCACAGGGCTCGTTGGGCTAATACAGTTCTCCCACAGGTATGTCACAAGGTTTCAGGGTAAAGAAAAGGCCCCACTTCATCCTTGAGACTAAAACCTGTTCTTCCATTTGGCCTTAATCAATTGCCCTTTGAGGTTATTGGGTATTTTCCCAGCCATTAGAACAGCTAGTATTTGATCCCCATTTGTGAATTTTGTGCCTATTCTGTTTATTGAAACTGAGGGGTGGTTGATGTGAGTGATGTCTACTGTCCCAAATAAGAAAAATTTAAATGAAATTAAAATGTAACAATATGATTTTTTAACATTTGTATTTTTGAAGTAATTTCAAGCTTAGGGAAAAGTTGAAGGAATAATGCCAATAATTCTCACTTACTTTTCTCCTAGATTTCTCCTTAGTTAACGTTACCATTACCCCATCCTCATTATCATTCTGTCTCCTTGTGTTATATTTATGCATATGTACATGTGTTTTATGTATGTACACACACACACACACACACACACACACACACAGACTAAAAATCAGTGGTATTGACTGGGTTTTTGTGGAGAAGGGGAACCTGCCATTTGTAATGCTTATATAGGAAAAACTTAAATACACAAACAGCCAGGAAAATATGAAAAAGAAGGTTAATGATTCATTAAAATAAATTCATAAAAGAGAATTAGATCTAAATATATATAGGAATTTAAAATTTGATGAAAGTGGCATTCTAAATAAATAGGGAGAAAAAGAGAATTATTTAATAAATTATGTTGGAGAATGCATCTGCGAAATTGAAAGCTGAATTTCTGTCTCAGGCCTTACACCAAAATGAGTTCCATGAGTCAGAGATCTAACTATATGAAATGTATATAGAAACAAACATGAGAGAAATGTCTGTACAACCTTTATATATGGGTACCTTTTCTAGGTGAGATACAATACCCAAAAGCCAAAACAAACAAAAACAAAAATTACTTTATTGGTCACCATTGGAAATTGCCACTCTATTAATTTATTACTCTGAAAATTGATAAATAAAGGGAAAAAAATCAAGCATTTGTCTTAGTCTTTCTATGACCCTAGTCAAACTGTATTTCAGAATAAACAAATAATTGATGAGAGAAGTTCTTAATAGAGTAATTCCGATTAAACATTGAAAAGGAATAAAGAATTAGAACATCACCATTTTGTAAGTTTTAATGATGTACATTTTCAAGCATACGATTTTTAAGGAGGTGAGTTAGTATAGAGCAGTGTGTGAAAACTTCATTCATATGTCGCCTTTGTGATTTTTGCCATATCGGCAACCCACCTGTCCTGTTATTTCCTTAATATTTTTCTTTAATTGATTTTTAAAATTAAGCTTCACCGTAAGTAGATTAGATACCCTAACTTAATGTTTTCTTAATAAACATACAAACAGGTATGCAATATTTATTGTTATTTATTTATTTATTTATTTTTTAGGGCATCTCTCATATTTATTGATCAAATGGTTGTTAACAACAATAAAATTCTGTATAGGGGACTCAATGCACAGTCATTAATCAACCCCAAGCCTATATCTCAACAGTCTCCAATCTTCTGAAGCATAACAAACAAGTTCTTACATGGTGAATAAGTTCTTACATGGTGAACAGTGCAAGGGCAGTCATCACAGAAACTTTCGGTTTTGATCACGCATTATGAACTATAAACAATCAAGTCAGATATGATTATTTGTTTGATTTTTATACATGATTTATATGTGAATCCCACATTTCTCCCTTATTGTTATTATTATTTTTCAAATAAAATGCTGAAATGGTAGGTAGATGCAAGATAAAGGTAGAAAACATAATATAGTGCTGTAAGAGGGCAAATGTAGATGATCAGGTCTGTGCCTATAGACTAAGTATTAATCCAAGCTAGACCAGGGCAACAAAACATCCACCAGGTATGCAATATTTATATTTAAATTGTTTCTGTTTTTGTATTTCACCTGAAATCATTTCATAGACCAGACATGGAAAAACATGCTACCATGACTTCATGTTGGGCTTTCAGTGACTTTTCTGTGATGAAAGGGACTCCTCCCCAAGATCATTTCCCTCTCTTTTTACCTTCTCTCCACATTTTACTAGAAGCCTTTTTAGCACACATTTAGTATTAATATATTATTGTTGGTCGACTACTTCTAATTTCTTTAAATAGTATAGTAAATTACATTCCTGAGAAAATCATAAGTTGGTAGCCTGATTGTGATGTTAGACTTCTTAGTTATGGAATAACTTCTTTATACTTTCATTAAATTTTTGTTCCTGTGTTTACCTTATAGTTCATCCATTAACCTCTCTTTTCTTGGCAATCTTTGCTTGCTCATTCTGTTTCTTAGAATGAATTCTGGGGTTGTAGTCAGTTTTCCCTACATTTTATCCTTAATTCTGGCTTGCTTGTGTTAGTTTTTTAAAACTTCTTCTTAATGAACGTTTTTTTTCCTTTTCTACTATAAATGATCATATGTTATTAATTTATTCTCAAACATGTAATGATTGGTCTCCTTGAGAAATTTAAGTCACAAGCAAGGATATTCTTTACCAAATCAAATTAAATCAGAAGGTGCACTCACTGTCAAGAAAACATTGATGTTTAAGAACAGGTGAAATCACTTCTCAAACTATAGACATAAAAACATTATTGAAGATTTAAATATTCTATGTACTATAGCTCATACAAGAAGTCACTTTTCAATTAAAAGATAATGTTTTTATAAAATTAATAACTTATTCTGTCTTAATTTCTTTTTGACAAGAGTTTTATTAGGTTATAACAGCATAACCTTTCACTGTATGACAGCAGATTGCAACCTGAAACAAATTTTATCTTTTTAGGGACTAAATAGTCCTCTTTTTTAAATGTCATTGCTTAAGTATTCATATGATTGTATATAGTGTATGTGTTACAATTGCATCATTACAGGAAACTTTTTCTATTATTTATAAAAATTATTTCATTCTTATTATTCTCAGTTGACCTACTTTGTTTCAAGATGTACCTTCTAGAATCATTTTTAAGTTACATTTTCTGTAGGGGAAAAAAATTTCAAGTGAGAATACAATTTCCAAAGAACATATTTAGAGAGAAAATGTGTAAATAATAAATGATTTTTGACATAGTGATTTAAATGTGCTGCAAAAATGTTCATATCATGAATAACTTTTGGGGATGGGAATCTGTTTTCACAGAGTTTAGGAGTGGACACCCTTCCTCCTCCTGACCCTAAACCGCCCAGAGCTGAATTTAACTTTAGTGTGGGCTTTAAGGACTTAAATGGTAAGTATAATAATTTCTTTTCTTAAGTCATTTGAAATCATAATGATGACTAGTATCTGTACAGAACTATAATTTGAAAACAAAATTTAAGGTACCCATACATCATGATGAATAGAATTTTTTAAGACCTGGATTTCAGATTGTGTTTTATTGTATCTGGATTGAATTGAGAGACCAAGAGGATATTTTTGTCTCTAATGAAAGGGAACACGATCATGTGTTCGTAAAAAGTCTCAAAACTTTCTTATTTTTTTAAGAAGTGAAGAGAGTTTCTTTTTATTACTAAGTCCTTTTATTACTAAGAATAGTTAGGTACAGTAGTATAAGAAAGTATTAATAAGGAAATGCCCCTTCAAGGATAAAAATGAGCTATTTTACAGTGATTGATAATATATTTTCGATCACTTTATTGGTTGCTTCAAAATACATTTTGATTTATGTTATTACACATAATACATTTGCTCTGACAGTTTTTTGTTCTCCCTGAGATCATCATACTATTTTATTAACAAAAATCTCTCTTCCTACTTAGTGCAGAGACAATCTTAAACCCATGTGCTAATCAAATTACAGAGAATCTTGAAGTAATTGCTTCCAAATTAATGAGAATGCATTGCAACTCTTGAAAAATATTTTCCAGAGACTTGCAGTGCCTACCAAAAGAATGAAAAAGAAAATAATAGAGAAACCCAGTTATAGAAATCCAGAGTTCCAAGTTCTATTTCTGTCACTCACCGGGTTTCTTTATTTCTGTCATTTTTAGCAATTTTTTGACAAACCCTTAGGTGCTGATGCTTATGTTTTGACAAATTATAATACATCTCTTCTGATTTCCTCTTTTCCCCACCCTCTTTTCTATTTGCCATATAAACTTATTATTCCTGTTAGTCATTTGCATCATAATGTTGAATGATAGTAAGACTCATGAAATTTCAGAAAAGCAGAACACTTTTGTAGAATTATGACATTGGTAAATAACATAGACTTGCACACAGAAACTGTGCAGATTTGCCTTAATGCACTCATAACAGCTGGGTGCATTAATCGGTTTGGTTAAAATTAAAATTTAATCACTTCATTAATTGTAGTGAACTCAATTAATGCTCAGTACCTAGTATCAAAAAATTCCTGAAAAGGACAGAAACAAAAAAAGCCAGCAATATATAAACATAATAATGTTTAAAGTACAGTAACAAGAAATCCATGTCATTAAGGAGATAAGACACAGACATGTGGCTCAATCTGGATATAGGACAAGACCATACAAAAGTAATGATGTGTACTGAAAATTAAATTTATTGGGAGTTAGAATACATTTTTTTCTGTTTCCACTTAGAGCATTGCTGAGTTAAAACTATTTTGCTCAAAGCTGTTCAGGGTAGTAGTGAGAAACTTCACTTGACCAGAATCTATTTCTATCTTATTCCCCAATTCCATATTACTCAATTCCACACTTATGTATTTAGGATTATGATTTAACCTTTGGAAATTGTTAATATAAGTATTAATATGGGAATTTTGTCACCAAAATTTTTATAAAGGATTAAAATCATTTTCTTATGTGTCAACCGTCCCAGTGCAACTGCCACCATTGAGAAATTATGGGTATGCTTCATTAGTTCTACATGTATATTTTTCTGAAATTTAAAAATTAATTTAACTTGATTTTATAAAGAAGTTATATGCAAAAATGGCTTAGAAGAAAATAAACCCATTTTTTAACCGAGATCCAAACTTAGTCCAAGTGCAGTACACCAAAAACGATTAGCATTAGTGCAATATGAAACATGATGTTTGTCATGACGATGCTGGGCAATAAATCATTTCACAAAGCTTGATGCTTATTTGCTACTGATTAGGCTTCATTTCCCTGCTCCCATTTCCTTATGCCAGTTCTTCCTACATGTAGCAGCTAGAATTCTCTTCCTCATTCTGCCCATCCTTTGTTCATTCCTTTCACCACCCATGACTGTCTAAAGTGCTCTCCTGTCACTGCTCACCCACACCACTGCCGGTGCGCCCCAGTCCAGTCGGCATCCAGGATCACACCTCCGGTCCTTTAGCAATCTCACACACCGTGGAAATGCTCCGGAGAACTGCCCTCCCTTGCCCTCACTCTGAAAATCTGTCTGCCCTTGCCTCTAAAGATATCTCTGTGTTAGGGCATTTTTACCACTTAATCCCAAATTTTAAAAATTACTGTTTACTCCTCAGCCCCTTTAGTGCTTCATTTCCTGCTCTTTATCATTAATGGCTCTTTCTCTGAGAGTTTCTATTGCTAGGTGCTGTGCCTACAGAAGATCTATCTTCACCCAGGGCTGCAGACATTAAACTCCAACTGGCTGAGATCCCTCCAGCCCTTGACAACCAATACTCAAATATTACTCTGAAAAATTACCTTCTTTCAGTTTTTCAGGTACAGATCATTGTTTATATCATTAATGTGATTTTCCCCATCAGAGTCCTTAAATGCCCTGGAAGACCAAGATTTGGATGCTCTCATGGCAGACCTTGTAGCCGACATAAGCGAAGCTGAGCAGAGGACAATCCAGGCGCAGGAGTCCTCTCAGAGTCAGTGTCCCCCGGCATCTGTGGACGTGTCACCTCTCAGCAGTGCAGCCTCTCTCGGTGCTGGAGCAAATGTTACTGCAATTAGTATTAGCCAATATAAGGATGATTTACCACCTCCACCGGCTGATCCCACGTTAGACCTTCCTCTGCCACCCCCACCTCCTGAACCTCTCTCTCAGGTAAGTGTGTTGGGCCAGAGATGGCAGCACTGTTGACCTCTGCTGCCCATGATCTTTCATTTCCTTCAAAGTGATAGTTACATTGATAAGTTTGTATGGCTGGAGCTCTGAGATACTAAAAAACAAGGATACCAACTATGTTTATTGCAAAGCCAGAGTCCTCCGTGAAGACACACTGATGTGTATAAAGAACATATCGAGGCCATATCCAGGGATTGTTATAGTTGGGCTAAAATCCATATTTGTGTACAGCACCATCTCATATCATTCTAAAGAGCAGAGGCTCTTCATACAGAGTCCCTGAAGATCTCCAGGAAGCAGTGATTCCCTAGAGTTCGTAGAGTCGAGCGCATGTGAGGCCTCGTGGGCTTAGTCACTTCCAACATATTCCAGAAGGGATCTGTGGCTCAGAAAAATTCAAGAACCATGGGTGTAAGAAGCTATAGTCCACTTTTAAGTAATCAAAATGTAACCGGAGCAGCTCATTTCCTTATCATTATAAATAGGTGGGAGAGCCTTAATTACCCTCTTCTCAGAATACTTACTTGCAAAAATCAAAGGGCTCTGGGCTCATGTAACAGTCTGCCCTCTTTTATGCCTGCTCATATGTGTGTTCATCAGTGCTTTCTTGGTGAATTATAAGTTTAAGTTTGAATCTAAATTTTAACTTTTGGGGACTTAAGGACCCTTTTAGGAATCTAATAAAAACTAGGAATCCCAGAAAACGCATACTACTCCAGAAGAATGTACCTCATTTCAGGGAGTTCTTAAATCCTTTGAGATCCACCTGTAAATGCTGCAAGTTAGACCCCAGTTTTGAACCAAGCAGAGATTTTTCGTGGTCTTAAAAGGTGAAGCTATGTTAGAGTACTCGTTCCATCTCTGAAGTTACTATTCCCAAGATACAAAGGGAGACTGCCTTCTGGATCTCTGGGCTGAAGGTTTTTGTTACAGTCATTGAAATTCTGGTATTCATTAATGGACTGTGTTGAACGCCTTGCTGTGTTACAGGAAGAGGAAGAAGCCCAGGCCAAAGCTGATAAAATTAAGCTGGCGTTGGAAAAACTGAAGGAGGCCAAGGTCAAGAAGGTACACTGACAAATCTCTTCTGCATGGGGCAGTTAATGACGTTATTATTAATGATGCTAAAAATTTAAATTTCAAGCAGTGCTTTCCAAATCATGGTCATTAAAAAATTTTTTTAGGACAAAGATAAATTATCTAGTTATTCTTTCTATGACATCAGTAGCTGTTTTGTGATTGCTAAATAGGGGATCTATGTTAGTGTAAATGTGCAAGTTTGCAAATCTCCATCCCCAGGTCTTGGGTTTGGCTCAGCACTCAGGTAACAGCATGTGGGGCCACCTTCCGGGCATGCCTTAACTGGGTCAGAGCTCAGTTTCCTTTGCTGGGCCTTAATCTCAACGTTTCCACGATGGTTTCTGTGCATTTTTCGTAACCCCTGAGGCAGCCTCCAGCCCCAGTGCCTGCCCTGGATGTCCAAAGGCACCAAATGTTATCCTGGCTAGCATTCTAGGGTCAAAACTGCACATGTATTGAGCGATCTGCCCCAACCCTATTTTCCCAACAAGCCTGTAATTTTATTGTGCATTTTCTGCAGAACACAGGTTTTCCAGGAACACATATATTGTAGTCTAACAGAAATACATGTATTTAGCCTCAATAGAAGCATATACCTGCTACTGAGACCAAGCTAATGCCACTCGCCTCATGAGAGGCCAGTAAGTAGAGACAAGGTGTTGGGGCAAGGAAAATGACTTTATTCAGAAGGCCAGGAGACTTGAGAAGGGGGCTCATGTCCTAAAGAACCATTTTAACTCAGGGTTGATTTCCAGCTTCTCTTATGCTAGGGATGGGGGGCTTCAGATGAGGAGGACACTGAAAGCGGCAGGCCTCTGGGCACCTGCGAGGGTGGGTGGGGGCTGCGAGACTCTGTGTCCTTGCCCGATTGACTGCTGGCCTAGGTCTGGTCACCGTGTTCCTGTAAATTTTTGGCAGGGCAATCATTTTAAAAACATACAGATTTCTCTATCCCCTATGGAGAGGCGAGCTTCAGGTAGGGAGCTATTTGCAGAAACCTAACTAAGCAAAATTCCTCTTGATGATTGTCAAGCAAAAGTAGAAGCCCTTTTCCTTTTTTTTGGCATAAAGATTAAAGCAAAAAAGAAGACAAATACAGCATGCAGGCAGAGATTCCAAGCTTTTCCTCTGTTACATACCTAATAATAGTTACATGTTAATAATAGTTATTTTGGTAAATCCAGGGAAAGGTCTTACTTCAACTCCTGAGCAGAGCCCTTGTCTGGGGCTCACTAGGAACTTTGTACGTGCAGCTGGGTGAGCTGTTTTTTTCACAGGCTTTAGACTTTAGACAGGCTCCTGCACCTCTCGTAGTTCCTTGAATGAAGGTGTTCAGTACATGCTGATTGATGTTCAATAAATAGTCCTTGACTCTCCCTGATCCAGACTCCTGGGTTCATCTAGGAGAGTCTTTCCACAAAGTCTCATTCTGTTCATTCCAGACGTGCATGAACTTTTTTTTACCATTACTGTCCCTGCTCTCTACATGTGATTAACTTCCTAGGTCAGTCATTGGAATCCCAAGTCCTTGGCTGCCTCGCCCTTCCCCCGCATGGCACTCACTTTGTTAAGCCCCTGTTAAATCTGGCTCTCCTCCTCAGCCTGGACCATCAGTACTGCCCCAGCTTCCCAAACAGCCCATGCACTCTCCCACTAACCTAGAAAACTTTCTACCATGTCTCCTCTGTTAAAATTTCCAGTACTTCTTACCTCTCCCACATTCCCTCAGCTCATGATGTCACTGCCCATTGCACTGGGAAAACAGAAGCGATCAGCTCCCAACACACTACCTGCCTGCCTGGACCTGTGGCATATAGTCTATATAGTCTTTCCTGCTTCTGTGGATGAACCACCATGTTTCTAAGTCCAGCCTCTGCTCTCCGGGCCCCAACCTCTCCTTTGTCCCTCTTCTGCTTCCAAGCCTCCCATGGTGTCCCACCTCACCCGGAAAAGCCCAAGTCCTCACAAACCACCTGCTGGCTCCCAGTGCTCACCCCATTCTAGCTGGCTGGTCTCACCACTGCTCCTCCAATGCTTGGGTGTACCCTGCCCCAGGCCCTTTACACTTGCTTTGCCTATCCTGTCATCTCTCAGTGAGGCCTTCCCTGACACTGCACACATGTACCCAGTTCTCCTTCCTCCCCCAACTTTCTTCATCTCCTCAGTGCTTATTGTCCAACATGCCAGCCACCTCACTAGTTCCCCTTATTTATGGCCTGCATCCCCTCCTTATCCCCATGGAACCTCCTCCAGAATGTTTGTGTTTTCCTCTCTGATGCATCCCCATCTCACAGAGCAGGTGCCAGGAGTGAAGTCACTGCTGATGTACAGTTTGATTCTAGATGGGAAGTTAAGTTGTGTAGAAAATTAAGCAGGAAGAAATGATAGAGTCTGACTCTAAGATTGACCTAGTGGCCAGGGAGGCCTCTCTGAGGCCACAGCTCTTGAGCAAAGACCAAAGTGGCGAGAAGAAGCCAGACCCCACCCCCGTGGGTGTGGCAGGGCCATGTCCAGGCAGAGGCCATGTGGCCACTGCTCAGAGAGCTGTTGGGTAACAGGAAAAGGGAGGGGTTGAGGTCAGAGGCAGGCCAGGCCACAAGGTCTCACAGGCCTGAGGACTTTGGAGTATGTTATAAAGGCAAGGGAAAGTCATTGAAGGGTTTTTAACGGGGGATAATATACAGTTTTTAAAGTGCACACTGGCTGTTGCATGGAAAATGGATGTTAGGGGAGGGATGAGAGCAGGGTGGTATGCCACAGTGCACACAGTTCTGCGCTGGAGAGAAATGTTATGGTCGCGTTACAGATGGATGGCAGGTGAGGCTGGACTGAGTCACCAAGTACCTTGGGGAGAAAAAGACAAAAGAAAATGGGTAAAAATAAAATTCGTAATGAAGCTATTTTAGACCACTAGATTATTTATAAAATGGGGACCATGTTGAATAAATTTTTCAGGGAGGAAGTGAAAAGACAAGTTTATTATTAGATTAAAAAGGCAGAACAACTAGCATACTCAGTCTTTGCTTCAGCTGGAGGTTAAGAGGACAGGGAGCTAGCAGTTACTTCCTGCTGTCTATCAGGAAGCCCGGGAACATTGCCTTAATTTAAGGAGGTGAACTGGAACCGCAAACACAAAGCACAACCTGCCTTGATTCAGCAAAGATGTGAAACAGAAGCCACTCTGATCAGTGTGAAAGGGAAGAAAACCAAGAAGCCACAGTGTGTATTTGTTCTGATTTCAGACACTGCAAATGTATTTCTTTCTTTTTTTTTTTTTTCGATAATTATTTTTTATTGAAGGGTAGTTGACACACAGTATTACATTACACTAGTTTCAAGTGTACAACACAGTGATAAAACATTTATATACATAATTCTAGGTTCCAGCTATTACCCTACCAAGCTGTTAAAATATCTTGACTATATTCCTTATGCTATACATTACATCCCGGTTACTTATTTATTTTACCATTGGAAGTCTGTCCTTTTTTTTTTTTTTTTGTGAGGGCATCTCTCATATTTATTGATCAAATGGTTGTTAACGACAATAAAATTCTGTATAGGGGAGTCAATGCTCAATGCACAATCATTAATCCACCCCAAGCCTAATTTTCATCAGTCTCCAATCTTCTGAGGCATAACAAACAAGTTCTTACATGGAGAACAAATTCTTACATAATGAATAAGTTACATAGTGAACAGTACAAGGGCTGTCATCACAGAAACTTTCGGTTTTGCTCATGCATTATGAACTATAAACAGTCAGTTCAAATATGAATACTCATTTGGTTTTTATACTTAATTTATATGTGGATACCACATTTCTCTCTTTAGTATTATTATTTTTAATAAAATGCTGAAGTGGTAGCTAGATACAAGATAAAGGTAGAAAACATCGTTTAGTGCTGTAAGAGAGCAAATGGAGATGATCAGGTGTGTGCCTGTAGACTATGTGTTAATCCAAGCTAGACCAGGGCAATAAAACATCCACGTATGCAGAAGATTTCTCTCAGAACGGGGGGGCGAGGTTCTAAGCCTCACCTCTGTTGATCCCCAATTTCTCACCTGATCACCCCCCTGCGACTGTGCCTGTCTTAGGTTGTTCCTCCCTTGAGGAATCTTACCCGTCTCTGGCTAACCAGTCATCTTCCGGGGCCATACAGGGAAATGTAAAGTTGGTAAGTGAGAGAGAAGCCTTATTGTTTGAAATGGTTAGCTTTTTATTTCGTTGAATATTTATGCCCTGTAGTTTCTATGCCCAGCATTTGTCTTGAGGTATCTTTACCACTTGGAAGAATTATGATACTCGGTAAATTTGATATGAGGCACGAATTCTATTTAAGGGTTGTAATTAGGAAGGAAGAAGAAAAGCTATAGAAGTAGCAGGCGGCAGAAAACATGGGAAGATTGATTATTTCTTTGACATATCTTCTTGTAGAGTAACTTCAGCATGTATAGGTTTTAAGCTACTACTTAAATTGCGCACACACATTAACATAATAGGAGTATAGTTACATAACCAAAGCATATCTGTAATTACCAGCCATCTCCAGTGAAACCAAGAAAACCAGTTAGGCACCTTAGGCATTTGTGAAAACTTATCTATGATATGGTGGATATTGTCTAACTGAACTTGAACAGTCTGAGAAAAATCAGACAAACTAAAACAACCCATTCCTGGGGACTGTTCACATGCCATATGTTCTTTTAACAGTAAATAGTCTGTAGTTGTAAGATTTTGGAGCGCTACAATTTGCATTTCTCCTAATTCTTGGTTGAGTTCCAACAGTATAGATCCAGTCAAATTTGTTGTTTTACTGTATGCACAGGCCAGCTTAGATATCTCCTTCATTCCCATGGCAAGTCCAGGAACCAGTGGGATGAGTGCATCTACAGCTGTAGCAGTGCGTGGATCTTTGTTGGGGTTTTTTGATGATCATCTTCTGACATGAGTCTTCCAAAGAGTGCTGATGTTAGAAGTTCTCTTTCATATCGTATCTTAATTCATTTTTGGGGTAGCCCAATTAGGCTTTGATCTTCTGTATTAACGCAAACAGACCCTTTGCCTACACTTTTATATGCCCTTTATACAATTGTGTAGAACTCATTGGAGGTTACCACACAGGAACTGCCTTTTTTTCTTTTTTCTTTTTATTGGTATCACTAATCTACACTTACATGACAAATATTATGTTTACTAGGCTCTCCCCTATACCAGGTCCCCCCTATAAACCCCTTTACAGTCACTGTCCATCAGCATAGCAAAATGTTGTAGAACCCCTACTTGCCTTCTCTGTGTTGTACAGCCCTCCCTTTTCTCCTACCCCCCCATGCATGCTAATCTTAATACCCCCCTACTTCTCCCCCCCCCTTATCCCTCCCTACCCACCCATCCTCCCCAGTCCCTTTCCCTTTGGTACCTGTTAGTCCATTCTTGAGTTCTGTGATTCTGGTGCTGTTTTGTTCCTTCAGTTTTTCCTTTGTTCTTATATTCCACAGATAAGTGAAATCATTTGGTATTTCTCTTTCTCCGCTTGGCTTGTTTCACTGAGCATAATACCCTCCAGCTCCATCCATGTTGCTGCAAATGATTGGATTTGCTCTTTACTTATGGCTGAGTAGTATTCCATTGTGTATATGTACCACATCTTCTTTATCATTCATCTACCGATGGACATTTAGGTTGCTTCCAATTCTTGGCTATTGTAAATAGTGCTGCGATAAACATAGGGGTGCACTGATCTTTCTCATACTTGATTGCTGCATTCTTAGGGTAAATTCCTAGGAGTGCAATTCCTGGGTCAAATGGTAAGTCTGTTTTGAGCATTTTGATGTACCTCCATACTGCTTTCCACAATGGTTGAACTAACTTACATTCCCACCAGCAGTGTAGGAGGGTTCCCCTTTCTCCACAGCCTCGCCAACATTTGTTGTTGTTTGTCTTTTGGATGGCAGCCATCCTTACTGGTGTGAGGTGATACCTCATTGTAGTTTTAATTTGCATTTCTCTGATAATTAGCGATGTGGAGCATCTTTTCATGTGTCTGTTGGCCATCTGTATTTCTTTTTTGGAGAACTGTCTGTTCAGTTCCTCTGCCCATTTTTTAATTGAGTTATTTGTTTTTTGTTTGTTGAGGCGTGTGAGCTCTTTATATATTCTGGATGTCAAGCCTTTATTGGATGTGTCATTTTCAAATATATTCTCCCATACTGTAGGGTTCCTTTTTGTTCTATTGATGGTGTCTTTTGCTGTACAGAAGCTTTTCAGCTTAATATAGTCCCACTTGTTCATTTTTGCTGTTGTTTTCCTTGCCCGGGGAGATATGTTCAAGAAGAAGTTGCTCACGTTTTTGTCCAAGAGGTTTTTGCCTATGTTTTCTTCCAAGAGTTTAATGGTTTCATGACTTATATTCAGGTCTTTGATCCATTTTGAGTTTACTGTTGTATATGGGGTTAGACAATGGTCCAGTTTCATTCTCCTACATGTAGCTGTCCAGTTTTGCCAGCAGCACCTGTTGAAGAGACTGTCATTTCGCCATTGTATGTCCATGGCTCCTTTATCAAATATTAATTGACCATATATGTCTGGGTTAATGTCTGAATTCTCTAGTCTGTTCCATTGGTCTGTGGCTCTGCTCTTGTGCCAGTACCAAATTGTCTTGATTACTATGGCTTTATAGTAGAGCTTGAAGTTGGGGAGTGAGATGCTCCCTACTTTATTCTTCTTTCTCAGGATTGCTTTGGCTATTCGGGGTCTTTGGTGTTTCCATATGAATTTTTGAATTATTTGTTCCAGTTCATTGAAGAATGTTGCTGGTAGTTTCATAGGGATTGCATCAAATCTGTATATTGCTTTGGGCAGGATGGCCATTTTGACGACATTAATTCTTCCTAGCCACGAGCATGGGATGAGTCCATCTGTTAGTGTCCCCTTTAATTTCTCTTAAGAGTGACTTGTAGTTTTCAGAGTATAAGTCTTTCACTTCTTTGGTTAGGTTTATTCCTAGGTATTTTATTTTTTCTGATGCAATTGTGAATGGAGTTGTTTTCCTGATTTCTCTTTCTGTTGGTTCATTGTTAGTGTATAGGAAAGCCACAGATTTCTGTGTGTTGATTTTGTATCCTGCAACTTTGCTGTATTCCAATATCAGTTCTAGTAGTTTTGGGGTGGAGTCTTTAGGGTTTTTTATGTACAGTATCATGTCATCTGCAAATAGTGACAGTTTAACTTCTTCTTTACCAATCTGGATTCCTTGTATTTCTTTGTTTTGTCTGATTGCCGTGGCTAGGACCTCCAGTACTATGTTAAATAACAGTGGAGAGAGTGGGCCTCCCTGTCTAGTTCCCGATCTCAGAGGAAATGCTTTCAGCTTCTCGCTGTTCGATATAATGTTGGCTGTGGGTTTATCATAGATGGCCTTTATTATGTTGAGGTACTTGCCCTCTATTCCCATTTTGCTGAGAGTTTTTATCATGAATGGATGTTGAACTTTGTCAAATGCTTTTTCAGCATCTATGGAGATGATCATGTGGTTTTTGTCTTTCTTTTTGTTGATGTGGTGGATGATGTTGATGGACTTTCGAATGTTGTACCATCCTTGCATCCCTGGGATGAATCCCACTTGGTCATGGTGTATGATCCTTTTGATGTATTTTTCAATTCGGTTTGCTAATATTTTGTTGAGTATTTTTGCATCTACGTTCATCAGGGATATTGGTCTGTAGTTTTATTTTTTGGTGGGGTTTTTGCCTGGTTTTGGTATTAGGGTGATGGTAGCTTCATAGAATGAGTTTGGGAGTATCCCCTCCTCCTCTATTTTCTGGAAAACTTTAAGGAGAATGGGTATTATGTCTTCCCTGTATGTCTGATAATATTCCGAGGTAAATCCATCTGGCCCGGGGGTTTTGTTCTTTGGTAGTTTTTTGATTACTGCTTCAATTTCGTTGCTGGTAATTGGTCTGTTTAGATTTTCTGTTTCTTTCTGGGTCAGTCTTGGAAGGTTGTATTTTTCTAGGAAGTTGTCCATTTCTCCTAGGTTTCCCAGCTTGTTAGCATGTAGGTTTTCATAGTATTCTCTAATAATTCTTTTTATTTCTGTGGGGTCCTTCGTGATTTTTCCTTTCTCGTTTCTGATACTGTTGATTTGTGTTGACTCTCTTTTCTTCTTAATAAGTCTGGCTAGAGGCTTATCTATTTTGTTTATTTTCTCGAAGAACCAGCTCTTGGTTTCATTGATTTTTGCTATTGTTTTATTCTTCTCAATTTTATTTATTTCTTCTCTGATCTTTATTATGTCCCTCCTTCTGCTGACCTTAGGCCTCATTTCTTCTTCTTTTTCCAATTTCGATAATTGTGACATTAGACCATTCATTTGGGATTGCTCTTCCTTTTTTAAATATGCTTGGATTGCTATATACTTTCCTCTTAAGACTGCTTTTGCTGTGTCCTACAGAAGTTGGGGCTTAGTGTTGTTGTTGTCATTTGTTTCCATATATTGCTGGGTCTCCATTTTGATGTGGTCATTGATCCATTGATTATTTAGGAGCGTTTTGTTAAGCCTCCATGTGTTTGTGAGCCTGTTTGCTTTCTTTGTACAGTTTATTTCTAGTTTTATGCCTTTGTGGTCTGAAAAGTTGGTTGGTAGGATTTCAGTCTTTTGTAATTTTCTGAGGCTCTTTTTGTGGCCTAGTATGTGGTCTATTCTGGAGAATGTTCCATGTGCCCTTGAGAAGAATGTATATCCTGTTGCTTTTGGATGTAGAGTTCTATAGATGTCTATTAGGTCCATCTGCTCTACTGTGTTGTTCAGTGCTTCCGTGTTCTTACTTATTTTCTGCCCAGTGGATCTATCCTTTGGCGTGAGTGGTGTGTTGAAGTCTCCTAGAATGAATGCATTGCAGTCTATATCCCCCTTTAGTTCTGTTAGTATTTGTTTCACATATGCTGGTGATCCTGTGTTGGGTGCATATATATTTAGAATGGTTATATCCTCTTGTTTGACTGAGCCCTTTATCATTATGTAGTGTCCTTATCTCTTGTTACTTTCTTTGTTTTGAAGTCTATTTTGTCTGATATTAGTACTGCAACCCCTGCTTTCTTCTCACTGTTGTTTGCTTGAAATATGTTTTTCCATCCCTTGACTTTTAGTCTGTACATGTCTTTGGATTTGAGGTGAGTTTCTTGTAAGCAGCATATAGGTGGGTCTTGCTTTTTTATCCATTCTGTTACTCTGTGTCTTTTGATTGGTGCATTCAACCCATTAACATTTAGGGTGACTATTGAAGAAATGTACTTATTGCCATTGCAGGCTTTAAATTCGTGGTTACCAAAGGTTCAAGGTAGGCCTCTTTAGTATCTTACTGCCTAACTTAGCTTGCTTATTGAGCTGTTATATACACTGTCTGGAGATTCTTTTCTTCTCTCCCTTTTTATTCCTCCTCCTCGATTCTTCATATGTTGGGTGTTTTGTCCTGTGCTCTTTCTAGGAGTGCACCCATCTAGAGCAGTCCCTGCAAGATGTTCTGTAGAGGTGGTTTGTGGAAAGCAAATTCCCTCAGCTTTTGTTTGTTTGGGAATTGTTTAATCCCACCGTCATATTTGAATGATAATCGTGCTGGATACAGTATCCTTGGTTCAAGGCCCTTCTGTTTCATTGTATTAAATATATATGCCATTCTCTTCTGGCCTGTATGGCTTCTGTTGAGAAATCTGATGTTAGCCTGATGGGTTTCCCTTTATAGGTGACCTTTTTCTCTCTAGCTGCCTTTAACACTCTTTCCTTGTCCTTGATCTTTGCCATTTTAATTATTATGTGTCTTGGTGTTGTCCTTCTTGGATCCTTTCTGTTAGGGGTTCTGTGTATTTCCGTGGTCTGTTCGATTATTTCCTCCCCCAGTTTGGGGAAGTTTTCAGCAATTATTTCTTCTAAGATACTTTCCATGTCTTTTCCTCTCTCTTCTTCTTCTGGGACCCCTATAATATGGATATTTTTCCTTTTGGATTGGTCACACAGTTCTCTTAATATTGTTTCATTCCTGGAGATCCTTTTGTCTCTCTCTATGTCAGCTTCTGTGCGTTCCTGTTCTCTGATTTCAATTCCATCAATGGCCTCTTGCATTCTATCCATTCTGCTTATAAACCCTTCCACAGTTTGTTTCATTTCTGCGATCTCCTTTCTGGCATCTGTGATCTCCCTCTGGACTTCACCCCATTTCTCTTGCGTATTTCTCTGCATCTCTGTCAGCATGTTTATGATTCTTATTTTGAATTCTTTTTCAGGAAGACTGGTTAGGTCTGTCTCCTTCTCTGGTGTTGTCTCTGTGATCTTTGTCTGCCTGTAGCTTTGCCTTTTCATGGTGATAGGAATAGTTTGCAGAGCTGGGACGAGTGACGGCTGGAAGAACTTCCTTTCTTGTTGGTTTGTTGCCCTCCTCTCCTGGGAGAACAGCGACCTCTAGTGGCTTGTGCCGGGCAGCTGCGCGCAGACAGGGTTTCTGCTTCCTGCCCGGCTACTATGGAGTTAATCTCCGCTGTTGCTGTGGGCGTGGCCTGGCTCGGGCAGCTACTCCAAAGTGGTGGAGTCGCGTTGGAGCAGGAGCGGCTGGGAGGCTATTTATCTCCATAAGGCGCCTCCCTGCTCCCTGCAGCCCAGGGGTTAGGGTGCCCAGAGATCCCCGGATTCCCTACCTCTGGTTTAAGTGTCCCACCCTGCCCCTTTAAGACTTACAAAAAGCACCCGCCAAAACAAAACAACGACCAGAAAAAAAAAAAAGAAAAAAATTTTTTTTAATTAAAAAAAAAAAAAAAAGAAAAAGTGGCCGCTCGTTTTTCTTTATTCTCCGGTGCCTGCCTCAGGCATCTGCTCACCGGTCTTGCTGCCCTGTTTCCCTAGTATTGGGGGCCCTATCCCTTTAAGACTTCCAAAAAGCGCTCGCCTAAACAAAACAAAACAAAAAAATGGTCACTCGCTTTTCTTATGTCCTCCGGCAGCCGGCCTTCAGTGCCCGCTCACCGTTCTTGCTGCCCTGTTTCCCTAGTATCCAGGGCCCCCTGGACACGTACTGTGTCTGCGCTCTGGCCCGGATGGCTGGGGCTCGGTGTTCGGCAGTCCTGTGCTCCGTCTCCCTCGAGCTCTGCCTATTCTTCTCCCGCCTGGAGCTGGGGGGAGGGGCGCTCGGCTCCTGCCGGGCCGGGGCTTGTATCTTACCCCCTTCGCGAGGCACTGGGTTCTCTCAGGTGCAGATGTGGTCTGGATATTGTCCTGTGTCCTCTGGTCTTTATTCTAGGAAGGGTTGTCTTTGTTATATTTTCATAGATGTATGTTGTTTTGGGAGGAGATTTCCGCTGCTCTACTCACGCCGCCATCTTCCGCCCCTCCCTGCAAATGTATTTCTTAAAGCAAAAGTCTGGGGGCACAGATCACTAAGAAAATAGCTGAGACATGCTTGTACGTTAATGTCCTCATACATAATCTATGCCATGTTTTTTAAAGGATGGAAGTCAAGTGTATCTGAAGTACTTTGCCCTCACATATCTTGTGGGGTGTTGACATCATTTTGGATTACAAGTAATGTGCACAGCTTGAGGTACAAAGCTTTTGGAACTGGAACCAGAATTGGACTCACTCATTAACTTTTTTGTTTTAAAGCTCAGTGACACAAGAGAATAATTCCTTTTTTAAATTTTATCATAGAGGCAAAAATATATATATTGTAATGATTTAGGGCTGGAATCTTGTATTTAATAATTGGCAAAAGAAAAAGAAGAAATTACAAAAACTACAAAATCTTTACTGTAATGGATTAGAAAGGGGAACTTTTTTTCATTCTTGAATCATTTTACCCTGTGTCATGTAGTGTAGATATGAAACGTACTTAGCTTGCTAAATCACATAACTGATTTAGTGGTGTTATATGTTAGTAGAGTTACTGTACAGCTTGCAAAAGTGATGGAATCTGTGAAGAATAGTAAACATGACTTCTTCTTGCCAAAAGTCCTCTTGGCAAGCCTTCTCTTGGCTTATTTTCTAAGTTTTATTATTGTTGGCATCATAACTACATTTGGATTAAATTTAATTTGCAATTTCTGCCAGAAAAACAATAAAACATTCACTGCAGAATATTTTAAGATCAGATCAGAAGTGAGGCAGGAGGGAGGGGCAGTTTCTCAGCTGCTCAGACCCTCATCCAAACTTTTGGAGAGGAAGAAATCTTACCAATGGTATGGTCTCTCTCTCCACCGCATCTTTTTTAATAATACTGCCTCATTTGTGAATAACCAGAGCAACCCTAGGCAAGCAGGACAGGCAGAACCTGTCTTTAGCTGCCTCACACTTGTCTTTCCAAGTTAGAATAGAAATGAAAGCAAGAGTGTCATGAGGGTTGGGCTGACGATTCTCCAGGAACTCGCTGCTGGCTGAGTGTGGCCTCTTGCGGGTACCACAGGCTGGCAGTGATTTGTCTGGAAAGGGTAAGGCAGCCCCTCCTTCCTACCTTGCATTCAAAGATAGGCCCTAACATAATGGACTCTAAGTCAAGCTAGTTCCCAGTTCATTTGGTGGGATCACTTATCTTGGTAAAGAATAAAATAAGAATACAGGTCTTCGCATAAGTTGTAGGGAATCTTCTCTTAAAGAGATGTGTGTATTAAACGGGCTTAGTGGGCACATTTCCACTGTTGCTTGTGAAGACTGGTATTATAACCCCATTATAACCAATAGCATTCATAAGTAACAGCTATTGTACTTGAAAATATACTACAAATACACAGGTGTCAAAGAAAATCCAAACCCTGGCTGCGTTACTTCATGAATTAAGTTTGTTGTATTGCATCAGAATCATGATCTCTTTAGGGATCAGTAAGAAGTGTTAGTAACTGTGACAAGCTGCCTGGGAAAAGCCAGGGAAACCCTTTGTTCTTACTGAAGGTGAGTAAACTCTGCTGCCACCAATCTCTCCTGGTTTAGAATGAGGTGACTACCGATTTGGCTGTGAACTCGGTGCGGTAGAATTTTTTAATGGGCTGAAAAGTAAACTTGGCCACTGATTGGCCTGCCTGCCTCCACAGTAACTTGTTCCTCTGTCGACATTTATTTCATTGAATCCACCTCTAATCTCAAACATGTTCTTCTGTGACAAAAGCTGCCTCTCAACAAGACCCATCAGTGACGCTTTGTCACAGTGCGCCCCTGACCACCAAAGAATTGTAGAATAATTGTAGATTAACAACTTGTTCTTACCTGACTGTATCTCAGAACTCTTGGGTTGCATGAAATGGGACTCAACTCCAGCTAAGCAAAAGAGAAGAATTTATTATAAAGATAGGGGCAGGGCTTTCCATCAAGAAATGCTTCTGGATTCCAGGATGAACCTGAACAAGGAATGGAAAAATGTCAGGAAAGCCAGGAAGTCAGCACTTCTTCGGTTCTGTTTTCTGTGTCCTTGACTAGAATGCAGAGTCTCTCTCTGAAGGCTGTGCAAGGACTTTGTTTACTGTGTTTTTCTGCTTTTATAAATTGGCTTCTGTACCTCTATATTCCTAGCACCTTAAGCAAGTCTTCGACATAAGAGTAAGTTCATACTGAGTGAGTTCGTGGGACACATTCTTACTTAAATTCACAGAAACAGCAGCAGCTTTGAAACCTTAATCTTCATGGTCCTCTCCAGCTGCTGAAATTCACTGGCTGCTCTGTGGCTTTATCTGCAGCTTGTCGTCAAGGTGCACATGAATGACAACAGCACGAAGTCATTGATGGTGGATGAGCGGCAGTTGGCCCGAGATGTCTTAGACAACCTTTTTGAGAAAACCCATTGTGACTGCAATGTAGACTGGTGTCTTTATGAAATATACTCAGAACTACAAATCGGTAAGTCCCATCCCCAGCAATAGGCTTGCTCTAAAAACCTGTGCATTTGATTTATTATGGGTTTGGATCTATTATGAAGAAGAGTTTGGTTCCAGGCTAGCAGGACTTCCCATATGTCACTTCCTTGATGTCAGTTTCAGGGCTTGCCTCTTCAATTCTCTGTGGTGAAGAGACTTAGGTGGTAGCAGGTGGCCAGACCTTAGGGAATACCATACACATTATTACCACCATTTCTCTAGGGAATGCATAAGGGAAAGAAAGTGACAGGACGATGCATTTTATTGCATGCTTCATAAGCTGAGTAGATTGTGGGAAGGCCTAATACCTCTTCAGTTTGCTTCTTTAAGCTACAGTATAACTCTGCCTCCTCTCAATGTTCACCCCCCTTCTTTCCCACTCACCTAACATTTGATACTTGGGTTGAAGAGGCTCAGCCCTGAAAAGCAAAGGACAGTTGGTAGAAATTGATGGATTTTAAAAAAGAAAAGCAGTTAAAGAAATACTCTGTTACTTGCCATTCATTATATCATTCACAGAACAATCATCTCACAGGACAGCTTGGGTAGATAAAGAATTGCCTATTCTAGAAGCTGGCAGTGAAACCTTTTTCTGGAGGAAATGGTCTACACTGAAATTAGCTCTTGAAGTTTGCTTCAGTTCTCTGAGTCAAATAGAGAAATGAAAGCCTTCCTATATGTTTAGGTTTGATTCAGACGGTCATACACTGATTTTAGAGCTTTAGAATTTTTGAGATTTTAGAGCACTCACCACATACCTCACAATCTCATTCAAAGGTGTTTAACTAATTATTGCCTGATTGGCCTCCCTACAGATAGGATGTGTACCTCTGTGGGACTATTTCAAGGCAAAAAAGCAAATATGACAGAAGTGCAGAGGTTGACCATTATCACTGTACTATAGGTTCACATGCCATGTGTTTCATGGGAAATAAGTTGAAAGCCTAACACCAAAATTAGCGTAAATAGGGATGTTACAATGTGACACATTGTGTAAGATTAGGTATTCCTAAAAACCAAGGAGATATATGAAGCACTGTGTTTAACTGAATTCTAGCTTATTTCTCTCTTGGAAACCCTGATGCTTTGGGTTTGAAAGAATGCTTTTTCTTGTTTCATCAGAAAGGTTTTTTGAGGACCATGAAAATGTTGTTGAAGTCTTATCAGATTGGACAAGAGACACGGAAAATAAAGTGTTATTTTTGGAGAAAGAGGAAAAATATGCTGTATTTAAAAACCCCCAGGTAGGATGACTTGTATATTATTAAATCATATAAAGTGTGGAGGATTGTGTTAATGCCACCTGTGTACTAACCACATCATTCATTATTTCATAAAATATCACAAATGTATTCCTTGCAAATAAATAAAAACTCAACTCAGGCCATATATAAACTAAAAGTCTCTTGAAGGATCCAGAAAGCAAAGAATTCATTGTGTTTCTTTTGATGAAGCACCCAGAACACACTTACCTGTTGACTGATCCTCTTCTTCTGTTCTGACTTCTGTTTGGCTACCTTAATCCAGTATACCCGGGTGCACTGAGTCATTAGCTTTTCCTATTTTTAGGATAGTCTTTGTTGTTCATATTTGGGGCTTATGATGCTGGCATAGCTAAAAGGGGCACCTGGAAAATGTGTAATTTATGGTGATTTTGTTCTACAAACAGTCTTCATAAGAAGAAGCACTGTTATCCATATTTGCAAAAGCTTCCTTCTGGTCATGTGCACAAAGATGTCACAGAAGAATAGGCCTTTTCCACCACTGATTCCAGCCAACTGTAATTGCATGCGGGTCACTAAGTCTTTTTAGGAAATTAAAGAATGTTAGACATGGATGAGATCCTTGAGCAGATCCACACACCTTTATATTTTACAGGTTGAAAAAAGCAAGTCATATAACACTAGAGGCAGAATTAGAAAGACACTCTAGATAGAGCACTTTTCATACAAGAAAGTGTGCTTTTCCCCATACTGGGCTTTTCTTTAGAGCCTTCTATAGGTTTTATGGTGGCTGACTGACAATGAAGCAATTAATGTTATTATTTGTGACAAATACCAAACAGTGAAAGTACAAAGTTTTCAGACCATAAGTAACTTCAATACCATGCCTTCATGAGTTAGGGTACCATCTAAGCTGCTATAACAAAGAGATGTGCTACATCAGTGGCTCCAACTAACTAGAAGATGATTCTCTCTCACAAACCAGTGAGACACTGGTGGTAGCTCTAGGAGGATGGCTTCCTTCTCTGGGTCCAAGGCAGCTTTTCCACCTGGCCATTTTCCAGTCCTTAAGATGGGAGAGAAGAGCAAGAAGAGTATACAGAACCAGATTTCTTTTTGGAAAGACCTGGAAATGGCACTTTACTGCTGCTTCCATCCCACTGGCCAGAATTTAGTTATATGGTGATACTGAGCTACAAGAGAAGCTGAGAAATGCAGTTTCCATCTGAACAACCACTTGCACAGCTAAAATTGGGGTTATATGCAGAGCCACCACTCTGCCCACTCATCCAGGAAGCATCTTCCATATTGAGTCTATAAAAATGGTACCCAGGAATTGTGTAATATGGTTATAGTACCATATAACTAAGAAGAGGAGGAAGAAACTGGGTATTAGTGGATAAATGCAGCTCACCATGGTGTCTGATGAATTAGTGCAAACATAACCACACTATGCATTTTACAAAGTGTGCCCCCATTTAGCCACCATGCACATCAAGTTATTAACAGTTTTCCAGCAGGTTCCTTCCTGCCTCTTCCCAGTCATTGGTCCCCATTGCAAAGGTGATCATGATTCTGACTTCTATGGCTTTAGTATCTACTATTTTTGAACTTTATATAAACTGAGATCATATCACAGAACTCTTTTGGGTTTAGCACTTTCACCCAGTTTTCATTCATGCTGTTGCATGGAGCAGTAGTATGTTCTTTTTCTCTGCCATCTACTATTCTGTGTGTGACTATACTAAAATATGTTTATCTGTTATATTATCCATGGATATTTAATTGTTTTCTTGTTTGGGGCTTTAACAAGTATTGCCATTGGGAACATTCTTGCACATGTCTTTTGTTGAACCTATGTAGACTTTTCTGTTGTCTGTATTACCTACAAGGGCAATTGCTACATCATAGGTTATGGACCCGGTTAGCTTTAGGAGATCCTGTCAAGCAGTTTTCCAAGGGATTCTGTGACTGGCCCTCCCAAGAGCATTTGTATGACAATTCCTATTGCTCCAGATTCTTCAGCCCCTGGTGTTGCCATTCTTTTTTTAACTTTAGCTATTAGTGGTATCTTCTGTGGTTTTAAGTTGAATTTTCCTATTGCCAATGACTTGACTACCTTTTCAAATGTTAATTATCTGTGTGAATATGCACTTTCTGAAGTGCCTATTCAAGGCCTCTGCGCTTGTGCTCAGCCTCTCACCTCGGGCTAAGAATCAACAAATGCCCTGAAGGGAAGCGTGGCTCTCCCATTTTCCATACACCTCTTGTGGTTCCTTTTCCTCTTCGATCTTGGCCTCTTGAGCCTGGATGCCTCTGCAGCCCTCCAAAATCTTCACACGTTTTTTTTTTTAATCCAGCTTTTCTAATTTATTGCTCTACATTAGGGGGATGCAGAAATCCTCCTGATGAATTCTTCTGGATAATATGGATATTAATTATTCTGGATAATGGGCAATATTTAATCTATAAATGTGATTAGAGACTTTCCTAAACTTTTCCTTGAGTTGATTCCCTCCTCTCATGAAATAGTGCAAATCTTTCCATTCTTGAGATTCCCATCTGACCTATTCTCAGAGTCTAAGGCATTTATTTGCAAAAGGGGAAAGGAGTTGACTGGATTTTTGCCACTGTTCCCTTTATCCCCCAAAAGTTTACTTGGGTTAAGAGGCTTGCCTCTGATTGCAAAGTGAAATTTCTAGAGATAAGGATAGTGACAGGGACTGACTTATATGAAGTTTTGTTGTTTCTCAATTTTTAAGGTGTTAAACAACAGAATTTATTTTCATGGAACTTTGTAACAAAAGCTACTTGTTACCAAATGCAGAGGGAATAAACTGATGATCCAGGGAAAGAGGGAAATTGCCAGAAACTATTTACTTAATACCTACTATATGCTAGGCCACAAACCTTGCATATATTATCTTTAATGTTTACACCTATGAGGACTAAGAGTGATATGTACTATTCCACCTTTACAGAGGAGAACACTGGGATCAAAGATAGAAAGGAGGCCTTTGCTTGACAGTAAGGTTGACCTTAATGAGCTTAAGACTGTGATTGAGAACACTGATAAGCAATTTCCATAGGTTGATTGTTCTGTTCAGAGCTCTCTAGACTATAGAAATGCTAGACAACATTGGTGAGACTTAGTGACCATGAAAGTCCTCAGCAAGACTAATTGAATACAGGTATCAATACAGTACCACACAAATGGGGTTGACTCAGAAGTTACTAAACTGGCTTAGTTTCCCACAGTGAAGAGACTGATCCCCAAAGGCCCTGATCAGGGAAGTCCAAATTCATTATTCTGCTGTCTCTATATCATGCAATGGCCTGGTCCAGGCCACTGTCCCTGGAGAACCAAGGGCTGCCTAACAGTCACCTTGTTATATGTGGTAAAGCACATCTTCTATGTCCTTAGGAAACAAGGATGCATGTTCTCATAGGTCTGTAGACGTAGATCCCATGGATTAGCATTTGCAGTTTGGTTGAGATAAGAGCTTATTTGGCCCAGAGTATCAGTTCTGAAAAATCAGTGAACTGCACAAAATTATGTACAATTTTATGCTCAAAATCCCAGAATTGAAATGTTTCATATGTAACAGGAGCCCTTTACAAATTACTTATTTCTGGGGATATATCTAGGGAAGAAGCCATAAAATAGTGGAAAAAGAGGTTTTGAGCTCAAATACTAGTGACAGCAGTAAGGATTTAGGGAACTAAATGGCTTCTGTAGCCACAAATAGAAGGCATCCGTTTCCTGTCATGCCTGGAAAAGTGACCTTGCTCACCTGGCTCCCAGGTGTCACTTGCTGACTCTGTGGCCTTGGCAGGCTTTCTGGCAGCACTTAATTTCAGCTTCTGCATTTGCTTGGTGATACCACTGCCCTTCCCACCTCACAGGATCAAACCCAGCAGAAAACCACTTGCTGCACTGTGAAGTTATGTTAAAAGCAAACTTCTGTGATCCCACCCGAAATTCAGTGATGACCTGTAATAAAGTCATCTATAATACATTTACGGAGAGAAACCAGTTCTGCAAATTAATGGGCCCAAAGGTGCTTAATTAAGAAGGAATTCCACCAGGATGACTGGTCTCTACTTTGGGAGGTAGATCACCCCAATTTAAAATGAGGAAAAATGAGAGTAATGAATTCTCCTACTGGTTGCTGGGAGCTCTTTGGGACAGTCATTGTTTTAGCTTCATGCCCAAGAGGCAGGAACCATGCCTGAGCCTGACTGTGGAACCTCAGTGAAGATCCAAGACTATAGGTAGTCCTTCTGAGCCATTACTGGAGACTGAGCAGAAAACAGGTTATGTTTATAAATTGCTATATAAATTCTTATATCCAGTCATCATAAGGCACTTAAGTGTTTAAAAATTACACAACTGGTTAAAACAATATAAAGACATTAAAAAAACATTAAAAGTTATATTGATATTAATTAAGCATAAAAAGTAAAAACTGGGGGGAGGGAACATCTCTTAATGTGATGAACAGATAGTCTTTTTTCCACCCACCCCCTGATTAGTTAGCAGGATAAAAATACCCTCTGGTATTAACATTAACCGTTCTTCTTGCTAGAATACTAAAGAATCTCTTTTTCAAAGGAGGTACTGGTAAAATCTATGAATATGAGCTTGCTTGCTTACCTAATTGCTTTTTCTTTCAATAACCTCTTTCATTTTTCTGCCTCTAAAAACCAGTATCTGTTGGTTTTATTTAAAGTTGAAAAATAAAGGAAATTTAAGTCATCCATAATCCCACATTCTAACAATAATCACTACTGCTATTTTAGGCAGTTTTCATCCCACCATTTGTTCTGTTTCTTAACCAAAATTTGGCGGTGGTCGTGGTTTACCGCTGGTGCACAATGAGGAGCAGAGAGAAGCATATCACGCGTGGAAGGGTCAGAATTGTTTTAGCTTCGCTCCCAAGAGGCAGGAACCATGTATGAAAAACCAGGAGAGTAATTACCTCGTGGTCTCTTCCCTCCCTTCCACTCCACCCTTCCCACCCCCCACCAGATGCCTCTCTGACCGTCCAGGACCAGGCTGGTGAAGGAAAGGCACAGGGTAATCACATCTGTGATCTCCAGTCTGGGCGACTGCTGCAAAGGCAAGCCCGACTTTGACTTCAGAGCCCTGGGAGCCTCTCAGGAGCCAGTGTGGGTGTGGACATGCGTTAGTGTTCGATGCACAGAAACGACCTCAGACTCCAGTGGCTGACAGCCATGACATTTCCCCTCACCTGGGCTGCAGGTCAGCTGTCCTTGGCTCCAGGATGTGAGGAGATTCGGTAGCTCCACGTGTCTCTTAGTGCCGGACTAGCAGTGACCTGTGACACATTCTCCCCAGGGGGAAAGGCAAGGGTGCTGGAGGATGGATGGATGCACAGTGCCACCACTCCTCTGGCCTCTGCTCAGCGTTGGGGTGCTATCCCTGCCACCCGTTCCGCTGTCCGGAGCCAGTCACGTGCCCAAGCCCAACACAAGGGGCGAGGAAGTGAGCTCCGCCCATCTAGGGGCGGGCGCTGCGCCCCGGTGTATAGACCCGGGAGGAAGGGGAGAGCTGGTCGTTCTGATGTGCCTTGGGTGTACGGCTCTAGCCAGACTGGCTGTTCACCAGTGTCCCGAGGACACCCAACATTTAACCACCTCTGTGCCAGTGCTTATGCGCCTCCTTCCGCCTGGAATGCCCTCCTTATGTCTTCTCCCTATCTGAATACTGAACATCTTTCAAGACCTCATTCAAACTTTGACCTCAACCATCTCAGCTCACAGTGATTTCTACCTCTCTGAAAATCTACAGAACTTGGCCCCTTTAGAATTTATGCAGTGTCGTCTGTAGTTTCCCCATCTATAGTTAGCCATCTATTTTTATGTATCTTCTCAATGTGATAGAAACACTCTTAACAGAGATACTTTGCATGTAAAGGGTACTCACAAATACGTATAATGGGCTGATAACTGCTTGATTTACTCTTTATTCCAAGAAGGTGAGATTTAAAAAGTAACAATCTGCTCTGTTATCTTCCTGTCCAGCGCCCTCACATCTTGCATTTTTAGAAGTTGTGGGAAAGGAGAGCAATCTGGGACTGAAAGTCTCATTTCCCATTTTAAAGTTCCCTTATGGTTCAGCTCAGATTGTCCAGTTTCCATCTGCAACGTGTAATGAATTAACTTCTGAGTTCGACTGCTTGCTACAGAGCAGCCCAAACTGAGCTGGCTGACAGGTGACAGGTGACGTTCTGAACCAAGGGCCATCAGTCCCTCCAAGGACTGCCCTCCCTGATCTCCAGCTCAGATTTATTTTGTGTTGGTGACTACTTGTAATTTTTTAAAACTGCAAGGGCCAATCACAACACAGAGTTGTCAGTTTGGCACAACAGTGTGGAAGCACTTCATGCTCCGAACTATACCCTTAACAGTGATCAAAAAGGGAAATTCTGTTATGTATATTTACAATAAAAAAAAAAGCGAGTGACCGGGGTCATTGGCCTGAATGCCTTTCTAAACTGTGAAGTGCTCATTTTATGAGGCTATCCTAAAGGGGCTGGATCTGCAGCTGTGTCTTTCTCTAAGATTCCTCTCACTTCTTCAGCTTCAGAATAACTTTTATTCCTTCTAAGTGATGGTGCTGCAATTGTGCTTTTGTTTTCATGAAAATGCAAAAAACATTTACAAAAACCCAAATGTCAAGCTTCTCTTGATAAGCCAGAATCTCTGTCCACAGGTCCTTGGGATGCTACATGGCATCCAGCAGCCAGAGCAGTTCCCCTTTTAGAGCCTGGGCTGGGCTGTCCCCTGACCCTAGGCTCTTGCCAGCGCATTGGTGTTCCCCATCTTCCAGCCCTGGCCATGTGTTCTAGGCTGTGGAATTTAACAGCTAAACGACCTCGTATCCTTGCTAGGGTTTTCTACCTTATATTGTTTCCTCATTGACTGGGCACTATGGGAAGAAGAGGGGTCTTACTTCAGCCTCAGTCTTGGGTGGTGAGCAGTTGGTGGGCAGTTACCATATGCAGTGGTTCCCAGGTAATTTCATGCAAGTTTGTGTCCTCTCTCCAGCAAGCCAACAAGTTCTTTGCAGTGCCTAACATGGTGGTGAACACTTACTGATCTGATCTTTTAATACTTTATTTAGAATTTTTACTTGGATAGCAAAGGAAAAAAAGAAAGCAAGGAACCAAGTGAAAAAATGAATGCTAAGAACAAGGAATGCTTACTTGAGGTAAGTTTAATTTTGCAGAGTAAAAGAAATGAGGATGTTCACTGTATCTATTTTTAAGTTATTTGCTTCTCAGAACAGTGAGAGATTGTGAGACATGCTGAAATTCTCACTTAGGGTTTGAAAATCAAATTACTACTAGCTATTTAGGTAATTAAGCTGGTTCTTTGAGTCAATTGTTAAAAAGTATGGCTTTCAACACATATAGTTATGCTTCATGAAGTTGTATTAGTAATTCTTGACGAAAAGACTTAGGAATCCCCATAAAACTCATCTCTTAACATTCCACAGATATCGTTATTTAAGAAGCAAGACGTAAGGATTTCCAAAACTTCTTTACAGTGAATTCTAGGGTGCTCTCCAGCAGCCAGGTGTGGTGGGAAGCATTAGAATTGGAGTTAGAGACATGGTAGAAGGTATGGGTCTGCCCCTGGAGACTCGTGAGTTAATGGGCAAGTCCAAGACCCTTGGTTTCCTGAATCGTATTGAATCATTACAGAAATCCAAGGAGCTAGAAGAAGCAGTATGTCGATGCCTGTACAAATGCTTATGATCACCACCACAGTGGTGGGCTCCCAGAGTTCATTTGGTGGTTGATTTTTGAAACCCCTAATTTACTTTTCACATAACTCTGCTAACAACTGGGGCTCTGTTCCCAGCACATAATGCAGATTAATATCAAGTCACAGGTCACAGATGGGCATGCTGGAGCCCCAGACAGGTTTTCTTTGACTCCCGACTATATGGTGACCTTTTCTTGAGTTCCTAGATTTGGGGCATCTTTGAAAACCCAAAACACCTGGTGATACATGGGCCCTCATTCCCTCTTGGTGCTGAAGAGCATCCTCGCCCGTTCACCAGGGCCTGCCCAGCGCCCTGCACAGGCTGCCCTCCTGCCTGCCCCTGCCCTGACCTCTTGCTGCCCTCCAAGATTCATGAAAACATGTTACTAGCTCTGGTTCCCGGGGCCAGGAGTACAGTGGGCATTTGCCAGGGAGGCCCAGAGGTGGGAATGGGGACATTCTCTCTGCATTTACCAAACAGACCCCAGGTTGCGCTGAGGGAGGGAAGGCACCAGGCATCCTCGGCAGCAGGCAGTGCAGAGCAGGCCAAGCAGTGGTGGAGACTGACAAACTGGGAAGGGTGGACTCCCACCACAGCCATTTGCTTCTAATCAGTGCTTACACATCAGCTGTCTGTACACCGGGGGCCTGTTATACCTTGATTTATACAATTGCCTGAGTAGTTCTTGGTATAAGACTTCAGCAGCATATTAAAAGCTGGATGTTGAAGAAAATACAAAGCATGCTATCCTATGAAAAAATCAGCATTATCCTGTTTCTAATTTGGGCCAAAAATCCAACTGAATTTAAGAGATCATTGACAAGGCAACTAATACTAGGTAAATTGGAAGGACACCAAGGCAAATGTGAACAAAAACGTATCCCAGCTCAACTACATATACATTTGTTGAAGGATGCAGAATTAAAACTTATTCTACATTGATGACATGGAATGAAAGAAGATCAAGACTTACAAAAAATAAAAGTTTGAGTATTTGAACTGGAAGGTAGAATAATATGCATTGCTTTTTAAAAGAAATGATTGAGAATTATATAATCCTAGGCAAGTTTTGACATTAAAAAATCTACACCTAGCAGATGTACTTTGTCACTCTCCTCTTTTGATACCATAGTATGAATAATTTATCTTCTTCATTAGTTGATAAGAAAACTCTCCCAAGAATAAATTAACTTATGTATATTGTGTACAGAATTATATATTCTAATTTTTCTATTTACTAGCAGTGAAATAGTAATTTTTTTTACTTACAGAAAAGTAATGTATTTTCTATTTACCACTTATATTAACAGTAATAGCCTTTCTTTAATGCTTATTTTTACAATATACCAAGATTGCACTCACAGCCTTCCTTATGAAGTTGGGCTGTTCGTGCTCCATTTCCAAGTAGAGGAACTGAGGTTTAGTAACTTGCCCAGGGTCACAAAGCTAAGTGGACGAGAAGCTGTGAAGGCTGACTCAGGAGCTGAGCCTCAACCCCAGCACATTCCTCCTTACAGCAAACAGCCTGCAGTGTGAGCGCATGCATTCAATCTGAGTTGTAGACAAAATGACTTTTAGCTTAAAGGCTAGTTTGCCACAGTTTGCTAAAATATGAACAGAAGTGTGTGTTTTTTTAATTTCCTGTGTTTTATATCACTGGAATCTCAATTTTCTAGGAAAGTTTCTGTGGAACATCCATCATTGTGCCAGAGTTGGAAGGAGCTCTTTATTTGAAAGAAGATGGAAAGAAATCGTGGAAAAGGCGCTATTTTCTTTTACGGGCTTCTGGAATTTATTATGTACCCAAAGGAAAGACTAAGGTCAGAAGTAAAAAAAAACACTTTAGCAAAAAAGCATTTTTTGAAAGTAGAACTAAAGAAATCCTCAGGTGGTGATTTAAATATACTCTTTCTCTGAGATTCATGTTACTACAAAGTTTATACAAATACCCCATTAGGACAGAATTATAGAAATCCTCTGGAATTCTTCCACAGTTCGCTTTTGAAGCTGAAGAGTTCTATCTTTTCTGAAGTCAGGTGTCAAAAATTAGAACAGAAGCACTTTTCTAGAGATTAATTTGTTACTTTCCATAGCTACTTCTGAGGATCCCCCCCACCCTCACCCCATCTTTACTCTCTTGTTCTATAGTCATTATAGAAAACTTCCTTTGTCTGGAATCATAGAGGTAAAAGTCTTGACAGATCTTCATTAAGATTTTAGCCCTTACACTCTGAATGTTTAAGTTGTTCTCTGAGATATACTATACATATTGCCTGCCTGGTTTAGCAGAGCATCTTAGACATTAATTAACCTTATTGATGATTTTGGATTAGGCCTCAAATCTACAAGCATATAGTAAATCACTCATCTTTGAAATGTAATTTTAACTCCCGTTCTATTAGCTTTTTCTAAGACCTTATTTTAGAGGTTTGGGGCATTTCCATCTTTTGTTACCTTTAAAAAGCTTTAGGGTATCTCTAGTGTACCTGGGGTCAGCTGAGACATTTTGCCTTTGCTGGTGAATCCAAGGCGCCACCAGATGGCATATTTACAAATTTCAGGTTTCTTCCAAGAAGGCTTGACCCCCACATTCCCGGGCAGGTGAAGTCATGGTGAATCTCTAGGTCTGCTCCCACGAAGCAGAAGTCTGCTATCTCTGCTGGAATTCAGAAGAGGCTTGTTTGCTAACTCTTGGTCTGTAGCAGCTACTGCTCCTACTTAGTCTCAGTAATCAGGGAAATAAATGTAAATTAAGCAGAGGAATATTCCCTCCCATGAGGTTGATAAAATTAACAACATTAATATCCAAATTTCAGCAGGAGTGGGTAAGATAAATGGGCACTCTTGTGCACAGAAGCTTGGAATATAAATTGGTACAGCCAAATTGGGGAACATCTTAGCAAAATCTATGCCAATATGAAATGGAATATCTATATACTTGTCAATCCCACAGAAATATTTACTCACATGCAATATTTTTTGCAGTAGCAAAATATTGAAATAACCTCCAGTTCCTATGTCTTGACATAGAAAGACCCCAAATATGATGTTTAGAAAAAGAACAAGTTCATGGACAGCATTTATAGTAAAATCTCCTTCATATTTTAAAAATTGTATCTGTATGTGGGTATGTCTAAACATACATATGTGTTTACCCAAAAACATTTGGAAGAACACCCCAAACTATTAATAGTGGGGTTAATTAACAGTGGTACCTCTGGAGAAAAGAGGAGTTAGAAAAAGAGGTAATGAAGGAAGATTCTCATTTTATTGTACATATATATATATATACACACACACACATTGTTTTTAAAATTAAGATGAAATGTTTTATTTTTCCAATTAAAAAATTAAAGCTTTGAAAATCCAGTAAAAAATAACTTAGAATAAAAAAGTGGACAACCACATAGAAAGGAATAATTGTGCACTGAGGTGTAGTGATTTTCCCTTTGCTCTTTAATCACTAATTAGGTGAAGAATTATAGAATGTGAGGGTGGAAAAAAGAATAATAGAGCAAATCTGTAACTGAAGTGTAACCAAATATGCAGATTAGAGGTTGCAGTCCTCACAGCCCATGTTACATATGGAAGAGATGTTTCTGTTTCCATAGCAACACCACCAGCACTAAAGGGAGAGCCTGAAGGGAATCTTTTTCTTTTTTTTTCCAGAAAGAAGTGCATGAAATGTGTACTAATTTACTAAGCATCAGTTTTACCTCTTATTGTTCAGCCTTAGGGAGCCTTTTTATTTTCATGTCCAATCATGAAATCCATCACAGGCTTAAGAGTGCCCAAAGCCAAAATGGAATTTCTGAGTAGGTGGTCAGACACCTTGTGTAGCTGCATCAGTCATGGTGTTTCAAGGTCACTCAGTTGGCTCTGACCTGGGAGCCCGTGTTGAGGTACTAGAACAATGTCATCTTTCGCTCTGTCTCTGGGCCTGTTGCAGGCTGTTTTGCCTCGCCTGTCCTCTTTTACCTCTTAATATGCAGGTTTGGCTTGTAGAAAACTCTCCATGGTAGATGCTGAAGTAGGTTACCTAAAATTCAGTATTTTTTTTACTAAAATGTAACCCTTATTTGTGCCATCAAGAACAACCTTGAAAAACTACTGTCAACTCAATTAAGGTTATTTTTTCCCTTCTCTTTCAGACATCTCGTGATCTGGCATGTTTCATACAGTTTGAAAATGTCAACATTTACTATGGGATTCAGTGTAAAATGAAATATAAAGCCCCCACTGACCACTGCTTTGTTTTAAAGGTATGTCATAAGAAGTCCTTGATTTAATTCATAAGCCACTTGAGTTAATAGTCCCTTTTAAGAAAAAATTGTTAAATATTATACAGTAAACCATCATTATATAACATAATACAAATGTTTATTTTAAACCAGAATAGGAAAGGGGAAAACATTTCTACCAGTTTGTATCACTTTCCCCAAGGCCTGTTTTCTGAGTCTAAAACTTTAATGAGAATCTGGGCTCCTTTATCCCTATTGAAAATGAAAGCTCTACATTTTTGAACCAACTTGGTTTACAATTTTACCTGTAAAACTGAGAAAATTTTTCAGTGTACTCTTTTTTTAATGGACTCGTATCCCACTGTAAGAAGTTTTTAGAAATTAAGGATGTGACATGACTTCCTAGAACAGAGAAAATTTAAAAAAATTTTCCAAAGTAGCATTACTGGGTCTTGAAACTTTTTAAGGTGTGTCTTATCAAAAGGCAGTATGGACGCTCAGGTGTATGGCAAGGTTTGCAGTAGCACCGTGTATCGGAAGGCTGGGCAGAAGTAACTTGCATCTGCCACATGTAACAACTGACTCCTAGAAATGGATTCAAGGAACTTACGCAGCTCTCCTGGCCGCGTGCCACTGCCTCAGACACCTCACATCCCTTGCCCTTCTCAGCCCCTCATCTCGCACCAGAGAGAGCAGATTTTAGTTTCACATGGCATGGTGCAAGGCTGCATGCAGAAATCCTTTCTGAGAGTCAGGGTTCCTCCTTTCCCACTGAGGATGGAAGTTTGTGGAGCAGGTGTTAAGGAGACCAGGTTCCTGTCAGGTTCCTTTGTAGGTCAGCTGCCCACACCGCCAGATGACCCCTGCCATCGTGTTTCCAGAAACTTATGCTGCTGGACTCGGGTGCATGTGCTTCTCAGCAAAGCCCTTTCTCCTGAGGAGGTGGTTCAAAGTCTTTGCTATAGGTTTACATTATTTCCACAAGTAAAGGGCAATACATTTATGTGTGTAGTAAACATATTTTTCGTCAAGGACATCATTGCAGCTTATCATGAACCCACTGTATCATTTCAGAAGCACCCATGCTAGTAAGGCTCCCCCCTGTTAGTCCAGGAGCTGGGCATTGCAATGTCCTCCATGTCTGAAGCATCGCCCACATCTGTAGGTAGGGAAAAGGTTTTGAACTGAGGCTCTGAAATGCTGGTTAGTCAAATGGCTGAATCAGAATCAGGTGAAGCTTGTTAGAAATACAGGTTACAGGGTCCTGGGCCCACTGAATCAAAATGTTTAAAGATGTGGCCCAGGAAGCTTTGTTTTTCCTAAGCACAGACAAGTTCTGTACTCCGAGGGCTACAGTATGCCCTAACTCTAAACACCAGCAGCCAGGACTTAGCTAGTGAAAAAATACCTTTCAGAGTGAACAAACAGAATGAAAATTGTCAGAAGGGAGTAGGGGTCTAAATCGCAGGTTAGGACCAGAGACCAGAACAGGGATAGAAAGACAAGATCTCAGGCCTAAAAGTTTCCAGGATAAGGATTTAGACACAGTGAGTAGAGCTGGAACTCGGTTTCTCGTGCTGACTCACAAGTCTGGAACTAGGTCCTTGAACTGTGAGTTACCTGACCTGGAACACAGGCTACCCTGGGCTGCACCGGATGGCAGTGCCAAGACCCATGGTATGGAACCAAACTTCTAATATTCAAACTTCTCATACCCAATGCTTGAGTCTTCAGGAGAGGGTTGGGGGCCCCCCATTGGGGAGAGGGCTCAGGTGAAGAAGAAAGCAGGCCTGATGGATCGAGGAATGAACAAGAGTCAGGAGCAACCCTAGTGGAACACTGGCCCTTTTATTCAGGATGTGATTGCTCTGTTCTCCCTGTGGCACTCTGCCCACTTCCTCATTCCTTCTGCAGCAGGTCGTTAGCTCAGGGTAGAGCATCTGTAAGAACCTTGTGAACTGTAACGTTCTGCAGGTGCTGTGTGTCCTACAAGAGCAGCTCTCCTTTTATTGTCAGGAACAATCACACCAATTGCAGAGGAGTCTGGCTAGGAACACCAAACCAGCATTTTTCCTTAACCCCTTTGCAATTAGGTTTTCTCAGTTAGGTTGGACACCCCTTGATGAGGTCCCAAGACAGGACTGGAGAATAAGCATGGTGACTTGCCCTGTGGTGTCCTGGGAGCCTAGAGGATTTCTGCATTATCACGGGAGCCAGAAAGGACTCTTGTGCCCACCATAGTTCATCTGAGAACCCTAAAATCTGAGAATTGCAGCAGACCATTGAGGTCATCAGATGCTTGCTCCTACTGTATGCATTTGTAGTACAAGTGTGGTATTAGGAAGCTGGTGAGACTCACCCCACTGATTTTGGAGAGAATGAACCAAGGTCTGTACATCTACCTCATCATCATAGAGGAGCCATTGTTCAAACTCAAGGTAAACAGTTCTTGCCTCTGCTTTATGCTCAGAAACCATTATGTTTAAGCAAATGACCCCATTGTACTCAATTTGGATGAATAACATACTTAAGAAACAGTGTATCGCTGTGTTAAGTGAATGTGTCTGTGCAGACAGTTGTTTTGTGCATTTCACAGCGAGCAGAGTGTGATTTCTAGTCTGCTCCTGGGAACCTGGCTCTCCCATGACATGCACTAAAAAGCAAACCAAAAAAATTGTAATATACTAAGCCCAAAGTAACAATGCCAACATCTTAAATTCTCAGGGAAAAAAACACCAGCAGCTGCTTTCTAAGAAGAGTTACGTTTCTGGAGAGACCCATGTTTGCCACTCCTGCATGACTTCGAGGATGGGAGAGCTGTTGTCATTTAGGGAGCTCTGTTTCTGGCTCTGAGAGACAAGGACTTCAGTTTGGCCAGTGAATTATATTGTTGGGAGGCAGTGCTGTAGGAATTGAGGAATGTCACATCCCATCCAGGGAATAAGTTCTCAGCTTAGTGTACTTTTCTCCAGTATGACCTTCCAGTGATTAATGTACCAAATCCTGTTTTGCTGTTGGGCCACATTGTCTGAGCTGATAGTTTCCATCTTAAGGACCTCCAAAGAGGATGCTTATTGGGGTAACATTGCAAAAATAAAATCTAACCTTCAGAATTCAGGAGGAAGCGTCACTCCAAAGACAGGGCAATGTGCAAGCAGCCTTTCAGAAGTGTCTGCTGCCATCTACCGGCCAGAGTGGGAAACTACAGGCAACGTTCAGAGGCCCAAGGTCGCTGTCACCTTTGGGGGAGGGGAACTTGTGGTCCCTCCTGAACAGGAACTGACTTCATGTGATGTGGACGCAAGTTCTGAGAGTTGGGGGACCTAAATAAAGGGAATGGTCTATATAAGATAAAAGTATAAAGGTAGACCTTCTTTAATCGGCTCAAAGGCCAAAAGAAGGAATTCTTTATAATTTCTGCCTTTTTCTGGAATTTTGGCTTTGTGTGTGTGTGTATTTATTTATTTATATGTTAACATTTATATATTTAATATAAGTGAAGATATTCTAGGTAGTGTGACAAGATCCCAAGCTTCCAGTGGACCACAGGGTAAAATGGGTAGAAATCTCTCAGCCTCAGCTTTCTCATTTGTAAAGCCAAAAATTATTCACTTCTCATCAAGCTTTTGGAGGCTTATAGGGGTCTTGTCTTTGCCCACAAAGACAGTAAGACCACCCACTCTTGCTGGCTGGGTCATTAGAAAGACCAGCAGGGTGATGAGTCCAGATGCTGCTTCCCAGATTCAAACTGAAGGTCAAAGACACAATGCCCTCGGCCTACATCAACTTTGCAAATAGCCATTAAGAGAAGGTCCATGATTCAGCTGAAAGAAAAAGTGAGGTGGGCAGTCTGTAAGGCACCCTAAGAGGAATGGACAGCCTCTCTCCTTTCCTGCCCCACGGAAGAGGGCTTCCTGCTCTCCGGGCTTCCCTTCCACTTTCAGCACTGCTGCCCATCCGTGCCCATCCTAGCGGGATTAGTGAACTCGTCTGAGCAATGGAGGGAGAAGAAGAGGTCTCACACACTTGCACACACACACACACACACACACACACACACACACACACACACACACAGTGGTTATGGTTGGTAATTATTTTTCTGTGTCATCAGACTCATTAAAAATTACAAGGACCCATGAAAATTCGCATGGCACCGGCACATATCTGAGAACCTAGATTTGGTTGCCTGTCCCTCACCTTATGGCCACAAGACTTCTGCCTGGAAAGGAAATCTTACATTTGTTTATTTCCTTCAACTGCTATTTCTATCTCTGGACTGGAATACTGACCATGCCCCGGCCATGGGCTAAACACTTGAAGGCCTCAGCAGTGAGTGGCAGATGTGCTTCCCACCCTCCCAGAGCACAGAGTCCATCAGAGAAACAGACATAAAACAGAAACTTCAAGGGCAATGGGGATTCAGAAAGATGAGAGCAATGGTGATCTATATGATCAGAGCCCTGTGTGTCTCTTTCCCCACCATGCCTGCCCATTTCACTGTACTCTTGGACTGTGAGCTCCTGGAAGGCCTGATGGTCCCTAGTGCAGCACCTCAAGCCATCGCCACTTGAGAATAGACAGAAATATTCCTTCATGGACCATGATCCAGAAACCAGAATTGCTCACTGGGTATGTTGGATATTAAGGCAACAGTTAAGAAAGAGTAAAACTCTGAATTCCTGGTAGCAGAAAAAACACTAGGACTGACTGGGAGTCACAAAAGCATTAATTCTGTGACGTAAGAATGATATCAGGGATGTTCTCTTATCTGGTAAATGAAGAAATGACTCATATTTTGTGGGGATGGAGACAGGATAGATGGGAAGGCTTTCAAAAGTAAAAAAAGCAGAAATGAAAATACTGACAATCTAGTATGAAGTGTTTATGACATATTATGTCACAGACTTAATTCCTCTCAAAATTTAGTCCATTTTTCAAGTGCATACCCCTTTTCCTAATCTTAAAATTGCTACCAGTAACTTTTGCCACTGTCTGAGGAAATGGCATACGTTGTTGGTGTTTTCAAAATGTATTGAAAGGTGCCAATAAGTGAAGATTTTATAAATGGTCTTTACATGGCTTTTTTTCTAGCATCCCCAAATCCAGAAGGAGTCCCAGTATATCAAATATCTGTGCTGTGATGATGCAAGAACTCTAAACCAGTGGGTCACTGGAATAAGGATCGCCAAGGTGAGAGAACATAGGGACCCACCCCTTGCTGACTTTGCTAACCGGTTTCTGACTGTGCTGCTGTGGAACAGCTGACCCACTCCTTTTTTTATTATTAAGTTATCATTGATACACAATCTTATGAAGGTCTCACTTGAGCAACATTGTGGTTTCAACATTCACCCATATTATCAAGTCCCCTCCCATACCCCACTGCAGTCACTGTCCATCAGTGTGGTAAGATGCTATGGAGTCATTAATTGACAGCTGACCCAGTCTTATGGATCAATGCCAGTAAAGGGTCACTGCCACAGACATTATCTCTTATTTGCCTTTTGGATTTTTTTAACAGGGGAGAGTGGTAGAAACTTGGGCCTCTCCAGTGACTACTCTTGCATGCGACTTCTCAGATACTTACTCATGGAAAGCTTTGCAAGTATAGTGCGTAATGAAGAAACATGAGGTGTCATCTTTGGTACAGTTATATAAAGACTTACGTGATGAGGACTGTATAGCTAAAGCTTTCCTCTAACATCTAGATAAAAGTATTAACTGCTGCTGGAAGATCCTTTTCACATGAAAAACAATTTGTGGATTTTTAATCGAAATACTTACAGTAAAAAAAAAAAGTCTCCGGAAAGGAGTAAAAAGAGTGGTAGAGAAGTGCTTCCCCGCCCCCCCCAATATGTGTACTGCAATTGAGTGCAGAACTTCGGATAAATGGATTACTGTGCTGCTTCTTCTGTGTTCCCTCCGCAGTATGGAAAGACCCTTTATGATAACTATCAGCGGGCGATGGCCAGGGCTGGCCTTGCCTCCCGGTGGACAAACCTGGGCACTGTCAACACAGGTCCCCCAGCGCCACCTCCTACAGGTACTGTGACCAGAAATTCTGACACCTGTTCAAAGTTCATGTACAAACCTGTCCAACACACCGTGTAAAAACAGAACTTTGTAGACACTGTACAGAATATATTTCCCTTCTGATGGTCGGGCTCCAGACTCCCCCATATACACCTGTGTCTGCTTCTTTATAAGCCAGTTTTAGCAAAGTGTTGACTCTTTGGTGGGAGGCTGGTGGATAAGATGGTGATCTCCAGTTTCGGGCGAGCTGGTAGGTAGCTTTTCCTCAGAGAGCAATGTTCCATTTGTCCAGAGCTCCATCAGCACCCAGCAGACTGCCCACAACAATGACAAGATCACCACCCAGGCATTTTGCCTCAGTGACATCATGGCTAGAGCCTTCTGCCCAGTCGTGGACCCCACGGGCTCATGTGACAGAGACATTCCGACGGCTTGGAGACACCAAGGGTTTCAGGATTTCTGTCCCAGGAACCCAGGACAAAGACCAGACAGAGGCTTTCTTTTTTCTTTCCTATTTCTTTCTTTATAGACATGCTTTACTGTGTCATTCTTCTCCTTTCTCTCCTTTTTCTTTTCTTTTCCCCAGTCCTTCAAAGCCCAAGCACCAGCATTCCTCAGGGACTTCACAGATGCTGCTCCATCAGTTTATGATGTTCATGTGGCTATAATTCTTACCTGTCCTCGGGTCTCAAAGGAACTATCTTTTGTAGGTCAGTCATAATTAATAATCTGTGCAATTATTAGTTTACATCTGTTCCCTCCTAAGGAAATCATGAGGTCCAGGACTGTTTTTAGGTGTCATGACTTCCCCAGCTTGGAGCACAATGCCTGGCAGACAATAGGTGTTTGGCTTAGAATTTGAGGACAGTTGAGACACAAATGAAAAAATGAATTAATACCTTGTAGGGTGTCTCTGAGGATAAAATAAAATAATGAATACTCTTAATACTAAATGCTCAATAAATTTAGTTCCATTTTTTCCTGAATGATTTGCTCAAAACCAACTTTTTAAAAACACCAT
Source organism: Manis pentadactyla (assembly GCF_030020395.1). Lineage (NCBI taxonomy): Eukaryota > Metazoa > Chordata > Mammalia > Pholidota > Manidae > Manis > Manis pentadactyla. Next base: position 104,876,016 of record NC_080021.1, read on the forward strand.
TGCAGCAGTCAGATGAGATTTACATTGATTAAAAGGGGATCTTACCCATAGTGGCACATCCCATATATATGGTCAATTAACCCATTTTGGTGCTGTTGTTGTCTTGTTTGTCAAAAATTCTTAGATTCTGCCGTAGACACCAGCCCTTCAGAGAACAAAGGTGCAGAGATTTTAAAATAAACACACCACTTCACCTTCTCTTTGAAAGTGGCTTCACCTCCTTCTAAGCTAATCTTCAGGTACTTGCATGCTAATCACTAATGGAGCTCTTTAGAGCTGAAAATCCCAGACAACAGGTCCTTGTGGCAGTAAATTCTAAAGCATAAACTGAAACAAAGTGTAAGTTCAGGATTTTTTTCCCCTTTAGTTGCTCACTGAGGCATTTTATTTTTAATTTTTTAATTGAAGTATAGTTGATATATAATCTTATATTAGTTTCAAGTTTACTTTGTGTATGACGTTAGGCAGTAACACAGTGGTTCAACAGTTACTCATATTATTAAATCCTCACCCCAACTAGTCCAGTCACTATCTGTCGACAAAGGACGATGTTACAGAATCACTGAGTATATTTCTCCATGCTGCACTACTATCCCCGTGAACTTACGTTGTACTTGAGAATTGTTGTGCCCCTTTATTCCCCTCAACCTCCCTCCCTCCCCCAACCCCAACCCCTTTCCCTTGGTAACCACTACTCACTTCTCAGTGTCTATGAGTCTACTGCTGTTTTGTTCATTCTGTTTTGCTTTTTTTTTTTTTAATTTTATTTTGGTATCATTAATCTACAATTACATGAAGGACATTATGTTTACTAGGCTCCCCCTTCATCAAGTCCCCCCCACATCCCCGTTCACAGTCACTGTCCATCAACATAGTAAGATGCTGTAAGATCACTACTTGTCTTCTCTGTGTTGCGCAGCCCTCCCTGTGCCCCCCCACGCACTATATATGCTAATCATAATGCCCTCTTTCTTTTTCCCCGCCCTTATCCCTCCCTTCCCACCAATCCTCCCCAGTCCCTTTCCCTTTGGGAACTATTAGTCCATTCTTGGGTTCTGTGCTTCTGCTGTTTTGTTCCTTCAGTTTTCCTTTGTTCTTATACTCCACATATGAGTGAAATCATTTGGTACTTGTCCTTCTCCACCTGGCTTGTTTCACTGAGTGTAATACCCTCTAGCTCCATCCATGTTGTTGCAAATGGTAGGATCTGTTTTTTTCTTATGGCTGCATAATATTCCATTGTGTATATGTACCACATCTTCTTAATCCATTCATCTACTGATGGACATTTAGGTTGCTTCCATATCTTGGCTATTGTAAATAGTGCAGCGATAAACATAGGGGTGCATCTGTCTTTTGCAAACTGGAGTGCTGCATTCTTGGGGTAAATTCCTAGAAGTGGAATTCCTGGGTCAAATGGTATTTCTATTTTGAGCATTTTGAGGAACCTCCATACTGCTTTCCATAATGGTTGAACTAATTTACATTCCCACCAGCAGTGTAGGAGGGTTCCCCTTTTTCCACAACCTCGCCAACATTTGTTGTTGTTTGTCTTTTGGATGGTAGCCATTCTTACTGGTGTGAGATGATATCTCATTGTGGTTTTAATTTGCATTTCTCTGATGACAAGCGATGTGGAGCATCTTTTCATGTGTCTATTGGCCATCTGAATTTCTTCCTTAGAGAACTGTCTATTCAGCTCCTCTGCCCATTTTTTAATTGGATTATTTGCTTTTTGTTTGTTGAGGTGTGTGAGCTCTTTATATATTTTGGATGTCAACACTTTATCGGATCTGTCATTTACGAATATATTCTCCCATACTGTAGGATACCTTTTTGTTCTGGTGAGGGTGTCCTTTGCTATATAAGAGTTTTTTAGTTTGATGTAGTCCCACTTGTTCGTTTTTTATTTTGTTTCCCTTGGCCGAGGAGATGTGTCCAGGAAAAAAGTGCTCATACTTTTGTTCAAGAGATTCTTGCTTATGTTTTCTTCTAAGTTTTATGGTTTCATGACTTACATTCAGGTCTTTGATCCATTTTGAGCTTACTTTTGTGTATGATGTTAGGCAGTAGTCCAGTTTCATTCTCTTGCATGCAGCTGTCCAGTTTTCCCAGCCCCACCACTGAGGCATTTCATCAAAGAGAAGGGTGTTTTCACACACATCCACAAATGCACTTGATGACCGTGATCACCTCTTAGCAACAATGACCTGCCTGAATTGATGCCATGTTTTAAATTCAGTTCTTGCCCTGTGTTACTACCGAGCCTCTCTGTTCACCTGAACTTGTGGCCCAAAATTAGCAGGGTTTTCTGAAAATGTTGAAGGGACCCACATCTGGCCAAGGGACCCAAAAGAAATCAAACCACATGTTACTTCCAACACCCCTCCTCCCAAAGAAACAGTGAAGGTGAACTTCAAGAATAGTGTTGAAAAAAAAAAAGTTCCTTAGGGTCAGAGGAGTTACTAGCTGACTGCACTTCCTTGAACCTCAGGTTGTTTGGGGCATGAATCAGGGAGCCCCTTTCTTCACCTGAGTCACTGGCCTGTAGTGGGGTTCCCTCCCGGAATGGATTCCCCAGACCACGGACCCTCAGCTGCAGCTGAGGTGAACAGGAGCTAGCACCTGTCCCCCTCCACCCCCAGAGGACACACTGTGCTGTCCCTGGACAGAGGCTGGAGGCAGCGACCTCAGTCCCCTTCTGCCTGATGCCTCCTTGACTTTAGCTGGCAGCTTGTTTCTGGGAAGCCAAACTCCCTTCCTGCCTACCTCCTCCCCTCACCTTCTCATGCCCCTCCCCTTACACAGCTGAGCCACAGCTCCGGAGAAATGTGACCACTTGGTTATGACATTTTCCACTTTCTCTCCATACAGATTTTTCATTTTTTACTTAATAATTTGTAGATCCTTTAAGACTGTGTACACATCTTATTCCTCATCAAACTTTCTTTTCTTCTTGATCTCCTGCAGTCCTTAACCTCCTCCTTTGAGTTGTTAGGTAGATGAAAGGTTTCTCAAAATACTGGGAAAATATTTGGAGAAGTAAATAGTCATTTCATAAATATCTGACAGAAAAGCTGGCATGGAGCACAGCTAAAAAAATCTCTGAGTTCACTCAGTGAAGAGAAGGGAGAAATAGCCACACACACAGGCAACCCTCCCCAGAATGTTCTCTTAGGAGCCAGAGATCAACATATACCTTCTTCTATCTGATTCTTCAAAGCTGTGAAACCTCAGTCACACTTCTGTGGAAAAGTGCAAATAAAAAAGCATGAAAATGAAATAAATACATATCAGGACTTTCTAGAATAAAATTTAATTCTGGGGTATATCAGGAGTCTGCACATTTTTGCTCAGTGCTCTTTGTCTGTTGTTGTGCCCAAAGTACTTTTTTGTTGCAGGTAATGTCCAAAATGTACAAGGCATGGTATGAAACCAAAAACATACATTTCAGGAAACTCTTCAACAGGAGTTTTCTTTTTAAAAGAGGTTTTCAAGGTTTATTCTCCAGTTATCAAAAGGTTTTTAAAAGCAGAACATACTCTTGTCTAGGCCCCCAGTTAATCCAGATTTCACGGCTTGTATGAAGCACTGGCTTGCCCCAGCCTTTTGCAGACTCTTACAAAGTAATGCCACAGAACTTCAGGGTTTTCATAAGGCCTATGTACCTGTGCATCCTTTTCTTTTGCTTTGCTGATATAAACTGCTTCATATTTTCAGATTAACTTTGAAGAATGTTGAAAATGGCTTGCCTACTCTTGTTTCTCTTCCTCCCTCGCAGGACTCAAGACAGACACCAGCCACGCCAATGGTCAGATTCCCCAAGCTGCACATCCCATGAGCTCTGTTGTTGAGGAAGCCCAGACACAGGCTGAACTAATGAGGGTAAGCCCAGAGTGACTGACAGGGCCTGGCAGCTTCACCTGTACGTCCACAGTCCAAACCATTACCAGGGTCCTAATGACTGCTTTTAAAAAGAGAAAAGGGAGTTCCAACTACGAAGTTACTAGAATTTCATTTAGATAATTGTTTTGTATTTTTTCTCTTAAAGTTACATAAGCTAGAAGGGAAAGCTAAACCCAACTATTATCACACTGCTTCAGGAAAGTGTGAGAATTTTTTTTCAATGCTAAGGATTGGTAAATATTTTTAATTTAGCTACATTTACTTTGACTAAAGCGATTTTCTCCGTGTAGTCAAGTGGTTTTAGCACTCTCTGAAAATGGCACCAGTCTTAAGCCCTTGGGATTTTTACTTATTTTTTTCTGAATAAATTAGAGCAACCAGTTAGTCAGAAGCCCAATAGTAAATGCTAAGTGGAGCCCAAAACCAGACTAGCAGACTACCAACAAGGTTCTACTCTAAAGTATGTATTTCATAGTTTTCCTTTAATGTTACCTTAGGATGATAGAGAAGAAAACACATTTTAAAATAATAGCCAAATTGGTATAACAACAACTGGGTTTTATTTTAGAGATTAATGATGATTCATTTAAATCCAGCTAAAAGTTGTAATTTGGTTACTAATCCAATTGGTAACATCTCAACTGACTATACAAATTCTTTGATTATTTCCCATGTGTGATTCAAAACAATCTTAAACAATTGTACCTTTGGTAATTTTTCACTTCATTCCCCCTCCTGCATTTCATCCATCAGCCAGTGGTAGAAACAATTAAATCTTGTAATTATTGAACTGCTTATAATTTTAATTTTTGAAAACCATTGTGTCTCTAATCCTCTTTTTAGCTTCTCAAGTCTGACAGTCTTACCATGCAGTGTGCTTCTAGCTATTATTTTCATGTTTTTATAATACCAACTAAAAAGAAACATTTTTAAATGCTGAAAGGAATAAAAGGATCCCAGAATAGTAGTCACTTAACTATGTGTGAACACCAATTCCCAAATTGCCTGCTCACAAATTTTTAAAAATATACCACCAGTTAATTTATCATGCTAAGCAAATAAACTAAATAAAACAGAAAGTCAATCATCAGGTACTTTGTTAGAAAAAAAACCTCTAAAGAAAATGAAAGCCTGATAAAATGTAAATTGCAATGATAATTACCCTAAAACAGGGATTCAGTTTTCAATTTAACTACCTGAAATTCCTGGAGAGGTTGCATTATACAAATATAATGTGTTATTATCTATTCCACTGTTAGTAAACGACTGTGCCTCTGTTAGCCTTTAGCCAAGTTTGGTGTTCTGGTGTCTACCAATAGCACATGCATCCTGATTTTATTTTTCAGGATCCACTTGCACATTTATCTCATTTTATCTCATCATAACCTTGAGACATAGAATAGAGCTTATGATGTTTGTTTTATGTCTGATTGGCCAGCTGACTTTCTCAGTTAAGAAAAGGTAAATCTAAGACTACAGACCAGGTGTTCAGATTTATGGCCCACCCACCACCTCCCTAGAAGCTGTTATACCAGAGGAATCAGAGCATATAATTGGCTCCTCTCTTGTAGCCCACTGTCCTGGGAAAAGGCAGGTTTGTTCTCAGCACTCAAGCAAGTTAACACTGACACAAGAACAGGCAGCTCAGTTCTTTGCCAAGAGAGATGCACAAAGGTTACCTGTAGCCCAGAGAGAACTGTATCCATTTTCTTTGTCCCTTCCATCTTTTTTCTGCTAATCAAAGTAGGACATTTAAGCCAAGAGATCTGGGGAAGGCTTTGGGAAGCTCCTTGTCCACCTCTGCCACTGGAGGTGTGGTATGGGAGCAACATTTTACAAAACACCTGCTTCTGACAGGTGAGCTTCACAACCAGCTGAATTCAGACCAAAAAAAAATATTGTGGCTGAATATGCTCATGACCCTGGCGGCTTTGTAAGGTTTTAGGTTAGGAAAGAAAATAGAGGAGGCGCGGCTCGACATTAACACAGACTTATTGGAGATAAACCTGCAGACGCTGTCTCCAGCAAAGGGCTGAGGCCCCCATCCATGGAGGGAGGAGATATTTTGGGAGGCAGGAAATTTTGCGGTTACTGTTGGGGTTGCTTTTGTGGTTGGGTTGATAGGGGCCAAGCAAGGTATTCTCATGGCTTGAGCTCAGGGAGGAAATTTCCATTCTTCTCAAAATGGAGACGGTGTTAAGATGGTGGATCTCATGCTAACAGGCTTTGCTTGGGAACCAAGGTTGTTGAGTGGGAATTCCAGAAGAGCCATTTTGCTTCCACTGTGAGTTGCATTAGGCTGACTGTAGGGTAAATAAAGACAGACGTGACCCAACAAGCAGCTAAATGAGTCCCACTAACGATATCAGTAAACTGTGGTCTAAAGCCCATTGGGAGCAGATAAATGTATAATCTAAATATAACAACTACCTCCTCAAATAGGGCAGAGTCTTCCATTTGTAGAAGAAGACATGGAAGATAGTGCCAGGTAATAATGTTAACTAAAAATATGAGTATTGGTAATAACGGTAAAGGCCACATGGAGTCATTCTCCTATCCCAGAGCAGAGATGAGCTAGCTGGTCTCCCTAAAGTCTCTGGGACTGAGGGAATGGAGGCTCCCCAGGGGGCAGACGCTGCCTCCATCCCTCAGCTGTCACCTGTCAATGGAAATGCCATCTCCATGGTGGCCATGTTGTCAAGAGTAATACGGTTATTGCTTTAAGGACAAGAAGCCAGCCCATGGCACCCACGACCCAGGAGCGCCCCGGGACCATCACCTTCCCAAGTCCAGCCTGCCGCCGCCACCCCCTGTGCGCCGGTCTTCGGACACGGGCGGCAGCCCTGTGATCCCCGCCAAGGCCAAGCCCCCCTGCGGCTTCCCGGCCCCGCCCGACGCCCTCCTGCTGCTGCCGCCGCCACCGCCACCGCCTCTAGGGAACGACCAGCTCCCTCCACCTCCCCCTGATTTTATCGAGGCGCCCCCAGATTTCGTGCCCCCGCCTCCACCATCCTTTGCGGGGGACCCAGGGTCCGCGTTACCGCCGCCGCCTCCGCCGCCCCCCGCCCTCACCCCTGAAGCCACGAGGCCCCTCACTGCCGCCAGGAGGCCTCCGGTTCCTCCAAAGAGGCAAGAGAACCCGGGACCACCCTGTGTGGGAGGAAGCGGGGAGCAGGATTTCATGTCAGATCTCATGAAGGCACTGCAGAAGAAGAGAGGCAACATCTCTGTGTGATCAGTGTAATCATGTCTTACTTCAAGTGCATTTTTGCTACTTTATTTTCTTGATACCTTGTTCATTTTAGACAAAATATTTAAGAATTCAGATTAGAAATTATGTAAACCGCCACACTGTGGCTCAGGTACATTCATAATCATTAACTGAACACAGAATTGACAATATCTGCCTAAATGTATCTTTCCTATGTGTTTCCACTTCAGTAGGAATTATCTTCCCAGTTAACTAAAATGATGTTTTATGTTCACTAATTTTATTATGCTTGGAAGCAATTAACAAAAGTTTTTCAAAGGGAAGTTCCTGAAGATGGTATTTCTAAAAAGATCAGTGTCAAGATGTCATTGTCACCAAATTATTTAATAAACATAATGGAAGTCCAATCAAAATCCTGTTACGAATTTTTTTTGAATAAACATAGAATCTAGGAAAATAAAATAATTTTTTTAAAAAGAGAAATGGTTCCTCTGAGATCGGGAACAAGACAGGGATGTCCACTCTCCCCACTGTTATTCAACTTGGTACTGCAGGTCCTAGCCACGGCAATCAGACAAAACAAAGAAATACAAGGAATCCAGATTGCTAAAGAAGAAGTCAAATTGTCACTGTTTGCAGATGACATGATATTGTACATAAAAAACCCTAAAGACTCCACTCCAAAACTACGAGAACTAATATAGGAATTCAGCAAAGTTGCATGATACAAAATTAACACACAGAAATCTGTGGCTTTCCTATACACTAACAATGAACTAATAGAAAGAGAAATCAGGAAAACAATACCATTCACAATAGCATCAAAAAGAATAAAATACCTAGGAATAAACCTAACCAAGGAAGTGAAAGACCTATACCCTGAAAACTACAAGACACTCTTTTTTTTTTTCTGAGGGCCTCTCTCATATTTATTGATCAAATGGTTGTTAACAACAATAAAATTCTGTATAGGGGAGTCAATGCTCAATGCACAATCATTAATCCACCCCAAGCCTAATTTTCATCAGTCTCCAATCTTCTGAAGCATAACGAACAAGTTCTTACATAGTGAATAAGTTACATGGTGAACAGTACAAGGGCAGTCATCACAGAAACTTTTGGTTTTGCTCATACATTATGAACTATAAACAGTCAGTTCAAATATGAATACTCATTTGGTTTTTATACTTGATTTATATGTGGATACCACATTTCTCTCTTTATTATTATTATTTTCAATAAAATGCTGAAGTGGTAGGTAGATACAAGATAAAGGTAGAAAACATAGTTTAGTGTTGTAAGAGAGAAAATGTAGATGATCAGGTGTGTGCCTGTAGACTATGTGTTAATCCAAGCTAGACAAGGGCAATAAAACATCCACGGATGCAGAAGACTTCTCTCAGAATGGGGGGGTGAGAGCCTCTGTTAATCCCCAATTTCTCACCTGATGGCCCCCCTGCAACTGTGCCTGTCTTAGGTTGTTCCTCCCTTGAGGAATCTTACCTGTCTCTGGCTAACCAGTCATCTTCCAGGGCCATACAGGGAAATGTAAAGTTGGTAAGTGAGAGAGAAGCCTTATTGTTTGAAAAGGTTAGCTTTTTACTTCTTTACATATTTATGCCCTGTGGCTTCTATGCCCAGCATTTATCTTGAGGTATCTTTACCACTTGGAAGAATTATGATACTCGGTAAATTTGATATGAGGCACGAATTCTATTTAAGGGTTGTAATTAGGAAGGAAGAAGAAAAGCTATAGAAGTAGCAGGCGGAAGAAAACATGGGAAGATTGATTATTTCTTTGACATATCTTCTTGTAGAGTAACTTCAGCATGTATAGGTTTTAAACTACTAATTAAATTGCGCACACACATTAACATAATAGGAGTATAGTTACGTAACCAAGGCATACCTGTAATTACCAGCCATCTCCAGTGAAACCAAGAAAACCAGTTAGGCACCTTAGGCATTTGTGAAAACTTATCTATGATACGGTGGATATTGTCCAAGTGAGCTTGAACAGTCTGAGAGAAATCAGACAAATTAAAACAACCCATTCCTGGGGACTGTTCACATCCCATATGTTCTTTTAACAGTAAATAGTCTGTAGTTGTAAGATTTTGGAGCGCTACAATTTGCACTTCTCTTAATTCTTGTTTGAGTTCCAACAGTATAGATCCAGTCAAATTTGTTGTTTTACTGTATGCACAGGCCAGCTTAGATATCTCCTTCTTCATTCCCATGGCAAGTCCAGGAACCGGTGGGATGAGTGCATCTACAGCTGTAGCAGTGCGTGGATCTTTGTTGGGGTTTTTTGATGATCATCTTCTGGCATGAGTCTTCCAGAATGCTGATGTTGGAAGTTCTTTTTAATATCGTATCTTAGTTCATTTTTGGGGTAGCCCAATTAGGCTTTGATCTTCTGTATTAACGCAAACAGACCCTTTGCCTACACTTTTATATGCCCTTTATACAATTGTGTAGAACTCATTGGAGGTTACCACACAGGAACTGCCTTTTTTTCTTTTTTCTTTTTTTTGGTATCACTAATCTACACTTACATGACGAATATTATGTTTACTAGGCTCTCCCCTATACCAGGTCCCCCCTATAAACCCCTTTACAGTCACTGTCCATCAGCATAGCAAAATGTTGTAGAACCCCTACTTGCCTTCTCTGTGTTGTACAGCCCTCCCTTTTCTCCTACCCCCCCATGCATGCTAATCTTAATACCCCCCTACTTATCCCCCCCCCTTATCCCTCCCTACCCACCCATCCTCCCCAGTCCCTTTCCCTTTGGTACCTGTTAGTCCATTCTTGAGTTCTGTGATTCTGGTGCTGTTTTGTTCCTTCAGTTTTTCCTTTGTTCTTATATTCCACAGATAAGTGAAATCATTTGGTATTTCTCTTTCTCCGCTTGGCTTGTTTCACTGAGCATAATACCCTCCAGCTCCATCTATGTTGCTGCAAATGGTTGGATTTGCCGTTTTCTTATGGCTGAGTAGTATTCCATTGTGTATATGTACCACATCTTCTTTATCCATTCATCTATCGATGGACATTTAGGTTGCTTCCAATTCTTGGCTATTGTAAATAGTGCTGCAATAAACATAGGGGTGCACTGATCTTTCTCATACTTGATTGCTGCATTCTTAGGGTAAATTCCTAGGAGTGCAATTCCTGGGTCAAATGGTAAGTCTGTTTTGAGCATTTTGATGTACCTCCATACTACTTTCCACAATGGTTGAACTAACTTACATTCCCACCAGCAGTGTAGGAGGGTTCCCCTTTCTCCACAGCCTCGCCAACATTTGTTGTTGTTTGTCTTTTGGATGGCAGCCATCCTTACTGGTGTGAGGTGATACCTCATTGTAGTTTTAATTTGCATTTCTCTGATAATTAGCGATGTGGAGCATCTTTTCATGTGTCTGTTGGCCATCTGTATTTCTTTTTTGGAGAACTGTCTGTTCAGTTCCTCTGCTCATTTTTTAATTGGGTTATTTGTTTTTTGTTTGTTGAGGCGTGTGAGCTCTTTATATATTCTGGACGTCAAGCATTTATCGGATGTGTCATTTTCAAATATATTCTTCCATACTGTAGGGTTCCTTTTTGTTCTATTGATGGTGTCTTTTGCTGTACAGAAGCTTTTCAGCTTAATATAGTCCCACTTACTCATTTTTGCTGTTGTTTTCCTTGCCCAGGGAGATATGTTCAAGAAGAGGTCACTCATGTTTATGTCTAAGAGGTTTTTGCCTATGTTTTCTTCCAAGAGTTTAATGGTGTCATGACTTACATTCAGGTCTTTGATCCGTTTTGAGTTTACTTTTGTATATGGGGTTAGACAATGGTCCAGTTTCATTCTCCTACATGTAGCTGTCCAGTTTTGCCAGCACCATCTGTTGAAGAGACTGTCATTTCACCATTGTATGTCCATGGCTCCTTTATCAAATATTAATTGACCATATATGTCTGGTTTAATGTCTGGATTCTCTAGTCTGTTCCATTGGTCTGTGGCTCTGTTCTTGTGCCAGTACCAAATTGTCTTGATTACTATGGCTTTATAGTAGAGCTTGAAGTTGGGGAGTGAGATCCACGCCTACTTTATTCTTCTTTCTCAGGATTTGTTTGGCTATTTGGGGTCTTTGGTGTTTCCATATGAATTTTTGAATTATTTGTTCCAGTTCATTGAAGAATGTTGCTGGTAGTTTCATAGGGGTTGCATCAAATCTGTATATTGCTTTGGGCAGGATGGCCATTTTGACGACATTAATTCTTCCTAGCCACGAGCATGGGATGAGTTTCCATCTGTTAGTGTCCCCTTTAATTTCTCTTAAGAGTGACTTGTAGTTTTCAGAGTATAAGTCTTTCACTTCTTTGGTTAGGTTTATTCCTAGGTATTTTTTTTTTAATGCAATTGTGAATGGAGTTGTTTTCCTGATTTCTCTTTCTATTGGCTCATTGTTAGTGTATAGGAAAGCCACAGATTTCTGTGTGTTGATTTTGTATCCTGCAACTTTGCTGTATTCCGATATCAGTTCTAGTAGTTTTGGGGTGGATTCTTTAGGGCTTTTTATGTACAGTATCATGTCATCTGCAAATAGTGACAGTTTAACTTCTTCTTTATCAATCTGGATTCCTTGTATTTCTTTGTTTTGTCTGATTGCCGTGGCTAGGACCTCCAGTACTATGTTAAATAACAGTGGGGAGAGTGGGCATCCCTGTCTAGTTTCCGATCTCAGAGGAAATGCTTTCAGCTTCTTGCTGTTCGATATAATGTTGGCTGTGGGTTTGTCATATATGGCCTTTATTATGTTGAGGTACTTGCCCTCTATTCCCATTTTGCTGAGAGTTTTTATCATGAATGGATGTTGAACTTTGTTAAATACTTTTTCAGCATCTATGGAGATGATCATGTGGTTTTTGTCTTTGTTTTTGTTGATGTGGTGGATGATGATGATGGACTTTCGAATGTTGTACCATCCTTGCATCCCTGGGATGAATCCCACTTGGTCATGGTGTATGATCATTTTGATGTATTTTTGAATTCGGTTTGCTAATATTTTGTTGAGTATTTTTGCATCTACGTTCATCAGGGATATTGGTCTGTAGTTTTCTTTTTTGGTGGGGTCTTTGCCTGGTTTTGGTATTAGGGTGATGTTGGCTTCATAGAATGAGTTTGGGAGTATTCCCTCCTCTTCTGTTTTTTGGAAAACTTTAAGGAGAATGGGTATTATGTCTTCCCTGTATGTCTGATAAAATTCCGAGGTAAATCCATCTGGCCCGGGGGTTTTGTACTTTGGTAGTTTTTTGATTACCACTTCAATTTCGTTGCTGGTAATTGGTCTGTTTAGATTTTCTGTTTCTTTCTGGGTCAGTCTTGGAAGGTTGTATTTTTCTAGGAATTTGTCCATTTCTCCTAGGTTTCCCAGCTTGTTAGCATATAGGTTTTCATAGTATTCTCTAATAATTCTTTGTATTTGTTGGGTCCATCATGATGTTTCCTTTCTCGTTTCTGATTCTGTTGATGTGTGTTGATTCTCTTTTCCTCTTAATAAGTCTGGCTAGAGGCTTATCTATTTTGTTTATTTTCTCGAACAACCAGCTCTTGGTTTCATTGATTTTTGCTATTGTTTTATTCTTCTCAATTTTATTTATTTATTTCTTCTCTGATCTTTATTATGTCCCTTCTTCTGCTGACCTTAGGCCTCATTTCTTCTTCTTTTTCCAATTTCGATAATTGTGACATTAGACCATTCATTTGGGACTGTTCTTCCTTTTTTAAATATGCTTGGATTGCTATATACTTTCCTCTTAAGACTGCTTTTGCTGTGTCCCACAGAAGTTGGGGCTTAGTGTTGTTGTTGTCATTTGTTTCCATATATTGCTGGATCTCCATTTTGATTTGGTCATTGATCCATTGATTATTTAGGAGCGTGTTGTTAAGCCTCCATGTGTTTGTGAGCCTGTTTGCTTTCTTTGTACAGTTTATTTCTAGTTTTATGCCTTTGTGGTCTGAAAAGTTGGTTGGTAGGATTTCAATCTTTTGGAATTTACTGAGGCTCTTTTTGTCGCCTAGTATGTGGTCTATTCTGGTGAATGTTCCATGTGCACTTGAGAAGAATGTATATTCTGTTGCTTTTGGATGTAGAGTTCTATAGATGTCTATTAGGTCCATCTGCTCTACTGTGTTGTTCAGTGCTTCTGTGTCCTTACTTATTTTCTGCCCGGTGGATCTATCCTTTGGGGTGAGTGGTGTGTTGAAGTCTCCTAGAATGAATGCATTGCAGTCTATTTCCCCCTTTAGTTCTGTTAGTATTTGTTTCACATATGCTGGGGCTCCTGTGTTGGGTGCATATATATTTAGAATGGTTATATCCTCTTGTTGGACTGAGCCCTTTATCGTTATGTAGTGTCCTTCTTTATCTCTTGTTACTTTCTTTGTTTTGAAGTCTATTTTGTCTGATATTAGTACTGCAACCCCTGCTTTCTTCTCGCTATTGTTTGCCTGAAATACGTTTTTCCACCCCTTGACTTTTAGTCTGTACATGTCTTTGGGTTTGAGGTTTCTTGTAAGCAGCATATAGATGGGTATTGTTTTTTTATCCATTCTATTACTCTGTGTCTTTTGATTGGTGCATTCAGTCCATTAACATTTAGGGTGACTATTGAAAGATATGTACTTATTGCCATTGCAGGCTTTAAATTCGTGGTTACCAAAGGTTCAAGGTAGGCCTCTTTAGTATCTTACTGCCTAACTTAGCTCCCTTATTGAGCTGTTATATACACTGTCTGGAGATTCTTTTCTTCTCTCCCTTTTTATTCCTCCTCCTTGATTCTTCATATGTTGGGTATTTTGTGCTGTGCTCTCTCTAGGAGTGCTCCCATCTAGAGCAGTTCCTGTAAGATGTCCTGCAGAGGTGGTTTGTGGGAAGCAAATTCCCTCAGCTTTTGTTTGTCTGGGAATTGTTTAATCCCACCATCATATTTGAATGATAGTCGTGCTGGATACAGTATCCTTGGTTCAAGGTCCTTCTGTTTCATTGCATTTAATATATCATGCCATTCTCTTCTGGCCTGTATGGTTTCTGTCGAGAAGTCTGATGTTAGCCTGATGGGTTTTCCTTTATAGGTGACCTTTTTCTCTCTAGCTGCCTTTAAAACTCTTTCCTTGTCCTTGATCTTTGCCATTTTAATTATTATGTGTCTTGGTGTTGTCCTCCTTGGATCCTTTCTGTTGGGGGTTCTGTGTATTTCCGTGGTCTGTTTGATTATTTCCTCCCCCAGTGTGGGGAAGTTTTCAGCAATTATTTCTTCCAAGATACTTTCCATCCCTTTTCCTCTCTCTTCTTCTTCTGGGACCCCTATAATATGGATATTTTTCCTTTTGGATTGGTCACACAGTTCTCTTAATATTGTTTCATTCCTGGAGATCCTTTTGTCTCTCTCTATGTCAGCTTCTGTGCGTTCCTGTTCTCTGATTTCAATTCCATCAATGGCCTCTTGCATTCTATCCATTCTGCTTATAAACCCTTCCAGAGTTTGTTTCATTTCTGCGATCTCCTTTCTGGCATCTGTGATCTCCCTCTGGACTTCACCCCATTTCTCTTGCGTATTTCTCTGCATCTCTGTCAGCATGTTTATGATTCTTATCTTGAATTCTTTTTCAGGAAGACTGGTTAGGTCTGTCTCCTTCTCTGGTGTTGTCTCTGTGATCTCTGTCTGCCTGTAGCTTTGCCTTTTCATGGTGATAGGAATAGATTGCAGAGCTGGGACGAGTGACGGCTGGAAGAACTTCCCTTCTTGTTGGTTTGTGGCCCTCCTCTCTTGGGAGAACAGCGACCTCTAGTGGCTTGTGCTGCGCAGCTGCACGCAGAGAGGGCTTCTGCTTCCTGCCCGGCTGCTATGGAGTTAATCTCCGCTGTTGCTGTGGGCGTGGCCTGGCTCGGGCAGCTACTCCAAAGTGGTGGAGTCGCGTTGGAGGGGGAGCAGCCTGGAGGCTATTTATCTCCATAAGGGGCCTCCCTGCTCCCTGCAGCCCAGGGGTTAGGGTGCCCAGAGATCCCCGGATTCTCTACCTCTGGATCAAGTGTCCCGCCCTGTCCCTTTAAGACTTCCAAAAAGCACCCGCCAAAACAAAACAACGTCCACAGGAAAAAAAAAATATTATTTTAAATTTAAAAAGTAAAAAAGTAAAAATAAAAATAAAAAATGGCTGCTGGTTTTTCTTTACTATCCGGCTCCAGCCTCAGGCATCTGCTCACCGGTCTTGCTGCCCTGTTTCCCTAGTATTGGGGTCCCTATCCCTTTAAGGCTTCCAGAAAGCGCTCGCCAAAACAAAACAGAAAAAAAAAATGGCCGCTCACTTTTCTTATGTCCTCTGGCGCCAGGCCTCCGGTACCCGCTCACTGTTCTTGCTGCCCTGTTTCCCTAGTATCCAGGGCCCCCCGCGCATGTGCTGTGTCTGCACTCTGGTCTGGATGGCTGGGGCTGGGTGTTCAGCAGTCCTGGGCTCCTTCTCCCTCCACTGGGAGCTGGGGGAGGGGCGCTCGGGTCCCGCGGGGCCGGGGCTTGTATCTTACCCCCTTTACGAGGCACTGGGTTCTCGCAGGTGTGGATGTGGTCTGGATGTTGTCTTTTGTCCTCTGGTCTTTATTCTAGGAAGAGTTGTCTTTGTTATATTTTCATAGGTATATGTGGTTTTGGGAGAAGATTTCCGCTGGTCTACTTACGCCGCCATCTTGGCTCCAATCCCTTACAAGACACTTTTAAGAGAAATTAAAGAGGTCACTAAACAAATGGAAACTCATCCCATCCTCCTGGCTAGGAAGAATTAATATCATCAAAATGGCCATCCTGCCCAAAGCAATATACAGATTCGATGCAATCCCTATCAAATTACCAACAGCATTCTTCAATGAACTGGAACAAATAGTTCAACAATTCACATGGAACCATCAAAGACCCCGAATAGCCAAAGCAATCCTGAGAAGGAAGAATAAAGTGGGGGGTATCTCACTCCCCAACTTCAAGCTCTACTACAAAGCCACAGTAATCAAGACAATTTGGTACTGGCACAAGAACAGAGCCACATATCAGTGGAACAGAATAGAGACTCCAGACATTAACCCAAACATATATGGCCAATTAATAAATGATAAAGGAGCCATGGACATACAATAGGGAAATGACAGTCTCTTCAACAGATGGTGCTGGCAAAACTGGACAGCTACATGTAAGAGAATGAAACTGGATCACTGTCTAACCCCATACACAAAAGTAAACTCCAAATGGATCAAGACCTGAATGTAAGTCATGAAACCATAAAACTCTTAGAAAAAAACATAGGCAAAAATCTCATGGACATAAACATGAGTGATTTCTTCATGAACATATCTCCCCAGGCAAGGGAAACAAAGGCAAAAATGAACAAGTGGGACTATATCAAGCTAAAAAGCTTCTGTACAGCAAAGGACACCATCAATAGAACAAAAAGGCATCCTACAGTATGGGAGAATATATTCATAAATGACAGATCCAATAAAGGATTGACATCCAAAATATATAAAGAGCTCACATGCCTCAACAAACAAAAAGCAAATAATCCAATTAAAAAATGGGCAGAGAAGCTCAATAGACAGTTCTCTAAAGAAGAAATCCAGATGGCCAACAGGCACATGAAAAGATGCTCCACATCGCTAATCATCAGAGAAATGCAAATTAAAACCACAATGAGATATCACCTCACACCAGTAAGGATCGCCATCATCGAAAAGACAAACAACAACAAATGTTGGCAAGGTTGTGGAGAAAGGGGACCCCTCCTACACTGCTGGTGGGAATGTAAACTAGTTCAACCATTGTGGAAAGCAGTACGGAGGTTCCTCAGAATGCTCAAAATAGAAATACCATTTGACCCAGGAATTCCATTTCTAAGAATTTACCCTAAGAATGCAGCACTCCAGTTTGAAAAAGACATATGCACCTGTACGTTTATCGCTGCACTGTTTACAACAGCCAAGATATGGAAGCAACCTAAATGTCCATCAGTAGATGAATGGATTAAGAAGATGTGGTACATATACACAATGGAATATTATGCAGCCATAAGAAAAAAATAGATCCTACCATTCGTAACAACATGGATGGAACTAGAGGGTATTATGCTCAGTGAAACAAGCCAGGTGGAGAAGGACAAGTACCAAATGATTTCACTCATATGTGGAATATAAGAACAAAGGAAAACTGAAGGAACAAAACAGCAGCAGAATCACAGAACCCAAGAATGGACTAATAGTTACCAAATGGAAAGGGACTGGGGAGGATGGGTGGGAAGGGAGGGATAAGGGCAGGGAAAAAGAAAGAGGGCATTATGATTAGCATGTATAGTGCGTGGGGGGCACGGGGAGGGCTGCGCAACAGAGAGAAGACAAGTAGTGATTTTACAGCATCTTACTATGCAGATGGACAGTGACTGTGAAGGGATGATATGTGGGGGGGACTTGGTGAAGGGGGGAACCTAGTAAACATAATGTTCTTTCTGTAACTGTAGATTAATGATACCAAAATTTAAAAAAAAAGAGAAATGGTAGTTTCTTTATATTAACAATAGTAAGATTACAATAAATTTTATAACTAAAAATAGTTATCCCAAAATAGATACAAAAATCAAGAGGACTCAGTAAAATTCACAGAAATAGCCAAAGTAATGGGAGAATTCTCTGCATAATGCAAGCGATCTTTGAATCAGTGGAGAAGGTACTATCAGGGCAATTTATTTGTTCAAGCATTTGGGATAACTCCTATTTATGCCACCAAAGCCCAGATGAACTGTCAGTCATAACAGGATAAGAGCAATCTTATATCCTCCCCATTTGAGTATAGAAAAGGTGAATGTGAGCCAGACAACCCTTTATACTTTCCCCTAAATACATGGTGAATAAGGCAACATAATGGGGGAAAACATGGGTTGTCAACCCCAAAACAGATGGTTTGAGTGTCACCACAGAACCCTGACAATAAGATTAAAAGATTCAATAGTATATTTTCTTCTCTTTTAAAAGAGCCACTGTGTGGGAATAGACTGAATTATATAATTAATGCATTTTCTTTTACGATGTCCCTACATTTTAGTAGAGCACCAACAGTACATAATGTTCCATTCGTTCTTAGGATTTGTACTGATTCACATTTTAGGCAAGGTAGCTGGTCAGTCAATACATGTGATCACTGGCCAATGAACAAAAATGGCTGCTTCAGAGGCACCCACCCTTGTTAACACTTAACCAACTAATCAGTCATAGGGGAAATTCCTTTATCTTAACATCTCAGAGAAATCAGTCCTTCCAAAATTAAATTCTTTAGAATTCAGTGTTGCCTAAGAATATGAAATCCACAAAAAACTGCTATCCATTCAGTGCAACTGTTTGAACCTCTTCTCTCAATAAATGTTCATAGTTACCTTGTTAATTCATTGATCATTTATCTAGTAGTATCAGATAAGAGGTTTTCATGTTCTAGGAACTAAAACATGGTTAGTATGTATATATTATGTACATGTCTTATGCATATATCTTCATCTCTGTAAACCAGCTCCTACTATGTTTCAAACAGTATCATTATGGAAAGAAAATGTTTTAAAGTGTAGCCAACTCTCCAACACTGAAATAAAGTTGAAAACGCTTTCATTTACACACTTACTCCATTGTTATCAGTCAGTACTGGTGGATTCTTTTGCATAAATATCAGTAAAAAAACCAAAGTCCTTTCCTGCCAGTGCACATGAAGAGTCTGTTCTTCCCCAGTTCCTTGCACAGCTCAGTTTTTAACTTACTAGACTCATGCTTGACCTCTTGGTCCTTCATGAATCTCCTCTGCTTTCCCTATTTAGTCTTGCCATTTTCCATCTTTTTAAGATACAAATATTTTGTTTTAAACCAGGGAAACAATTTCTAAATGAAAAAGGCCAGATAGAATTGTTTAGTGCTATATCTGCCAATGACATGAGTTTGGGGAGAACACTCAATTTCTTTATATCTGTTTCCTAATCTGTATAAAAGGGCAAATGGTAACTCTAGGTCATAGGATTGTGTGCAAGTACAGTGCAAATGTTTATTGCTACAGTTTATCTTGGCAAATTCTATGTATAAGTTATTTCTTAATATGTAAGCTTCTATCAAGATAAGCCAGTTATTAACCAGCTTTATTAGTAAAACACTTGAGGCATTTAAACATAATATTCTTCCAGGGATGGGAAATCATAAAATTGGCTTATTTTAATAAACTTTTAAATTCTATGATTGTATTTGGTTAAAAAAATACTTTGAAGATAAATATTTTAAAAATGTGCTAAGTTTCAACTCTCTAGCACAGCAAGCATGGCTCAGAAAAAGAAAAAATATTAGAATGGCAGCTACCTATTTACTCAGAAGCGTGAGTTTTTTGAGGACTGTTTCTTCTATGGCTGTATGCCTAATGCTGTACCTTCCTTCACTGGTTCTGTGTTGGATAATTGTTACACGGATTTCTGTCGCAAATAACGCTGCCTACCATTAGAAGTGGAGCGCTGGCTGTAACATTAAGGAAAGGTTCTAATACGTATCGGGTACTAACCCCGTACATTCTCGTGTGCCCTGGGCTGGCTACAGGTAAGTTCCACATCACCAAACACTAAGTATTTCACACAGCTCAGTACACCCACAAGGGGGCCTCACATACCCAAATGTGAGCAAGGCTGCCCACTATGCCACATTAAGCCTACAAGATTTCAGAGGAGAAAATCCAAAAGAGCAAAGACGAGGTTAATCTAGCCTCTGTCCTACAACAGCCTTGCTTAGTGGCGTGACCTGCCACTGGAAAGATGCATAAGGTTGGCCCTCCTTCCAGACGGGCTGCCATAAGCAGCAGCCGATGCGGCGGGTCACACCCCAAGACGCAGCCGCGAAAACCGTAACCTTCGGATCAGGCAGCAAAACCGCACCAAATCGTTTCAGAGTCACACTACCGCTCAAATGCTCAGAACGACAGAAGAGTTCTGCTGAAGGCGGCCGCACGGTGGCATTTCCTAACAGCCGGGCCCCCAGGAGGGGTCGTGCGAGGTTTCCTCCGGGCCTGGGGACAGACTGGCCGCCGCCGCGCCCTCTGCTGCCAACTCCCGGGCAGGGCGGCGCTCGTGCTTGGGCTCCGCAGACCCCGCGCCGGCGGCGCAGCCCCGGGGAGGAGCGAGAGGACGTGGCGGGGCGGGGCCGAAGCTTCCTGTGCCAGGTTTCCGGCTCCGGGTCCCGGAGGAGGGGCCCCGGGCCTCAGGGGAGCTGCATCCCGGCCCGCAGCGTCCTTCAGACTCGGACCATGGCCTCGAGCAGGTGGCCCTGGCGGTTCTGCGGCGCCGAGGCCCGGGCATGGCTTCCCCCGCCGCGCCGAACTGCTCGGGCCGCGCGCCGCGACCGCCGCCCGCCCGCAGGTGAGGCCCCGAGGCTCGCCGCCAGGCGCAGAGGTCGCGGCGCCAATGACAGCGGCGCTGCAGAAAGAATGGAATGAGCGGCACGTGCGCCGGCGCGCGGGGCGGGAACTCGGGCCAGCGGGGTGCGGGGGTCGCCGAGGGGTGGGCGCCGGGCGGCTGCCTGAAGCAGGGGCGTCCCGCGCGCGACTGAGGAGCGGCGTCCTGGGGGATGGGGGGCTTTAGGGGCTTGGAGGGCATTGGGGGCACTGGGAAGCTTGGCTTGGAGGACATTGGGGAGCTAGGGCTTGGGGGGCTTGGAGGCTTCGGGAGGAGACTGTTAGCCAGGGGAAATGCTGGACGAGTGGTCAGACTGTCTCGGGGTGTGTGGACAAAGTACCCCAAATGCCCCCTACCCCCGAATATCCCTTCCTCCCCTGCCCAGTGCTAACTGTTCCGTGCGGGGCGCCCCAGCTTCCAGCCGACCGTCCGTAGCAGTTTCAAATTACAGCCAGGGCGTTGGGCGTGGGAGTTTGACCTGAGCTGTTGAGAGCAGGAGGTGCCCAGAGCGCTCAGATACGGAGGCCCTGGTGGCCTCGAAATGGGCCGAAAGCTGTTGTGGAGCGTGTAGGGCGATGCTAAGGGCGCAGCTAAGGGCGCAGCGGGCTACAGCGGGCAGTGGCTCCCCGCTTGGAAGGGAGAGCGCCCCTTGTCACACTGGAAGGGCCTGGGAAGGAGAAAAGGTCCGAAATGTCAAAAGTTGAGACACCTTGAGCTTTAATTTGCCTGGTTACTTTTGGAAGTCGAGTTGGAGTCTCGGCACTAACCATGAGACCCTGATGCTGCCCCTTGCTGCCTTTAGACCCAGTCTCCTTTCTCTCCCTTTCAGGCACTTTAGGTCCTGTAAGTTGCCATGTTTCTGTGGCTCCTTTCTACAGTTTGCGATGATTAGATTCCACATGCCTAGGGAAGGCCGTGTGACGTGAGCTGGTCAGGAAGTACAGATCCACAGGGCGATGGAGTAATGAACTTAACACCCTTATGGTTGCAGGAATTACACAGTTTATTTTGCAATTTCCTTTCACACAACACTCAAAAGGGAGATTAAACATATCTAAAAATCACACATATCACGGATCAATATATCTCATACCAGTCAAAACGAATATTTGGGGTCCGCGTTGTCCCAGTTAGCCTCTCGTCTGTCCCAAGGGAAAACAATGCAGCGGAGACAGTTCTAGTGAAGTGGTGTGTCCGTGATGGGGCAGGAGCGCAGGCTGATGAGCAGGAGCAAGCCTCGGAGCACACGTCTGTGGTCTGGTGTCAGGGACCTCTAGGATGAGCTTGCCACAGGGGCTCTGTGTCCAGTCCCTCATATAGTCCAGTCCATCCATTTGGGGGTCGAAAATAAGAGGGACAGTCCACATGTGGTGTTATCCAGCGCAGGCGTTCAGCGGCACACCTGACATTTGGAGTTATCTGGTTTGGGCATTTACTGGCATGCCTTTTAGGGTGGGATACGTTTACAGAGGCAGCGTGAAAGCAGGCGGGCCTGATGTAAGCAACTCCATATTGGAGGCCTGACATGAGCAACTCCATGAAGGATGCTCACATCACCATGCTATTTAGGGTAATGTTTAATGTTCACATTAAATTTACTGCCTTTGTTGGTCCCATGGACTCACTGAGCCCTTTGTAGAGTTTTCTCTGGTCACATAGTAATTGGGTGTGTTCACCTCTCTTCCTCTGCAAGCTGTCTTTTAAAAGTGTATTTAAATTTAGGACTCGTCTGTTTCCATCAGACTCGATACACTTCCTATTCCTATGTATCAACAGGAAGTATGTAGCATTTACAAGAGTCTACCTTCTACCAAAGTGGATACATGTCACAGTTTAGCCAAAGTTGACATTTGGATCCAGAATGGCAGCCGGGTTAACAGACAGACTAGGCAGTAAAGAGAGAATATGGGAACAGTCCCAGGGATTTGCCGGAATCCGTCTCAGAACCGTCATACCAGGTCCAACTCTGTCTAGTGTCACAGATGACATTTTTTGGAGAGACGGATGCACCATGTCTGACGTGGCTGGGTGCTTCTTTGATGCTCCTTTTTTTGATTCCATGCCCACCAAGCAGCTTCCTCAGGCACGGGAAAGGAGCTTTCCTGGAGAGGGTATGCTCAGTGACCACAAGGAGGGACTGTGGGGTGAGACCATGCCAGCTATTTCTGATTTGTGTCCATGCATGGTTCACTATCAACTAATACATAGCCTTCTGGTGTCTGCCTGGGACATATGTATTTTGGTTAGTTCAACTCTCTAAGGGTTTGATAGTCCTTGGGGACAAAGAGCAACAATAAAACCACAACTGGCTCTGCGACACAGCTCTACTACTTTCTGATGTACGTACATTCTCCCAATTTCTCCTTTGGTAGTGTTAACCGATCTTTTAATAGGACAGAAACCACTGGGCCAAATTACTTGTCAGTATGTCTTTGATTCTTGCTCAGCATTTTCTCTCTTATTTAACAAGTAAGTTCATGGAAGGCGAGGTTGGCTTCAAGGAGAAGACCTGATGGGAAGTAAGTGAACTCAATTGGAATTGGAAATCGGTTGCTGGTACTGGTGGTGGTGTCGCAGCTCTGGGGTCGGCAAGTCCCTGGGAATGCTTTGCTGCCCTCCTGGGGGCCTGTAGCCTCACTTCGGAAAACATCGCTTCAAGGTGCTCTTAAAGCAGAAAATCACTTGATTGAATAGATGCTGTATTGAACATGTATAGGGTATTAGGCTCTGAGCTAACAGCTTTGCATATACAAAGTAAGATTAACTTACCATTCAACAAGCAAATAATAACTCGGCCCATCCTGGAGGGCAGGGCAAAGAGTCTTAATTGATTGCCCCCAGACCAAAAAGCTGCTATTCTGGAAAGAAATCAAGAGTACATTTCTTATGTTAATTTTGCAGAATTACCTGGAATACTAACCAAAAGAAAGATGTAATGACTCATCCAAGATAAACATTCAGGGACCACCTAACAAGTCCACACCCCTAGACCTTTGAAAATTCTCAACCGCCTGTAAAACCCCAGAATCTAAAACCTTGAGGGCTCCTCTTCTCTGAGGTAGCCCACACTCCCCCCTCTCTGAGTGTGCACCTTGTTGCTTTAAATAAATCTCTCACTTACATTTTGTCTCTGCACTTTTCCAGTGGTAAGTGTCTTTGTTACTTTGCTTTTTCATTCTAATCACCTTATGCTCTGACTTCCCTGTGTCTCGGAACCTATTATCCCCCCAAAACTTTGACATCAGGCTTTTTTGTTTAGGGAAATTAAAAAATTCTGCTCCTGTGAAGCATGTTCCAAGCAAACTTAGGTTAGTGATGAGAAAACTAATTGGATATTAAGAGAATTACACATGAATTATATGTGGTAGCTACACAGGATTCTGTTAAGTAAATTTAACCATGTGATTAGACAAAATTCACTTATTGATGCCGCTGTGTTTGGCCATCTGTAAACTAGGAAGTAGATTAAAACTAGGCACAAGAGAATGACAAAGCAAGCCAAAGACTGGGAGATGGCTGTAAACAGCATATCTGATCAATAGCTTATATGCAAAATAAACAACTTCTGAAACTCAGACATAAGAAAATCCAATTGAAAATTTGCAAAAAATTTGAACAAACACTTCACCAAGATAGGATAGCCAACAAGCACATGAAAAGATGCTCATCATCATTAGTCATGAGGGAACTACAGATTAAACCCACAGTGAGACACCTATTAGAATGTCCAAAATCAGAGTGACCAGGCCAGTTGTGAAGCAAGTGGGACCTGCATACATCAACAGCAGGTATGTAAAATGGCACAATCACTTTGAAAAGTTGGCCAGTTCCCTGAAAAATTCAGCACACCCTTACCATGTTCCAGCCATTCCACTCCTAGGTCTTGGTTTACCCAAGACACGTGAAAGCAAATGTTTATACAAAGACATATATTAGTGTTCTAGCAGTCTAGCAGTTCTCTTTGTAATGGCTAAAAACTAGAAACAAACCAAATGTACACTAAGAGGGAGTGGATAAACAAATTGTGGTACATCCATACAATGGAATATTTAACAACAAAAAGGACTGAGCCATTGATCTACACACTGAAATGAATAAATTTCAAAATAATTGTGCCAAGTGGTGGTATAAAATTCTATGTAAGTAAAATACAGCAGCAGAAAGCAACTCAGTGGTTATCTGGAGGTGCAGAGTTGAGCAGAAGGGTGGAAGTACAAAGGACACCGGGCAAATTGGGCGTGGGTATGTTCATTATCTGGATTGCGGTGATGGTTTTGATGCCAGGGTTCTTGTTTGCGGAGTTGAAGAATGAACTTTGCAAACACTCAAGGTAGGAGAGCCAGGGAGAGGCCTTTATTTAGAGATACAGTGAGAAGACAAGAGCTCCTGGTGTGACAAGAGAGCCTGTAGTTGTGCATTGTCTAGGGGTTTAATAGACAGTTGAGGATTTTTGGTAATGTGAAAAAAGTATTAGGGGTGTGGACTTGTTAAGTGGTCCCTGAATATTTAGAATTAACTTAACCCAAGGAACTTCCTGCTCTGATTTTTCTGAAGTATTGTGTTTGCTAAAGAGTAAGTTAAGAATCTTCTTAACTTCTTGGGTATTAATAGTGCAATCTTATCTTTAAGGTGGAATCCTTCCTGTCTTTCACTGTTGTTTATGGCTGGGTTTGCTTGCCATTAATAGCCGATTGCAAATCACCTCAAGTTTGGAGGAAAAACAGCATATAGGCCTGGGCCTTTTAGCATGCTAAAGTGAATCTTACACATGATTACAAACAATTAGCATAATAAAAACGGGCTACTTTCCTTTATCTGGGAAATATTAACTGATTTCACTGAATGACTCTAGAGCTTATTGTTTAACAGAGTTTTGGTAGGGCGTTTCTTTGCATGTAGTTACATTGCTCTGACTGTAAATATCCTGCCTTGCTCTTTCTGGAGGCCCTCACGCTACTGATTTATACCCACAGTCCGTGTCTGTTTCACTGGTATATACACAGCAAAAATTTTCAAATTGTACACTTTAAACCTGTACAGTTTAATATGTTAATTATACTTACATAAAGCTGTTTAAAAAAATATAGGCAGGATGAACCTTATTGGTTTTGGTTCTACAAATTTTCTAACTTTGCACTTATGTATAAAATTTCAGTTATCTTTTTCATCACATTCTCAAAGGGGTCTTTGAAAGAAGGGGTAGTTAACTCACTTCCAGGGAATCTAATTCATGAAAATATAATGAAACTTTATCCTATAGAGTATTAGATTACATGTCAACTTTTTTTTTAGTAACACAAAGCACAGTGTACTTAACAGCCTAATTGTATTTTATCTCACAATAGGGTACACACTCCGATTTTTATTTTTCAACACCACTGAGCAATTCTCCAATTCTCAGCAGACATTGACTGGATGTCCTACAATTTGGCTCAGTTCTAAACAATCTACTTGGAGACAGCATCAGATCCCACAAATCACAGGTTCAGTCTCACAAGTCTGCAATCCAACCAACTTAAGATGCCAATCCAACCCCGATTGTCACCTGTGCTTCTAATTATAGATTGGAGGTTCCCCAAATCCCCACTTTGGGTTTAATTTGCTAGAGTGGCTCAGAGAACTCAGAGTAACATTTGCATTTACCTGTTTATTATAAAGGTTACAGAAGAGCCAAATGAATAGGACAAGGTCTGGAAGTGTTGCCATGGTACTGAGCGTACCGCCCCTCTGGGCATATATGGATATGCTTCCCAACCCAGAGGCTTATCAAATCACCTTGTCACCAGTTCTCATAGAGCTTCATCAGCAGCACCACCTCCCCACCAACCCCCAACATTCCCTTCCCAGTGGAGTGGTGGGCAGGGCTGACAAGTCCCAACCCTCTGACCTGGTCATTCTGGTGACCAGCCCCATCCTGAGGCTATCTAGGGGTCGGTCCCACCTCTGTCACCTCATTAACATAAGCGCAGAAGAGGTTTCTTAAGAATGACATAAGACACACCTATCATTCAGGAAATTCCAGGGTTTGAGGAGCTTTATACCAGGACAGAGAACAAAGACCAAATGTATTTCCTATTATACCACACACTGCCTGGGATTTCCTTCCTACTGCCCAAGGGTTTCTTCAAGTTGTTTGAACAGGAGAGAGTAACTGACCCACTGAAGGCAAGCGAAGTTTCCCTAGGGAATATGGAATTGTAACCAACAACCTACTGATAGGAACTATATGATTTGGACATTACCTACCACATGGACTAGCAAACAGAAAAATCCAGTCTAATGAAAGACTGAGAAAGAAGAGATGAGTGAGAGAAAGAAACTTCCTGGTTCTTTCTCAGTGTTTCTGGATGTCTGGGTCCCAGCTTTTTCCAGAAATCCAGCTGCATCCCCAATCATGGGTTCCATGAGCTCTCACCACCGCACCCTTACAATGACATTCTTGTCTGTTAGCTTCAGCGGGTTTCCACCACTGGGAACAAAAAGACTGTCAAGATAGATTTTCTCTTGAAAAGAAACCACTGGGGACACATTATATTGGAAAAGTATTTATTATGACAAAAATAAAGCTGTTGACTGAAAACAAATGACTGTTACACTGTATTGCACTGTGATTGCAAATGAGCCAAAATCTGTCTAAAATATGAACATTCCAGAGCAAACAACATCCTTTTACTTGGATAAGTAGGCATGCAAGTAACTAATTATAACATAATTGCAGAAATATAAAATGATGAGCACCAGCAACCTAAACTTAGCACAAAAAGGAGTGTTTTATGATAGTAATGAAGCTATTAAAAATTTTAAAACATGTCTTTTAAACCCCAACATTAGAAGAACATGCTTTGAACCATTTTCAGGAAGTGATGATATAAATGCATGAAGTAATTTGTTTTCTTTAAAATTGTATTAATGCTAATATATTGGACCGATAGCACATATTTTAGTTGCTTGGTTGGGGCTAAACAGCATAGTTTATGGCATGAGACATTTTCTTTTCCCCTGTGTACAATGCCAGAGGGTCCAGAGAGATCCGTCTCATAATTTTGGACTTATTAACAATCTTCTGTTTGACCAAACTGATTAGTTAAGATATTATTATAGCTTTTGCAGAAAGCCTGAAGCTTGATGGATAATGACAAGTCTGTATATTTAAACCTTAAGAAATGAACATAAATATAGATGCTTTTACGTAGTTTTACATTCTGAGGCAAGAACTATATTACACAGGGCCTGCTGTTCTTCTTTAATGCTTTAAAGCACCAATTTATGTTAACATGGCAATATGGGATTATAATCATTATATTCTTACTAGAATAAATGCAAGAGCAAGGCTTTAACTGCTTTTAATTTTTGTTTTCCTTTTACACCATGCTCTGAGCAATAAATGAATAGGGTAAGATTTATAATTATTACATAATTGGAAAAAATCATAACCATCATCTTATTTCACTTTTAATGAAATAGCAGCTAAACTTTTAAAAAATCAAAATAGAAAGTTTTCAAAAACTACATTTAACTGTTTACTCTAAGAGAACAAAATAGGGACTGTAAAGTCCCTGAATTTCCTGAGGGAAAAAGTATGAGATTAAAATGATTTTAATTTCTTGTGAATAGGGCCCAATTATGCAAATAAATTACACATAACATCAAACTGATAGTCATTGATGGAAATATGTTCACAGTGTAATAAAACCAATCAACTGTTAAGGTTTTTTCCTTTCCCTTATGTGACTTTAATTAAACTAAGTATTGACAGAACTTGCCTGTGTGCTTTAATGAGGATGATTTGTGGATCTGCTACACCATGTCAGCCTGCTGGTGGTACACAAGAATAAAAGAAAATCTCCAAGGAATGCTCTCAGTTGTGAATTTTGTGTATTTCAAATACAGTTTAGGTGAAGGGAGTATTTATGGGATGGTTCAACATCCCAGAAATGGCAAAAGCACCTTAGAGATTGAAAAATGAGGTAATTTTTTAATTAAGATTTTACAAGTTTGTGTGAGAGAAGATTTCCATTCTTCTAGAACTTTATTTTCTATTCCAAAAGATATGCACGGCACATTTTATTATTTCTCAAGAAAATGTAGCTTATTGTTTTAAAAAAATGAGCAAAAGATGCCTTTAGGTGATTACACTGCAAAATTCTAAAAGCCTGATCTGTCTTCACTGCTTTGGCCACATTAAAAATAATATAGGCTATTCAGTTCTAGAGTAAATGACTGTCCTTTCTAGTAATTTTAATTGCCTTAAATGGGGGGTGTTCACTGTTTCAAATTTTCTATTACTTAATATCCTTTTCAAGATTTCCTGCCCCATGTTTATCTTTACTATCAAGTGTTTTAACTTCTGTTCCTAGATATTCTTCTTTTCCTCCAAATTAACATTTCCCAAGCATTTTACCAAACCATACACATTTGAAGTGGATTTTAGGATTGTTGAACACAGTATTTTTTCTACTTTAAATTTAAAATGGAGTGGTTGAAGATTTGTTTTTTTTTTTTTAGTTGGCCTTCTCTGTTTAGCTTGGGACATCTGGAACTCTTAAAAAATCCTTTCTGGGAACCTGACTTTTGGCTTTCAGTCTCCACAGTAACGCTAAGTAAGTAAGGATGAGACATTACATAAAAAACTAACCTTGATTATACACTACTCTCAGATTTATACAGATGTTTGTAAAATATCGACATCCTGGCTACACCATCCCTTCAAAACTGAAAAGTCAAACGAGTTTTGGGTGGCATCTAAAGCCAATGAAATGAACAGGCTAACAACCACTCTAACTAGTAAAAATGAGGAAAATAAGCAAGCTAATCTAATTTCTAGAACTAAGTATTTTCAACACACACTGGTGTTTTATAAGAAGGCTAAAATAATTTTCTTAGCAATATGGCTTATTTTCTCTTTTGCACTGCCATTAGCTATTAGTGTGATTTAAGTTGGGCAGCTGTTACTAGTTGATAATTTGTTTCCTTAGTTGATAATATTCATATACTAAGTGAAATGATGAGGTGGGCATCAAATAAGATAAAAATTAATTTATTACATGTCTTTTCCTAGTTTTTAAAAATTTTAATGTATGTAAAAATTTAGGATTTTAAAAGCAAAAGACATGTTGGAGTTTTGGTTGCTTAAGTTCCTAAGTATGGGAAAAATAGGTCTATGGACAGTAAATTTAAGATCAAATAAGTAAGTAATGGCCAAATTAGGATCTAAGCCCACCTTTTAGATAGCCAGATAGTCATTACTCTACTAAGATGACAAGTCACCATGCTGTATCTTGAGGTGACTTTACCTTGACGAGATATAAAAGGTCCTTCAGAACTGAACTAGAAATGAAATGTTTTGGATCTAAAGCCACAGATGAGAAGCTAGACTCATGAACTGGTCTTCAAAATTAAAGGTTGATGGAATTTTTCCATCTATAGGCATAATACCAGCATATTTTTTCTACTAATACAGTTTTACATAATTATGAATGAAATGAGTCCTAGTCAGAAATGGTTCCATTTGTAATTTATCCTAAGATACTATACCAAAAGGATTTTTTAAAAAAATACTGTTTCTTTTAAATTTTCTTGCTTTATGACTCCCCCTCATTCTTCAGAGAATACAGTTTATATTCTCTGCCTGTATCATTGATTCCACAGGAAAATAACTGTTTTATCTTATGCTATATAGATAATAAAAGTGAATTTATGCTTCATCAAGATGATTATGGCTATAAGGGTGGTAACCCATTTAAAAATTATTTTTAACAATGAAAGTTGAATTTATCTTTCCTCTAATGTAGAATAAAATTATATAGACCTTAAGCATACTGACAACATAAAAGCAAAAATTACATTTTTAATCATCTGTTTTTCAACAGATGATAAACTATTTCTGATTTTAAGGAATTAGACTGCATTAGTACAAAATATACAGTATATCCTCATATAAAAGGCCTGTTAATTCTAAAGTTCCCAAATGAGCTTCATTAAGAACAATGAGTTTAAATATGATGAATGAGACTTGTTCTAAGTTTAAGAAAACCACCTTATTTGAACTTACAAGGGTAGCAATTACATTTTAGTTATAACACATGGGAAAGATTTATTAAAATTTAGTTTATCTTCAAATTAAAAACAAAATGTAGAATGACTTCTCAAAAGTAATGTGGCCCTTTGCTTTCTAGTACTTACTAAAAACTTTGCTAGGCAATTGAGAGGTTGAGCGGGAGGGTGAAACTCAAATTATTTCATTGTTAAATTAATTACCTGCTATCTGAATCTTAAAGAACAGGTATAGTACAAAATTGAGACCTCAGCTCAAAATAAGAATAAAGGCATTAATCACAAATTCTTATTTTGTTGATACAGTGAATATCAGAATCAATTCTTTAGTATTAGATATTTGGCTGAGTTTAACCATTCTCTTGGAGTAAAGGATAATCAGTTTTCATCTTACTGTAACAGGAAATATCTAATGAGAACTTATAAGATACTTTTAAAAGTCTTACATCAATTTCCTGTTGACCTTTTCCCAATCACTCACACAAAAACCTCATGGGACGTTGATTTCATCTTCAGCACACAGTCAACATAAATCATTTTCAATCCAAAGCTAACAAAATGTTTTTTAAAAAGGACTTAGAAAATAAAAAATGAATTGCATTTTAAAAATTAAATAGCAAACTTGACTCTATCCTAATAGTTGACAAAATACCATCAACTATTAAAAACACTTTCAGTATAATGCTGATGTGGTAATATAAAAAATAACCAAATAATTTGAAAGAAGAAAATTGAGCCAGCCAATCTTACTAGATACAAGATGATAAACTTCATAATAAGAACACATACAGGACTATTAAATATGTTTTTTTCAGGTTGGGGTTAAGAGAATTATCCTCAGTATTTATGGCTAAACTATATAACCAAGACAGAAATTCCAGCAAGTATGCTTTAGGTAAAGGGTATTTTCATAATTTCTCCTACCCCACCACCTCATACACAACCACAAAGCATTCTTATTGAATTATGTCTGCTTTTCTCTCCTTTTCTTGATTATGGGTTACATTTTAAACAAAATTTATTGTCTAACTGGTATAGAATCACTAAGAAAAAGGTTCAAAACAAAGTTAACAAGTAACCAGTTCCCAAAGTTTAGAAACTTTGGCCACTTTTCACTTCTAGGGTGTGCTACTACTAAAGAGAAATCAGAAAATGTTACCACAATCAACTAAATTAGACTAAGTCTAATAAATCAAATATACTTGAAAACAGAGCAAAATTTAAACCAGCCTACAATAAAAAATATCAAAATTAAAACACCACTTTAAAACAGGTTATTTTGATATTATGAATACTGAATCCTATTTTGACCCAAATGGCAAAAAATACTGTAAAAATGAAGTATTACTCTCTAAATACACATTTTATCCTTTCATTATAGCAAAATCATACATTTGAAATAGAGGATCAAAATTACAATACTTGTCCTCCCTCTTACGGTAGGCACTATTTAGATTATTATTCATATTAGACAACTGCCTTGAAAACTTCTTAATGCTATGCAATAAATACAATTTTGATAATGACTTTTTTCTATTTTTTAATTTTTAAGCTGTTAGTGTATTAACTATGAGTCTCAAACTTCCAGTCTAAAAGCCAGGATTAAATTCAGCAGTTTCCTATAATCCAGCAAAAAGCTTGAGAACACAAGGTGTAACTACAAGGATGGCAATTGTTTCAAGCCTATTACACTACAATCTCAAACATTTAAGAAAAGCCATTATTTTTTTTTAAGTAATATATTGCTGGTGGCAGAAATACTCTTAGAGAAACAATTTAAAATTTTAAGAAATGGAATTAACTGCTTAGTATTTCTGCTTTAGCTATTGCCCAAAGCAGATATGATGTCTCTTGCAAATGGAACAGTTGAACTTCCTGCTGATAATAAAGTTGTTTGTTAAAGTTGAGAGTAAAATATATCCCAAGTGTCTTGTTTTCGTATTAGTGCTGGTATGCTTTAATAACTTCTGATAGTTATATATGCATTGAATAATACGACATTCTTAAAATACCAGATCCAATATATGTATTATCAAAGTTGGGCTTTCATATAAACATTTCACCTTGATTAACTTAACTAATTAAATTAGGCAGAAAAGTGAACTTAATTCTTTTGGATAAATAGCCTACTTAATTTCCATGCTAATAGTAATTTAAAATGATTCTAAGACTTGCAATAATGTGAGGGAAGTCAGCACATTTAAAGGCAGTTCTCATGATATTTAATCTTGTATATATATTTTAGGCACATTTCTTTCTCTATAATAAGTTCTGTTCAAAAGATAAGTGGTTTATAGAGGGAACAAATATTTAGTGCTGGTTAAGTTTGCAAGCAGTATCTGATAATT
The DNA here is from genome assembly GCF_030020395.1 of Manis pentadactyla. Taxonomy (NCBI): domain Eukaryota; kingdom Metazoa; phylum Chordata; class Mammalia; order Pholidota; family Manidae; genus Manis; species Manis pentadactyla. The sequence continues at coordinate 104,909,023 of NC_080021.1, forward strand.
TCTGCTACTACTTTGTCAAACAAGTAATGATCTGGTGGGGGAAAGGGGTGGGCAAGAAACAAAAGAAATTGGTCATTAACTTATAATACTTCAGAGTACAAACATGACAAACATTTCTTACAAGGCAGTCATTGAATAATTAGAATAAGCAGTCAGAAGAATTCTTTCGCTGAAAACATAGTTATACATTATGTTCATCCAACATAGTTATACATAATGTTCATCCAACTGAAGATTAGTGCATTAAAAAAAAAGGTAAGAAAAAATCTTTTGTGTCCCAGTTCAGCTGCACTTGATTCAAGTGTTGCTCATAGAGGTTTGTGTTGTTATAAATTAAACATGCTGCTGCCTTAGCAGCCAAAGATACTAGGAAAAATGTTCATGTCACAGAATAAATAGAGCAGTCTCTTTCAAGCAAAAAAGTTATCTCACACCAATACGAGAGGTCATCCATTCTAGTCCTTGGCATAACCTAAAACAAAAGACAGAAGTAATTTCAAAATGAAAAAAAAACCTCTATTTAAAAATTGAAAGCATACTTCTTATTTTTAAGCCTTACCCAAAGTGGTACTACAATAATTTATACACCTAAGTGGCAATAGTAGGCAACACAGTATGGAGAATTTTAAGTAGAAGATTCATGTAAACAAGGTGATCTTAATCAGTTAATGTCAGAAATTGCTTCAGTCTCATCTTGAAGATGCAGCTTTGTGATTTTGCCATCAAGATTGTAAATTCTCTTCCCCCCTCTTTTAAAATTAACTAAAATCAAACCCATTATAGAAAGACAAGAGCAACTTCATTTCACCTTATTTTTCCTAAATTCTAAAAAAATGGCATGTTTATGGCCCAGTCTTAAAAAGTACAGGTCAAAAAACTCTACATCAAATTATTATGTTATAAGCTATTTCTAGTATGAGAAAAACTAAGGTGGTTATGTTGATGTGAGGATAAAAAAGTTCCTGGAAATAAACTATAACACACTGGGTTCTCCTTGGCCTACTATATCCAAAGTCAAGTATTTAAGAAAAGAAAACTCTAAGGCATTTGTCTGTATGTATATTGTCTAGATGTATGATTCCACAAAGGACTTCTGATAATATTGTTATCCTGGAAAAAGGTAAAGGCCCTTGAAGAAAACAAACTTTTCTGAAGATTTCTTCTTAATTCAGGTGACATTACAGTTTTTTGCCCCAGACAGTGAATTACAAAAGCAAGAACTAAAATTTTGGATTATGAAAACTTCATTCAAAAGTTTGTTATTACTATTTTGGTAAAAGATTCTGTTTACAGTAAAAGTTACAAAAAATTGTTACCCATTGTTTTTTAAAAATAGCAATTGACAAAAATATTTCAACCTTGTAACTCTGAGGCACAATATAAAAACCATCTTTAATTGGAACAAGATCAAAGAAGAAAACAAGTTGGCCTAAAAAAGTTTAAAGAAATCTGGACAAAGTCACACATCCTCTCATTATTGATGAGCACTTACCCTTCTCCTGTTAAAGCACAGCAGGACTGAATGTGCCATGGATGATCCTTAATTGAACTAAGGGTGAGGTATTTGGAGATTTCAGCTGCTGTCATACACCCTTTCATATCCTGTTTATTTGCAAAGATAAGGACAGCAGCCTTCCGTAAATCCTGCAATCAATATGAAATATTTCTAATACATGAAATATCAAATTCAAATGAAACTAACAAAGCAAGTTGAAATATGACCAACTAGACAGTACTAATGAAATCCCTCTACTTTAAAATAATTAGGCAATGATATTTAATTTTAGAATTTTACTGAAAAAAAAAAACCTTCAAAACCACCACAATTTAATAATTCACCCTAATGAAGATAGATTACTTAAGATAGATAATTAAAAGTTACTTTTCTGTTGTTGGGCCAAAAGGCTCAAACTAAATTAAATCTGAATCTTATTTATTGACTTGTAGGAGCAATATGATAACGAGTAAATATGGTAATATGTTGAGGGGAAAAAGATGGCATGGGAAGTGAGATAGAAATCTCCTTCCAAAACAAGGTAACATGAAAATGGAGGAAATACAACTAATCCTGAAAGAGCGACTGGAAGACTGCAGAACAGACTACCTACATCTGGGGAAAAAAGAAGACCTCACAGAAAAGGGTAAAGTAGCAAAGCTGCAGTCTGTCAGGAGGAAGAGAAATGGAGAGGGAGGGAATAGAAGCCTAGGACTACTAAACATGTAGCCCTGGAGACCTGCTCCAGGAGCACAAACCCATATTACAAGGTGCTCTGGAGATTACTGGGGTTGGAAAGCAAAGACAGGCAGAATACTCAGAGAGACTGAGATTTCAGCCGCTTGCAGAAAACAGGTACCTACAACTGGTCACTCTGGGACAACAGAAAGGTGGGCACTTTGAAAGATTTCCCAACAGCAAGAGGGGTGCTAAAGGGGCAAAGATTACACAGACCTTCTGTTTAGGAGAAAGGATAGGTGGAAAAAATCGTCCCAGCACACTCATCCCAGCAGATTGGGAGCTCTCAGGAGCTTCAGACACTCCATCCCCCAGGCTGAAAATGCAGCACTGAGGCCCCCCACTGAGATAGGCAGCCTGCAGTTCATTCATCCTGGCAGGGACCGGTCTGCACACATGCTGCTCCTGCCATTGTGACAGGCTAGCCAGAGGATGGTCCTGCCTATAGCAGCTACAGGGGCATAACAGAGAGGCTCCTCCCTGTGTGCACAGCCTACTGGCCCTGGGAGTGGAGGCAGGCACTGCAGCCAGTAAGTAGGAAAGAACTTTCTCCTTCGACAGGTGCCAGTGGCACGTGTCTGTGACCCCTGACATCGCTCCAGGAGCTCCGCAGCTCCAGAGAGTAGAGCTTCTGGGCACTAGAGGGTGCTACCTACACAGTTCTTATTCCATAAGAATCACTAGAAATATGAAATGGCAAAAAAATTTAGTACAAAAAAGAATCCGAAAGACACCAGAAAGATGGATAAGTGAAACTGAAATCAATCTTGATAAAGATTTCAAAATAAAAACCATAGACATGCTCACAGAGCTACAAAAAAAAAATATTCGGTATCTCAGGGAGAACTTCAACAGAGATAGAAACTTTGAAAAATATAGTATCTGAAATGAAATATACAGTGGAGGGATTTAAAAGCAGGTTAGATGAAGTAGAGGAGATGGTAAATGAAATAGAAATTAGAGAACAGGAAAACAAAGAGGCAGAGGCACAGAGAGAAAAAAGGATCTCTAGGAATGAAAGAATAATAAGAGAATTGTGTGATCAATCCAAATGTAACAATGTTCGCATTAATAGGGGTACCAGAAGAAGAAGAGAGAGAAAAGGGGATAGTAAGTCTCTTTCAAGAAATTGCTGAAAACTTCCCCAATTTGAGGAAGGAAATAGTCTCTCAAGTCATGGAGGTGCAGAGATGTCCCAACATAAGGGACCCTAGGAAGATAACACCAAGACATATGATAATTAAAATGGCAAAGCTCAAGGACAAGGAGAGAATATTAAAAGCAGCCAGAGAGAGAAAAAAGATCGTGAACAAAGGAAAGCTATCAGGGTATCATCAGACTTCTCAGCAGAAACCTTACAGGCCAGAAGGGAGTGGCATGATGTATTTAATGCAATGAAGCAGAAGGGCCTCGAACCAAGAATATTTTACCTGGCAAGATTATCATTTAAATTTGAAGGAGGGATCAAACAATTTCCAGATAAGCAAAAGCTGAAAGAATTTACCTCCCACAAACCATGTTTACAGTGTATTTAAAGGGATTGCTCAAGATGGACGTGTTCTAAGGCTAAATAGCTGTCACAAGAGAAAATAAAACCACAGTAAAGGAAGTAGACCAATTAATTACTAAGCAAATGCAAAATTAAATACCCACAAAGTCAGTCAAGGGATAAATAAAAAGAACAGAATAAGACACCTAACATATAAAGAGTGGAGGAGGAAGAAAAGAAGGGAGAAAAAAAAAAAACCTTTAGATTGTGTTTGAAATAGTGTAATAAGCAAATTAAGTTCGACTGTTAGATAAAGAAGCTGCCCATGAATCTTTGGTAACCACGAATCTAAAGCCTGCAAAGGCACTAAGTACACATCATTCGATAATCACCCTAAATGGAAATGTACTGAATGCACCAATCAAATACATTGAGTTACAGAGTAGATAAAAATACATGACCCATCTATAGGCTGCCTACAAGACACTCACTTCAAACCCAAAGACATACACAGACTAAAAGTGAAGGGATGGAAAAAGATATTTCATGCAAATAATAGAGAGTAAAAAACAGGAGTAGGAGTACTTGTATCAGACAAAACAGATTTCAGAACAAAGAAGTAACAACAGACAAAGAAGGACATTACGTAATGATAAAGTGGTCAGTCCAACAAGAGGATATAACCATTAAAAATATCTATGAACAAAATAAACAAGCAGCACCTAAATATGTTATATAAATACTAATAGAATTAAGGGGGGCAACAGAATGCAATGCATTCATTTAAGAAGACTTCAACATACCACTCACTCCAAAGGACAGATCAACCAAACAAATTAAATAAGGAGTCAGAGGCACTGAACAACACATTAGAACAGATGGACCTAACAGACATCTACAGAATACTCCACCCAAAAGCAGCAGGATACATGTTCTTCTCAAGTGTACATGGAACATTTTCCAGGATAGATTACACACTAGGCCACAGAAAGAGCCTAAGTAAATTCAGTAAGACTGAAATTGTGCCAACCAGATTCTCAGACCACAAGGATAGGAAATTAAAAATAAATTAGGCAAAAAACTCCAAAAAAGCCCACAAGCACATGGAGGCTTAATAACATCTACTAAATAATCACTGGATCACTGACCAAATAAAAAGAGAGATCAAGCAACATATGGAGACAAATGAAAACAACAACTCAACAACCCAAAACCTGTGGGATGCAGCAAAGGCAGTTCTAAGAGGAAAGTCCATTGCAATACAGGCCTACCTCAAAAAAGAAGAACAATCCCAAATGAACAGTCTAAACTCACAATTAATGAAACCAGATAAAGAAGAGCAAATGAGGCCGAAAGTCAGTAGAAGGAGGGACATAATAAAGTTCAGAGCAGAAATAAATAAAAATGAGAAGAATAAAACAATAGAAACAGTCAATGAAACCACGAGATGGCTTTTTGAGAAAGTAAAAGAGACAAACCCTTAGCCAGATATATCAAAAAAAGAGAGTCTAAACACCGAAACAGAATCAGAAATGAGAAAGGAAAAATCACTATGGACAGCAAGGAAATACAAAGAATTATTAGAGAATACTATGAAAAACTATATGCCAACAAATTGGATGACCTAGAAGAAATAGACAACTTTCTAGAAAAATACAACCTTCCAAGAATGACCCAGGGAGAAACAGAAAATTTGAATAGACCAATTACCAGCAGCAAAATTGAATTGGTAATCAAAAAACTATTGGACAACAAAACACCTGGCCAGATGGCTTCACCGTGGAATTTTTTTTGTCATTATTTTATTTTTTTCTCTTTTTAAAAATTAAGGTATCATATCACCACTGAATTTTATCAAACATTTAAAGAAGACCTAATATCCATCCTCCTTAACCTTTTCCAAAAAGTAGAAGAGGAGAGAATACTTCCAAACTCATTCTATAAGGCCAGCATCACCGTAATAACAAAACCAGACAAAGACACGACAAAGAAAGAAAATCACAGACCAATATTTCTCATGATCATAGACGTGAAAATACTCAAAATATTAGCAAACTGAATTCAAAAATACATCAAAAAGATAATCCATTATGATCAAGTGGAATTTATTCCAGTGATGCATGGATGGTACAATATTTGAAAATCCATCAACATCATACACCACATCAAGAAAAAGGACAGAAATCACATGATCATCTCCATAGATGCTGAAAAAGCATCTGACAAAGTTCAACATCCATTCATGATGAAAACTCTCAACAAAATGGGTATAAAGGGCAAGTACCTCAACATAATAAAGGCCATGTACAACAAACCCACAGTCAACATCAAACTTAACAGTGAAAAGCTGAAAGCTTTTCCTCTAAGATTGGGAACAAGACAAGGATGCCCACTCTAACCACTTCTATTCAACACAGTACTAGAGTTTCTAGCCACAGCAATCAGACAACAAGAGGAAATAAAAGGCATCCAGATTGGTAAGGAAGACAGTAGACTGTCACTGTTTGCAGATGACATGATATTGTACATAAAAACCCTAAAGAATCCACCCTAAAACGACTAGAATAACTGAATTCAGCAAAGTTACAGGATGCAAAATTAATACACAGAAAGCTGTTGCATCCCTATACACTAAGGAAGAACTAGCAGAAAGAGAAGTCACAAAAACAACTCCATTTACAATTTAATCAAAGAGAATAAAATACCTAGGAATAAACCTAACCTAGGAGGTGAAAGACCTATACCCTGAAAACCACAGACACTCATGAGAGAAATTTAAGAAGACAACAGTAAATGGAAATACATCCCATGCTCATGGATTGGAAGAATTAATACTGTCAAAATGGCCATCCTGTAAAGCAATCTATAGATTCAATGCAATCCCTACCAAAATACAGACAGCATTCTTCAATGAACTAGAACAAATAGTTGTAAAATTCATGTGGAACAGCAAAAGACTCTGAATAGCCAAAGGAATCCTGAGAAGGAAGAATAAAGTTGGGGGATTATGCTCCCCAACTTCCAGCTCTACTACAAAGCCACCATAACCAAGAATTATTTGGTACTGGCACAAAAACAGACCCATAGGTCAATGGAACAGAACAGAGATCCCAGATATAACCCAAGCACATATGGTCAGTTAATATACGATAAAGGAGCCATGGATATACAATGGAGAAATGACAGCCTCTTCAACAACTGGTGTTGGCAAAAATTGACTGCTACATATAGGAAAACAACTCTGGATTATTGTCTAACTCCATACACAAAAGTAAACTTGAAATGCATCAAAGACCTGAATAAAAGTCATGAAACCATAAAACTCACAGAAGAAAATATAGGCAAAAATCTCTTGAATATAAACATGAGTAACTTTTTCCTCAACACATCTCCTCAGGCAAGAGAACCAAAAAATGAACAAGTGAGACTACACCAAACTAAAATGCTTCTGTATAGCAAAGCACACCATCAATAGAACAAAAAGGCATCCTACAGTATGGGAGAATATATTTGTAAATGACATATCCGATAAGGGTTGACATCCAAAATATATAAAGAGCTCACATGCCTCAACACCCAAAAAGCAGACAACCTGATTCAAAAATGGGCGGAGGATATGAACCAACACTTCTCCAAAGAGGAAATCTGGATGGCCAACAGGTACACGAAAAGATGCTCCACATCGCTAATTATCAGGGAAATGCAAATTAAAACCACAGTGAAATATCACCTCACACCACTTAGGATAGCCAACATCCAAAAGAGTAGGAACAACAAATGTTGGCAAGGAGGCAGAGAAAGGGGAACCATCCTACACTGGTGGTGGGAATGTAAATTAGTTCAACCACTGTGGAAAGCAATATGGAGGTTTCTCAAAAAACTAAAAATAGAAATACTATTTGACCCGGGAATTCCACTCCTAAGAATTTACCCAAAGAAAACAACTTCTCAGATTCAAAAAGACATATGCATCCCTATGTTTACTGCAGCACTATTTAAAAAAGCCAAGACATGGAAGCAGCCTAAATGTCCATCAGGAGATGAATGGATAAAGAAGATATGGAACATAAACACAATGGAATATTATTCAGCCATAAGAAGAAAACAAATCCTACCATTTGCAAGAACATGGATGGAGCTAGAGGATATTATGCTCAGTGAAATAAGCCAAGCAGAGAAAGACAAGTACCAAATGATTTCCCTCATTTGTGGAGTATAACAACAAAGCAAAACTGAAGGAACAAAATAGCAGCAGACTCATAGACTCAAAGAAGAGACTAGTGGTAACAAAAGGGAAAGTGCTGGGGAGGATGGATGGGGAGGGAGATAGAAGGGGATTCAAAGGCATTATGATTAGCACACATAATATAAGTAGGTCATTGGTCACAGGAAGGCAGTATAGCGAGGAGAAGACAAGTAATGATTCTATAGCATTTTACTACACTGATGGATAGTGATTTCAATGGGGGGTGGGTGGGGGGGACTTGGTAATATGGGTGATGTTGAAACTACAATTTTGGTCATGTGATACCTTCATAAGTTTGTGTATCATGCCTTAATAAAAAAATATATACATAAAAAGAGGAATGTGGATAAATATAGTAACCCATAAAAAAAGTGGTAATATGTTGCCAAATGCTACAGAGTCTCTCCAAAATTTAACTAGAATACTGAGGGTGGTAGCTGACCTATGCATAGTAGTTATCTGTCTTTGTAAGCTAAGCTGATTCATTAGTGTCCATGGAAGCAGTGTTCATACCATCAAAATGTTAGAAATAATATAAATGTTCATTAATAGAAGAACATTAATTAACATTAATAGAAAATTGTGGTATTATTCAACACAACTGAATACTATATCAGTGTTAAAAGGAATCAACTAAAGCTGCATGTAGTAATGTGGAAATTCACATTATGCAAAAAAACCCCAAAACCCAAGTTATAGAAATATACATAAATATATACTATTATACAAAGTTTTATGAACATGGAACATAATATATTTGGTACAACTGAGGTACAGAAAAATGTAGTAAAAGCATAAAATAGGCACAGAAATGATCAGTACTTTTAACATAGTGGAATTCTTTTAGGTCCTCAGAAAAAGGAAGCCAGTCAGATTGGAGAGGTCTCGTATGGTATTTCTTATTGCATGTTAAATGGCGAGTGCAAGAATGTGTTTTAATATCTAGGTCTTTGGAATATCTGAAATACTTAGAATTATGTGGTCTCAAATTATTCATTAAAGAATTTTTAGTTATTATAAACTCGGGGAAAAAACCCTGTTTTCTTCTTTCTTGCCTTAATTTATCAGACTTTTTAAGGCATGAATAGTTAGTTTTAACTGAAAAATCTTTTCAAAAACAGTGGTAGTCTGCAAATTAAGTTTTTAAAGTCTGAAAAAGTAATGAAAAATTTTGACTTCAAGACTTTCATTAATTTAATATATAAAACTTTGTTAATGATGAAATAACCAACACAGAGTACATGAACTTTGGAAAAAAGTAAAACTTTTTTCTTACTCCAGTATTTGCTTTCAAAATTTACCTCATGAGCCAACATTCTGTATAATTCTTCTTTCGTAATGGCTAGTCGTTCCCTGTCAATGCTATCAACAACAAGAATGATGAACTAGAAGACAATTAAAAAAAAAGAGAGAAACTGAATGGGATGTTTAAGTTTTCTGCAAAACTACTCTCAAGTGACAGAGTACTTTCTTCACACTGCATCATCATTACCATAAAACGGTCTATTGCTTTTTCATCATGAAGAATTTCTATTATGATGAGTCACATCAAGCAGTAAAATCCAAGTGTTAATAAGAACAAAGTGATCATGGAAATACCACAAAGATCCCTACCTGGAATCTAAGACTGCGAATGCTATGTGCTAGGCTGGTAGGCTGCAATATAGGTCAAGGGCTCTTTGCAATAATTTAAAAATCTTTATAGAAATAGTTCTTTCAAAGAACACTGCATGCAAATGGTGTCTGTAATAATGTATCTTGTTCTGGATCCATGCTAAGTCTCTTAGGGTTTCTGCAATTTCAATAACTACCCTTCTGTAATGCCATAAATATACAGATGGGCTAGAATCAACTTTACCTATTCATCAAAGAGAACTGTTCTTCTCACACCTGGAATTAATTCTGAGCTTTTAAAAAGTACTAATAGATATGCTGTTTAAACACTCATATGCTAAAATATTGTTCTTCCCCTACTAACATTTTAGTTTCAGAATGCGATTTTACTGTAGAAATATATATTAAACCTACAACCGTGTTTCTTACCAACCTGTCCTCCCCTGAAAAAAATAAGTGTTATCACAACTGCTGAATATCTATGATATGCCATCTTGGTTTGACCAGTCATACATTGCACTGAAATATACACACACAGAAACATTCTATTACAATATAAATCTAGAATAATACATGGTTTTAAAAAGGAACATATTCACCAAAATTCTTTGTGTGATACCCCTACCTCCTTGGCATGCCCTCCCCTCCCTTCAAAAAAAAAGAGACCCTTTTGCAAAGAAGGTTATGGATGCAACTGTACATTAATATTTTAAAAAATAAACCTTTCTCAAGAGCACTGCATGGTTTTAAAAAAAAATCTGCCTCTAACAAGAAATAAAATCAGAAATAGAAGCTACTCCAGATTTGTTCCCTAGGCTGGCAGTGAACATCTAATAAGTAACAGAGAACTCTTGGGGAGGGGAAGGCAAATCCATTTGTTTTTTAATTAAAATATACTCTCACCAAAATTTTGAATGTATTCTTTGAAAATCTTGTATTATGTCAAAATACTTATTCCTCTTCTAACCAGCTGTGTTATCTTGGGAAAAGTTATGTAATTTGTCCCACTGTCCAATTTCTCCAACATTGGGGAAATGACAGCATTACTGTGAGGAGCTGAGAGAACCTGCACAACAGTAAGCATCCAGCGAACAGCACCCTTTAACTCTTTCTACTTGCCCATTCTCTTATTTGAAAGCCTCAAAATCTTTACATAAAAGGATCTTATTAAAAGGCAACTGTCAATATGCCTTACATAAAGTTTATCTAATTTTCTGGGTTTACTCTCTGGTTCTTTATGAAAATTCAGAAGTAAGTTAAGTATACTATACCTCTGTGTTTGAGTAATATGTGTTCCAGGATGACCGCAGCGATTCTTGACCACCAATATCCCACATAAGAAAGTGGGTGTTCTTCACAACTATTTCTTCAACATTGCTTCCTATGGTTGGAGATGTGTGAACCACTTCATTCATTAAGCTGTGGAAAGACAAGACACCTTAAAAACTCTTGTAAATCTTGAGCCTGCAGCAAGTTTTATCTCTATATTTTTAATACAAACCAACCTTCTCTTCCTTATCTGCACCAATGATGGTAATCACTAGTATCAAAAATAGAACCTTGGAGAACATCTGTGCAAACAAATATCTAGACAAAGAACTACTGATGAAGACTGTTTTTTTTAATGGTAAAACTATAGGCTTTATCTGGACACAAGGGAACTCTGTGGTGTGAGTCTGAATTTCTGCGGCCCAAGTTCTAACAATATTATGTGTGTTATCAGTTAGAGCAGAACTAATGTTCCATCCTGAGTGTACAAGTTTCTAGGGGACTGTGACATCAATTCTTGCAAAGTAGCAACCACTGAAGAGTAGGCTATCTATAATTTTGAGGGTTGTCTATATGAGAAAATTGAGACTTGGGCTTACCTATAAAAATTAGTTCAGGCCTAAACTACTCTTAAAAAAGATAAGGTTATGGACAAATGAAAATTTTGATTAAAATTAACTATAAATATATTTAGAACACCTATGTTGTACCACACTCATTATATCATCACTGATTAAGCTACATTAATGAATTCATTCAATAAACGTATTTGTCTACAGCATGACAGTACTGTGTTGGAAGAAGCTTGCAACTCTCGGGTTTTATATGTATTTTTTATGCTATTTGCACAGTTATTTCAGCAATAGACAGGTTTCTGAAATGTTTATATTTGATGTTGAAATGCTAAGTCATATTAAAATACATAATGGCCAATGAATGTCTTAAAGTAAAATGAGTAGTCATTCAACTCTGCAACAAGCCACAGGTTAGCAGCTTTTTAGCATAGTGGCTAAAAATACATTAAGCACTGCTTAAAAGAGATATTTCTGAAGAGTTGTCAGCTGATATACTTAAGATGAGGTAGGAAGAGATAAGAGCCACACAGTGAGGATGCACTGTAATTTATAACTGTCTGTTAAATGTCTGGGATGCAGACCCACTTCCATGGCTTAACAATGATCACTGCATTGGTACTACAAGAATATGGAGAGGTACTCTGTCTGACAAGTGGATTGATGGGCTGCTAACATTTCCTTCAAGTATTACTGTATATCTCTGGAAGTTCAAGCCTCTTCATGTTGCAAGCTACTAGTGCAGTATGTTCAGAGGTCATTTCATTTCTTTTGGTCTAACAAGTCTGGCTATGTTTACAATTGAGAGCTATTAGGCAGGGAGGCAGCAATAGCTTCCTAGAAATAAAAACCTACTCACATGAACCTCAGTGTGGGAAGAATTAAGTGAAACGTACTTTATCATCTTACCCTAGCACTATAATATAAGCTTTATTTATTTTAGTTTAATATTAATTCTTTCTTTCAAGGCCAGAAGGGAGATCAGTGTTTGTGAAGGCTTTAGCAAACATGTATTAATTTCTCTTACTCATTTTTTAGATAAATTTTGTGTATGATAAAATACAAAACCATGTGTTTTTCCATTATATTGTGAAGTCATCTCATTCTTTAATTAATTATATAAAATTAGTTCCAGTATCTAAAATAATGAACACTGTTTACATAAACACCCATACTTACAACTGATAGAGAATGGTGGTTTTCCCTGCATTATCCAGCCCCACTATAATTACTTTGTGTTCTACAAAAAGAAAACAAACCATAAACATTTAACAGCGATGCACATTACAATTACATGCTTTCAACAATGATTATAAGTTAGCTCTCTAATGAGAATCATTCACTTGATATTTATTACTGGATTGTTAAAATACAGAAAGAAAAAAACTGTGATGTCAAGGCCACCTGCCTTCAGTAAGGCGATCTACTATGATGTTCTCTACCGAGCTCTCTTGTCAAAGAATGGAGGAGATGGGTAAAGAGGTAGCACAGCAGAACTTAGTCACTTGGACTTGCGTTTGGGAGGAAAACCAAAATACTAATCTGGACAAGTCAATATGACTTAAAGTGTAACTTTTCATAAAAAAAAAAAAAAGTGTTTTACATATCCACATGCCATCTCTCCTAACCGAATTAGCTTTTTATCAAATTGTTTTTACACCTGGACCTTCTCCCACTCATGTACCAAAGTTTTTTTCTTCCTTTCCCTTAAGAATCTACTTTAAAACATAAAACTGAAGTTTTACCTGGACTAATGAGACACACACACTCTCAACCAGTTTTTAATTTCCTCTATTAATTTCCAGGTAAGTAAGTGATTAGTCTTTAATGCTTTTTCAATCTGGATTTTACAACTCTTGAGTTGAGTTGTAAACTCAAAACTTTTTCTTTGTACAATACAAACCTCTTCTGTCTCTTTCTCTTTCAGGTGCCATGCACTATACTTCTTTCCAAAGCAGTTTTTAAGTCCAGTCTAATTTTTCTGTTACATGGTAGATATTCTGAAACTTCCTTTGAACACAGAAAGCACTCCAGATAAATACTTTTTTAGATTTAAATCTATATAGACTATATTAAAGAGTCCTCTTCCTCAGGACAGAAGGCTTAAAAAGCTAACTGTGAACCTCAACAGGTTATAAAAAGAATTTGCCAGAAGAACCACAACACAATCAAATGATTTGTACCCAATTATTTGACACATTCCATATCAGCAAACTGTTCCTCTTGTTAACCTATGACGAACATCAAAATTCTTATTATACATCTAATTAGGTATCAGGTCATATTCCTACTCTAAAGTCCTAATAGCACATCAGTCAAAAAGAGGGGCCATAATTCAGACAAATTCTTAGGTGACACACTATCTTTGTGTGATATTATTTCTCATTTTACTGAAGAGGAAACAGTCTTAGATTAACTCATCTGTCTTTAGGTCATGTTGCTGAGAGGTTTAGCTAATGGGATTAAATACAGATAAAGAAAGAACATCAGAGAGACTAAATTGGTTGAACTCTCTAAGGTCACAGGTTGAAGTACCTAAGGAAAGGCCAAAATTATCCCCTTATTCCAAGTAACTGAACAAAAGCAGTGATGATAAAGGCTTCAAATTAGGAAATACTGAAATTAACATAATGTTGTTCTTTAAAGAATTCAGATGTTGTCCAGGGGAAGGCTACAGTAGGGAAGGCAAGTATTAAGGATCACAATCCAATCCATGGTTTTAAAAAATGTTGGAAGAGGACCCAGTTAAGTACATTTGCATAAGAAGTACATTTTGCATATTGTGCATCCAGAAGACACATAAATGAAACAAAAGTTTCCCAAAAACATACCTCTCCGAGTAAGATACATTCTGATAGTTTCCATTTTAGAATGTTCATTCCTTTTTAAAATGCTGGTCCTTACTAAATTGACTTTATAACTTGCTGATCAGTTATATTGGGCAATTTGGTTAAAAAAAAAAAAGAAAGAAAGAAAACCTTGGGTTTGAGATACAAGTGAACTGGGTAAGAAACAGGAAAAATTTACAAATTCAGGAAGCTCAGCAAACTCCAAAGAGGACAGCTACAAAGTAAAGCTAAGCATGTCATGGTCAATCTATGAACACCAGAAATAAAGGGAAAATCTTGAAAAGCAACAAGTGAAAAATGACAGGGTATGAAATGGGAAGTTAAGATATGAATGCTGGTTAACTTTTCACCAAAAAAAAACACAAAGAGGCGGCCAGAAGACAATGGATGACAACTTTAAAGCACTAAAAGAAAAAAAAAAAATCAACCTAAGATGCTATGTTCAGCAGAAATATACTTCAAGAATGAAGGCAGCATAAATTTTCAGATAAAAGAAAAATAAGAGAATCCATCAACAGCAGAAGAATGACATGACAAAAAGGCGAGAGTTCTTTGGCTTGAAAGGAAATTACATTAGATGGAAATTCAAAACATCAACAGTAATGTGGATAAATATAAGAGAAAATTTTACCCTCTCTTAAAACTTTAAAGAACATGTGATTATTTACAGCAAAATTACAATATTGTATCAGGAAGTTTATAACATGTGGACACAATACATATGACTGTAACCTGTATGGTTATAAAGGACAAGGGGAGCTAAGAGTACAACTGTAGAGTCTCAAGTTTTTCACACTCTCCAAGTGCTAATATTAAATCTGAGTAAACGGCTTAAAACATAAGAACGTATGTTGCAGCTCCTAGGATCATACAGATAATGCCAAAAGGAGCTACGTAAGAACTCAATAAATAAAATAAAATAAAATTCTATTAATAAATCATTAACCTAAAACAAAATGGGAAAGAGGGATAGAGTATGAACAAAAAAAAGAACAAAACAAAGTAAATGCAGATGGGACAAACAAACCCAAATAATAGAGTACCTTAACATCTAACCATATCATAAATCCAACCATATCAATAAGACTAAACACTCCAATAAAAAGGGAATTTCACACTAGATTTAAAAAATCCCACTATACACTCTCTAGAAGATATAAACATTAAGATATAAAATATCTGAGCAAGACTATCACTGTAACTTAATAAACATTTTTGAAACATTGCATACAACTGCAGAATATACATTCTTTTCAAGCACAAATGGTACATGCACCAAAAGAGCACACAAGTAGCTATAACTCTCACAGTAAATTTGAAAAAAATGGAAATCTTAAGAGTAGGCTTCTGAGAACAATGGAATTAAATTAGGAGCCAATAAAAAGCTATCCAGAAAAATAAGTATTTGGAAACTAAATGTTTATAAATAATCCAAAGGTCAAAGAAGAGATGGCAAACAAAAAACATCCCAAACAATAGTGAAATACAACAAACTAAAATCTGTGGAATGAAGCTAAAGCAGTATTAAAGAGGGCAATTACAACTTTAAAATGTTTATATATGAAAGGAAAAGAGAACAGTGACACACATCCTGTCCTTAAGGGGGGATGGGGAATTAAAGTACACTTTAATGTACCTAGAAAGAAGGAATAAACAGCAGTAATTAGTAAAATAGAAAACAGAAACAACAGAGAAAGTTAAAATCTTTTTAAAGCATAAGGAAACAAAGTTGGAGGACTGACATTACCAGACTTCAAAATTTACTATGAAGTAGTATGGTAATTGAGATGGTGTAGTGTGGCATAGGAAGTTAAAAGTTAAAGTTTCCGAATGAAAGGAATAGGACACAGAAAGCATCAGTCACAAAAGAAACGAAAAAAGAAAATTGAGAAATTAGATTTCACCAAAATTAAAAATTTCCACAAGTAAAAACCCCCATCAAGAAAATTAATAGGAAAACCACAGATTGGGGGAAAACATTCACAAAATATGTATCTAACAGAGGACACAATTCTGGAATACATTAATTATACATAGTAATTTTTATAGAACAAAAAAACTTTAAAAATTAGGACAACACTGATTCTGACAGTGGAGACAGGCACAGCAGCTCGGAAGCAGGAAACAGCTCTTTCATTCCCCCAGGCACCAGCCCAGCGCCGCTCTCCTGAGAAACCTGACATCACTCCAGGGGCTGAGCAGCTCCATAGAGTAGAGTTTCTGGGCACTAGAGGGAGCCACATGAAACATCAAAAGGAACCTGGTTCATACCAAAATCCCATAAACACCAGGAAAAGGGCCAAGTGAAACTGAACTCATCAATCTTCCTGAAAAGAGTTCAAAATAAAAATCATAAACATGGTCATGGAGGTACAGAAAAATATTCAAGAACTCATGGATGAATTCAGGACAGAGATTCAATCATTGAGAAATTCCATATCTAAAATGAAACTTACAATTGAGGGATTTAAAAGCATTAGATGTAGAAGAAGAGATGGTAAATGAACTAGAAATTAGAGAAGAGGAATAAAAAGAAGCTGAGGCACAGAGAGAAAAAAAGGATTTCTAGGAATGAAAGAATATTGAGAGAACTGTGTGACAATCCAAATGGAACGATATTCACATTATAGGGTACCAGAAGAAGAAGAGAGAGAAAAAGGGATAGAAAGTGTCTTTGAGGAGGTAACAGCTGGAAATTTCCCCAATCTGGGAAAGGAGATAGTCTCTCAGGCCACGGAGATCCACAGATCTCCCACCACAAAGAACCCAAGAAAGACAACACCAAGACATATAATAATTAAAACGGCAAAGATCAAGGATAAGGACAGACATTTAAAAGAAGCTAGAGAGAGAAAAAAGATCACCTACAAAGGAAAACCCATCAGGCTATATCATTAGACTTCTCAACAGAAACCTTACAGGCCAGAAGGGAATGGCATGATATATTTAATGCAATGAAACAGAAGGGCCTAGAACCAAGAATACTCTACCTAGCAAGATTATAATTTAAATTTGAAGGAGGGATTTAAACAATTTCCAGGTAAGCAAAGCTGAGAGAATTTACCTCCCACAAACTGTATCTACAGTGTATTTTGGAGGGACTGCCATAGATGGAAGTGCTCCTAAGGCTAAACAGCTGTCACCATTCAACACAACACTCACTGCAAAGGACAGATCAACCAGACAAAAAATAAGTAAGGAGACAGAGGCACTGAACAACACATTAGAACAGATGAACCTAATGGGCATCTACAGAACAATCCATCCAAAAGCAATGGGATACACGTTCTTCTCAAGTGCACATGGAACATTTTCAAGAATAGATCATATACTAGGATATAAAAAGAGCCTCAGTAAATTCAAAAAGACTGAAATTGTACCAACCAGCTTCTCAGACCACAAAGGCATAAAACTAGAAATTATGCAAAGAAAACGAAAAAGCCCACAAACACATGGAGGCTTAACAATATGCTCCTAAATAACCTACGGATCAATGACCAAATAAAAACAGAGATCAAGCAATATATGGAGACAAATGACAATAATAATTCAACACCACAAAATCTGTGGGACGCAGCGAAGGCCATGCTAAGAGGGAAATATATTGCAATACAGGCCTACCTCAGGAAAGATGAACAATCCCATATGAACATTCTAAATTCACAATTAACAAAACTAGAAAAAGAAAAACAAATGAGGCTCAACAAAATTCAGTAGAAGGAGGGACATAATAAAGATTAGAGCAGAAATAAATAAAATCGAGAAGAATAAAACAATAGAAAGAATCAATGAAAGCAAGAGCTGTTTCTTCAAGAAAATAAACAAAATAGATAAACCCTAGCCAGACTTGTCAAGAAAAAAAGACTCTACACACACAAACAGAATCAGAAGTGAGAAAGGAAAAATCACTATGGATACCACAGAAATACAAAGAATTATGAGAGAATTCTATGAAAATCTATATGCTAACAAATTGGATAACCTAGAGGAAATGGAAAACTTACCAAGACTGACACAGGAAGAAACAGAAAATCTGAAAAGACCAATTATCAGCAACAAAATTGAATTGACAATCGAAAAACTTAAGAACAAATACCTGTACCAGATGGTTTCACTGCTGAATTTTATCAAACATTTAGTGAAGATCATACACCAATCTCCTCAATGTTTTCCAAAAAGGAGGGAATACTCCCAAACTCACTGTACGAGACCTGCATCATTCTAATACCAAAACCAGGTAGAGACACCACAAAAAAAGAAAATACAGACCAATATTCCTGATGAACTTAGACGCAAAAATACTCAACAAAATATTAGCACACTGAATTAAAAAATACATCAAAAAGATCATCTATCATGATCAAGTAGGATTTATTCCAGGGATGCAAGGATGGTACAACATTCGAAAATCCAACATCATCCACCACATCAACAAAAAGGACAAAAACCATATGATCATCTCCATAGATGCTGAAAAAGCATTTGAGAAAATTCAACACCCATTCATGATAAAAACTCTCAACAAAATGGGTATGAAGGGCAAGTACCTCAAAATAATAAAGGCCATATATGACAAATCCACAGCCAACATCATACTTAACAGCGAGAAGCTGAAAGCTTTTCCTTTAAGATGGTGAACAAGACAAGGATGCCCACTCTCCCCACTTTTATTCAACATAGTTCGGGAGGTCCTACCCATGGCAATCAGACAACACAAAGAAATAAAAGGCATCCATATTGGTAAGGAAGAAGTCAAACTGTCCCTGTTTGCAGATGACATGATATTGTACATAAAAAACTCTAAAGAATTCACTCAAAAAGTACTAGATCTAATATCTGAATTCAGCAAAGTTGCAGGATAGAAAATTAATACAAAGAAATCTGTTGCATTCCTATACACTAATGATGAAGTAGCAAAAAGAGAAATCAGGCAAACAATTCCTTCAAAAAGAATAAAATACCTAGGAATAAACCTAACCAAGGAAGTGAAAGACCCATATCCTGAAAACTACAGACTCTCATGAGAGAAATTAAAGAAGATACCAAGAAATGGAAACACATCCCGTGGTCATGGATAGGAAGAATTAATATTGTCAAAATGGCCATTCTGCCTAAAGCAGTCTGTAGATTCAATGCAATCCCTATCAAAATACCAACAGCATTCTCCAATGAACTAGAGCAAATCGTTCTAAAATTCATATGGAACCACAAAAGACTCCAAATAGTCAAAGCCATCCTGAAAAGGAAGAATAAAGCTGGGGGTATTACCCTCACTGACTTCAAGCTCTACTACCAAGCCACAGTAATCAAGACAATTTGGTACTGGCACAGAACAGAACGATAAACCGATGGAACAGACTGGAGAGCCCAGATATAAACCAAGCATATATAATCAATTAATATACGATAAAGAAGCCATGGATATACAATGGAGAAATGAAAGCCTCTTCAACAACTGGTGTTGGCAAAACTGGACGGCTACATGCAAGACAATAAAATTGGATTATTGTCTCAGCCCATACACAAAAGTAAACTCAAAATGGATCAAAGACCTGAATGTAAGTCATAAAACCATGAAACTCTTAGAAGAAAACATAGGCAAAAATCTCTTGAATATAAACATGAGCGACTTTTTCCTAAATGCATCTCTTCTTGCAAGGGAAACAAAAGCAAAAATGAACAAATGGGACTACATCAAGCTAAAAAGCTTCTGTACAGCAAAGGACACCAACAGCAGAAAAAAACACATCCTACAGTATGGGAGAATATATTTCTAAATGACATATCCAACAAGGGGTTAACATCCAAAATATATAATGAATCCACATGCCTCAATGCCCAAAAGGCAAATAACCCTATTAAAAAATGGGCAGAGTATATGAACAGACCCTTCTCCAAAGAAGAAATTCAGATGGCCAACAGGCACATGAAAAGATGCTCCACATAGCTAATTATCAGGGAAATGCAAATTGAAACCACAATGAGGTATCACCTCACACCAGTAAGGATAGCCACCATCCAAAAGACTAAGAACAACAAATGCTGGCAAGGATGTGGAGAAAGGGGAATCCTCCTACACTGCTGGTGGAAATGTAAGCTCGTTCAACCACTGTGGAAAGCAATATGGAGGTTCCTCAAAAAACTAAAAATAGAAATACCATTTGACCCGGGAATTCCACTACTACGAATTTACCCAAAGAATACAATTTCTCAGATTCAAAAAAGACATATGCACCTCTATGTTTATTGCAGCAGTATTTACAACAGCCAAGATATGGAAGCAACCTAAGTGTCCATCAGCAGATGAATGGATAAAGAAGATGTGGTACATAGACACAATGGAATACTATTCATCTATAAGAAAGAAAGAAATCCTACCATTTGCAGCAACATGAATGGAGTTGGAGGATATTATGCTCAGTGAAATAAGCCAGGCGGAGAAAGATGCATACCAAATGATTTCCCTAATTTGTGGAGTATAACAACAAAGCAAAACTGAGGGAACAAAAGAGCAGCAGACTCATAGATTCCAAGAAGGGACTAGTGGTTACCAAAGGGGAGGGGTGGGAGAGGGCAGGCGGGGAGAGGGGGAGAAGGGGATTGAGGGGTATTATGATTGGCACACATGGTGTCGTGGGGATAATGGGGAAGACAGTGTTGCAGAGAAGGAAAACAGTGACTCTGTGGCATTTTACTACACTGATGGACAGTGACTGCAATGGGGTATTGGGGGGGGGGGGACTCGATAATATGGGTGATGTAGTAACCACATTGTTTTTCATGTGAAACCTTCATAAGAGTGTATATCAATAATACCTTAATAAAAAAAGACAAAAAAAATTAGGGCAAAAGATTTGAACATTCTATAACAAGATCCACAAATGGCCAGTAAGCACATGAAAAAATGCTGAAAACCGAACAGTCATCAGAGATATGCAAATTAATGCCAAAATGAGATATCACTGCACATCCAATGGAACAGATAAAATTAAAAACTGGCAACACCGAATGCTGGTAAGGATGTGAAACAAGTAGAAGTCTCAAACATGGCTGGTGAGAGTATAAAAATGGTATAACCACTTTGGAAAACAATCTAACAGTTTCTGATAAAACTAATCACATATCCAACTTATGACCTAAAAATTAAACTCTTACATATTCACCTAAGAGAAATTAAAACATATCTACAGGAAGTCTTAAGGTTAGTCAGAGTATTGCAACCCATCATGATGCAAACGAATAAACAAGTGTTGTATATTCATGCAACGGAATTAGTTATAAAACCTTTATGGGGAAAGCTTCCAATGTCGAAGGATAATATAAAAACAAATAGAAAATTAGAGAACAGAAGAAAACATTAAAGAAATCTAGACGACAACGTTATTACAAAACAAAGCACCAAAAAAATTAAAAAAACATATAGGAGAAAAGGAAATGTTTTTGTAAGTTGAAAATATGATAGCTGAACCAAAATATTCAATAGGAGGATTAGAAGATAAAGGAAATATCATCTAAAGTAAAACTCAAAAAAAAAAAGGAACAGTAAAATGGAATATGTGATAACTTAGTACAGTATGGCCAATAAGATTTCCAGAAAAGTAGAGGAAGAAATCCTAAAAGAGACCTGAAAAAAAAATTTTTTTTTTCTGGGTCCAAACAAAGTGCAACTTTACGTTGAAAGGGCCCAGAGTGCTTTAGCACAATGAACCAAAACACACACATAACAAGGTACACCCTTTTCAAAGTTAAAAATACCAGAACACAAAATTCTGAAATCTCCTGTAAGAACAGAGATAGGAAAACACAAATCACACTAAATCTCAACAACACTGGAAGATGGAGGACAATGACAACAACTCAAAAATTCGGAAAGAAATGTTTTCCAACTCAGAATTCTATATCCAGCCCAATTATAAATCAAAAGTCAGGATAAACCAATACATTTTCAGGCATTTGGAATTGCAAAAATATGACCACTTTGGACATGTCTGCAGGAAATTTCTCAATGATGTTTCATCAAAGTAAGAGTAAAGCCAGATTGTTCTAATAAAATAGAAAAGCACAGTGAATTCCTAGAATGATAGCACAGGAAAGTCCACAACAGCTGTGTAGCAGGCACAGAGGGAAGCAAATCCAGTTTGGAGCAGGGTGGAGTACTGAGGGAGTGTGAGGAAGGATAACTCATGTCATAGGTGTGAAGTGAAAAAAGACAGTGCTTCTGGATCACAAGAAATGACTTAGTCAAATGCACAAAGAAAAGTATGGCAATGAGATAATTATTTACTCTAGGGGGAAAAAAGTTGTAGAAAGAAGATAAATATAATTATAGCACAATGTGGCTCAGCAATAACAAAATTTAGTCACAACAATGAAAAGATAGACTACAGATTAAACCAAAAAACTTTATTAGGATGATAAAGGAAAAGGGCATAAAAGCTAATTTCTCTGCTACTATAAGACTAATGATTAGTACACCTGAAACTATTATATGTCAGTTATATTTCTGAAGGAAGGACAGATGATAATGTTTAAAATTTCTACATATTCAGAAATATGGATGTATATACTGGTAAGAGACTAAAGAGATTTGATTAGCATGCATCATTTTAAGAATTTAACTATATGACTTTTTAAAAGAATGTATATGTGTTGTAACATCTTTCTGTATGGACAGATAGTAACTACACTAGTTGGGGTGATTTAATAATATATATAACTGTCAAATCACTACATTGTATACCAATGTATACAATGAAACCAACATTGTATATCAAATATACATCAATAAAAATATATTAAAAAAAGAATGTGTATGTCTTACTTCAATATAAAATTTCATTTGAAAAAATTTTTTAAAAATGTTTTGTATTAGGGACACAATAGTGAATATAAAAGTTCATGTCTCAAGGAATTCATTTCTATTGAAAGAAACAAATAAGTAAACTTACGATATGATTACAGCTAGTGATAAATATTATTCATAAAAATAGAGGAGGGTAAAGATAGAGAATAAGTGTGATGGTAAATGGCCAGGGATGCCCTCTCTAAGGAGTGACATTTGATGAGAAACCTGAACCATTTGAAGGAATGGATAAACATTGTTCTGGAAAACAGGGAGTAAACTGATGATAAGTTTAAGTTTGGTGGTTTGAAATCAGTAAAAAGTCCATAATTAAGAACCAAATAAACTAAAGGGAGAAATGTTAAGACACCAGATCTGAACCCTCAGAAGTGAAACCTCAGATCTGAACACTTCAGAAGTGAAGACTAACAATGCCATAGAGGGTTGGATATCAGTGCTCAAAATAACATGATATTCAGCAATAAGAAATGATGGATAATGAATTAAGATGTCATTGTAATTTGGTTCTGAAAATTAACTAGTTTAAACCATATTCCATTCATCCTTAATTCTGGGTAAAACAAGGAATAACTGATGACCAGCTGTTGAGTACGACAACAGTGAGAAAAAGACCAAGGTCTATGAAGATTAAAAAAGAAACTTCTTTAAAAAAAAGAATGCTTAACCTTTGAGGTGAGTTTAAAGAGATCAGATACACATGTATTTTAAGCAAACACAAAGATATATATACAAAGTTTGTAAAGATAACCAGATTTGAAGTTACATCCTTCATTGATAAGAGTATTCAAGAAATCATTCTTCTAGCTTAAAATTAAGCAACACTGCTATTATGTACTTTGTAATAGTTTTACTTAGACAATGCATGCTGTAGTACACTTATTCCTAGGAAGGTATCAAATTTACCAAAAGATGCTTTGTGCTCTAAAATACTTCAGGAAGAAAAGAAGGGAGTGAGGCAAATACAGGGAGAAAGATGAGACAAAGGGGTCTTGAAGATAAGCAATTCACCAAGTCTGGCTGCATTTGAATCACCAAGGCATTGTCGTCTAGGCTGCCCCACCCAATTCTGATTCAACCTGTCTGAGGGAGGGCCTTGGGAATATTATTCTAATATGTAACCAAGATAGAGTGCTTTGGGTATCTCTGGATTAGATGTTATAGTAACACTGAAATTGTCAGTTAATTTTGTTGATATATTAAGTAAAAATACAGGACTAAAGTATCTATTAGATCACATTATTTAGTCTGCTTTAAAAATAACACAAATTGATCAAACTCTTCAACGGCTCCCGTCTTGTTCTATAATATGGTGCAATGTCTTAAGCTGACATTCAAGGCCCTTGGTGATCTGGTTCTCAGGGCTGCCTCTCCAAATTCACCTCCTCTAACAACCCCCCACAGACAAACTACCATACAGCCAACCTAAACTATTTTCAGCTTCCTATGTACCAACCTATTTAATTTCTCTCCCATTTGCATATTACTAATCCTTCTGTCCAGAGTAACATGCTCCTTCCACTAGGTTGGCCTAGCATGCCCTACGTAAACTATCATTAAAGTTCAAGCATACTTTTCTGTAGTCTTCCAGGAACCACCTGAGAATAATTAATCACTTACTTCTTGGATCATTACCACACTTTTATACATAATCTGTTAAATAACTTATTGTTCCTCCCCCCCTCAGTCTTATTTACTGACCTTTGACTATTTTGAGAGCAAGTTACTATGTATCTTTTCTGTTTGCTTTTAATCTTTTTATCTTCTATACTAACTATGAAGGCTGGTTTAGGGCCAACGACTAAAATGTTAGTTGCATGAATGAATGAGAATAAAATGACAGAATAACTACTAGTTTTAGATGTTCAACAGGAAAGTTAAAGGAAAAGAAAAATTCTAAATAAATAAGAGGGACTGAGGAAGCCTCAGCAAATATGTGACCCTAACAGCAGCCCATGAATGTTGTCTTCAGCTCCCAAATTTGCCCTCTACATCCTTCACTCCCTTCCAGTCACAATAAGGACGACTCAAAACAGCAGTAACAAAGCAGAGGGAAGAAAGGGGAATTGAATGCGTTACAAAGGAGAACCACTGACCTGGTTTTATTTCTTAAACTATACAATGGTTTATTTCTTAAACTATAGAAAAAAAAAGTGATTATTGTAGTAATCTTTATACTTTTTATCATATTTTAATATGCTGCTTTATAGCAAATTCACATAACAGAGAGTAGAAAATATAAGATGCTGCAAAAACAATATATTAAATTTATGGATATATTCATGAGGAGTTCAACAGGCCAGTTTCACCCACTTGAAAAGGCATATGTGTTAACTGCACATATATATATATATACACACACACATACATACCTGTATGTGTATGCATATAGCTGTATTTATTTATAACTTGAAAAAATTACTTTAGTGTTATTATCAATCTACGGAAGAAGTGAACTTAAAGCCATTCATTCTCTTCTCGACTTTTTAAATCCAGAAAAAAAAATACCACATTAACAATAAAAATTGGTATCACGTTAAAATACTGGTTTATGTTATAGCTGGGTGTTAAGTGCAAAATGAAACCAGTTGAATTTAAAAACTGGTTTCGATAACTAGGAAAACATTGTGTTAAATGAATACCTAAAACTTTACCTATCGTTGGCCCCGTTTTTGTCTGGGTATTTTCTCTTTTCAGAAGACATCACATCTCATTCTGACTCAGAACAGGTTTTACAACTTCTTGGCCCTTTGAACTTGCAACTTCTAGATGTCTCATAACGAGCGCTGGACTAATTACGGGCATGCAATAGCCTACATAGAACCAA
This sequence comes from Manis pentadactyla, assembly GCF_030020395.1. Classification (NCBI taxonomy): domain Eukaryota; kingdom Metazoa; phylum Chordata; class Mammalia; order Pholidota; family Manidae; genus Manis; species Manis pentadactyla. Next base: position 104,934,982 of record NC_080021.1, read on the forward strand.
AAGTATTCAGTTTGTCAACGTCTAAGAAAGGAATAAAGTGTTTAGGATGAAGCAGAAAACCGTGTATCTCAGAAAGACAACTCTTTCCCGAGCCCTGGACAGCAGAAGAAATCAGAAAACGTGAAGGCGCATTGGCTTAAAGAGCAGGGCGTTAAACAAAGTAGCACTAATAATTAAAAAGAAAGAAAAAGGTTGGTAGGTTTCGGAGCGGACACTTATCCTAAAGCATAGGATGCTTAATTAGAGAAGGACAAGGCCCTCAAAAATGCTTCCAGGTATCGTTAGGTGCTTTCCGATTTGCTTTCGCTAAAATCCCAAAATTCTTAGTTTGGATTCTGGGACACCAAATGCCTCCTCTTCTGACTCCCCATTCCTTCCACACACCATGTCTCTCCTGCGCCTTTCCCAGCTTAAAATACGGAGTTCCTACCCGCCCCCCTAAGTCACTTCTTTGGGTCTCAGACCGTTTGTGTCCACCGAGAGCCCCGCTCCTGCTGTTCCCTTGGAGGCCAGACACTTCTCGGATTCAAGCCGTTGTGCAGCTCCATCCTTCTCACCTTGGTTACAGAAAAGGCTCCACAGTTTAGCGAAGATTAGCCCCATCATGAGCACCTGGGCGGGCCGCGGGGCCCCTCAGCAGCAGGTGCCGCCGCTCCGGGCCCCCCACCGCAGCGCTGGCTGCGGGAATCGCGGAGAAGCCCACTGAGCCCGCGTGCCACTGACTGGTGGAGGAGCCCTGGTCCGCTGCTCCGCTACTCGTAGGAAAGCGCCTCACCGAGAACCCACCGGAGTCTTTTGTTTCGAGCCCAGGAGCCCAACGCCGACCCGTAGTCCCCGCGATCGGAACCCACCTAACCACCAGAGCGTCTACCAGCTCCAAGCCCCGCCTCCTGTCCCTATTCGCGGACCACCAACCGCCGGAAGGACGGCACCATACGTAAGAACTTACGTTTCCCAGACTTTAGACGTGGCGTTTGCTTCGACTTCACTTCCGGTAGGCGGGCTCCAAACTTTCCGGTGGGCGGGCCGGGTGTCGGGGTGTGGGTGTGTGGGTATAGCGGACTTTCCCTCAGTGACGGCTTCCTGTCTAAAAGCTGTTTCGAAGTGTTTGCCAGCTGCCCTTTCTTGAAGCTCCGCTGTCTGGCAGGTGCGTCCCTGATCCTTAAATACGGGACAGGCTGTAGTTTCGCTAGCTGAACAGCCGCGGTTTGCTGCACCTAAATGAGTATTTCTGACAACTGATCTCTTACTGTCACCCTGTACAGACAGGCAGGCTTGTAGTTCTGCCGTGATTCTTAATTTTGAATGGGCTTGATTGGGAAACGATCTATGGAATATGGAATGCCTGTAACCACAGACTTAACTTATGTGATAAACTTTAAGGCCCCCCAGTTTTGCAAAGCGTTCGGTATTTTCGGGGATATATTCTTATAATACATTCTTAAATTCGTATATATTCTTATATTCTTATTCGAAGAACTAAGAAAATTATTTTCTTAAGTTTCAACTGAAAATAACTTCAATTAAAACGGAATCCCGGTAACCTCTCCAGTTCAGTAAAACAAAAAAAGCTTCAAGCGCCTTCAGCAAAATTCAAGACAAAGCTATTTAGAGCAAAACAAAGAAATTGAAATTTCAAGGGAAAAAAGGCGAACTAGGGAATTAAATTATATGTATATAATATTAATATTCCTTAAAAGGAACTACCATAAACTAGCTTTAGATAATACTTGGAAGAACTGGCTGCTGCCGGAAGGGCCGCACTACGTAATTGTTTCAATTTCAGTTTCTAGTCCATGGTTAGGTTCTAACAGTTTTAAAGGTTTCACACCCTGGCACGTAACTTTACTGTAATTTCCATGAAACCAGATGAAGGAGTGAACTTAATTGAAAAGACTATGGATTTTAGTCAGTTAAAAACGCACTAAACTATTTTGGTTACCTGTACATTGAGTGTTATGACTTACCGTGTCCTCCCAGTCTTATGATTCAAGGACCTTTTAAGACATATGTGGGATAATGTGCTCAAACTTTCTGATAATAAAGGCAAGTTTTAACCTCCCATATAGAGGAAAAGGTATGTACTGAGCCTATGCAAATTAGTATAACTTTCATGACTGAATTGGCCCATAAGTAGAAACGATTGACTGTGGAGGGAGAGGCTTAAAGGGACATTTCTAGTCCTAGTTTCATTAGTAGAAACAAACTGTATATTCTGTAGCTTCTTCAATTGTTAGACATAGATGCAAACCTTACATTTTACTTTTTCTTGGTTTCAGATTTCCAAGAAACGATTTCTGGAAAAAAGGCATTTTTGGCAGAGCTTTGAAGGAAAAAGGTACATATTTCTGAAATATTTTTGTGATGGCCTAAGATACTTTAGAGGCAGTAAATTGAATTATTCTTTCACTTTTAATTAAGTGGAATGCATATATATGAGCAGGGCTGTTCATATTTTTATTGGTTCTAATCTTTTGCAACATCTGGAACTTTTATGTTGAAGAACAGTTCTTTCATCATCTTTTCTACAAATTACTTGAAAACAGGACCCTTTAAAATATTTTTTTACATTAGAAAGTTTTATTTTTAGATTTAGAAACTTGAAATTTGTATTAACTGGTGGTTAAAAAAATCAGTCTCAACTGAAAAATGAATATGATTAATGAAATAGTTGTGGATTATCTAAATAGAAATGCTGATGTACTATAATTACTGATCTGTTAGAAAAAAGTAACACTTTAGTCGACCTTGTGCATTTGAAACATATAAATTGTAGCACAAATACTTGTTAGGAATTTAATCAAAGTAGGAAATTTTGAGTAACATACCTTTGTGAATTTTTTTCTTAAAACATCCCTTTAAATCTTTTAAAAATGAATTTCAGTGTAGCCCTTGATCCAAAGGAGGTAACAGAATTCTGTGGAATGTTGCTATCTGAATATAAATATATTGAAATTCACGAAATAAGTTATAAAAACAGGAACATAATAATGCCATCATTAGGCTTATAACTTATTTTCTTAAATATTAATTGGAAATAACTTCCTTTAATTAAAATGGAATGCCAGTAATTTTTCTCTCCAGTTCAACAAATTTGAAGAAAAAGATAAAGGAATAGATGTCCTAAGAGCAAAACAAAGAATGAAATTTCAAAGGGTAAAGGGAATTAAGAAATCAGGGAAATAAAATCTGTATCTAATATTCCTTACAAGGAACTACTATAAACTACAGATAATACTTGGAAGAACTAGTTACAGCAGGAATGGAAATCAATTTATTACTCAGTTAACAAAAATAAATTGTATGCATAGCTTGAACCAAGAGTCCAGGGACAGCATGTTTTGCTAACTAGGAATGAAACTTAAAAACACACAAAACTAAAAGAAAATCTACTAAATCAATAAGATATGTCCACAGTGACTTAAGTCTAGTTGGTCAGTGTTCAGATGAGTAGAGATTGATAGATTCCCAGCCTTTCTAGACATTTCTTTCCAAATCTCCTGCCTTCTTCATGAAATAAATACTGAAGAATAGATTTTTTTAAAAATTTTGTTTTGCTTGTAAGGTTAAGCTTTGGAGCTCCACAAACTAAGATTTAAGATTATGACATTATATCTGAAATTTTTCCCCCCACCCCCATAGGGGTCTTCTTTTGCTTAGACAATATGTATTGACTATGCCAACTTCAGATTTATAGTATGCTTTCCTTAGACCCACCCTTAGAGGCCTCTTCATTAACGTAACTGTCAGTACAATATTGCCTGTCAAGGATAGTCTGAATGTTCTCAGCACTGTTCACATGTGCTGAGCTTAGTGAACTGATTTCTTGCAAACACATGCTTTATCAGCATTTTCTTTTTCTTGTTCACAAAGATGTCCTCCATCTATTCATCTAGTCATTCAATATTTGAGTGCCTATTCAGTGGTGAGCTAAAGTCTCTACTCTCAGTTTACAACCTAGTTCAACTTGTTTTTTCTTCTTCCTTGTCTCCTACAGCTTCCAACCATTATTGGTGCTATGGTCCCCACAATGTTGAGGCTGCAAAAAATTCCTTTGGTCCAAAAAATGCCTGGTCCAGACATAATCCTAATCACTTTCAGATGATTAAGCCATGGAAAAATTCCCTGAATTTACTGAAATAAGCCGTGGTGAAAAGAGTAGGATTGGCTTTAGAATCCACATGCCTGTGGTCTTTAGCCTGACCTTCTCACTAATTGTGAGGCCTGGAGAGTTATTTCAGCTACTTGAATCTTGTTTTTATTCGTCTGTAAGAGGTAACAACCAAGCAGGGGTCCTGTAGCAAGCATAATGGCTGTAATTTAAAATTCTGCAGGAACTGGTTCGTGTATCATAGAAAGTAGCTGTATTACTTAAAAAAAACAACAACAAAGATCTCTATGTGAGAACTAGAGAAAAAGACAAAAAAACCCACCCAAAACCTTTCCTAGTTATGTGCCAATGATCATGGTATGATGCAAAAAAAACCCCATTAAGTCAAGGAGACAGAATAATAGTTTCCCGTTCAATCATAAAATGGCCCAGTGACTGTCGTTAGGTACCTTCTCCCTTTGTGTCTTCTGTTATCTGTAATACAAGATTATGCCAAGAGTTTCTCCATCTTTAAAGTACAAATCCACTATGATGCAGGTAATTGGTAGTTTTATTCAACTAATTTAAATACTGTCTGGGTTTTTAAGTTTCGTTTTTAAGTTTTGAGCATTCGTGGATATTAACGCACTTCTAACCCAGTTTTCAAAAATTTAATGTTCATTCACAACTTTAGTCAGGTCGGTATGCATGAGAGGTAAACTAATTTCATGGAATCAAAGGGCGGCTGATGGGTCCAAGTAAACTTGGCTTCATCCTTTCTTTGGGGATCACTTAGGAAGTGACTAATTGAATCCCTCATCTTACTCAGGTCAGCAAAGTCTTCGACTCAACTCACGTCATCTCCCCATTTCCGCTGGCGCCAGGGCCCTAGACTTGATTGCTCCTCGCGAAAGCACCGGAGGCTCGCAGCACAGGAAGGCGCCACGGACGCGGCTCCGGAACTCCGGAGACGTGACGTAGCGACAATATGCTGCTCCGGATTGGAGGAGGTCGCGGAGGGAGGGGTGAGGCCCGCCGCCGGAAGTGACGCAAACCAGAAGCGGCTCTTCTGACTAGCTACTTGGGGCGTGGGTTTGGAAATAACGCTGTGAGGCAAATGTGGCTGAGCCGCTGGCAACCTGTTGTCAGCTCTACGCCAGGTTCACGGCGGGTTCGCTCGTCACGCACTTTGTGTTCTGTACTTCTCGGCAACTGGAACGGCACTGCCTCCCAGAGACTTCCGTGAGCGCCCCTAAAGAAGGAGGCAGGACGGTGTGCTGAGGCGGGGAAGCCGCTGTGAACGGCTGCGGCCAAGGAAGCGTGGACGTGCCTCCGCGTTCCCGAATTCAACTCGGCGCGAGCGGCACGATTTTCTGGGGCATTGGTGGCCCCGGCATCTAGTGGGTGATTATTCATTGTCAAGACGCTGCTCACTAATTCGGAAAGTGAAAAAACCCACCGTTTTCCAGCATTTCTCTTGGAGGAGGACTAAGCAATAGCAAAAAAAATGTCTATTTTCCCTAAAATATCTTTGAGACTCGAGGTTGAAAGTTACCTTAAAGATGGCTTTATGAATAAGGAGGTAGGTCTGACAAACATGTTAGATATTTGTCAAAATGCAAATATTTACACAGAAAAGTAGAAAAAGGTCTAAAAGGAAGGCTAAAGTTTCTAGTGTTGCTTATTGTCTTTTCGAATGTAAAAAAAGGCCAATATTTATTCGCAGGTATTTAATATGTCTTCTGACATAAGAGGTAAATGAGGTAGACGGTTTAACACAAGAATGGGAAAGCAGGGAGGAGAAAAAGAATAGATTATGTGTCTGGCAGTAGGCATGGCGCTGAAGGTGTTACAAGAAAAAGCCAGATAAGGGGAATTGGTCCTGTAGAGAAAGTACACCTGGACAGAGTGCCCGCTCTGGCACTCAGGTGGAAGGGCTTCTAAATTTGTTGAGTGCCTTTTAAAAGCCACCAGTTGTGCTAGATAGTTTGCAGACCTTTCTTAGTCTTCGCATTCTTCCTTTGGTAGAGATTTCCTCTCCATTTGAATAGGTGAGAGAGACCCGAGGGTCCCAAGAGTCATTGACACCATTGACCCAAATTGACACTTTGAAGTAACAATACTGAAATCTGAAGCTGAAGTGCTTGGGTACAATGAAAGAAGGTACAGATTTGTAATCCCACCCTTCATAGTGAGTTTTTCAGTGCTTTGAGTAAATCACATTATTTAACCTTGATTTTCTTTGCCTTCAAGAAGTAGATGGTTAAAAATACATTATAAGGTTGATTTAGGGTATTAATCATATGTGAAAGCAACTGGCATTGTTCGGGCACATCATTCCTCAACACATGTTCACTCTATGTGCTACCGGCAGAGCCTAACAATGAAGTCCTCAGTGCAAGTTAATTGATTGCTAAGCCTGTGCTCTTTCCATTTTACTTCCTGCCTTTAGGTAACTTTGTATTTTCCAAATTTTTGTTTTTTTTATTCAAAGTAAACCGTTTGTAAATTCGTCTTTAAAGATGTTGCTGAAGCCATAACTTGTAAACTTCTACATTTTATTTCCAAAGATGATAATAAGGGATCCTAGACAGTATAAAAGAGAAAGTAGCTTCTCTTCACTTAAAATAACAAGGAGCATATAAAGGTACAGAAAGGCGTTCAGCATTTTTTCCAGCAATTTTAAAACGGTAAACATTCTTTTAGAAAAGAAGATCCAAATATCTTTGACACCATCTCTGCCTCAAACCTACTACTATATATAATTTTAAAAACAGAAAAGCTGTTCCTTTGTAAAAATATAGATATAAAAGAATATTCAAGTTTAATAAAAATCTAAACCTTGAGAAACTATTAGGCTGGTGGATTAGTAGGCTGGCAAGTGGTTTATGAAGATTCTGTGAGGCTGGGTGTAGTCGAAGATGACAAAAAATGGGGGAATACATGTCTCAGAAAGCTTTAGTTAATTACAAGGAAATTTGGTTGTTTGACTATACCTTCATTTCTGATGGGTTATCTTTGCTACCTGTTTGGAATATAGTTGTTACATTTAATAAAATATTGAAAAGCTAACCAATCTGTTCTAGGGTATGAGGTTAATAAGTTAATAGCTTTACAGAAATGATTTAATGGTTAATTATAAATAAGAATGAAATCCTGAATTTGAATGAATAATTGCAGATACTAATCTGTTCAAAATGTTAACAGGCTTGGAAGTTTAGGCAATGTTTTTCCAAGCCCTTTATGTTGGACATTTTGTTAGCTTCATTACTACAAGTAAATCTCAAGAACCCTGTGAAGTATTACCATTACCTTAGTGTTAAGACATAAACAATACAGTAAAGGGAAATAGAACTGAAGTTGCTGAAAGGTGTTTCAGTAGTTGGAACAAATATGCATACATATTATGCTTCATGTTCTTAATTCATGTAATGAAATTGAAACATCAACTTTCTTTTTAGGTTGTATCTGCTTTAGGTAAACAAGAAGCAGAAAGGAAGTTTGAAACTCTGTTAAATCGTTTGTCACACCCTCCATCATTCACAACTGTAAGAGTAAATACACATCTAGCCTCAGTACAACATGTGAAAAACCTGTTACTTGATGAACTTCGGAAGGTTTGTGCAAATTTTCTATGTCATTATGTACATATTTGTAATAGTCTGTCATGTTGCTCCCTGCTAAAATTCTGCGAATGATAGAATAATATTCCAGTTTTACAAATGGGGAAATTGAGGATCATTAATGTTATATTGTTCAAGGTTACATAGTGGCAATGCTAGAACTTAACCTAGCACTTTTGATCCTGAAATTATTATTTTTAGTGACTGGATAGTTCATTCAATCCCTCTGGGCCTAGCTGCTTCATTATTAAAATACATATGAAGTGGTCCACTGTAACCCAGAAGTCTGATTTTGTAATAAGCTACCTAATTACTATCTAAATTAAAAGCAGAGGCAAGCCAAGATTAAAAGGCTTCCATTTGTATATCACAGGCTCTGTTATCAGTTTAGGTATAACATTAAGAAATCTCAGAAAAAAATCACTCGTATGATTAGTTTCTTTAATCACATTACATTTATAGAATGTCATACTCTCAGAACAGTTCTATAAATTTCAAGCTGTGGGTAGGTGATTGTGCTGTTAAGAACCAGCTATGGTATTTTGAGTGTATGAGACCAGAAGTTAGAATACTTGGAGAAAAAACAATGTGACTTTCAATTGATAGTGAAAATTTCATTGAGAGTAATGGTATTAGGCATTTCAAGGGTGTGCTTAACTCCTTTTGGATTCCCCGACCTGTTTCCAGTGTGTGTGTCAGGGTGGGGAAGGGGTTCTTCCCACACACATAACACCAAGCAATTCCCGAACACCAGCAAGGTGCTGGAGAATGCACTCTTTTCTGATGTTACCTGCCTGGAGACAGCACCAGATTTCCCAGGTTAAGGGCTCTGCCCTATAGGACTCCTCTCCACCCCCTACTCCAGATGCTGGTCACAAGCCCTAGGTATTACTTGTGCTTCTGATTTGTTGGGCTACAGACTGAAGTTTCCCACGACCTCCCCCTTAGGTTCAGTTAATTGGCTAGAGCGGCTCTCAGAGCTCCGGAAAACACGTTTACCAGTTAAATAAAGGGTACCATAAAGGATACAAGTTAATAGCCAGATGAAGAGAAATACAGGGAAAGGTCCCAAATAAAGGAGCTTCTGGCCTCGTGGAGCTTGGGGCCTGACACTGGGCACATAGAGGCGTTATGTTTCCCCAAGCATAGAGGCTCTCCCTCACTGAGAAGCAGGAGCCAAGAGAGCAGAGGGCGAAAAGCTCTTCTCAGGGGTTTTTGTGAGGGCTTCATTGTATAGTCATGACTGAGTAAATTACTGGCCATTGACTGATGCAACCTCCAGCCCCTGCCCTTGGGTGGGGGTCCAGTAGTCTCTCATTAACATGACAAGACACCCATTTCACCTTTAAGACCACAGTGTTTTCAGAAACTGGATGAAGATCAAATAATACTTGGAAAATAAGTATTTGGTCATATGACTGACCAAAAATGTATTTTTCTAAGCAACTAAAATGAGTACTTTTATATAGTCATGCATACACTTTTAGCTAGGAGAAAGGAAACTGTTCAGAGGCCCATCAGAAGTGTCCCTAACTCATGCAGATGCAAATTTTTTTTCCCCAGCCAATTGTTCCTAGAACCTAGATATTCTATATCCTAGTCTGTTGGGTATACAAGATCTCATGGGTGAGGCAGACAGAATCACTCTGGATTGGCTTTGAGTCCTTTTCCTCAAAGGTTTAAGATTAAAGAGAGAAGGTTGGGTCCAAAGCAGTAGATAGAAAGCTGGTGGTAGAGCAGTTTGTATTTCTACCATTTAAGGGGGCTTGAGAAGGTTTTGGAGCAAGTCTTTATCCCCTTCCATGTTCCAAACCTCACGTGTGTCCTAAAGAGATGTTCCTAGTGGGCTGATAGAAGAGTAGGTAGGTGCTTTGTCTCCAAATGTCTTTGGGCCGCATGTTAAAATTTAATAACTTAAATTTCAATTGGTGGGTAAGGATGTGAAGAAACTGGGATCTTCATACATTGCAAGTAGGAACGTCGAATGGATTTGGCTTCTTTGTTTTTTATTTTATTTTTTTATTTTATTGCATTCTTTTGGTTTTGGCTTCTTTGGAAAACAGTTGATAGTCACTTAAAAAATTAGACATAAATTTATTATATAACCCAGCAGTTCCACTGCTAGGTACTACCCAAGAGAAATGAAATAGATGTCCATACAAATGCTTGAACCTGAATATTCACAGCAGCATTGTTTATAATAGCCAAAAGGGAGAAACTATCCAAATGTTCATTGACTGGTTAATAGAAAAACAAACGGTAGCACAGTCACCCAAAGGAATACTGTTCAGCAATGAAGATGATGAGTTATGTATGCTACAACTTTGTTGAACATTAAAAACATCAGTAGGGAAAAGAAGCCAGACACAAGCCCTATAAATTTTGATCCATTTATATTAAATACATAGAAAAGGCAAATTTGTAGAGAAAGAAAGTAGGTTAGTGGTTGCCTGGGGTTGGATCTGGTAACAGGATTGTCAAAAAATGGGCATGAGGAATCCTTGTGATGAAAAATACCTAAAACTGGATAGTGGTGATGATGGTTGCATGATTCTTTACATTTATTAAAAGTCCTTGAGTTGTGCACTTAAAATGGGTGCATGACATGATAAATTAAATCCCAATAAGGCTGTTATAAAAGGGCATAGGGCAGAAACAAATATGTTTAATATAGTTGTTTAATATAAATAAAAGGTGATATGCTTGGTTTTAAAAAAGTTTACTTGTGTTGTTTTATGGAAGTTATGCACATGTGTGGTTTTATGAAACTTATTTCTATATCATTTTAACATCTGATAGGAAAGAAAGAAAACCTTGGCTTGAGAAGGACTGATCTCTATAGCATAAAGCAGATAATACTTTTAAACAAATTATAAAATAGTACTTTTAAAACAAATGACAAAATCCATTATCTTTCTTCTTCTTGGAAAGATCAGTTTACCAAAGTCTGGAAGGTCATCAAACAGAGGGAAAGAAAGGAATAGGACAGTGAGAGAATGAGTTTACTCTTCAGCTTTCTTATAGTTATGATATATATGGTTAGTCTGAAATATCCTTTGCCTCAAAGAAGCACAAGTCAGGAGAGCTATTGACTTTGTAGAAATGTAGTTGGAATTCTAAAATACAATTTTTTTCTCTGTTATTACTAACTTAGAAATAAGTTTTTCTAGGTAATGTATGGATATTACAAAGCAATGCAAATATCTGTTACTGCTCTTCATGTAGTATGTGAAAATTCTCTAGCTTACAGTGGTAGAGACTTGTTCTCAAATATTTGCATGTTGTCCTCTGATAGAGTATATAGTCCTTGCTGTCCAATTCACTATTCTGCTCTCATTCTGATGTATAGAGTGCCCAGTCTTCTTTGGCTTGCAACAGTGGTATGCTGGAATATACTGAACTGGGAAAAATAACATTTTGTAGTATTTGCTGATTTCAGTGGTGTAACTACTCCCACCGTGGTCAATTTCAAGCTAACATTGTGACTGTGGAGTTTGGAAGAGATGCATATAATTGGCTCTCTTGAGACTGTGTGAGCAGGCCCCATCACCTATACCACTGGCCCTGTATCCATTTCTGAAGTCTGAAGGCTGACTATGATACAGGATACTGAAAATCCTGAACTTTGGCCAAGAAGCATTTATTTCTCTCATCAAAACTGACATGGCATCCAGTGTTAATACTGTATAATAAATGGTATTTAATAATCTCAATCTTGAGTGTCCTGCTCAGGAGCTTTTCTTAAAAAAGTACTACATGCGATTCTACATTGGATATGTTTCGAAGTAGGTCACTTACCGTAAACATGGTTTATATTTATAAAGCTAAAGAATAAGCATAACTGAGCTTTCATAAAGAAGCCATGATAGTTCAGAATCAAGTAATAGAGAAAAATAGTTGTTTTGAAGTGTTTGATTTTTATAGTGTCCCATGTAATAAGGTGAAAATGTTATAAACCAAGCCTTATGCTCTGCTAGGTAATGATACTGAGAAGCTCCATAAATTGAAATTTATCAAATAAATAACTGCTTTATAATTTTATGTATTTATTTTTAGCAGCAGTTTAATGGATTAAGTGTTCCTATTCTTCAACATCCAGACCTTCAGGATGTCTTACTTATTCCTGTTATTGGACCTAGGTTTGTAACTTTTATTTTCAAATTATATTCTGCAAATTTGTACAGGTTCTTTTTTTTTACTGTTTGGTATTTTCTCTATGATTAGCTACTTTATATAGATAGGAATTCACACATTCATAAATGCTGATTTCTTAATCATGGAAAATATTATAAAAGGAAATGAGGAATAGGCTCATATACCTTGAGATTAATGGATTTTAGGTCTGTTGGGTTGAGCAATTTTTTTCCCCTGCTTTCCAAAAAACTTTTTTTATTTACTTGTATATCTTAAGGGATTCCATTGCTAAATTAAAACATTTTTTGAGCTACAAAAATATAAAGCAGCATATTTCCTACTTTCATAAGTGATGAAAAGTTTTATTCATTAATTCACAGTTATAATACCAGGTGCTAATAGAACAGGCATTGTTCTCATTTATATTTGGAAAGCATATATTTGAAAATTAGAGAAAAAAACAGGCTTTCATATTATAATGGGACTTATATTTCCAAGGAACATTTTACAATCCCTAATTATGGTACATTTTTATACCCCTAAGATTTATAGTAAATATAGAAGTGTTCATTTTGTTAAAGCTTTAAAGTAATTTAGTGGTCAACAGTAAAGCAGTGGTTCAGTAAGTTATGGCTTACCTATGCAGTGGAATAGTGGACTGTCATGTCCTTTAATGTGGGAGAATTTTATTTACCAATAAGACAAGATGTTTATGATTAAATATCAAAGGCATGTTGCCATGTGTAGGATAATCACATTTTTTTTTACAATTAAAGTATACACATTTATATATATTTATGTGTATCGAAAAAACCTTGTTAATGTCTTAACTCCGGGGAGGTTGGATTGGGAAAAAGGGTAAGTGGAGATTTTCATTTGAACATTTCTGTTTTATTTTTTACTATAAGCATTTATTAATTTTGCAATTGAAAAATTAATTTTGTAAGTTTCTTGTTCTGTTTATTTTTTAAGGTAAAGTTTGCATACACTGAAATAGAGATGTTAATTATGTGTACTGTTTGCTGACTTTTGCCAGATTTATACAGCTGTGTAGTCAAGACCCATCTTATCAAAATACAGACAGTTTCCATCGCCCCAAAAAATTTTCTTGCATTCTTCTCCCCTACCAGGAAATTGCTGTTCTGATTTACTGTTCAGTAAGTTACTATAGTTGATCACAATCACAGGTGTTTCAAGGTTATGCTTCTTGATTCATTTCAGAATATATTGTGGATATCTTCCATGGTGTCCATATTTTTCCCTGATTCTGTGTAATTCCATTCTTCTTAATAGCTATATAAGTAGTATATTATCATTGAGCTCAGTTTTATTTTTTCAGCCCTCTATTGATAGACATTTAGTTTTCCCATATTTCATTATTAAAACAGTGAATATTCTTAGGATACTTACATAAGCATTATCTATAGGATAAATGGGTACAATGTGGAATTGGTTGTTCCATGGCCTGTGTATATTTTAGTTTGAGACATATGACCCTCTTGGAGACATTAGGTGGTAAACCCTTTTTATTTTATATATATATTTATTTATTTAGGTATCATTAATATACAATTACATGAGCAACATTGTGATTACTAGATTCCTCCCATTATCATGTCCCCACCACATACCCCATTATAGTCACTGTCCATCGGCGTAGTAAGAAGCTATAGAATCACTACTTGTCATCTTTGTGTGATAGATACTGCCTTCCCCGTGCCCCCACCCCATATTAGGTGTGCTAATCATAATGCCCCTTTTCCCCCCTTATCCTTCCCTTCCCACCCATCCTCCCCAGTCCCTTTCCCATTCTTGGGGTCTGTGAGTCAGCTGCTGTTTTGTTCCTTCAATTTTTCTTTGTTCTTGTACTCCACAGATGAGTGAAATCATTTGGTACTTGTTTTTCTCCATCTGGCTTATTTCACTGAGCATAATATCCTCTAGCTCCACCCATGTTGTTGCTGCGATAAACATAGGGGTGCATATGTCTTTTTGAATCTGAGAAAGTCGTAGGAGTGGAATTCCTGGGTCAAATGGTGTTTCTATTTTTAGTTTTTTGAGAAACCTCCATATTGCTTTCCATAGTGGTTGAACTAGCTTACATTCCCACCAGCAATGTAGGAGGGTTCCTGTTTCTCCACATCCTCACCAGCATTTGTTGTACTTAGTCTTTTTGATACTGTCCATCCTAAGTGGAGTAAGGTGATATCTCATTGTGGTTTTTATTTGCATTTCCCTGATGATTAGTGATGTGGAGCATCTTTTCATGTGCCTGTTGACTCTCTGAATTTCTTCTTTGGAGAAGTGTCTGTTCATATCCTCTGCCCATTTTTTAATCAGGTTATTTGCTTTTTGGTGGTTGAGGTGTGTGAAATCTTTATATATTTTGGATGTTAACCCCTTGTTGGATATGTCATTTATGAATATATTCTCCCATTCTGTAGGTTGCCTTTTTGTTCTGTTGATGGTATCCTTTCCTGTACAGAAGCTTTTTAGTTTCATGTAGTCCCATGTGTTCATTTTTGCTTTTGTTTCCCTTGCTCGAGGAGATGCATTCAAAAAAAAGTTGCTCATATTTATATTCAGGAGATTTTTGCCTATGTTATCTTATAAGAGTTTTATGGTTTCATGATTTACATTCAGGTCTTTGATCCATTTTGTGTTTACTTTTGTGTATGGGGATGGACAATAATACAGTTTCATTCTCTTGCACGTAGCTGTACAGTTTTGACAACACCAGTTGTTGAGGAGGCTGTCATTTCCCCATTGTCTGTCCATGGCTTCTTTATCATATATTAATTGACCGCATATGCTTGGGTTAATATCTGGACTCTGTATTCTCTTCCACTGGTCTATGGGTCTGTTCTTGTGCCAGTACCAAATTGTCTTGATTACTGTGGCTTTGTAGTAGAGCTTGAGGTTGGGAAGCGAGATCCCCCCTGCTTTATCCTTCCTTCTCAGGATTGCTTTGGCTATTTGGGGTCTTTTGTGATTCCATATGAAATTTAGAACTATTTGTTCAGTTCATTGAAGAATGCTATTGGTATTTTGGTAGGGATTGCATTGAATCTGTAGATTGCTCAAGGCAGGATGGCCATTTTAACAATATTCTTCCTAGCCAAGAGCATGGGATGAATTTCCATATATTAGTATCCTCTTTAATTTCTCTTGAGTGTCTTATAGTTTTCATGTCTTTCACTTCCTTGGTTGGGTTTTATTTCTAGGATATTTTATTCTTTTTGATACAATTGTGAATGGAATTGTTTTCCTGATTTCTCTTTCTGCTAGTTCATCATTAGTATATAGGAATGCAACAGATTTCTGTGTATTAATTTTGTATCCTTCAACTTGTTTATATATTAGGTATCATATTGTGTACTCTTTGTCTATCCCTTGACTGACTTTGGCAGTAGTTGGTTTAATTTTGTATTTGCTTAGTAATTAGTTGTTCTACTTTCTTTACTGTAGTTTTATTACTTCTGGTGACCGCTACTTAGCCTTGGGAACACTTCCATCTATAGCAGTCCCTCCAAAATACACTGTAGAGGTGGTTTGTGGGAGGTAAATTCTGTCAGCTTTTGCTTATCTGGAAATTGTTTAATCCCTCTTTCAAATTTAAGTGATAATCTTGCTGGATAAAGTATTCTTGGTTAAGGTCCTTCTGCCTCATTGCATTAAATATATCATGCCACTCCCTTCTGGCCTGTAAGGTTTCTGCTGAGAAGTTTGATGATAGCGTGATGGGTTTTCCTTTGTAGGTGATCTTTTTTCTCTCTCTGGCTGCCTTTAATACTCTGTCCTTATCCTTCATTTTTGGCATTGTAATTATTATATGTCTTGGTGTTGTCTTCCTTGGTCCCTTGTGTTGGAAGATCTGTGCATCTCCATGGCCTGAGAGACTATTTCCTTCCCTAGATTGGGGAAGTTTTCAGCAATTACCTCTTCAAAGACACCTTCTATCCCTTTTTTTCTCTCTCTTCTTCTTCTGGTATCCCTATAATACGAATATTGTTCTGTTTGGATTGGTCACAGAGTTCTCTCAATATTCTTTCATTCCTAGAGATCCTTTTTTCTCTCTGTGCCTTACCTTCTTTGTATTCTTCTTCTCTAATTTTTATTTAATTTATTGTCTCCTCCACCATATCTAATTTGCTTTTAAATTCCTCCACTGTATTCCATAATGATTGGATTTCCATGCTGAATTCATTCCTGAGTTCTTGAATATTTTTCTGTACCCCCATGAGCATATTTATGATTTTTATTTTGAAATCTATTTCAGGCAGATTGATGAGTTCAGTTTCACTTTACCTTTTTCTGGTGTTTGTGGGATTTTGGTTTGATCTAGATTCCTTTGACGTTTCATGTTTGTATGTGGTGCCCTTTAGTGCCCAGAAGCTCTACTCTCTGGAGCTGCTCAGCCCCTGGAGTGATGTCAGGGGTCACAAGGGAGCGGTGTTGTTTCCTTGGGGGAGGAAAGAGCTGTTTCCTGCTTCCCAGCTGCTACGCTTGTCTCCACTGCCAGAACCAGTGGGCTGAACACACAGGTGTAATATTCTATGCTTTGTGTTTTTAGCTGCCATAGAGGGGGGCTTCCCTCTTGCTGGCCTGATGCCAGGGCAGGAGATGCTGGTTTGCGAGCCAGGTATGGGTTTAGTGGAAGGAAGGCACAGCATGCTACGTATCATGGTTGGAGGCCTTGGAGCTGCCTAGCCAGCTAAGGTGATGGAGCGCCTGAAGCTCTTAAGTTCCCATCCTCTTGGGCAGAGTGTACCTGGTCATTTTGTCTACCTGTCCTTTTCTCCTGAGCAATAAGCTCTGTGCAGTCCTTGCCCCTTCAGTAGCCCTCTCGCTGTTAGGAAGTCTCTCAGACTGCCTGCCTTTCTTTTGTCCCAGAGCAGCCAGATATGGATCCGTTTTCCACAAGTGGCTGGAATCTCAGTCTCTCCAGGTGTCCTGCCTGTCTTAGCTTTTTACCCCGGTAATCACCAGAGCACCATGTGATGTAGGTTCGTGCTCCCAGAGCAGATCTCCAGGGCTAGGTGTTCAGCAGTTCCAGGTCTCCACTCCCTTCCCTCTCTGTTTCTCTTCCTCTCGCCAGTGAACTGGGGTAGTGCAAGGACTTGGGTCCCACTGGGTCACAGCTTTGGTACGTTACCCTGTTCCGTGAGGTTTATTCTTTTCTCCAGGTGTATGCAGTCTGGTGCAGCCTTCTTTCCTGTTGCTCTTTCAGGATTAGTTGTATTAATTATATTTTCATATTATATGTGATTTCAGGAGGAGGTCTGTGTCTCACCTCTCATGGTACCATCTTTAATCTTCTTAATTCCCTTAATCTTGATCTTTAATTTGTACTTAATTCATTTTTTAGCTATTAATGTTTTCTTAATCTAAGTACTCTCATACTATTTTCCTCCAATCTGTATTATTATTATACTCTTGGAAAATCATCTTTCTTTAATGTTGATTCATTCCTTTATTTAGAAACATTGAAATAAAAATCAACCTTTTAGTGTGTTTTATGGCTGTGCATCAACTTCTATAGTTCCTTTTTTTTCTTTCTTAGAAAACACTCTCCCCTCCAGCAAAGCTGACTTATACCTTGATACTTGTATATGACATCTAATATTTTTATACAATTAGTTCTTGCATTGAGGGATCCCAAAGATCATTCCCTGGTTTGGTAATTTCTGGGAGGACTCATAGGATTCAGTATATATTAGTTATTCATATGATTTTTTTAGAGTGAATAAATCAGAAGCAAAATCAGCAAAAGGAAAAGGCACATGAGGCAAAGTCCAGAGAAAACTTCCAGTGGGATCACACAGGACATGCTAATTCCCACAGCAGTGAGTTTGACAATGTAGGAGATGTTGACAACGAGGGAAATTCATTAGAGACTCAGCGTCCAGGATTTTTATTTTGGGCTGGTCATGTAGGCATTCCTTGCCTGGTACGTAATCCAAATTCCAGCCTCCAGAAAGAACATCCCTGTTGTTCATAAACCATATTGTTTATACAAACGATCTGGAAACAGCGAGCTACCCTTACCAGTTAATAGTGGGAACCCTTTTGAAATCTAAGTTCCCAAATGCCAGTCAAGGTCCAGTCTTGTAACAATGCCTTTCAAAGAAATGGTAGTAATTCATGCCTGCTATGTGAACTCTTCTTTATAGTCCTCATTGTCTCCATGAAATGGTTACTCTCATTATAAAAACTTTTTGATTAACACTACAAGGTTACACTGCACCAAACATTTTTAAGTTGGTGCAATGTGGGAGACCCAAGGGTATTACATGATGAATGGAACATTTATATAAGGAGAGGACACTTTTCTTGCATGTCAATCTGTTCCAAATGCCACAGTAAAGGTATAAATGAAGTGCCACTAGAGCATAGAAAACAGAATAGAAAGGACTGAGTGTAAGGAAACTGGTAAAGACTTTTTTCCATGTAAATGCTAGGCAGAGAGAAAACATATACAGAAGTATGGAGTCATCAGAAATGTAAGGCAATTCATCCTGACAGGTTTAGCTACTCAATTGATTTTCAGAGAAGTTGGTGAAGGATGAGGGTGAAGAAGTTGGAAGAGGGAGGCTATGAGGTGGAAAGTATTTTTTTTTCATATACTATATTAGTATGTTTTTTTTCCATATACTATAGGAATTCAAATACTAAAGACTTTTTACAGGAGTCATGCTTAATGGAATATTTTAGAAATATGTACCATGTCTAGATACTTCAGATTGAAACTGCAGACAAGATGAAAAAAGCAACCAGAGGTAAAGCTAGTTCAGTAATCAAGAGATAATGTACATCTGATGGCAGAAGGCCTGTCAGAGAGTTAGTGGTGGCATGATTTGGTAACTCAGTCAATGTTGTTAGAAGTTTCAGGAAGAAGACATTTAAGATGATGTTGAGGTTTCCAGTTTTATTATCCAGGCAGATAACAACATTGTTTAAGACTGGAAACATAGGAGAATGGAAAGATTTGGGGTGTGAATCAGAAAAATAACGTTTAGGATTTGTTGAGTTTGAAGTAACTTTGGAATAGATAGCTGGATATAGCTACCTACCTGCAGGTAATTAGAAATATCAGTTCAAGAGTCTGGAAAGCCTAAATGTTAGAATACACAGATTATTTTTGTCAGTGATTATTGAAATCCTGAGACTGCCAAGGGTTAGAATGCAAAGTGAAAAGAGATTGTGGCATGTTTTGGAACTTGGGGAGAATGAACCTCTTTCTTAAGAAGTAGGTAGAAAATGAGCAGTGTGAATCTGAGGGACCATGAAGTAGTATAGAGGTGAGAGGTATTACAAGATTTGATCATCTGGAGATATGGGAAGAAGATGGGACACACTTAATTCCCTCAGCAAGGAGTTGTGGCAACACGTTGTGAAATGTTGCTAACTGGGGACACTCATTAGAGACTCTGCTGCAGGTTTTTTACCTGCAACTGAAAAACACAATAGGCACCCCCTTAATTTTAAAAAAGGCTTTTCTGAGTGCTAGTAGCCATACCTAGATTTTGGTGGTCTAAGGAAAGAATGGGAGGTGGGAAATTGCAAAACATTTAAAAAATTTGGATGGCAAAGCAAGAAAAGACATCTATGCCCATTGAGTTTAAAGCATTAATAATTTACTGTGCAACAATCCACCGGTTTAGAAATGTTCTTGAATTCCTTGTATAGTCTCTGTTTTAGTCTTTGAAGGCAAAGACGTTACTTCCCTTCCCTCCTAATGCTATTAGGAAAACAGCAGTGCTTCTTAATGACTAAGCATTTTCTGGTGGCACTTTATTGCCTTCTACCAGATGGACCTCTTTATTTATTTTTTCTTTTCTCAGGCACCCATCATCATCATTTTTTTTTTTATTAAGGCATCATTGATATACAATCTTAGGAAGGTTTCACATGAGCAACATTGTGGTTACTACATTCACCCATATTATCAAGTCCCTCCCACACCCCATTGCAGTTACTGTTCATCAGCATCATAAGATGAAATAAATACTACTTCTGTGCTGTACTGCCTTCCCTGTGGCCCCCCCCCCCACCATTATATGTGCTAATCATAATGCCTCTTAATCCCCTTCTCCTATCCTCCCCACCCCTTTCCTTTGGTAACTGCTAGTCCCTTCTTGGAGTCTCTGAGTCTGCTGCTGTTTTGTTCCTTAAGTTTTGCTTTGTTGTTATACTCCACAAAAGAGGGAAATCATTTGGTACTTGTCTTTCTCCGCCTGGCTTATTTCATTGAGCATAATACCCTCTAGCTCCATCCATGTTGTTGCAAATGGTAGGATTTGTTTTCTTCTTGTGGCTGAGTAATATTCCATTGTGTATATGTACTACATCTTCTTTATCCATTCATCTACTAATGGAACTTAGGTTGCTTCCATTTCATGGCTATTGTAAATAGTGCTGCAATAAACATGGGTGCATTTGTCTTTCTGAATCAGAGATCTTGTTTTCTTTGGGTAAATTCCTAGGGGTGGAATTTCTGGTTGAAAAGTATTTCTATTTTTAATTTTTTTAGGAACCTCCATATTGCTTTCCGCAATGGCTGAACTGAACTAATTTACATTACCAGCATTCCCACCAACAGTGTAGGAGAGTTCCCCCTTCTCCGCATCCTCAACAGCATATGCTGTTCCTTGTCTTTTGGATGTTGACCATCCTAACTGGTGTGAGGTGGTATCTCATTGTGGTTTTAATTTGCATTTCCCTGATAATTAGCAATGTGAAGCATCTTTTCATGTGCCTGGATTTCTTCTTTGGAGTAGTGTCTATTCAGACCCTGTGTCCATTTTATAATGGAGTTATTTGCTTTTTGGGTGTTGAGATGTGTGAGCTCTTTATGTATTTTGGATGTTAAACCCTTATCACATTTGTTGTTTACAAATATATTCTCCCATACTGTAGGATGCCTTTTTGTTCTGCTTATGGTGTCCTTTGCTGTACAGAAGCTTTTTTTTAGGGTATTATTGATATACACTCTTATGAAGGTTTCACATGAAAAAACAATGTAGTTACTACATTTACCCATATTATCAAGTCCCCACCCATACCCCAATGCAGTCACTGTCTATCAGTGTAATAAGATGCCACAGATTCAGTATTTGCCTTCTCTGTGCTACACTGTCTTGCCTGTGACCCTGTACACCATGTATACTAAACATTATACCCCTCAATCCCCTTCTCCCTCCCTCCCCACCCACCCTCCCACACCCCTCCCCTTTGGTAACCACTAGTTCCTTCTTGGAGTTTCTGAGTCTGCTGCTGTTTTGTTCCTTCAGTTTTGCTTTGTTGTTATACTCCACAAATGAGGGAAATTATTTGGCACTTCTCTTTCTCCACCTGGCTTATTTCACTGAGCATAATATCCTCCAGCTCCATCCGTGTTGTTGCAAATGGTAGGATTTTTTTCTTTCTTATGTCTGAATAGTTTTTGATTGGTGCATTCAGTCCATTTACATTTAGGGTGATTATCAATAGGTATGTACTTACTGCCATTGTAGGCTTTAGATTTGGGGTTACCAAAGGTTCAAGGTTAACTTCCTTACTATCTAAGAGTCTAACTTAACTCACTTAGTATGCTGTTACAAACACAATCCAAAGGTTCTTTTCTATTTCTCCTCCTTTTTCTTCCTCCTCCATTCTTTATGTATTAGGTGTCATATTCTGTACTCGTTGTCTAAACCTTAGGAACACTTTCATCTATATAAAATACACTGTAGAGATGGTTTGTGGGAGGTAAATTCTGTCAGCTTTGGCTTATCTGGAAATTGTTTAATCCTTCCTTCAAATTTAAATGGTTATCTTGCCGAATAAAGTAATCTTGGTTCAAGTCCCTCTGCTTCATTGCATTAAATACATCATGCCACTCCCTTTTGTCCTGTAAGTTTTCTGCTGAGAAGTCTGATGATAGCCCGATGGGCTTTCCTTTGTATGTGATCTTAATTCTCTCTCTGGCTACTTTTAAGAGTCTGTCCTTATCCTTGATCTTTGCCATTTTAATTACTATGTGTCTTGGTGTTGTCCTCCTTGGGTCCCTTGTGTTGGGAGATCTGTGGATCTCCATGGCCTGAGAGACTATCTCCTTCCCCAGATTGGGGAAGTTTTCAGTAATTACGTCCTCAAAGACACTTTCTATCCCTTTTTCTCTCTCTTCTTCTGGTACCCCTATAATGCAAATGTTTGGTTTGGATTGGTCACATAGTTCTCTCAATATTCTTTCATTCTTAGAGATCCTTTTTTCTCTCTGTGCCTCACCTTTTTTGTATTCCTCTTCTCTAGTTTCTATTTCATTTATTGTCTCCTCCACCATATCCAATCTGTTTTTAATACCCTCCATTGTGCTCTTCAACAATTGGATTTCTGACCGGAATTCATTCCTGAGTTCTTGAATATCTTTTCCTATATCCAGGAGCATGTTAATGATTTTTATTTTAAACTCCCTTTCAGGAAGATTCATGAGGTCGATGTCATTTAAATCTTTGTCAGGAGTTGTATTAATAATTTTACTCTGAACCAGGTTCCTTTGGTATTTCATATTTGTATATGGTGACCTCTAGTTCCCAGAAGCTCTACTCCCTGGAGCTGCTCATCCCCTGAAGCAATGTCGGGGTCGCAGGGGAGTGGTATTGGTGCCTGGGGGGAGGACAGAGCTGTTTCCTGCTTCCCAGCTGCTGTGCCTCTCTCCACTGCCTGAACCAGTGGGCTGAGCACACAGGTATAAGCCTCTATGCTTTGCGTTTGTAGTTGCTGTAGACAGATCTTCCTTCTGGCTGGCCTAATGCCAGGGTAGGGTGTGCCAGTTTGCGAGCCAGGTGGGGCTGGCTGGGAGGAAGGCACAGTATACTGCGTATCATGGTGGGGGTCCTTGGAGCTGTATACAGCCAGGGAGCTGGAGCACCTGAAGATCGTGAAAGCTCCCAACCTGCTGGGGAGAGTGCACCCAGACATTTTTGTCTACCTGTTCTTTCTCCTGAGCAGTAAGCTCTGTGCAGTCCTTGCCCCTCTAGCAGCCATCTTGCTAAGGCTTCCTTGTTAGGAGGTCTCTCAGACTGCCTGCCTTTCTTTTGTCCCAGAGCAGCTGGATATGGATCCCTACTTTCCACAAGCAGCTGGAATCTCAGTCTCTCCAGGAATTCTGCCTGTCTTAGCTTTCCAACCCCCTAATCACGAGAGTATCATGAAAGCACCATGTTGTGGATTTATGCTCCTAGTGCAGATCTCTGGAGCTAGGTATTCAGCAGTCCCAGGCCTCCACTCCCGGCTCCGTTTCTCTTCCTCCTGCAGGTGAGCTGGGGTAGGGAAAGGTCTTGGGTCCCGCTGGGCCACAGCTTTGGTACGTTACTCTGTTCTGTGAGGTCTGCTCTTTTCTCCAGGCATATGCAGTCTGGCACAGTCCTCTTTCCTGTTGCTCTTTCAGGATTAGTTGTATTAATTATATTTTTATATTATATGCGATTTTAGAAGGAAGCTTCTGTCTCACCTCTCACGCTGTCATCTTTAATCTTTCGAAAAACTGTATAGAAGCTTTTT
Source organism: Manis pentadactyla (assembly GCF_030020395.1). Classification (NCBI taxonomy): domain Eukaryota; kingdom Metazoa; phylum Chordata; class Mammalia; order Pholidota; family Manidae; genus Manis; species Manis pentadactyla. The sequence goes on from NC_080021.1 coordinate 104,958,373, forward strand.
AGTTTGATGTAACATTTGTTCATTTTTGCTTTTGTTTCCAATCATCATTTTTTTTTTAGCTGTTGTCTTTTTTTCCTCTTTCTTTTTTCTCATTCATTAGTGGCATTATCTTGGGATAAACAAGAGTTAAAGAGGTTATTTAGTTAGAGTTTAGACTGAAACACTGAAAAGGTCGGTTGGCATTGGAGGTATATCACTCTTTTAAATTTCTTCTGCTTTACATCCCTAGGAAAAATATAAAGAAACAACAGTGTGAAGCCATTGTTGGAGCCCTGTGCGGCAATGCAGTGTTAAGAGGAGCCCATGTCTATATTCCAGGAATTGTGTCAGCTTCCAAATGTAAGTGTGATTCTTAGATTTATCTGTAAAGATTCTCTAAAATGTATGTACATTATCAAATGTGAAATTCATTAAATTATCACTCAAATTAAATGCATTTCAAATTTACTTTCATCAGGTACTTTACAAATTTTATGTTTAAAATAGTCAGTGAGGGATTTATCTGATATGGACTAACAAATTAGGCATCCATATAAGGTTTTCTGCCAATTAGTTTCCATATAAGGGTGTGTCTGATGATAATTATTTAGATAACCATTACTGATTGGTAAGAGTATAAGATGTCAGTGAAATTTCATTTTGTGTTCTTAACTCTATTGTCCTTGAACTTTAGGCTGCTGCTGTCATTTGTGAGGATAATATTCAGGACCTGGAATCTTAATATTGGAATGAAACTCAGTATTCTTAGTTTATTCACCCAATTGATGGCATATTCTGTTGCTTAGTAAGTTAGTCGCTATGGTTCGGTGCTAATTTATTGGACTTGAAATCAAGAGACATGGGTTTGGGTTTATTGGGAAGTTATTTAGTCTCTGGGCCTCAGTTTTTTTGTCTGTGAAATAATTTGACCTGTAGAAGGGTCTGGGGAATTATTGCTCACTGACTAAGTCTGGGCCATGTCTGTTTTTATATGGCCTACAAGCTAAGAATAGTCTTCCCATTTTTAAAAGGCTGTTTAAAAAAAAAAAAGTATGACAAGAGACCTTATTTTTGCTCAGAAAGCCTACAATATTTGCCTTTAACACAAAAAGTTCATTGACCTGTGATCTGTTTAATTTGAATAGTCTTTCTAGCAGTAGCTGATAGGTTACTTACTACTATTGTCAGGTTAATGGCTAAACAAATTTACAATTAGTTAGGTCTTAAAACATTTTTTTGGAAGTGGAATACAATTTTCCATTATTACTGTCAGTGGGATTTGTTACTGAAAATTATTTAATGAAATGACTACAGAAGTTAGATTTAATCAACCACATAAAGCAACTCTGTACCCTGTGCAGTTTCAAGGTGTTCTGAGTATATACACACTTACACATATATGTTTATACATATATACACACATCCACACATGTGAATGAATATATGTGCTTGTCATTAAAAATCTCTGCTTTAATTGCTATATTAGGAAACCTATAAAAAATAGCATCTGGGTTATGGGATTTAGAAAGACTTCTTTGTGCATTTTCAAGGAATCCTTTTGAAGGATATTTAAAACTTTGTGGATTGAGCCAAACACATCAAGATTTATATGAAGTCTTTTAGGTAATGTTAGGTTTGGGGAAAATAATTTAAATAGAAAGTATCCTTTCTTTTCTGCTCAGCTAGACTTACGGTGTTTTAAAGACTTTTTTAGTTCTTTGTTTTCCTAGGAAAAAAAATCTTCAGGGAACATTTTAAAGTAAAAAGTCGTGTTTTTTAATAGGGATTATAATGAGATAATGGGCCAACTTAGACCCCGTCATGCGCAAGATAGATGCCCCAGATATCCCCAGTCTAGTTTAAAGAATTTTCATTTGTCTTGTACAAAAAGATTACTATAATCTGATTTTCTTCCTCTAGTTATGAAAGCTGGAGATGTTATTTCTGTATACTCTGATATTAAAGGCAAATGTAAGAAAGGAGCCAAAGAATTTGATGGAACAAAAGTGTTTCTTGGAAATGGGATTTCTGAACTAAGCCGCAAACAAATCTTCAGTGGGCTGCCTGAACTGAAGTAATGTCATCAAGTTTTGTTTGGGAGAAATAAGCATCCATTTTCTGGCTCAAAAACAATGTAAAAAAGTATATCTGATTGTATTCTATGAATAATTTTTGGTGTGAATTCTAATGGAAAATAATTGCTTAACCCATATTTTCATGTTTCTTGGAAAAGATGTTTTAAATACAAGAGAAAATGCTTGATTGAATAGCCTACATATGTAAGTGACTAGTCACACAATAATTGCCAAATAATTTTATTTTATCTTTTACATTTCACTAATTTGAAAATTTTTGCATCTTTAGAGAATAATTACTTGATGAAGAATGAATTAGATGACCTATTGAGATCATTTTTAAGAGTTTGATTTTGAGAAAGGAAAAACTTATAATTTTAATATAAATTAAACATTTCTTGATAAAAATAAATTATACTAGAAAGCCAATACTCATGAATATTTGTGGTGAAAAATTAATATTTGAATTTACTCAAACCAAATTAAAATACATTCAGTTTTATAAATCAGCTTTAAATAAATCTGTCTACAATCCAGTTTCTTAATCTGCTCAGGATTTCAGGTTATTTAAGGAGTTCTGTGGAGAGCTCCATTACTCCAAGGTTGACCATTGTAGGCATGCTGAAAGCTGTGTGTTTATCCATCCAGACTGGACCACATCCCTGATTCTTGGAACAGTGTTTCATGTTGCAGCAATTGGAATTATAATTGAAAATAATTCTTCTGAAGAAATAGCTTATTGGATTCCCTAGTTCTAAATAGCAGTACTTTCCAAATGGCCACAAACAACGATTTTATTACCCTTAGGAGGCTTTAGGAATGTGAAGATGTAGCATATATCTGCTGTTTATCTTTGTAGATAAACATCTGTCTGTAATAGGGAACTGATATTTTGACTTCCTCCTTTACTTCATTATTAGCAGCACAGTGTTCTTGATGCTCTTTTTCTTTTTTCTTTTTTTTTGTTACTGGCTTTATTTATTTATTTGAAAAAATTGATATACAAATACTGTATTAGTTCCAGGTGTACAACATTGTGATTCAATATTTATGTGCATTATAAAATGGTCACCACAATGTCTAGTTACCACCTGTCACCATACAGACTTGTTACAATATTATTGACCATATTCTCTATGTTGTACATTATGTCCCCATGAGTTATTTATTTTAAACTGGAAGTGTATACTCCTTAACCCCCTTCACATCTTTCATCCCTTCCCACCATCCCTTTCTCTTCTGGCAGCCACCAGTTCTCTCTTCCAATTAGTCTGTTTTGTTTTGTTCTGTTCATTTGTTTTGTTATTTAGGTTCCACATATGAGTGAAATCATATGATATTTGTCTTTCTGATTTATTTTATTTCACTTAGCATAATACCCTGTAGGTCCTTCCATGTTGTTGCAAATGGCAGAATTTCATTCTGTTTTATGACTGAGTAATACTCTGTTGTGTGTATGTACCACATCTTCTTTATCCAGTCATCTATTGATGGACACTTAGGTTGATTCCATATCATGGCTGTTGTAAATAATGCCGCAATAAGCATAGGAATGCATTTGTCTTTTCCAATTAGTGCTTCCATTTCCTTTGGATAAATACCCAGAATTGGAACTGGTGAGGTAGTGGTTTTATGGCTTCAGGCCTTATGTTTATGATTTTAATCCAGGTTGAGCTTGCATCTGGTATGGGCCAGTCTTGTTGGGCCCAGTCCTTGAACCTTTGGGATCTGACAATAACCCCAAGTAGTGTTAGAATTGAATAGAATTGTAGGACACTCTTTTGGTATATCTGGACAGTTGGAGAATTGGTTGTTCTGAGAAAAAAAACCCCACGTATTTTATGTCAGTAGTGTAGTGAGTAAAATTAGCCCATTTGCCTACATCAAGTAGTGTGGAGACCATCTGAGTAGATGCTTGTCTGCCACAGTCAACTCATAAGCTATGAACTTGTGTGCGTACTGTGTCTGAGGACTCTCTTCTGGTTCTCTCTACTTAGACTTTTCTTTGTTTGTACTCTTGGGCCTGGTTTAAATCCTGATTCTTATCTTTGCCTTTATGATTAGACTGCACTTTTTATGTGTTCCTCTAAGGCTTGAACACTGTTGGTTTCCTCCTTTTCTTACTCCCTGTGGTGTGGCCAGAGACACTAGGCCATACTTGGCTTTCTCTAATAGCATTTGTATGCTCTCTCTCCCCTTTGATGAGGTTTTTCAGAGCTTCTCTCAGATTGCGATGTTTGTCTCAGTGAATCACTGTGTACCCTGCTATCATGGGTCCTGGCGCCTCCTGCTCTGGTCCTTTCTAAAATGGGACAAAGGAGATTATCTTGAGGATTGTGTGAGTTCAGGGCAATTATTCTTCAAAGAGATGAGGGAAGAGCAGTGTAGCAAGTTTGTCATTGCTTAGCATCAGCATCGTTCTTTAGTATATTTCTATTTTTCATACAAATACCTAGCATAGTGCCTTACAGACTGAAGCATTTATAAAATTTTATTGAATTGAAAGGCTATTAGCAATGATCATGAATCTGTTATCAGAAAGATTAGAATGAGTCAGTAAATAAAGACTCAGTGTTCTCTACTTCTCAGTCTGTTCACATCTCTAAAAAACTCATTTTTGCCTAGATGAAAAATTTATGTAATTTATCCTCTAATTCTTCTGATGGCCTCCTATTATAGGGAAAAAAGTCAGAAACAATCTACAGGAATACTCTGTATTTTGGTGTTGAGTAAGAGGGGTTTTAAAAAGACAGAACATCTTATGTTTGACATGCTACTTGGATATGTTCTTAGAAATGGAGTTTGCATAAACTGTAATTTATACACACTAATATTCAATTTCCTATTTTTCAGAGGTATAGGCATAAAAATGACAGAACCAGTATATCTCAGCCCTTCATTTGACAATGTACTGCCCAGCTACTTATTTTTACAGGTAAGTATTTGTAAAAGTGACATTGAAACCTTCAGATAGTTACAGGAAATTGAGGTTTTTTGTTTTTGTTTTTTTTTTGAACTTATTTTTTATGGCCTGTTTTCTGATCCTACCTTTGCTTAACCAGTACGAAACAACTTTTTGAGCACTCTTTTGCAACAGGTTTTTAACTACTTTTTCTGTCCTTGTTTGCCCAAGAGCACTTAAATAGATTGTAATGTATTTATTGTTTTCCAACTCAGAATATTAATCCCCAAATAATGCATGCATTTGATAGACATATAGGGTCCATTGTAATTTTGAGTAAGATTCAGATGGTTTACTGCTAACATTTTTGTCCTTGGTTATCAATTACTGTGGTCTATAACAAGTAATTTGTTTAGCCTTTCCAGTTTATTATATACTTTCATGTACATTAACTCATTCGATTTGTTATAATCTGCTGGTTAGGTGGTGGTATTATCATTATTCCCAATATAACATGAAGATACCAAAGTTTAGATCTCTCAGGGTTCCTGAACAAGGTCATATCATAGTAATCTGAACTATAACCTAAGTGCAGATGCTGCTTGCCTTCTACTCTGCCCACTGTTAAATTAAAAGACATTTTATAATTCCAGAGATTATTTCTGGTGTGAACAAATAGAAGAACTTATTAATGTCTATTGTTATCTAATTCCACATTATGATGATGTAACATATAGGATACATAACCTAATATATATAATTATACAGATTCTTCTTCAGTAATCTATACTGGCCAGCCAGCCCTTTTTCTTTCCTTTTTGTTGTTTGGTGTTGTGCTAGGTGCTTTGAATATATTATTGCAAGCCTGAACTGGCTTATAACTTAAGAAAACTGATACTTGAATGATTTTCAGCAACTGGTTAACTAGTAAAGATGTAGTTCATAGGGTGACTGGCTAAAGAACTTCTACCCTAAAGAAATATTTAGTAAGCACAAGAGTTTGGCAGCCAGTAGCCTTTGTCCATTCTGTGAGATTACAGATGTTTCAGAATAGGTGGGATTGTATATCTGCTAGAAAAATCCTTGGGGAAAGTCATACTTTTTTTTTAAATGCCTCTTGCCTTGCCTTTATTCAGATGGTGAAGCTTCTGAAATTGCAAAATTCTGTACATATTCTGGGGAAAAGATCCAGAGCTTTCTCATTTCTAAAAAATCTCTGGCCTCCAAAATATTGAGAACCATTGAATTGCAAAATAACTATGCTTTTTTTGCTGAGGTGATCTGGGAAATGTTTCATGGGTGTTCATACATGTGTCTGAATGTACTATGAGACCATGAGATACTCTCAGGAACTGAATCTCCTGACACAAGGATATTTACAAAGAAATGTGCTCAGCAGAGGATGCTGTATTGGATTACCACTAAAGGTCTCTTTACAGTCCCTGATTCTAAAATTTAAAAAGATATAGAATAATTTATGATTTTTTTTTTCATCATAGAATTTGCCATCTGCTGTGGTAACTCATGTTCTGGATCCTCAACCTGGTGAGAAGATTTTAGATTTGTGTGCGGCACCTGGAGGCAAAACCACACACATTGCGGCATTAATGCATGATCAGGTGAGACTGTCATCACAGCAAACTACTCTCAGCTTATTACGTACTTCAGTTATGAAGGTGGAACTACATGTAACATGAAACACTATTCAGGCATTTATAATCTTTGTTTCAAATTTAGCCAAAGTGAAAATTGTTCAGTGATGGCATTTATCACATATAAAGTTCAGTAGACAGTCATTATTTGTTAAGACTATTTTAACAACTTGAATCCCACATTTCCTATTACATTTATAGAATTCTTCCCTCAAAAATTAAGTTTAACTGAAACATGTCAGAAATTTTTTCATGTTCTTAATTATACCACTTTTAAACAACTAAAATAAATTCTGCCATTAAAAATTAATTTCACAGTACATCATTAAAGTGCAAAATACACATTGTTGACATATATCTATATGTATGATAAGTACATATACACACAAATGCAAACACATACTGATCGTATTATGTGTGTGTTCTTCTTTTGCTTCATAAAAACCTTAGAACTGCCTTAATTATAAGGCCTGCTTCATTGTCGCAGAATATACTCTTGGATGACTTTAGCTAAGATTTTACTGCTTTTACCTCCATATGCATATTTGCCCCAATGTATTTTCTTTTATTATGGGCTAGTTTTATCTGTGTTCAAACCTCATTGTTGCCTATAACCATTCTGTACTTCAACTAAGATTCTTCAACTTAAGAAGGGTATACCCAGTTGATGCTGTTTTTCCTATTTGTTTCAAATTCCATTAAACTAAATGGTTCCTAAAATAAATATGTTGGTATCTTTACCTACAATAGCTTCCTTCATTTGGAATTGGACTTTAATTTATTGATTAGTTGACTGAACAGTTAGTATACACTTAAGTGCCAAGTACTGGGGATACAGCTATATAAACCACAGTGAAGAAAATTGCCATCTTCATGGAGCTTACATACCAGCAAGAGGAGACAGATAATAAACAGTATGTGAATTAAATATCTGATATATATGGCTGTGATAAAGACTGTAGGGAAAAGTAACGCAGGGTTTGGGGAACTAGAAGCATGGAGGGGAGGGAGAGTGAGTTTGCAGGGTAAGTAGGGTGGTAAGGGAGATCCTTATCATGAAGATGGTATTTGAGGAAATACCTAAAGGTGATGAGCAGTGTGGAGGTGGAAGAATGTTTTAGCTGGAGGAAACAAGTGTTTATAGTTTTTTTCTTTTATTGAAGTATAGTTAATAAACAGTGTTACATTGGTTTGGGGTTTACAGCATAGGGACTTGATAATTATATACATTACCAACTGCTCACCCTAGTAAGTGATATTACTGTCTGTCAACATACAAAGATACTGCATTATTGACTATGTTCCTATGCTATACTGCTATCTTTGTGACTAATTTTTACCGTAATTGGAATTTTGTGCCTCTTTATTCCCTTCAACTATTTCACTCACCTCCCCACCCTTCTCCTGCATGGCAACCACCATTCTCTTCTTTGTGTTTATGAGTCTATTTCTGTTTTGTTCATTTTTTTTAGATTCCACATATAAGTGAAATCATGGTTTTGTCTTTCTCTGTCTGACTTATTTCAGTTAGCATGGACCCTCTAGGTCCATACATTTTGTTGCAAGTGGCAAGATTTTAGTTTTTATGGCTGAGTAAAATTCCATTGTGTGTGTGTATATATATATATATGCCATATCTTCTTTATCCATTTTTCTATCAATAGACATTTAGGTTGCTTCCATATCTTGGCTATTGTAAATAATGCAGCAGTGAAAATGGGAGGACATACAACTTTCCAAGTCAGTTTTCTTTGGGTAAACTGCCAGAAGTTGAACTGCTAGGTCATATGGTATTTCAATTTTTAGTATTTTAAGAAACCTCCATACTGCTTTTCTTAGTGGCCACACTGATTTGCAGTCCTACTAGTAGTGTGGGAAGGTTCCCTTGTCTCAACAGCCTCACCAACACTTGTTATTTCTTACCTTGTTGATACTATTCGTTCTGACTGGTGTGAGGTGATATCTCATTGTAGTCTTGATTTGCATTACCTCATCATGAGGATATTGAGTATCTTTTCATGCTGGCCATTTGTATGTCTTCTTTAGAAAAATGTCTAGTTAGGTCTTCTGCCCATTTGTTAATTGGATTTTTTTTAATGTTGTATGAGTTCTTCATGTATTTTGGCTGTTAGCCCCTTATCAGATATATCATTTATAAATACATATTCTCATACAATAGGTCGCCTTTGCACTTTGTTCATGGTTCCCATTTCTGTGCAGAAGCTTTTTAGTTTGATGTAGTCTCACTTACTTCTGCTTTTGCTTCCCTTGCCAGGGGAGAGATATTCAGAAAAAAAAAAATTACTAATGCTGATGTTAAGTAGATTCCTGCCTATGTTTTCGTTTAATACTTTTATGGTTTCAGGTCTATGTTTAGGTCTTTAATCCATTTTGAGTTTATTCTTGTATAGCACAGTGATCCATATTCATTCACTTGAATGTAGCTGTCCAGTTTTCCTACCACTGTTTATTGAAGAGACTGTCTTTTTTCCATTGTATATTCTTGCTTCTGTTATTACATATTAATTGACCATACACATATGCTTAGGTTTATTTTTGGGCTCTCTATTCGATTCCATTTTAATTATTATGTGTCTTGGTGTTGCCCTCCTTGGATCCCTTGTCGTGGGTGTTCTGTGTACCTCTGTGGTCTGAGAGGCCATTTCCTCCCCTAGTTTGGGGAAGTTTTCAGCAATAATTTCTTCAAAGACACTTTCTATCCATTTTCTCTCTCTTCTTCTTCTGGTACCCCTATAATGCGGATATTGTTCTGTTTCGATTGGTCACACAGTTCTCTTAATATTCTTTCATTCCTGGAGATCCTTTTATCTCTCTTTGCATCAGCTTCTCTGCGTTCCTGTTCTCTGTTTTCTAGTCCATTAATGGTCTCTTGCATCTCGTCCATTCTGCTTTGAAGTCCTTCCAGAGATTGTTTTATTTCTGTATTCTCCCTCCTTAGTTCTTGCATATTTCTCTGCACGTCCATCAGCATGGTTATGACTTTTGTTTTGAATTCTTTTTCAGGAAGATTGGTTAAATCTATCTCCCCAGGTTCCTTCTCAGGGGAAGATGTAGAAGATGTTGAAGCTGTCTGGGTTAGTCTTGTCTGGATCAAATTTTTTTGCCTTTTCATGTTGATAGGTGCAGTGGTATGCTATTGACTCGTCTGTCAGTTGGGAGAGCCAAGACCCTTTCCACTTGCTCCTGGCCTTTCTTTACGGGGACAACTGTGACCCCTAGTGGCTTGTGTTGGGCAATTGCGTGTAGACTGGGTCTCTGTATCTTGCCCGGCCAGTATGGAGGAAGCTCCCTTGCTGTGGGTGTGGCCAGCCTCAGGCTGCTACTCTGCTATGGTGGGGCCCCGGAGGCGCTGTTTGGCTGTTTACCTCCGTGAGGGTTGCCCAGGGGGTTAGTGTGCCCGGAGTTCCCTGGAATTTCCAGCTGCTGGACTGTGACCCGGGATGCTTCCGTCCAGTTGTGGGGTCCCTGTACCTTTAAGACTTTCAAAAAGCACTCGCTTTTCTTTGTCCCAGGGGCACCGGCTGCGGGACCCGCTCACAGGTCTTACTGTCCTGCTTCCCTAGTTTCCAGCACCCCACGCATGCACTGTGTGTCTGCGCTCTGGTGTGGATGGCTAGGGCTGGATGTTTAGCAGTCCTGGGCTCTCTCTCCCTCCCTGCTCCAACTCCTCTTCTCCCGCCGGGAGCTGCGATGAGGGGCCTTGGGTCCCGCCAGGCTGTGGCTTCTATCTTACCCCTTTCATGAGGCGCTGGGTTCTCGCAGGTGTGGATGTAGTCTGGCTGTTGTGCTGTGTCTTCTGGTCTCTCTTTTAGGGATAGTTGTATTTGTTGTATTTTCAAAAATATATGTTTTTGGGAAGAGATTCCCACTGTCCTACTCACGCCGCCATCTTGGCTCCGCCTCTCTCTATTCTATTCCATTGAGCCTTGTATCTATGGGTCTGTTCTTGTGCCAGTACCATTACTGTTTAATCATGGTAGCTTTGTAGTATAGCTTGAAGTCAGGGAGCATAATCCCCCAGCTTTGTTCTTTCTCAGGATTGCTTTGGCTATTTGGGGTCTTTTCTGGTTCCATATGAATTTTAGCATTATTTGCTCTAGTTCATTGAAAAATGTTGTTGGTATTTTGTTAGGGATTGCATTGAATCTGTAAATTCCTTTGGGTGGGATGGCCATTTTGACAACATTAATTCTTCCTAACCATAAGCATGGGATAGATTTTATTTTATTTGTCTCTTTGTTCATTTCTTTCATCAGTGCTTATAGTTTTCAGAGTACAAGTCTTTCACTTCCTTGGTTAGGTTTATTCATAGGTACTTTATTCTTTTGGATGCAATTGTAAATGGAATTGTTCTCCTGATTTTCTGTGTGTTCATTGTTAGTGTATAGGAATGCAGCAGATTTCTGTGTATTAATTTTGTATCCTATTTTGCTGAATCCAGCTGTTAGTTCTTATAGTTTTTTGGTGGAGTCTTTAGGATTTTCTGTGTAAATTGTCATAAAATTCCTGTCATCTGCAAATAGTGACAGTTTTACTTTTTCCTTACTAATTTGGATGCCTTTTGTCTCTTGTCTGAGTGCAGTGGCTAGGACATGTGATACTGTGTTGAGTAAAAGTGGTGAGAGTGGACATCATTGTCTTTTTCTTGATCTCAGAGGAAAAGCTTTCAGCTTTTCACCATTGAGTATGATCTTAGCATGGTCTTTATCATGTTGAGATAATGTTCCCTCTATACCCATATTGTTGAGTTTTTTTTATGAATGGATGTTGAATTTTGTCAAATGCTTTTTTGGTATCTATTAAGATGTGGTGTTTATCCCTCCTTTTGTTATTGTGGTATATCACAATGGTTGATTCATGAATATTGTACCATCCTTGTATCCCTGGAATAAACCCCACTTGGTCATTCATGATGGATGATCCTTTTGATATAGTTTTGAATTTGTTTTGCTAATATTTTGTTGAGGGTTTTTGGATCTATGTTCATCAAGAATATTGGTCTATAGTTTTCCTTTTTTGTAGTGTCTTTGTCAATTTTTCCATTAGAGTAATGCTGGTTTTGTAGAATGAGTTTGATAGTATTTGCTCCTCTTCTAGTTCTTGGAATATTTAAGAAGGATAGGTATTACGCTTTTTCAGATTTTCTGTTTCTTCCTCGTGCAGTGTTTAGAGATGGCATATTTGTAGGCATTTATCCATTCCTTCTAGGGTGTCCAATTTGCTAGAATATTAATTTTTATCTCTTTTTTCTTCTTGATGGGTCTACCTAAAGGTTTATTAATTTTGTTTATCTTTTCAAATAACTAGCTCTTAGTTTCAATGATCCTTTGTCTTGTTTTTTAAAATCTCTATTTCACTTACTTCTGCTCTGCTGTTTACTATTTCCTTCCTTCTGCTAACTTTGGACTTTGTTCTTCTTTTCCTAGTTCCTTTAGATGTAGGGTTGATTATTTGACATTTTCTTGTTTCTTGAGCTAAGCCTATAATAATAATAATAACCTCCCTCTTAGAAGTACTTTTGCTGCATCCCCTAAAATTTGCATTGTTCTGATTCTATTTTCATTATTCTCCAAGTATTTTTTGATTTCCTCTTTAATTTGTTCATTGACCCTTTGGTTGTTTGGAAGCATGCTGTTTAGCCTCCTTGTATTGGTGTTTTTTTCTTGTAATTGATTTGCAGTTTCATAACATTGTGGTCAGAAAAGGTGCTTGGTATGATTTCAGTCTTCCTAAATTTATTAAGACTTGTGTGGACTAATGTGTAATCTATACTGGAGACTGTTCCATGTGCACTTGGGAAATGAGTATTCTGCTATTTTTCGATGTAATATTCCAAGTACATCTATATATATACATATTAGTTCCATTTGCTCTCATGTAGTGTTCAAAGCTATTGTTTCCTTACTGACTTTATGTCTGGATGATCTATCCATTGGTGTAAGTGGCATGTTAAAGTTTCCTGCTATTATCATCATCAGTTTCTCTCTTAAAGTATGTTAATATTTATTCTGTGTAGTTAGAATAACTACATAGTTTTTCTACATGTATAACTATGTATTTAGAATAACTACATAATTTCCCTCTCTTGGGTGCATATACATTTACAATTGCTATATCTTCCTGCTGGATGAGCCCTTAATTATATAATGTCCTTTTTTGTCTCTTGCTAGAGTTTTTGTTTTCAAATCTGTTTTGTCTAATGTAAGTACTGCTACTCCAGCCTTTTTTTTTCATTGTTTGCAGATGATACCTTTCCCCAGCCATTCAGTTTCAGTCTGTGTGTGTCATTAAGTCTGAGATGCATCTCTTAGAGGCAGCATCTTGATGGTTTTTTCTCCTTTCTTACAGTCATCTTGTGTTCAATTGGAGCATTTAGACCAGTTATATTTAAGGTGATTATTGATAGGTATGTACTTAATTGCCACTTTGTTAAACATTTTCTCTTTGTTTTGTTGTTTTTCTCTTGTCTTTTCTTCCTCTGTTGCTGTCTTCCCTTGTGTGTGATAACTTTTTTAGTGTTATGGTTGGATTCCATTCGCTTTATTTTAGGTTTTTGGATTGTGCTTACCATGTAGTTTATATGTGATGTTTTACAAATATAGCTGTCTGTGTGAAACTTGGTAGTCACTTGAATTTGAATTCATTCTAACAAAACTACATTTTTAACTCCCTCTCTTCCACATTTTGTGTATATGGTATCTTTAATACCATTTAATGATTCCCTTCACTAATTTTAGATTAGTTGATTTTACTTCTTTTGTCTTTTAACATTCCTACTGGCTTTTATCTGATTGGTCTACTTACTTTTGCTGTTTGCTCTTAGCAGTGACATTTTTTTTTTCATAATTTTCTTGCTTTCAGTTACAGCCTTTCCTTTTCCTTTTAAGGAAGTCCCTCTAACATTTCTTCTAAGGCTGGTTTATTCGTGGTGAACTCCTTTAACCTGAATTTATCTGAGAATCTCTGTATCTGTCCTTCAATTTTGAATGATATCCTTGCTGGATAAATTATTCTTGGTTATACGTCTTTCTCCTTCAGCAATCAATGCGTCACGCCACTTCCTTCTGGCCTGAAGAGTTTCTGTTGAAAAATTAGCTGATAGCTTTATGGAGTTTCCATGTATATATCTCATTGATTTTCTCTATCTGCTTTTAAAATTCTCTCTTAGTCTTCTTTGATCTCTGACATTTTAATTATGATATATCTTGGTGTGGACCTCTTTTGGGTTCTTCTTTTTTGGGGCTCTCTGTGATTCCTAGATTTGGATGTCTGTTTCCTTCCCAAGCCATTTGTTACACTTTTTTGGTATTATTTCTTCAAATAAGCTTTCCACCTCTTTCTCTCTTCTTCTCAAACTCCTATAATGTGAGTATTAGGACATTTGATGTTGTCTGAGAGCTCTCTTAACCCATCCTCATTTCTTTTTCTTCTTTTTTCTTTTTGTTATTCAGATTGAGTGCTTTCCATTACTCTGTCTTCTAAACCAGTGATCGTATTTCTGCAGTCTCTAGTCTGCTGTTGATTCCCTCTAGGGTATTTTTCATTTCATTTATTGTATTCCCCATCTGTGATTAGTTGTGTTGTATATTTTCTCTCTTTGTAGAGGTTCTCACTGAGTTCCTCCATTATTTAAGCATGGTGAGCATCTTTATAATCATTAGTTTCAACTCGTTATCCAATGGATTGCTTAGTTCTTTCTCTGAAGTTTGTCATGTTCTTTTTTTTTCAAGCATATTCCTCTGTCTTCTCATTTTGTTTGATTCTCTGTTTTTGAGTCTATGTGTTAGCAGAAAGGGCTACCGCTCCAGTCTTGAAGAGTTATCGTTTGTAAGAACTTCCCCTGGGTGGGCTGCTGTGCCTGGTGGTTTTGGTTGGCTGGAGACCAAGTGAGAGTGTGTGGCAGGCATACCCTAGTATTGGGCCTCCCAGGGTTGGACTGGGTTCTTCTTTGTGGTTGCCAGGCAGGGCTGTGCTGGTAGGGGAACAGGTGTCATGGCGCACAGTCCAGGGATCTCTTGTGGACAGTGGGCTTGGTTTCACTGGGGTTAATGGGAATGGAGCAGCGCTTCCCAGGGGTTTCCTGAGTGGGTGCCTGCCAGGGCCAAGTTACTGTTGTTGCTTGGGGTAGATGGTGCACTTCAGGAGTGTCCCTGATTGGCACCTGGCTTGAGCCATACAAATAAGGCTTTCAAGGGTGGAAGGGGTATGTGCAAGGTAAATCTTAATGATCATTGTGGTAATACCACCTTGGTGGGGCTGCTGGATCTCTGACAGGTGTGTTTGGATGTGGGTGGAAGCCGAGAGGCTGTGCCCCATCACATTTGGAGCTGGTTTGTTTATTTAGCCTGTGCTCTTGTCCACACAGTGTGCATGGGGAATATGGACAATGACACTCACCCTGTTCCTTTCTGCACTAGCAAGGTGCAAGGGTAATGTAAACAACATAGCTCACCATTTTCCCATCTGCCATAACAGTGTGAAGGGGGAGTATAATCAGTGGTACTCACCCTGCTCCTGTTAGCGCTAACAGTGTGTTTGGGAGGGGTGGGGGAATGTAAGCAATGGTGCCTACCCTGCTCCTCCTCACACCAGGAGTGACCAGGGGTAGTATAAACATAGGCATGCATCAACTCCTCTGGTCCCAGAGAGAGTCCCTGCAGTTTCCCTGCTGTAGGGCAATTAGGTTTTTTTTTTTTCTAATTTTTTACTAAGGTATTATTGATATACACTCTTATGAAGGTTTTGGTTACTACATTTACCCGTATTATCAAGTCCCCACCCATACCCCAATGCAGTCACTGTCCATCAGCGTAGTAAGATGCCACAGATCCACTATGTGCCTTCTCTGTGCTACAGTGTTCTCCCCGTGATCCCCAACACCATGTGTACTAAACATAATACCCCTCAATCCCCTTCTCCCTCCCTCCCATCCGCCCCCCCCACCCCTCCCCTTTGATAACCACCAGTTCATTCTTGGAGTCTCTGAGTCCGCTGCTATTTTGTTCCTTCAGTTTTGCTTCATTGTTATACTCCACAAATGAGGGAAATCATTTGGCATTTGTCTTTCTCTGCCTGGCTTATTTCACTGAGCATAATGTCCTCCAGCTCCATCCATGTTGTTGCAAATGGTAGGATTTGTTTCTTTCTTATGGCTGAATAGTATTCCATTGTGTGTATGTACCACCTCTTCTTTATCCATTCATCTACTGATGGACACTTAGGTTGCTTCCATATTTTGGCTATTATAAAAAGTGCTATGATAAAAATAGGGGTGCATATGTCTTTTTGAATCTGAGAAGTTGTATTCTTTGGGTAAATTCCAAGGAGTGGGATTCCCGAGTCAAATGGTATTTCTATTTTTAGTTTTTTGAGGAACCTCCATATTGCTTTCCACAGTGGTTGAACTAGCTTGCATTCCCACCAGCAGTGTAGGAGAGTTCCCCTTTCTCCGCATCCTCACCAGCATTTGTTGTTCTTAGTCTTTTTGATGCTGGCCATCCTTAGGGTGTGAGGTGATATCTCATTGTGGTTTTAATTTGCATTTTCCTGATGATTAGTGATGTGGAGCATCTTTTCATGTGTCTGTTGGCCATCTGAATTTCTTCCTTGGAGAACTGTCTCCTCATATCCTCTGCCCATTTGTTAATCAGGTTATTTGCTTTTTGGGTGTGATGTGTGTAAGTTCTTTATATATTTTGGATGTTAACCCCTTGTTGGATATGTCATTTACAAATATATTCTCCCATACTGTAGGATGCCTTTTTGTTCTCCTGATGGTGTCCTTTGCCGTACAAAACTTTTTAGTTTGATGTAGCCCCATGAGTTCATTTTTGTTTTTGTTTCCCTTGCTCAAGGAGATGCATTCAGGAAGAAGTTGCTCATGCTTAAATTCAGAAGATTTTTGCCTATGTTGTCTTCTAAGAGTTTTATAGTTTCATGACTTACATTCAAGTCTTTAATCCATTTCAAGTTTACTTTTGTGTATGGGGTTAAACAATAATACAGTTTCATTCTCTTGCAAGTAGCTGTCCAGTTTTGCCAACACCAGCTGTCGAAGAGGCTGTCATTTCCCCATTGTATGTCCATGGCTCCTTTATCATATGTTAATTGACCATATATGGTTGAGTTTATATCAGGGCTCTCTAGTCTGTTCTGTTGTTCTATGGGTATGTTCTTGTGCCAGTACCAAATTGTCCTGATTACTGTGGCTTTGTAGTAGAGCTTGAAGTTGGGGAGCATAAGCCCCCCAGCTTTATTCTTCCTTCCCAGAATTGCTTTGGCTATTTGAGGTCTTTTGTGGTTCCGTATGAATTATAGAATGATTTTCTCCAATTTGTTGAAGAATGCTGTTGGTATTTTGATAGGAATTGCATTGAATCTGTAGATTGCTTAAGGCAGGATGGCCATTTTGACAATATTAGTTCTTCCTATCCATGAGCAAGGGATGTGTTGCCATTTAGTGGATCTAATTTCTCTCATGAGTGTCTTGTAGTTTTCAGAGTATAGGTCTTTCACTTCCTTGGTTAGGTTTATTCCTAGGTATTTTATTCTTTTTGATGTAATTGTGAATGGAATTGTTTTCCTGATTTCTCTCTCTGCTAGTTCATTGCTAATGTATAGGAATGCCACAGATTTCTGTGTATTAATTTTGTATCCTGTAACTTTGCTGAATTTAGATATTAGTTCTAGTAGTTTTGGAGTGGATTCTTTAGGGTTTTTTATGTATAATATCATGTCATCTGCAAACAGGGACAGTTTGACTTCTTCCTTGCCAATCTGTATGCCTTTTATTTCTTTGTGTTGTCTGATTGCCATGCCTAGGACCTCCAGAACTATGTTGAATAAAAGTGGGGAGAGTGGGCATCCATGTCTTGCTCCCAATCTTAAAGGAAAGGCTTTCAGCTTATTGCTGTTAAGTATAATCTTGGCTGTGTGTTTGTCATATATGGCCTTTATTATGTTGAGGTACTTGCCCTCTATACCCATTTTGTTGAGAGTTTTTATCATGGATGGATGTTGGATTTTGTCAAATGCTTTTTCAGCATCTATGGAGATGATCATATTGTTTTTATCCTTCTTTTTGTTGATGTGGTGGATGATGTTGATGGATTTTCGAATGTTGTACCATCCTTACATCCCTGGAATAAATCCAACTTGATCACGATGGATGATCTTTTTGATGTATTTTTGAATCGGTTTGCTAATATTTTGTTGAGTATTTTTGCATCTATGTTCATCAGGGATACTGGTCTGTAATTTTCTTTTTTTGTGGTGTCTTTGCCTGGTTTTGGTATTAGAGTGATGCAGGTGATGCTGGCCTCTTAGAATGAGTTTGGAAGTATTCCCTCTTCTTCTACTCTTTGGAAAACTAAAGAGGATGGGTATTAGGTCTTCACTAAATGTTTGATAAAATTCAGCAGTGAAGCCATCTGGCACACAGGTTTTGTTCTTAGGTAGGTTTTCGATTACTAGTTCAATTTAGTTGCTGGTAATTGGTCTGTTCAGATTTTCTGTTTCTTGCTTGGTCAGCCTGAGAAGGTTGTATTTTTCTAGAAAGTTGTCCATTTCTTCTAGGTTATCCAATAGTTGGCATATAATTTTTCGTGGTATTCTCTCATAATTCTTTGTATTTCTGTGGTGTCCATAGGGGTTTTTTCTTTCTCATTTCTGTTCTGTTTATGTGTGTAGACTCTCTTTTTTTTCTTGATAAGTCTGACTAGGGGTTTATCTATTTTGTTTATTTTCTCAAAGACCCAGCTTTTGCTTTCACTGATTCTTTCTATTGTTTTATTCTTCTTGATTTTATTTATTTATGCTCTAATCTTTATTATGTCCCTCCTTCTACTGGCTTTGGGCCCCATTTGTTCTTTTTTTTCTAGTTTCATTACTTGTGGGTTTAGAGTGCTCATATGGGATTGTTCTTCTTTCCTGAGGTAGGCCTGTATTGCAATATACTTTCCTCTTAGCATGGACTTGGCTGCATCCCACAGATTTTGCGGTGTTGAATAATTGTTGTCATTTGTCTCCATATATTGCTTGATCTCTGTTTTTATTTGGTCATTGATCCATTGATTATTTAGGAGCATGTTGTGAAGCCTCCATGTGTTTGTGGGATTTTTTATTTTCTTTGTGTAATGTATTTCTAGTTTCATACCTTTGTGGTCTGAGAAACTGGTTGGTACAATTTCAATCTTTTTAAATTTACTGAGGCTCTTTTTGTGGTCTAGTATATGATCTATTCTTGAAAATGTTCCATGTGCAGTTGAGAAGAATGTGAATTCTCCTGCTTTTGGGTGTAGAATTCTGTAGATGTCTGTTAGGTCCGTCTGTTCTGATGTGTTGTTCAGTGCCTCTATCTCCTTACTTATTTTCTCTCTGGTTGATCTGTCCTTCAGATTGAGTGGAGTGCTGAAGTCTCCTAGAATGAATGAGTTGCATTCTATTTCCCCTTTTAAGTCAGTATTTGTTTCACATATGTAGGTGCTCCTGTGTTGGGAGCATAGATATTTATAATGGTTATATCTTCTTGTTGGATCAACCCCTTTATCATTATGTAATGTTCTTCTTTGTCTTTTGTGACTTTCTTTGTTTTGACGTCTATTTTGTCTGATACAAGTACTGCAACTCCTACTTTTTTCTATTAGTTGCATGAAATATCTTTTTCCATCCCTTCAGTTTTAGTCTGTGTATGTCTTTGAGTTTAAAGTGAGTTTCTTGTAGGCAGCATATAGATGGGTCTTTTTTTTTTATCCATTCAGTGACTCTTGTCTTTTGATTGGTGCATTCAGTCCATTTACATTCAGGGTGGTTATCGATAGGTATGTACTTATTGCCATTGCAGACTTTAGATTCGTGGTTACCAAAGGTTCAAGGTTAACTTCCTTACTATCCAAGATTGTAACTTAACTCACTTAGTATGCTATTACAAGCACAATCTAAAGGTTCTTTTCTTTTACTCCTCCTTTTTCTTCCTCCTCCATTCTTTATATATTAGGTATCATATTGTGTACTCTTTGTTTATCCCTTGATTGACTTTGGGGATAGTTAACTTAATTTTGCATTTGCTTTGTAATTAACTGTTCTACTTTCTTTACTGTGGTTTTATTACCTCTGGTGACAGCTGTTAAACCCCAGGAACACTTCCATCTATAGCAGTCCCTCCAAAATACACTGTAGAGATGGTTTGTGTGAGGTAAATTCTCTCAGCCTTTGCTTATCTGGTATTGTTTAATCCCTCCTTCAAATTTACATGATAATCTTGCCGGATAAAGTAAGCTTGGTTCCAGGCCCTTCTGCTTCATGGCATTAAATACATCATGCTACTCCCTTCTGTCCTGTAAGGTTTCTGCTGAGAAGTCTGATGATAGCCTGATGGGCTTTCCTTTGTATGTGATCTTATTTTGGTCTCTGGCTGCTTTTAGTAGTCTGTCCTTAACCTTGATCTTTGCCATTTTAATTACTGTATGTCTTGGTGTTGTCTTCCTTGGGTCCCTTGTTGGGAGATCTGTGGATCTCCATGGCCTGAGAGACTATCTCCTTCCCCAGATTGGGGAAGTTTTCAGCACTTACCTCCTCAAAGACACTTTCTATCCCTTTTTCTCTCTCTTCTTCTTCTGGTACCCCTATAATGTGAATATTGTTCTGCTTGGATTGGTCACACAGTTCTCTCAATATTCTTTCATTCTTAGAGATCCTTTTTTCTCTCTGTGCCTCAGCTTCTTCGTATTCCTCTTCTCTAGTTTCTATTTCATTTATCATCTTCTCCACTGTATCCTATCTGCTTTTAATACCCTCCATTGTGCTCTTCAACGATTGGATCTCCCAACTGGAATTCATTCCGGAGTTCTTGAATAACTTTCCGTATCTCCATGAGCATGTTAATGATTTTTATTTTGAACTCCTTTTCAGGAAGATTCATGTGATCAATGTCATCTTTCTCTGGAGTTATATTAATTTTACTTTGACCCAGGTTTGTTTGGCATTTGATATTTGTATATGGCGCCCTCTGGTGTCCAGACACTCTACTCTCTGGAGCTCGTCAGCCCCTGAAGCAATGTCGGGGGTTGCAGGAGAGTGGTATTGGTGCCTGTGAGGAGGAAAGAGCTGTTTCCTTCTTCCTGGCTTCTATGCCTGTCTCCACTGCCTGAACCAGTGGGCCGAGCACACAGGTATAAGCCTCTGTGCTTTGTGTTTGTAGTTACTGTAGACAGATCTTCCCTCTGGCTGGCCTAATGCCAGGGTAGGGTTTTCTGGTTTGCGAGCCAGGTGGGGCTTGCTGGGAGAAAGGTGCAGTAGGCTGCGTATCATGGAGGGGGTCCTTGGAGCTGTGTAGCCAGCCACAGAGCTGGAGCACCTGGAAATCGTGAAAACTCCCAATCTGCTGGGCAGAGTGCACCTCGACAATTTTGTCTACCTGTCCTTTCTCCTGAGTAGTAAGCTCTGTGCAATCCTTGCCCCTTTAGAAGCCGTCTTACTAAGGGCTTCCTTGTCACAAAGTCTCTCAGACTGTGCAGTTAGGTTTAAACCCTCTATAAATTCGTGGCTTTTTTTGTCTACCGTAGGGTAGATGAGTCTGTGCTCTAGTGATATAGTAATATCCCTCCCTCCTGCAGTGCCTCAGTGGGTGCGGCACCCTCCCTTAATGTGTGTCTGTCTCTCCAGCTATTCTTTATGTGTTTTTATCCCTTATTGTGGAAGCATTCACTCAGGCCTCTGATCTTCCTTGGGATTATTGCTCCATGTGTAGGTGTGTATATTAGGTGAGTAGGTGGGAGGAGGTTGACTCAAGATTTTTCTAGGCCACCATCTGTGACTGCCTCCTGACATGTTCTCTGTTATTGTTTTATTTAAATATGTTAGGTGAAAAACATTAGGGTGTTGTGCCTCCGGTTCATGTGTCTCTTACCTTCCTTTTAGGCCCAGAGGCCTAGGCTGCAGAGGGCAATTATTTAGGGTTAGTCTAGGCAGAGGACAAAGCAGGACAGGGCCAACTGTTGAGTTGCTTTCCAGGGCCCTGCTTGTGTCATATTTACTGTCGTTTCTTTGGCCAACACAAATCCTGTGGCTGAGCCCAGGTCAGAATGGAGGGTATTGCAAGGTAAATGGTGAAGGGTGGGAATACTTGGAGAGTTGAACTGGAATTAGGTAATCTCCCAGAGAAGGTCAGAAATGTAGAAATGAGCAAACTGAATAGAAATACATGAGACACAAATAAATCCCAGAGTTGTTGCTGCTTTTGATTTGTTGATTTGTTTTGATAGTTATGCAGATTTTGTGTGAGTATAGCCTTGAGTCTTCCACTTTGTAAAAGTAGCCTTCAGCATTCTCTTGCACTATCTCTTCCACTGTAGTGCATTTGAACTATATTCAGGTTGTTTTTGCCTACTTTTCCAGTTCAACCAATTTGAAATGATTATCCTATTAGGGCATTAATTGAAACTATGTCTTCTAATAAACCTAGTGTCACATTTAGGAATATCATGAACAGATGTTTACCTTTGTAGTCTATGCAATTGAATGTATATAAAATACAAGGACAGTGTATATATGAAAGGAAGCAAAGCAAGAAAATACATTGAACGGTTAATCTTGCCATCTCTGCAGTATTATTTCCTAGTATGTTTTAAAACATCACAAATGTCACAGTATATTCATAAAAATGAGGCCTCGTCTTTATTTACTTTGACTTACCAAAGTGTTACCATATATAACTATTTTTGAACTATTTTATACCAGTCCAAATATCTTGTGATGTATAGGTTGACATTTCCCTGTTACAGTCAGAATTTATGTGTGAATTTTTTTTCATGTATAACTCAGAAAATATTGAGATGACGATTGATTTTACAGGTAACATTCATTTGCATTTCAAAGCACTAAAAGGCAGATGTCTCATAACATAGTTTGTGTTCTTCCAGAGGTGAACAAAGCACATCAAATTGTTGATTTTTAGTATTTACTTCCAGTGGTGTTTTCAGGTTTCCTTAGAAGACTGCAAACTATTTATAGTTTTGAGTTCTGTTGATATCAGAGTAGTGAGGATTATAAGAAAATTAATTATCTGGTATGTGTGTTTTTTAAAAGGGAAGGGAAGCATTCAGGTAATTTGATACACATTTGGTCAATGAATTCAGCTTTAAAACTAGGCATGTGAGAGAAGTGGAGAAGGACATAAATTTTCATCATTTTTCTATTTTCTTGACTGATTTGGATTTATATTTCTTTTTTTTTAGGGAGAAGTAATAGCACTGGATAAAACATTCAACAAAGTAGAAAAAATAAAGCAGAATGCTTTGTTGTTAGGGCTGAATTCCATTAGGACATTTTGTTTTGATGGAACAAAGGCACTTAAACTTGATACAGTTAATAATGCAGAAGGTGAGTTAAGTTTAATCTTTTAAAGGCTTTTATAATTGGCTTTTGCAACAGATTTTGCTATCATCATTTGAGTCCTAAAATATCCAAAGGGCCAAGAGATTTTGCCTTAATAGATACCTTTTCACTTACTTCTCATCCCAAATACCAGGTTTTAATAGTATAGAGTCAAACCCCAAGAGTTTGTCAAGGTTTTTTTTGTTAATGTATGTATTTGTTTTAATTTCATGTTACATTTCAAAAAAGCTTCTGAGCCTTTCAGTGTTACAATTCCTGAACTGTTTTGTTCTTGAAGAATGGGGCTGCTGAGCTGGGAAGGGAGGAAAAACTGCCACATATCTTGTTTTAGTATAAATTGTTTCATTTATTAAGTCACTCTCTGTGTCTTTGTTTAGATTTGATTTCATGACATTCTTGAGAACTTTGTATTTCTGATTGGCACAAGTATCATGTTAGTTGCAGGTTTGTTGTATATGGCCTTTGTAATGTTGAGGTTGTTCCCTCTATGGCCACTATGTATGGAGTTTTTTTTTAATTGTGAATGGATATTGAATTTTGTCAGATGCTTTTTCTCCTGAGATTACTGTGATTTTTATTCTCCATTTTGTTAATGTGTATCACACTGATTGATTTGTGGATATTGAACCATCCTTAGAATAAATAACCCTGGAGTAAATCCCACCTACTCATGGTAATTGACCCTTTTGGTGTATTTTTTAATTCAGTTTGCTAATATTCTGTTGAAGGTTTTTGATCTCTGTTCATCAGGGATCTTGGTTTGTAATACTCTTTTTTGCAGTGTCTTTGTCTGGTTTTGGTATCAGGGTAACAGACATGTAGAAGGAGCTTGAAATCGTTCTTTCCTCTTCAGTGTTTTGGAATAGTTTTAGAAGGCCCAAGTCTTTTTTAAATGTTTGGTAGAATTCTCTTGTGATTCCATCTGGTTCTGTAATTTTTTTTTTTGGGGGGGGAGGTTTTGGATTACTGCTTCACTTTAATTACTAATAATAGAACTATTCAGATACTCTATTTCTTCCTGATTCAGTTTTGGAAGATTATATGCTTCTAGGAAACATTTCTTCTGGGTTGTCCAATGTGTTGGCATATAAAATTTTGTACTAGTCTCTAACAATCCTTTGTATTTCTGTGGTGTTGGTTGTAACTTCTCTTTCATCTCTGATTTTATTTATTTGAGTTCTTTTTCTTTATAAGTCTAGCTAAAGGTTTATCAATTTTGTCTATCTTTTCAAAGAGAACCAGCCCTTAGTTTTAATTGATCTTTTCTAATTTTTTTTTTGCCTTTATTTTGTTTATTTCAGTTTTGATCTTTATTGTTTCCTTCCTTTTACTTACTTTGGGCCTTGCTTGTTCTTTTTCTAATTCCTTTAGGTTTAATGTTTGAGTTCTTCTTGTTTTTTAAGGTAGGCCCATATTACTATAAACATCCCTCTTAGCATTGGTTTTGCTGCATCTCTAAGATCTTGAACCACTGTGTCCCATTTTCATTTCTCTTCAGTTATTTTTCACTTTCCTCTTTGATTTCTTCATTGATCCATTTGTTGTTTACTAGCATGTTTATCCTCCACATATTTGTGTTCCAGTTTTCTTATATTTGATTTCTAGTTTCATAGGGTTGTGGTCAGGAAGGATGATATGACTTCAGTCTTCTTAAATTTATTGTGACTTATTTTGTGGCCTAACATGCTGTCTATATTGGAGAATGTTATATGTTCCCTTGAAAAGAATGTGTATTCTGCTGTTTTTGAATGAAATAGTCTATATATTATCTGTCTAATATATGTAAATCAGAGCCACTGTTTCCATATTGATTTCCTGTCTGGATGATCTGCCAACTGAAGTAGAGTGGGATGTTGAAGTCTCACTTTGGGTTTTGGTTTATGGTTACCGTGAGGTTCTTGTAGAGCATGCATACTGTCTGTGTATGACAGTAGTTTATATTAGGTTGGTGGTTGCTTGAGTTCAAACACATTGTGAAAGAACTATATTTTTGTAACCCTTCCTTTTATGTTTTATATATATGACATATTTTATATCTTTGTATTTTGTGTATCTCAACTAATTTTTATGAATATGCTTGATTTTACTACTTTTGTCTTTTTTTTTTCGTATCAATCTACAATTACATGAGGAACATTATGTTTACTAGGTTCCCCCCTTTACCAAGTCCCCCCCACAACCCCCACTACAGTCACTGTCCATCAGCGTAGTAAGATGCCGTAGAATCATTGCTTGTCTTCTCTGTGTTGCACAGCCCTCCCCATGCTTCCTCCAACATTATACATGCTAATCGTAATACTTTTGTCTTTTAACCTTCAAACTAACTTTGTAAGTTATTGAGGAGAGTGAGCTCTCTGTTCTTAATTTCTGCCTCTCACCTTGGGCAAGATCTTTGGACCACTGCTCCAGAGGTGGGGACACAATAGTAGCCTGGTTCTCTTGGAGTGACTCTTGATGAATGAGCCCAGTTCTAGGCTGGAGCCACAGCCTGTTGTGCTGTCAGCCTGCCTCCTAGCATGAAACCTCTTCACAATCAGTATGTTGGGGGTGAGGGCAGTCAGGACTTTTGTATTTTTAGCCACTGTTCCTGGGGTAGAGCTGCCACCTGTGAGTGGTGGCTGCGTGGAGGAAGGCAGTTCTGGATTTGTCAGCTGCTCTTACCTTGAATTGAGCTTCTGTAACACAGGACTTGGGGGTATAGAGTATGAGAAATGATGGCAGACGTACCCCTCCCAAAGAGATACCATACTTGTTGACTGGGAGCTTAGGGAGGAGGGAGCTGCATATTCTTGGCTGTGCTTATAGGAAGTGGCTCTTCTTTCTCCCTAAGCTTAGAGGGAAGGGTTGGCTGTCGGCAGAGATGGGAGTGGGCTGTGACTGTCATGACAAAGATTCTCACATTTCTTAGATTTTTAAAAATAAATGTTTCTGCATTTGATGCATGTCCTGGACATTTTCCAGAGACTAAATGGTGGTTTTGTTTTTGTTTTGTAAGTTTTAATAGTTATGGTTCTTTCTCTGGGGAGAAGATCTGCAGAACTCCTCATGCCCTCAATTGCAAAATTTTGTCAGTCTCATTTATTTTTATCATAAAGTTTCTCCTAAATAATATATGACCCTAAAATAATGCAGTTTGAGAAATCACTAAAAGTAGTTGTAAGATATATAAGAAAAAGGTTTGAATGTATAAAAATGCTGGTACTCTTGCACTGCATATAAGCCTTAGTTTATCCCATACCTTTCTAGTTTTGAGTAAGAGAAATTTTTCTTATACCAGGTGCATTTGGGGCTCATTTTGGTGATCTTGGTCTGACCTAAGACAAGTATAGAATGTTTTTATTAATTTCTTAATTCAACTTCTGTATAGTCAACCTGCACCTTATTTGAAAGTTGTACTTATTAGTAACAGCGAGCTCACTGATTTGACATTGCTGTAGCCATTATCAGGGCCACAGTGTTTGTGGCCTGTACAAGGCCACCTAGCTAAGGGGTGAATTTTAAGCTGAAATCTAGCCCATGATCTGTTTATCATGGTACAGGACTGTATTCATCCAGAGGTGCGGATGCTTTCTAAGTTCAGACAAAGGTATCTACTGGGCTTAAAGATTTTCTGGCTTTTAAGGAATTTTCAGTACCTTGGGGCAAGTAAAACATGAATGCTAGTGACTGTATTATAAGACTGTTTATCTAAAAGATAATCAAAGTGCTATGGAACTTAGAGGGAACTAAAAAAAGACAATTTTCTATAAATAAATAGTACAAGGAATCAGTTAAATGCATGTTGGAGAGCTGGAAAAGCAAAAAGCAAAAGGAGATCAGTGAGGCATCCCAGAGCTAATAACTGCTGAAAGCAGCTACTGCCCCTATAGCAGGAGAAGCAAAGGCAGGAGATTCACTTATCAGAACCAAAAAGCTTAGAGGAGAGGGTCAGTGGAGCTGTAATTCAAAACTCTAAGGAAGGGGGTACTGCTGCTTATTCCTGAGGACTCAGAGCAGGTAGCATTGTGGAGCTGATGGGGTTTTGTCCTCCATGAACCAATATTTAAGGGAAAAAGTTGGGAACTGCAGCTGCTAAGATAAAGAGCTATTACTAGGATGGTTTGACAGGAACAGCAGATAGGAAGGAGAAAGTACATTTTCTACCCCTCTTATCTTGTATCTTTTCCCCACACCACCCCCATCACTCCTTTACCTCCTATTGGTGAATCTTGAAGTCAGCAGGCAAAGGAAAATTGTTCACTGAGTCAACACCTTAGCATCCATAGCAGAAGAGGGAAGGGTAGATACAGAGCTCAGAAAAAGCAGCCTAAGAACTATCATATTTGGAACAACATGAAAGCCCAGTATAGATGACAGTGTGTACAAAAATTTAGTATTGATGAAGAAGTATTTCAAATCTGGAGGAAAGAAAAATTAGTAAGTAGCTCTTAGAGGATGGGGAGACAGGATTGTACATAAAAGTAATTTTGAGATAGATTGAAGAGTTTACTGTCAAGAATTAAATGGAAGATAACTAGAAGCATATGTAGATGAACATTTATCTGATTTTATAGTGGGGAAGATTTTTTTTAAAATTCATTTTATTATCGTTAATCTACAACTACAAGAAGAACATTATGGTTACTAGACTCTCCCCTTCACCAAGTCCCTCCCCACAAACCCCATTACAGTCACTGTCCATCAGCATAGTAAGATGGTGTAGACTCACTCCTTGTCTTCTCTGTGTTGCACGTCCCTCCCTCTGCCCCCCCCCCACACATTATACATGCTAATCGTAAGGCCCCCTTTCTTTTTCCCTGCCCTTATCCCTCCTTTCCCACCACTCCTGCCCAGTCCCTTTCCCTTTGGTAACTGTTAGTCCATTCTTGGGTTCTGTGGTTCTGCTGCTGTTTTGTTCCTTCAGTTTTTCTTTGTTCTTATACTCCACATATGAGTGAAATCATTTGGTACTTGTCTTTCTCCGCCTGGCTTATTTCACTGAGCATACTACCCTCTAGCTCCATCCATGTTGTTGCAAATGGTTTTCTTCTTATGGCTGAATAATATTCCATTGTGTATATGTACCACATCTTCTTTATCCATTCATCTATTGATGAACACTTAGGTTGCTTCCATTTCTTGGCTATTGTAAATAATGCTGCAATAAATATAGGGGTGCATCTGTCTTTTTCAAACTGGAGTGCTGCATTCTTAGGGTAAATTCCTAGAAGTGGAAATCCTGGATCAAATGGTATTTCTATTTTGAGCATTCTGAGGAACCTCCATACTGCTTTCCACAATGGTTGAACTAATTTGCATTCCCACCAGCAGTATAGGAGGGTTCCCCTTTCTCCACAACCTCGCCAACATTTGTTGTTGTTTGTCTTTTGTATGATGGCGATCCTTACTGGTGTGAGGTGATATCTCATTGTGGTTTTAATTTGCATTTCTCTGATGACAAGAGATGTGGAGCATCTTTTCATATGTCTGTTGGCCTACTGAATTTCTTCTTTGGAGAACTGTCTCTTCAGCTCCTCTGCCCATTTTTTAGTTGGATTGTTCACTTTTTGTTTGTTGATGTGTGTGAGCTCTTTATATATTTTGGATGTCAACCCTTTATTGGATCTGTCATTTATGAATATATGCTCCCATACTGTAGGGTACCTTTTTGTTTTATTGATGGTGTCCTTTGCTGTACAGAAGCTTTTCAGCTTGATATAGTCCCACTTGTTCATTTTTGCTTTTGTTTTCCTTGCCCGGGGAGATATATTCATGAAGAAGTCGCTAATGTTCACATCCAAGAGATTTTTGCCTATGTTTTTTTCTAAGAGTTTTATGGTTTCATGACTTACACTGAGGTCTTTGATCCATTTTGAATTGACTTTTGTGTATGGGGTTAGACAGTGATCCAGTTTCATTCTCTTACATGTAGCTGTCCAGTTCTGCCAGCACCATCTGTTGAAGAGACTGTCATTTCCCCATTGTATGTCCATAGCTCCTTTATCGAATATTAATTGACCATATATATTTGGGTTAATGTCTGGAGTCTCTAATCTGTTCCACTGGTCTGTGGCTCTGTTCTTGTGCCAGTACCAAACTGTCTTGATTAAAGTGGCTTTGTAGTAGAGCTTGAAGTTGGGGAGCAAGATCTCCCCCACTTTATTCTTCTTTCTCACGATTGCTTTGGCTATTTGGGGTCTTTGGTGTTTCCATATGAATTTTTGAACTATTTGTTCTAGTTCGTTGAAGAATGTTGTTGGTAATTTGATAGGGATTGCATCAAATCTGTATATTGCTTTGGGCAGGATGGCCATTTTGACGATATTAATTCTTCCCAGCCAAGAGCATGGGATGAGTTTCCATTTGTTAGTGTCCTCTTTAATTTCTCTTAAGAGTGTCTTATAGTTTTCAGGGTATAGGTCTTTCACTTCCTTGATAAGGTTTATTCCTAAGTATTTTATTCTTTTTGATGTAATTGTGAATGGAATTGTTTGCTGATTTCTCTTTCTATTAGTTCATTGTTAGCGTATAAGAAAGCCACAGATTTCTGTGTGTTGATTTTGTATCCTGCAACTTTGCTGAATTTAGATATTAGTTCTAGTAGTTTTGGAGTGGATTCTTTAGGGTTTTTTATGTATAATATCATGTCATCTGCAAACAGGGACAGTTTGACTTCTTCCTTGCCAATCTGTATGCCTTTTATTTCTTTGTGTTGTCTGATTGCCATGCCTAGGACCTCCAGAACTATGTTGAATAAAAGTGGGGAGAGTGGGCATCCCTGATCTCAGAGGAAAGCCTTCAGCTTTTCGCTGTTCAGTATGATGTTAGCTGTGGGTTTATCATATATGGCCTTTATTATGTTGAGGTACCTGCCCTCTATACCCATTTTGTTGAGAGTTTTTATCATGAATGGATGTTGAATTTTGTCGAATGCTTTTTCAGCATCTATGGAGATGATCATATGGTTTTTGTCCTTCTTTTTGTTGATGTGGTGGATGATGTTGATGGATTTTCGAATGTTGTACCATCCTTGCATCCCTGGGATGAATCCCACTTGGTCATGGTGTATGATCCTTTTGATGTATTTTTGAATTCGGTTTGCTAATATTTTGTTGAGTATTTTTGCATCTACATTTATCAGGGATATCGGAGTGTAATTTTCTTTTTTGGTGGTGTCTTTGCCTGGTTTTGGTATAAGGGTGATGTTGGCTTCATAGAATGAGTTTGGGAGTATTCCCTCCTCTTCTGTTTTTTGGAAAACTTTAAGGAGAATGGGTATTATATCTTCTTTGTATGTCTGATAAAATTCCGAGGTAAATCCATCTGGCCCGGAGTTTTTTTTCTTGGGTAGTTTTTTGATTACCGCTTCAATTTCTTTGCTGGTAATTGGTTTGTTTAGATTTTGTGTTTCTTCCTTGGTCAGTCATGGAAGGTTGTATTTTTCTAGGAAGTTGTCCATTTCTTCTAGGTTTTCCAACTTCTTAGCATATAGGTTTTCATATTAGTCTCTCATAATTCTTTGTATTTCTGTTGGGTCCATTGTGATGTTTCCTTTCTCGTTTCTGATTCTGTTGATGTGTGTTGATTCTCTTTTTCTCTTAATAAGTCTGCCTAGAGGCTTATCTATTTTGTTTATTTTCTCAAAGAACCAGCTCTTGGTTTCATTGATTTTGTCTTTTGTTTTATTCTTCTCAATTTTATTTATTTCTTCTCTGATCTTTATAATGTCCCTCCTTCTGCTGACTTTAGGCCTCATTTGTTCTTCTTTTTCCAATTTTGTTAATTGTGATGTTAGACTATTCATTTGGGTTTGTTCTTCCTTCTTTAAATATACCTGGATTTCTATATACTTTCCTCTTAAGACTGCTTTCGCTGTGTCCCACAGAAGTTGGGGCTTTGTGTTGTTGTCATTTATTTCCATATATTGCTGGATCTCCATTTTGATTTGGTCATTGATCCATTGACTATTTAGGAGCGTGTTGTTAAGCCTCCATGTGTTTGTGAGCCTTTTTGCTTTCTTTGTACAATTTATTTCTAGTTTTATGCCTTTGTGGTCTGAAAAGTTGGTTGGTAGGATTTCAATCTTTTTCAATTTACTGAGGCTCTTTTTGTCGCCTAGTATGTGGTCTATTCTGGAGAATGTTCCATGTGCACTTGAGAAGAATGTGTATCCTGTTGCTTTTGGGTGTGGAGTTCTATAGATGTCTGTTAGGTCCATCTGTTCTACTGTGTTGTTCAGTGCCTCTGTGTCCTTACTTATTTTCTGTCTGGTGGATCTGTCCTTTGGAGTGAATGGTGTGTTGAAGTCTCCTAAAATGAATGCATTGCATTCTATTTCCTCCTTTAGTTCTGTTAGTATTTGTCTCACATATGCTGGTGCTCCTGTGTTGGGTGCATATATATTTGTAATGGTTATATCCTCTTGTTGGACTGAGTCCATTATCATTATGTAATGTCCTTCTTTATCTCTTGTTACTTTCTTTGTTTTGAAGTCTATTTTGTCTGATACTAGTACTGCAGCACCTGCTTTTTTCTCCCTATTGTTTGCATGAAATACCTTTTTCCATCCCTTGACTTTTAGCCTGTGCATGTCTTTGGGTTTGAGGTGAGTCTCTTGTAAGCAGCATATAGATGGGTCTTGTTTTTTTATCCATTCAGTGACTTTATGTCTTTTGATTGGTGCATTCAGTCCATTTGCATTTAGGGTGATTATCAATAGGTATGTACTTATTGCCATTTCAGGTTTTAGATTCGTGTTTACCAAAGGTTCCAGGTTACTTTCCTTACTATCTAAGAGTCTAACTTAACTCACTTAGTATGCTGTTACAAACACAATCCAAAGGTTCTTTTCTATTTCTCCTCCTTCATTCTTTATATATTAGGTATCAAATTCTGTACTTTTTGTCTATCCCTTGATTGACTTTGGTGATAGTCAATTTAATTTTGCATTTGCCTTGCAATCTGTTGCTCCACCCTCCCTACCATGGTTTTACTACATCTGGTGACAGCTATCCAACCCTAGAAACACTTCTATCTATTGCAGTCCCTCCAAAGTACACTGCAGAGATAGTTTGTGGAAGGTAAACTCTCTCAGCTTTTGCTTATCTGGAAATTATTTAATCCCTCCTTCAAATTTAAATGATAATCTTGCTGGATAAAGTAATCTTGGTTCCAGGCCCTTCTGCTTCATGGCATTAAATACATCATGCCACTCCCTTCTGGCCTGTAAGGTTTCTGCTGAGAAGTCTGATGTTAGCCTGATGGGCTTTCCTTTGTATGTGATCTTATTTTGGTCTCTGGCTGCTTTTAGTAGTCTGTCCTTAACCTTGATCTTTCCCATTTTAATTACTATGTGTCTTGCTGTTGTCTTCCTTGGGTCTCTTGTGTTGGGGGATCTGTGGATCTCCATGGCCTGACAGACTATGTCCTTCCCCAGATTCGGGAAGTTTTCAGCAACTACTTCCTCATAGACACTTTCTATTCCTTTCTCTCTCTCTTCTTCTGGTATCCCTATAATGCAAATATTGTTCCGCTTGGATTGGTCACACAGTTTTCTCAATATTCTTTCATTCTTAGAGATCCTTTTTTCTCTCTGTGCCTCAGCTTCTTTGTATTCCTCTTCTCTAGTTGCTATTTGATTTATTGTCTCCTCCACCGTATCCAACCTGCTTTTAATACCCTCCATCTTGCTCTTCAATGATTGGGTCTCCGACCTGAATTCATTCCTGAGTTCTTGGATGTCTTTCTGTATCTCCATTAGAATGTTGATGATTTTTGTTTTGAACTCCCTTTCAGGATGAGTCACAAGGTCCATATCATTTAAATATTTCTCTGGAGTTGTATTAACAATTTGACTCTGGACCAGTTTCCTTTGGCATTTCATGTTTGTATATGGCGCCCTCTAGTGTCCAGAAGCTCTATTCTGGAGCTGCTGAGCCCCTGAAGCAACATCGGGGGTTGCAGGGGAGCGGTACTGGTGCCTGGGGGAGGAAAGAGCTGTTCCCCACCTCCTGGCTCCTGTGCCTGTCTGCACTCCCTGAGCCAGTGGGCCGGTCAAACAGGTATGTTTTTGTCCCAGAGCAGCCGGGTATGGATCCCTGCTTTCCACAAGCAGCCGGAATCCCAGTCTCCCCAGGGACTCTGCCTGTATTAAGTTTCCAACCTGGTAGTCATGTGAGTCTCATGAAAGCACCATGAAATGTAGGTTTGTGCTTCCAGAGCAGATCTCCGGAGCTAGGTATTCAGCAGTCCCAAGCCTTCCACTCCCTCCCTGCTCCGTTTGTCTTCCTCCTGCTGGTGAGCTTGGGTGGGGGAAGGGCTCGGGTCCCGCGGAAGCATGGCTCTGGTATTTACCCCGTTCGGTGAGGTCTGCTCTTTTCTCCAGGTGTGTGCAGTCTGACGCCGCCCTCTTTCCTGTTGCTCTCTCAGGATTAGTTGTGCCAATTAAATTTTCTAATTGTATCCAGTTTTCAGAGGAAGCCTCTGTCTCTCCTCTCACACCGCCATCTTTTATCCGTATCTCAGTGGGGAAGATTTTTAAGGCATGAAAGCAAACGTAGAGCTCAACAAGGAAAAATATACATTTAATACTCAACAATTACATGTGTATAAAAACAAAAAGAAATCTAAGGCAGATGACTGTGTGGAAAATATTTGTAAAACATTTAAAGGAGAAATTAATATCCTTTATTAGAGATTATCTAATCAACAAGAAAAAAAAACATTCTCGGTAGAAAAATGGCATAAACAAAGAATGTGACCATATAAAGAAAAAACACAAATGGCCAGCAAAATAATTACCAGCTTTGATGACGATTTTGGGAAAAGAAGTACACTCATTATAATGGAAGTGTAAATTGGCATATTCTTTCTAGAGGATTTTATTGTATGTAGCAAAAGCCTAAAAAATAATTTACTTTTAAAAGTATTCTGAGGCAATAGTAAGAAAGCAAGGATGGTTATAGATGGAATGAGTTCAGTTGATAAGTGCTTGTGTCTGAGTTTTGCAGTCAGAGAAAAGGAGAAGGTTATCTTGGAGTAAGATTGTGAACATTGCTATAAGTACTGTAGGTAATCAACCAGTTTCTTAAAAAAGCAGCCAACACCAATATCTTGCTTTGTAGTCAGCATAAGTATATAAGCAGACTGTTTAGATTCATGGCTTTGTCCAGTAACATTAAATAGATCAGAAGTTGAAGTGGAGAAAATTATTCAAGTGAATGCAAAGGGAAATTTGTGGAAGATTGGATCCAGGAGGCTGTTGACTCTTTCTAGCAGAGCCGTGCTGATGGCCATGAATGCAAGGAGACAGAGGAAGTACACAAATGGTGTATCTGACTAGAATCTAATAGGTGCCCTCTTTTTTGGGGCAGACTTCAGTAGGTATTACCAAGAGAAGTGTTAGCACTCAGTATGACTAGAATCAATTCTGGGTCCTGGCTCTGATGAACTGTGGGAAACAAGGTCTCATTTGGTGAGGCCTGGGTTTGCACTGTATCAACAGAATAACCCTAAACTATAATAATCGCATATTTAACCGTTTTGCCTATTAGCCAGAACTAGTTTCACCAGGTACTTGATTGAAGAGAAAAGGTTTTTCTTTACTTTATATTCTAGCTTATGATTTTAAAACCCTGATCATTTTAATATCTCAGGCATTTTCTATTCTAGACCAGTAGGGCAGGAAACAAATACATTTATAACTCTCTTCATAGGAGGACCTCCATTTTTGCCAGAATCTTTTGACCGAATTCTTCTTGATGCTCCCTGCAGTGGACTAGGACAGAGACCAAACATGGCTTGTTCCTGGACTTTGAAGGAAGTGACATCATATCAACCATTACAACGAAAACTCTTCACTGTGGTATGTGTGAAAGTTAACTTTCACTAGTTTGATGTTTATAAGACTGAGAACAGTGTTCATAGCAGGATTATTCACAATAACCAAAATGTGGAAACAAGCCAAGTTTCCATCAGAGGATGAAAGGGTAAGCAAAATGAGGTGTGTACATGCAGTCAGAATGAAATTAAAACACACACTACAACATGGATGAACTTTGAAAACATACTAAGTGATGTAAGCCTGACACAAAAAGACAAATACTATCTGATTCAATGTATGTGACATAATTAGAAGAGGCAAAGTCATAGAGATGAAAGCAGAAGGGGTTACCAGGGGCTGGAGGGACAAGGAGAATGGGGAGTTATTGTTTAATGGTTACAGAGTTTGAGTTTAGAATGATGAAAGAGTTCTGGAGACAGATAATGGCTGTGGTTGCATGACAGTGTGAATGTATTTAATGTCACTAAATTGTACACTTAAAATGGTTAAAGTGATAAATTTGTTGATAAATATCACACACAAAAAAGGACAATGACCTAGTTTAAATGTAAGGAGCTTCCATGTTGAAAACTTTCTTTTAACTTTTTTTCATTACAGGCAATTGTAGAATTTCTTCACTGAGACCTTTAATGAATTTTGAACATCCTGTTCTATCTTCAAAAAGTCATGGGTTCTTAATATATAGTTACTAATCTGTATAAAGAATTGGGTATAAAATAAATTACTCTTTTTTTATAGGGGTCCTGGATCATCTTAGTATATTAGAAGTGGGAAGTCTAATAGAGGGAAATACATTGATAAAAAGGGGAAGTAGCTGTCCAGTGTAGGATATAGAAGAACCATAAGAACTTTGCAAACGTAGCTAGTCTGTAGTATGATTCAGAGGAAGCCCAAATAGGACATTTGAGGATTTCTCTGCCTTGCAAAAATGATTCAGATTTCACAGAAAATAAGATTGCATTTGATCAAAGATGATTTTATTATTTCCTCTCAGCCCTCTAATTTTAAACACATAGGCTACAACAATAATGGGTACATTATTCAGTCCCTAAAGTTCTCCTTGAGCACATTTCTATGGATCTCTCCTGGTGTATCCTTTAATACACAAAGGTGGCACTGGTAGTAGATTATTCAACTTTTTCTTCCTCTGTACAGTTCCTGAAGAACACAGCCTGGCAGTGAGAACAACAAGCATCAAAAGAGCAGCTTTCCTTACTCCTGAAACCCACTTTGACTTGAGAGTAAAATTAGGATACCGTTTTAAGAAACTTGGTGTTTTGTTCTTTTTGGTCAGAGCAGGAAGAAAATGAAGGCTTCTTAGGAGTAGTTGCATTGATTTCAATGAAAAGGTGACACTGTGTGAGAGAGAATTTAGAACATAGCTGGTATGCTATGTGGCATGGATAGAAATCAGTTGGGGATGTGAACTTTGTAGAGTCAGATGCATCTTGATTGGAACTATGATTCCTCCACATAATGACTGAGTGACCATTTTCGTAGCTGAGAAATGGTCATAACAACTCTACTGAATAGGTTACTCCATTGGAGATCATAACCACACAGGCTAGGGTAATGGTTATAAATAAACAGAGAAAATCCATGCCAAATGTTAAAACAAAAACTGGCACATTGTAATAAAGCTTAAATTTTGATCAACATACTCTAGTTAAGAAAGCACCGGTATATTCTTTCTATATGTATATAGATATATACACACATACGTATATTAAAGATTTTCATTTGAATTTTAAAAATAAAATCTGGGAATTTGAAAAGATAAACCTTAGTTTTATTTGGGACAAATTCAAACTGTGTTTTGTGTAACACCTTATTTTCATATTCATTTATTTACTGGACCTACTGTTGAGCACCTACCGCATATGTACACTAATCTGGATGCTAACAACACAG
The DNA here is from genome assembly GCF_030020395.1 of Manis pentadactyla. Taxonomy (NCBI): domain Eukaryota; kingdom Metazoa; phylum Chordata; class Mammalia; order Pholidota; family Manidae; genus Manis; species Manis pentadactyla. Next base: position 104,995,126 of record NC_080021.1, read on the forward strand.
TCGAGAAAAAACAAACAATCCCTGTCTTTCTTCCGGGGTGTCTGTTATAACTGGGGAGGAAAAGAAACATGAGTAAGTTATGTAGTTTGTTGCAAGGCAACAGTCCTATAGAGCAAACTAAAGGAAGAAAGAGGAATAGGTGTGCTGGATTTGCAGTTTTTCACAAGGTCGTCAGGGAGGACATTGCTGGAAAGGTGACATTTAAGCAAAGATAAAATTATGAACAAATAATGCAGAGAATTAGAAGAGCTTTCTTAGCTCATGCACAGATCCTGAGGTGGGAGTGTGCCAGGTGGGTTCCAGAAGAGCAGAGGCCAGTGTTGGTAAAAGAGTGAGCACAGTGTAGGAGGTGAGGCCAGAGAGGCAGCAAGAGGCCTGCTTTGTGTAGGGGTTTGAAAGCCACTATAAGGGCCTGGGCTTTGACTCCCAAGTGATCATGGAGGGCAGGTAGGGTTTTGAGCTGAGAAGTGCAAGTTTTAACAGCACTGCTCTATTGAGAACAGATGGTAGGAGGGCAAGGGAGGAAGCAGGTAGACCAAGGAGGAGACTAGTAATTCAGGCAAAAGATACGGACCAGAATGATAGTTGTAGAAGTAGCCAAGTTCTAGATATATTTTGAAGGTTGAGCAAATAGGATTTGCTCATGGATGGGGAATGTGAGAAAAAGAGAGGCATAAAGGATAACCTAACATTTGGGGCTTGACTATTGGGAAGGATGGAAATATTTCTCCAGTAGGTTTCAGAGGGAAGATAGGAGTTTAGTTTGCACATGTCAGATTTGATAGTAGAAATATTGAAAAGGCAATTGAATATGAGAGTATGGAATTCAAGAACTGTAAATTTTTGTTTTCCACATCAAAAATGGTATCTAAAGCAGTGAAACTGAATGATGGTATTTGGGAAAGTCTTGATTTAAATGAACTATAACAGCTCCAAGATAATGAAATGTATCTGGTCTGGAACATTTAATTAGATATAAAATCCAGTCATACAGAACATCATTTTATTTATCCCAAACACTTGAAAGACACCACACAGAAATAAAATCCCTTAAAATATTTATTTGATCTCAGGTACGTATAATTTTATCACATTTTCTTTAGGCAGTTGAGCTGCTGAAGCCGGGGGCTGTGCTGGTTTATAGTACATGCACAGTCACACTGGCAGAAAATGAAGAGCAAGTTGCCTGGGCCCTCAGAACATTTCCTTGCCTTCAGCTTCATCCCCAGGTAAGAACCATTTGGTTTTCTCTGTGTAATCTAATAAATCACAGAAGATGAAGCATGGTGATAAACACAACATGTTATATGAAGAAATATGTCTGAAATAGTGCAAAAACAGGAATGTTTCTCCAATTATGTCCATTTTAGACTGCCCAGAGTTTTCATATCTGGAGTTTGTCCCTGTCTTCATTCCTTGCCATTGTGTTAAAATGCCAGAGAGCCATATTTGTTATGTTTCTTTCACTTGTGACTCTTGTTCATGTTATTTGTTTCCAGAAAGTTGGGGGTACTTTTCACCTAGCAGTCCTAGATTTTTCTTATATGGAAAATGTTGAGCATTTTTTCTTAAGTCACACCAAAGCCCAAACAGGTGTTAATAATGAGGATATCAAAAGACTAGTCAAGAGGAGAAGAAATGGCCCAAGATTACTGCTGCTTTATGGTTTCTTATATAAAATATGTAAAATTTAAAAAGTTTCCTTGTACTTTATCTACCAGTCTTTCTGTTATGGTTTTTATTAAGACTATACTTATGACTAGATTTTTAACTCATGATGTTCAAGATTAATTTTAAATCTGAAATAATGCTCACATTCATTCAGGTACATTGGATGTCTAATTTCAGTACCTTTCTATACGAACTCTAGTTAGGTAATACATAAAAGGCAATTTGGAGAGGTTTCTTGACTCAGAATTTAAGGCAATATATTTTAGACAAAAGGGAGACTATGGAATTCACTTTGTGTGTGTGTGTGTGTATACATACACTCAATGTATATCTAAAATAGATGGAATTTTTTCCCCCATGGGTTAATAAGCAATAGGTTTCCAGACATAAATCTAAGGAAATAAACCTTTAACAATATAGATACTTGTCTGTGAAATGGTGACTTAGGATTATGGATCTTTTGCAGTACTGGTTTGCAAGTATCACTCAATTCCTAATGAATCTGTATTCCTGTGAACTAATGATATAGCCTTTATTATCTCTTCCTGATGGATTTGAGTACATTTAAAACAACAAAAAAGCGAACTTATATCATCTAATTGTTATGGATCAGAAAGAGGCAACTTTAGAGGCCCAGAGTCAGATAAATAAAACTAAATTTTTATCCATTGCTGTTCTGATAAAAATGTTCCATTTATTGAGTGCCCACTCTATGCCAGGCATGATACCACCTTATTTAGGACTCAGTGAATATCTTATCTGTCTGTAGATGAGCAAAGAGTAGGTCACACAGCTTAAGTGTGGCAGAGTTGTGATTTAAATCCATGTGTTTCTAACTGAAGCTCAGGCCTTTTGAAATGTTATGGTATATGATAAGCATGTGGGGGCCATAAGAGCTGCTCCCTCATCAGATGACAATAGACTGTTTTGCCACTCAACTACCCAGAAGAACAGCATGGGCATTCCATAAAATAAAAGGTATTTACTCATTGTTCTATTTTTGGAATTTGTGGTAGCTATAACTCAATTCTTTCTCTCAACTGACATTGTACACAGGCACACTTACTAATTATAGGATGTTCATCCATATTTATTCATTTTCTCCAAACAGGAACCACAGATTGGAGGAGCAGGAATGATGGGAGCTGGCCTCTCACTTGAACAACTGAAACAGCTGCAGCGATTTGATCCATCTGTTGTGTCATTACTGGACACTGACATTGATTCTCTCAGAGATGCCGTAACAGGAGACATGATTTGGCTGGCAAATAAGGATTGTATAGGTTTTTTCATTGCAAAATTCATAAAAGGCAAATGCACATAGGAGAAGGATCTTTAGAAGTGAAATTCCAAACATAGGTGTTTTTTTCCTTAAACTGTTGTCGAGCTAAGTGATTGATGTCATGATTGCTAAGGACACAGAAAACATTGCTAGCTTTTTCACCAGGGGTTAAGAGACTTGCTCGAGACTGCTTCATAAGGAAGTAGTTGGGAGTGATATGAGATTGCATTTTGTGTTTTTAAAATACTTTTTTTTGTATTGATTTAGCAGAGTATAGAGAAAAGGAGATGCCTACAGATGTCTGGAACATATTTTCATTTGGGGTCTTGTGTTTTAATTTGTAAAGAATGCAAGTCATATTTTAATGTTAAAATTGGTCAGTCTAACAAAAGGAATAAAATATTTGGTTATAAAAAAAGGCTTTCTGTTCCTGAATTCCTAAGTAGTAGTTCCTTAAGAATTCAGGGAATGGGAACTGTAACATTTTCCATGTGCCAGTAACTGAGCTGAGTATTTTGCCTGCTTACCATTTGGTAAACTGCCTTTACTATGTTCGCCTTTTTTTCATCATTTTAAAGTAAAAACTATCATGAATATTTTCTTTACTCTGTAGATCAAAAATATGAAAGTACTGCATAATTTGGGTGCCTCTGATCATCTATTAGAACACATCATGTGAGTTATTAGAGATGTGACCTGTGGGGAAAAGTGGCTTCTCATTCCTGGGAACTGGCCTGGCACTTCCCACTAGGTTTTGGTGTTCTCATATTGAGCATGTTTCACAGAGCACCATCAGACAAAGCAACTGTGACCATGATAATAGGTAAGACAAAAAAAGGCCACTTGGTAATTAAATCTGAAATCAGATAAAAATGTTATCACCCAAGCACACATCCCCCTATAGTGGCCAAAGTGACTTAAAAACAATTATGAACTTAAGTTTACTTCATCCTGCTTTTTAGATAAGGTATATTAAAATATGCACTACCCAGCTATAAGTCAAAGGCTGTCTATCTCATGTAGTTAAATACATGTTTTGTTAACTTTCATTCAACTCACCCAAAACCTCCTGAGCATGGGGCACATAAAGTGGACAATTGGAAAGAATTGCCTAATGTTTTTTTTCCCCCTCATAGGTTTCTGTTACGAATTTATTGTATCCGTCAAGATTGCAAGGTCTCTCGGGTCAGTTAAGATCTTTTAGAAGGCCTTTTATTTGAAGAAGCCTTTCCTGAGCACTCTTCTCTGAAGTGGTTAGACTCTTTCTCTGTGCCCCTGGTAGCCTAGTGCCATACTGCTCTCATGGCACATACCACATTCTAGTTTATCAGGTAAGCCCCTAGTACCAACCGTCAGACAGGAAAGCCCTGGAGGAAAGAACTCTGTCTTTTCCTGCCACTGCTTCAGAGCAGACCATCAGTATGTGCTTACTGAATCAGGGAAAAGGTACTTCTTCAGCTCCTTGAGATCCAAAGTGGCTGACTCCTTTACATCCATCCTTCTGTCTTATGTCCCGTAGATGTCATTTGACTTAAGGGAGAACACTGTTCCCCTGTGGTACTGCTAATTCTAGTGCTCAGAACACTTGCCCAAACTTTAAATATGTTGTGAAAAATCCACAGAATCCCTTTCTTCTCATGCTTTCTGCAAAGCCTTATGGAACGAATATGGTAGAGAGGTGCTGAATAGCAACTGTATTTTTGATTACCACCAACAAATAACAAAATATAAGCAATTCAGGCAAAACAGAAGAAAAATACTTGCATGTTGAAAACAGGATAAAGAATATTGTTAAATTTCCTCTTTTGATATAGACATTTTCAGTGGGTTTCTTTCCTTGAAAGAATAAGGCAAATTGGGAAAATAAAGCATTCAATCTTATTAAAAGACACACATTTAAGAAAAAAAATACAATAAAAAGGAAAAAAATCAGGGAAATGTGGAAGAAAATCAATATATTATCTTTTAACATAATTTAGTCTTTTAGATATTTCTGTGGAACAGAAAAAGCATTTTAATTCAACATCCTGTATCACATTATAGCTTAAATAGAGTGAAGTACAAATAGTGAAAAATATAATTTAGCCAAAATTATACCACTGGCCCAGAACTATCTAGTTACCTGTTTTCTCTGTGTGATTCTTGATGTATTCAAAAGATGAGAGTATCCAAGACTAGCAGCATTACTCATTGAGCAAAGGGACAGGGTGAGGATTAACTTTGAAATCAAGGTAGATCTTTGTTATTAAATTGAACAGTAAAATTGAAAATCTGAATCACAAATCAGAGTCAAGGTGGAAGGAAGTTAACTCTGCTGTGTGTGGGAAGTGGCATTGAATATTTAACATAATCTCAACTATAACGATCAGCCCTAAAATAGCAATTAATACAACTAATAATAAACAGCACAGAAGCCAGCTCTTTTATATGAATGACTTCAAACTAGCTGACAGTGAATATTTACCAGGAATGCATAGCAGACCATGTTAAAAATGTGTCATTGTTCCAAAGTACAATGACTGAGACAGCCTACATTGAGCAGCACCTTTTGTAACAGCAGTAGAGAAAAAGCATAGGAAAAATTAAAATGGTCTGACAAAACACCAGAACTACTTAAGCACATTTCCAGCATTTTCTAGGATGACTACAAAAGTCATGATTCTACGAGTAGGTTAAGATGAAGCCTTTGCTGTGTGAAAAGACTGTAATTTTACATTCCAGAAGCCAGTAAAGCTCCCATTGTCCTTGGGACTATTTCATTTACACATATACACTGTTTACACATATGCCCACTATACACTTTCACATATAGGTGCTTTAGTGTCAAATCCTGCAATACAGTTTTTTGAGGAATATTCTGATTTGGACTAATGGGTGTTTCACAGTAAAGTGAGAAGCTAAGAATCCAGGTACAAAATTTTAAAAATGGAATCCATTTGCATGACTGTTTGAAAGGGATTAGTGGCAGCAGCAAGTAAGACAGACCAAACACATCAAGAATTTAAATTTTCCAAAGTCAATAATTGGGATGGACTTTCTTGTAGGAAAGGATGATGATCAGCAACATCTTAGTGTGATGAAAAGTTTATCAAATTAACATTAACTGGAGTACAAGGTTTCCCATGATGTGAGTATTTTACATCAAAAATGTATATATATTACAATTACTGTTTTTATATTCAATAAATTTATGTCACTAGTACAGAGCTAATTAGCAAATAGGTTGAGGGACATGTTTCATGTATTAGCTTATGAAACATTACATAACTCATTTTTAAAACTGAATTTTCTTTTGGGGAGAGGGGAAATGAGTTTAAAAGCAAAACAACAGATTAATTTATGTAACAAAATAATAATAATTACATAATGCAGAGATCTGAAGTTAGGCAATTATAGGTGGGCATTTTCCAGGGACAAACTCAAGTGCTAGGTACAAGCACACCTAATACTGTCTTACCTCTCCAGTCATAACTGGACAAAATTTTCCATTAGGAGACATGGAGGAGGTTTCAGCCTCAGAGTGACAAACATTTTATAAGCTGTGTACAGTGGTATCATTGAGGCTTGCACATAGAATCTTCTGGGTTCATGTAGGAAGATATTCCTAACATTCTGTTTACTTCAAGTCACCTCATTTTGCCCTGATTACTTCTGAAGAGCAGAAAATTTGGTTATAAGAAGCACTTCTAGGTTTTAACGAACACTGTTGGAGTTGGTGGTGGGGGGTGAAAGGACAGTAAACTGGGGGATAAACAGGAACAACAGGCAAGGTTAGAAAAGGAAGTGGGAGAAGGTAGAAAAATTTATTTCCCCATGAAATAGATCTACAAGCGTGTAAACGTTTCATACTAAAACACTCGAACACACAAAGATTGTACAGTTCCAGTGAAACACTCACAGTTAAAAATTGCCTGTATTTTTACTCTCTAGGAGCAAATACAAGGAGCCAGCAGATGAATGCTTTCCCAGTCGCCTTTGGCAGCAAGCTTCCTCACATTCCCTGACTGCTCAAGGGATCAGCAAAACAACACGTAGCACAATCAAGTACAAAGCCAGGTGGGTGGAACTCTAGATCTCAGTCTAATTTCTTCATTCGTGTTCATTCAGATTCATCTCAGCCACTCTACACACAGACACACATGCCTGCAGAGTTCCAGCTCGTATTCTCCAGTGCAGTGGCAAGACACTAGCTACTAAGAATGTGTCACAATCAGTGTGAACTGCATGGATTAGAACAACCTTGGAGTTTGGTTATATTTACTGTAATTTATGGTCAAAATTATAACTTACAAGGATGGTAAAACATTCAGAAACCAACCTGTTTCAAGTCAAGCAAGCACACGTATTTACAGTATGTACAGACTTCCTACTAGAATGGGGATGAGTGACTAGACGATGTTATTACAAATTTCCTGAATGTGGGCATTTCTAGTCCCTGGAATTCATAAAGCAAATCTGCTGACTTGGCATTAAGACTCTAAAATAGTGTGATCAAACTGATATATATATAATATATAATTATAAGAAGGTGTTTGCAGAAATAACATTTACAAACTGTCTATACAGTACACAGTACTAGTACATAGAAAATAGATTCTAACTTTATGATCCCCTTTGTGTAAGGCAAGACTGAATCTGTCCCCAAATTTAGTCAGCCAGAGGTACAAGCAAGAAACAGTGGTCCATGGATGAGTGAGTATGCAGATCAGGTGCCTACATATTAAAAATCTGGAGAATCAAAAAATTCCACTTTTTTTCTTAATCTGGGCCAATTCTGGCTTGCTGGATACAGTAACTAAATTTTGAAAATGTAAGTATGTTCCTTAAAATACTAATGCCACCTGGATGGCAGATTTTGTTCAAATGGCAGCTATCCCAGACAAGCCCAGTATACAACCAGAGGACTGCAGCCATATTAGGTGAATTTATATAGCGCTTACAAAAGGAAAAAAGTATTATGAATACTCTATTTCATGCTATTGCTATTCAAGCAACAGCAATACAGAATATACAAGACAGATCACATGTGACTGCAATGCAGACCCCAAAGATTTAGTTTGAGAGTGGTGGTATACAAGACTAAAAAAAACAAAACGAAACACAAAAGGGCTAAAGTCATTGGCAGATATAGACATCCCTGTTCCACTCCCCAGCCTCATTCCGTTTTTTGGAGATCCCTTCATCCTTGTCACAGTAGTGATCCTTGGATTTGTGCCTGCTTCGTGGCCTGTTGCTTTCATTGTGGTCCTGCTCGCGATCCAGGTCCCGGGAACGGTGCCGAGACTCCCTGTGTCTGTGCTCACTGCTCCCATGGGGCTCATCTCTGTGGCTGTGGTCATGATGTGGGGCGTAGTGGTCATGTGGGGAATCTTCCTTTGGCTCCACATAGGCAGAGTCTCGACTCTCCCGGGTTTCTGAGTCAAAGGTCTCTTGCCTGGAGAGGACTCGATTTGTACCACTGCGATGGTTGTGGTGCTGTGCAGAGGAGGAGGAACGGTGCTGGGCTTTCCTGACTGGTTCCAGGCAGGGGTCTTCTTCAGCTTGGGAAGAGGAACAGGCAGGAGCAGAGCGATCAGTCCTCTGAGCACTGTGAGAACCCTGGTGGTGAAAGGAGCCGAGCAAAAAGAATGAGTGTGTTACAAAGGCAAGTCCATCCTTCAGAGCATTTAAAATGCTGAAATGAAATACAACCTAGTGCAGCTACTTACTCTTTTGATAACATCCAGTGGCATTTATACTAAGGTTTATACTTATTATATTGGACTCTAATTTCTAACTGCCTAGAAAAGTGCACAGAGTAACTTTTTTTTAATGAAGGAGGGAGGGCATTCTTTAATATGTTCTCTTGTGGTACAAAAACAAACCTTTGGAATTTTCAACACAGGTGTGTATATGTCACCACCAACATTTGAATACCCTGTGGGGAGATTAAAAAGCCTTTCAATTTTGGCTTAAGGTATTAAAGGGGAAAAAAAGCACTGGTATTAATATAGTAACTCATTAATAACCACAACCCTATGAGATAGGACATGGGACAATTATGCCAGCCACAGGAGATAGGCTGTGGTCTGTATTCCTAAGGCAGGGAGCAGATAAGGAACTCTCCAAAGTTTTATATACCTGGCAAGAGGTAGAGCTGGAATTTGAAACCACATGGTCTGATTTCAGTCTGTGGTGCTTAACAGGGATAGAAGGTGCATAGCAGGTTCTATCCCTGTTTTACAGAGCATGTAGTTGGGAGTTTTAAAGTTTATATATGTTTGTAATATGTAATTGTTTCCTCTGCATTTCTTACAAGTACAAAACTCAAGTGATTCAGTGTGTGGCTCAGCTTGGAATAAGCAGTGCATGTCAGGGCTTGGATCCCAGCGATGTGACATGAGGTGGCCCATTTTCTAGCCCAGAAAAAGGAGCCCTTACCTGTGAATTAGAGGCTTGAGTTGGGCTGACAGGTAGAGTTGAAGTGGCTAAGGTGCGGCTAAGGAGAGGGTTGAGGAGGGTGCTGCTGGGAGGGTGGGTGGCCTTCCAATAGGCCTCCAGATAGTCAGCAAGGTGCTCACATGCATCCTCGAGCTGGTTCTCATCCAGGATCACATCAAACAGCTCCTGCAGAGGCAAGCATTGCACACTTGAACCAGCCCAGTACTGACTGTGTGTCACATAAACACACACTCATAAAAGGACGCTGACTGTCCTATTTAGTTAAATGTAAGTGTCTAGACCACTTGATATTTAACCAGTATCAATGACCAGAAAGTGAAGAAAGGTACAAGTTGCTAAGGACTTGGCAGAAAAGAGAGGTATATATAAAGAATCCAATCTGAGCAGTACAGCAAGGAGCCTGTATTTGACATGGTCCAAAACTTTAAAATAAGACTTCTTTTAGCTTCTGCTATGCCTGCACTAAAAAACAAAACAAAACAAAATTTAGAAGAATCTATAGGCCCAAAGCATGGTATGTAAATCAGGGACTAAAAGTAGATTCTAATACCTGAATATAGTTCTAGGTCACTGATTATTTAGAAATTTGTTTTTACATGATCTCATATCAATTGCTCAGACAGATTTCGGAGCTGGCAACTTGCCTCCCTATGCTTAGAAGTAAATAATAAACCAACCCCAAATCTATTTTTCAAACCAAACATTTGAAACCACAATCTCATTCCACTTAAACTGAGGTTACCACAGAGTTACTGTAGCTTTTGGTAGGCTATGGTCTTGATCTAGACACATACTAGGGCAGGAGGTGGGAAGAAATAACCACTGCTAGGTATAGAGAATGATTCTCTATCCCAACAGCTGTTGACCTGTCTGGTTGTTGGTTTTCTTAAAATACAACGCCAGGTCTGATGTCTTCAAGTGGATTATACTACAGAGATAGAAATGACTTACTGGAGGACACTGAGCCAGTTTATCAGCTGCTACCATTTGGACATTGAGGTGTTTTGCTTGAGATTTCCCTCGAGATTTTATTAACCTTTGTAAAACCTGTAAAAGATAAGATTTAACAGAAGAATATCTGCAGATATAAAAAGGTTCATTAGCCACGCCTTTCTCTGGGGTCCCTTACAACTGGTTTATAGTAGATTGAGCTGTAAAATATATGTAAGATTATCTGTGAAATTAAATCTCAGTTGAAAGCTTTAAAAAAAGATAGCTAGCAGTTATCAAACTTTGTTTTTAAAAATTGAGTAACCCCAAAGAGCTTTTGCTTATCTGGACTATATCTGAGAAATTTAAACATTTACAATAAAAATGTTACATATTAGCATATATTATTTTAATAAAAAAATAGCTACATTGTTTGCATATTTCTGTAATGTCTGGGTTCGTAGAAGGTATGTCTCCTATCTGCTTCTAAGTATAAACTGATACAGTGCAGTTTTCATTGAAATATGTGAAGGAAATCCAGCCTCCTATAGATAATTCAGAAAAGAATTTAGTAGCAGTTTTAGGTAATTGTTGATACTATCTTAAACTCAACAAGTGGTAGTTTTTAAACACTGTGTGTTAAGTGTTCACTGCCATGTGAAATCTGAAACTGTATCAACAAATGTTTCTCACTCTTAACATTAAAATCTACTGGTCTATTGTAAAGTTGGAACATCGTGACTTGTAACATTATTAATCATTTGGAAATAATAGTTCATTGAGTTCTTCAGGTCTCTCAAATATTTGTATATTAAAACACCAGGTTTCCTGAGTTTTATTGTTTACAAATGCAATTAGTTATTTTGAAGACCTACCAAACCCAATTTTGAATGAGTATACCATGTCAGTTCTTTCAAATAAAAATATGGTGTTCTCTATAAAAAAGTGGTTTGTTTAGTTTACAACTTGAATCATTACACCAGTGCCTATGCTTAGAATAACTAATTTTGGTATGCAGCTGAAAAACTTTTAATGTGTTACACAGAATACTAAAAAGGCTTGTACTTAAAAGTAATTTATCAATTTACTATTTCATCAGGACATTCTTAGTGAAAGTGGGTTATGGCTTTTGTTCTAAAATACGAGTACATGGTGGTGGAGAATATAACTGCTAGTAATGTCTAGTAGCAGTCTTGACTTATGCTTAGACACTAGCAATTTTAACCATCAGGGCAAATATCATAACAGTGAAAAATCTCTTAGTTTTATTATGGGAAGAGTTACACCTTCTGTACTGTCTGCAAGTGTCTTGGAACCTCCATGGACCACACTTTGGTAATTGCTGTTTCAGGCATAAAACTAGTAACTAGGCTTTGCTTATATGAATCTTAAATTTTTTGACTACTGTTTCTCTTTGATTTTAGTAAAGTTTGATTATCCTACTTACCTTAGGAGAAGAAATCTTCACATATACTATAATAGGGGCCAAAGAGGTTTTACTAAGTTGAGCTGGATGATTAATAGTGTCTGCATCAAGGACTACCAGTTGCAACGTTCTGGCAAGTTCAAAAATCCTTTCGATTTCACTCTGAACTTCCGCTATAAAAGGTTAAGCAGAGTCTTATTACTTAAGGTAGAATATATATTTTTTTAGATCAAATTGAGATAAAATAAAATGGAACACTATTTCTTCAGAAGGAAGGCAGGCAGGTCAGCCACAAGATTAATGTTTACAGGTAATAAAGCTGGTAAAAGGTATCCTTTGGAAAGAGCTGTTTCTCCAGACACCTATAGAATTCAGAGAATTCCTCTTTCAACTAGCTGTAAGATTTATTTCCAGTACAACACTGTGTGTGAGAGCTGAAATTTTTGGCTCTCTTGGCTGACTTATTTTTTGTGCTATAAAACTTCACTATGAAATCATTTCATAAAAACTTTATAAAGTATCTTTCATGTGTTTCTTTCTGACCACTTACCCTAACAATCATCCCAGCCTTTCCTTTACTGCATGGGCTTAATCTGGTTTTTTATCTCCTATTGGTATGCTTTTTTAAGTATGTTTACTAACAAGATGCAATACAACCTAAAACAGGAGAGATATTAAGAGTATCTATAACAAACTTATCTGGAAACACTTTTCATATTTTCTACCAACAGAAGAACGATCTCACAACATTTGTGTCTCAAAAATGCAGTTATCTATTAGAGGCAGCACTACAGAAATCCAAACTATAAGAGAAAACTTAAGTGTCAAGCATCTAAGAATCTATTTGAAGGCCAAGAAAATGTTATTCAGTTCATTTATTTCTCCATGATTTCCCCAGACTCTAAAACAGAACTGTTCCATGGAATTTTCTGTGATGATGGAAATATTCTATATATATTAATGCTGTCCAGCTGCTAGCCACATGTGACTGTTGAGCACTAGAGCAACTAAATTTTTTTAATGAAATAGATAAAAGTTAAATACACAAAAGCTACTGTAGTAAGCAGCAAAGGTCTATAACATAGTATGTGGCTTGCAGTGCCCACTGTAGTAATGGAGAGCCATATCCATGAGACTGTTAGGCCTGGAAAATGCCTTTTAATTCCTCTTAAGCATTTGGATGCATGCAAAAAATTCCTGAAGGTAATTTTAATATATTTTTCCATAAAAGGCAAGTCAGTAATCGCCTACCTCACAGGGTTATGACTAGACTACAGCTAACAACATAGTCAGTGGTAAAAAGCTGAAGCTTTTCCTTTAAGATTGGGACTAAGACAAGGATGCCCACTACTACCACTTTTATTCAATATAGTACTGGAAGAGATAAAGTAAAACTCATGACATAGAATTGTAGATGACATATATATAGAGAGCCCTAAAGACTTCGCCAAGCATTGTTAGAACAAATTCAGTAAAGTTGCAGTATACAAAATCACTATACAAAGAACACTGCGTTTCCATAACTAATAATGAAGTATCAAAAGGAGAAGTTTAAAAAATATCCCATTTACAATTACATAAAACAAGAAAATATCTAGGAATAAATGTAAGTTAAGGAAGTGGAAAAGCTGTACATTGAAAACTATAAGATACCAATGAAAGAAACTGAAGATGACACGAATAGAAGATATTCCATGCTCAAACACTGGAAGCATTAATAAAATTCCCATACTACCCAAGTGATCTACAGATTTGGTACAGAATCTTTTTACAGAAATAGAAAAAAAAATCTTAAAATTTGTATGGAACCACAAAAGACCTGGAGTAGCCAAAGCAATCTTGAGAAATAATAACAAAGCTGGAGATACCACACTTCCTGATTTTAACCTATTACAAAGCTATATGGTAAAACAGTAAGGTATTGGCATAAAAACAAAAAGAACAATGGAACAGGGAGTCCAGAAATAAGCCCATGCGTACATGATCAATTAGTTTATGACAAAGGTGGCCAAGAACATACAATGGAGAAAAGTCTCTTCAATAAATATTAATGGCAGAACTGGACAGCCACAAGCAAAAGAATGAAACTGGGGCAAAAGAATGAAACTACACATAGGAATCAACTCAAAATGTATTAAACACTTCAACATAACACCTGAAACCATAAAACTCCTAGTATAAAGCAGGTGGTAAGCTCCTCGACATAGGTCTTAGAGATAGTTTAAGTGTCTGATACTGTAAATCACTATACAAAAAAATAACTAAATTTTCTGATAAAGCAAAAGCAACAAGAACAAAATAATGTGGGACTATATCAACCTAAAAAACTGTACACCAAAGGAAGCAACAAAATGAACAGGTGATCTACTAAATGGGAGAAAATATTTGCAAATCATTTATCTGGTAAGGGGTTAATATCCAACATTTATAAAGAACTCAACTCTAAAGTAAAAAAAAAAATCAAAAACATCTTAATAAAAAAAATGGGCAGAAGATCTGAATAGACATTTTTCCACAGAAGACATACAGTGGCCAACACGTACACAAAACGGTGCTCAACATCACTAATCTTCAGAGAAGTGCCAGTCAAAACCAGAGTGATTTATCACCTCACATGTGTTAAAATGGCGAATATCAAAAAGACAAGTTTTGGTGAGGATGAGGAGAAAAGGGAATCCTTGTGCACTCTTGGTGGGAATGTAAACTGGTGAAGCCACCATTGAAAATGTTGACCATGTGACCCAGCAATTCCACTTCTGGGTATTCAAAGGAAATGAAAACACTAACTTGAAAAGATATCTGTACCCCCATGTTAACTGCAGCCCAGTAACAATGGGCTTGAACAATATCAGCCATTCTCAAACTTCAGCATACAGTAGGATCACCTGGTTTTTTTAACAGAGACCAGAGGGCCTTTAATGCTGTATGGTTTGAGAACCACTGGACTAGATGATCACTCAGGTTTGTCGTCCAAGTTACTCAGTCCCTGGTGCAGTATCAATGATTAGCTTGAATTGAAACTGTTAATGAAGCATTTCTAGATGCACATGCAGTTTTAAGAAATTATAATGTAAAGAGATCACTTGTACCCTTTATGCAGTTTCACCAATGGAAACATCTTGCAGAAATATAGTGCAATATCACAATAAGGATAGTAATACAATCTGCTAGTTTATTCAGACTTCCTCATGTACTTGGGTGGATGTGTGTATTTAGCTCTATACAACTTTTCACATGTGTAGGTTCATGTGTATCCACCATCACAATCAAGAACGTAGTTCCATTACCACAGTGAGTGACAAATTTATTAAATTATCTAAGCTGGCTCTGCGACTGGGTTTAAAATACCAAGTGGAAAACATTATCTTACCACTTCTGTTGCTAACACACAAAGCAAGTGCCTTTCCTTACTCTGCACAGTTGTAACTGTTGCCACGTGCACAGCTCAGTCTAGCTTTGGCTTCCCTTACTGTTTGAGCTTTTCAATACTTTCCCACTTTTGGTACATAGATTTTTGCCATCTTGTGGTACAAACATGTACCATGACCAACATATTTGTGTATAAATGGGTACAGAGATGTACCATATTTCCCTACATTGATCTGTCCCTGGAATACTGCTTTGGGTAAAACCAAACCATAATTGAAGACTGTATAAATTTGGGCATTTTAAAGAAATTCCAAGATAAATCTTTTTGTAAAGCACTAATGTGATCATCTTAATTCATTATTTTTTGAAGTCTGGATTTGGAATTGGCACATAACTATCATTATGCCCTTTACTATCCAAATTGAAGTAGTGTTTTTATTTCTAAGAGTATAATGCTCTTTATTTGCATTTACCAAGTTTAGAAGTAGGAATAACAGCTAATATAAATGTTTTAAATTATGCTAATACTACAAATGATAAAAAAGGTTAGAACTCTCATTAGCCTGAATCAAGCTGTCTATACATGCAATAAAGTCCTGTACCACCCTAGCTATCTAAGTATGTCCCTAAAGCTTCACATTTTTTTCAGGGTTTTCTTTTTCTTCATATCATACAGTGGTAAATTAGCATAAATTAGTACTCCAAGAGCAATGTACTGTGCTTTTGCCTGTGCAGAAAATCTTTTCTAAAACTTGGGCAAAAAACAAATGCTTCCTTTTTGTGTTACCTCTTCAATGTACTGGCTCTTTAAGCCTTTCTGAAAGAAAGAAAATTGCTGCAATTGGTCTAATCTATTAAATTTGAGGTAAATTTTCTAATTTAATTCTTTTAAATATATACAAGAAAAAAAGATGCTTTTAAAATAATCTCCCCATGTTCACCCCAACTACCTATAGATCAACAGAAGTTCCAGGCTAATAAATAATGCTTTAAAGAAGTTCTTAGTAGGTGTCCCTGCCCAAAACTCAGTCCATTGTTTACCTTTCCTCCAAAACACATTCCCTAGCTGCTCACAAATACTGAACATAAGCACTAATCTTACTTAGCCCTTTGAAGTGTTAACACTTAAAAAAAATAACATAACATAGAATCTATCACGCAGACTTACAAATTGGTTTAAAGAGTTAGAAAATTGACTTTAATATAAGCAAAGATTTTAGTGTTGATACTTTAATACAGGTATTTTATCCTCTTATGGGGCAATAAAGTAGCAATCATTCTCCTTCCCCCAAACTTTAATATATCCTTAATGTCAGCAAAACTATAGCTCAAAAGTATACCACAATAAAGAACTTGTTGGCTCTGGAAAAAGCATCAATTTGTGATGTACAACAAACAGTGAATACAAAGCCACTTTCCAAGTTTGCATGAACACAAAGTTCATAAAATTGCAGGTGGGGGGGCAGGCAGTGTCAAAGACCATCCACATACCCAATAATTTTTTTACTAAGCACTTACTTTGTGCCAGTCACTGCAGTATGTACTGGGGAAGTAATGATGAGCCAGTAGAGATCCAATCCTGAACTCACAGGGCTTATAAACGAGTGAGAAAAACATTAATAGTGCACCACCTCAGTGAATGTAAAATGACAGCTCTTCAAGCAATACAAAGGCATGAGTTGGGAGGGAAGTGCATTCAAAGCAGGAGGAAGAGCAGGTGCAAAATGCTCCATGGCAGACAGAAGGCCTGAGTGAGACAATGTTATGGGTTGAACTGTTGCCTCCCACAAAGAAAAAAGAATTCGCACGTTCAAGTCCCAGTCTCCAGTACCTTAGAATGGAACCCTTTTTGGAGATAGGGCCTTTCAAGAGGTAGAGTTACATGGGGTCATATGGCAGGTTCTAGTCCATGTAACTAGAGATAGGGCCTTCAAAGAGGTGATTTAAGTAAAATGAGGCTAATAGGATGGGATCCTCTATCAATACGTCTGGTGTTCTCAGAAGAGAAAGAGACACCAGGGATGCACACACATGGAGGAAAGGCCATGGGAAGACACAGAAGGTGGCCATTTGAAAGCCAAGGACAGAGGTCTTGGGACAAACGAACCTGCCAACCCATTCATGGCGAACTTTCAGCCTCCAGAACTATGAGATCTGTGTATCTCCAGATCTGTTATACACAGTTGCCTGCTAGATATTGGGAAGCTCAGTAACACTGCAAATCCAGTGTTACAGATGAAGCCATCTTAACCCCCTCCCAGTGTACTCCCTCTAACAAGTTCCCCACTCTGAGCCCATTATCTCTAGAATAACCATCAATCACCTGTTTCCTCAAAGCAAACACAGACATCATCCTGGAGTTTTCTCCATGTTCCACATTCAGCTGGTTGCCAAGTGCTGATTGTGGATTCCTTTTGTTCTACTCATCCCTCTTCAATTGTTGAGGTTCAGGCCTCTCTTACTCTCTAAGTTGAATCATGACAACAGCTTCCTAAATAACCCTCTGTGCAGGTCTTGCCCATCTCTACCCTGCTGCTACTAATAAAGGCACCAGCTCCATCAGTTTCTTCTCAATGCTCAGTGATCCTTTTAACATAAGTCACATGGTGTCACTTTTCTGCTTTCCTACAGCTTCCTATCACATACACAACAAAGGGCTCACAAAGTCCAACAAGATCAGCTCTCCAGTCTCTGATCTCCCTTGTCATTCCACTCCACTCACACTGGCTTCCTATCCCTTAGCTACATCAGACACCCTACTCCTGCTCAGGGCCTTTGCACGTATAGTTTCCTCTGCCCAGAACACTTGCCATAGGTAACTGTAAGGCTGAAGAATTCACAACATAAATCATTCTGCTTAAATGACACCTCCTCAGAGAGGCCTCCTCACTTCCCCACACTGTCCTCAGCTTACTCTTTACCCCTTGGCCTGCCCTGTTTGGACTCAGAAACCACTAACCATCTATCTACCTATATCTGTCTGCAGCTGCTTCTGTTTTGCCCATGTCTTCCCTATGGAAAAAAATATTCTATGAGAGTCTGGACTTGGTGTCCTTTCCTTCTATGTCCCCAGTACTTTTACGCCTAGCACATGGTTGCTACTCAGGTATTTATTAAATGAATGAATAAATGCATGCATGGTTCCATAATGCCTTAAGGATAAGCTCTATATTCCTTAATATCTTCCTCTTACCCATCCCTGTGGTGTCATCTCCCTCTTTTTAAGCCATACATTCAGCTGAAGTAAAGCACCTACATTTTCTAGAAGCTTCTTATTGCCGTTGTTTAAATCCCAATCACCTTCACTTTCCCTTTTTTCTTGGCTTGAACCTCTCATGTTCCAAGTCTTAGCTCAGGCTTAGCTCCTTGAGAAAGCCTCTGACAGTGGTCTAACACCCTCCTGCAGCATTAGGTCTTTGGAAACCAGTTCAATGCATGCCTGCTGTGCTTCACCATCCACTATTTCAATGGACTGTTAACTTAATTGCCTTATTGCTACACCAAGCTCCTTGTGGGCAGGGGCTTCATCTAATTTGTCCTTTTATTCCCAGGCTTTAGCATGATATTCACTGCCTACTGTATGCTCAATGAAGTATGTGGTCTGGAAGAGCCATTTAAAAATATATACCTGGTAGTTACAAAAAGCCTTGGTAATCTGAACAAACCTAATGTGCCATTTATTCAACTCAGGAGCCTAAACAAACCACTCTGTTAACCAGCTGAATCAATGAAAAAAGCATTTTGTGACAATTCTTTGAGCATCAAAAATGTATAGAAAGAGTTTAAAGGTCACAGATGATACAGTTATGAAAAGAAATTACATAAGCAAAATGTATTATCACTTTCCCCCTAATGTATTTCTAAAGCTGTATTACTGAAATTTTAGGGTTGTTAGGTGAGGAACAAAACTGAGTTTTATAAATGATTATACTCATTACTACAGATAACACTTTTAATGATTTCTCTATTATTTATGTAATATACCCCAGAGCAAATTAACACTAATATGTTAAAAACCAGTCTCTCACAGGGTTTTTATATTTAATATATAAAGAGAAAAAGCAAACTAAGATCAAAGATCTCAAACACCCTCAGAAAATTTACTTAAAACAGAAGCCTGAGAGGGGCGGAAGATGGCGGCGTGAATAGAGCAGCGGAAATCTCCTCCCAAAACAACATATATCTATGAAAATATAACAAAGACAACCCTTCCTAGAATAAAGATCAGAGGACACAGGACAATATCCAGACCACATCCACACCTGAGAGAACCCAGCGCCTCGCGAAGGGGGTAAGATACAAGCCCCGGCCCCGCGGGAGCCGAGCGCCCCACCCCCCAGCTCCCGGCGGGAGAAGAGCAGGCAGAGCGGGAGGGAGACGGAGCCCAGGACAACCGAACACCCAGCCCCAGCCATATGGACCAGAGTGCAGGGCCCTCGATACTGGGAAAACAGGGCAGCAAGAACAGTGAGCAGGCACTGGAGGCTGGGCGACAGAGGACATAAGAAAAGCGCGCGACCATTTTTTTTTTTTTCTTTTTTGCTGCTTTGTTTTGGCGAGCGCTTTTTGGAAGTCTTAAAGGGACAGGGACCCCAATACTAGGGAAACAGGGCAGAAAGACCGGTGAGCAGAGGCCTGAGGCTGGCACCGGAGAATAAAGAAAAACGAACGACCACCTTTTTTTTTTTTAATCAAAAATTTTTTTTTTTTTTTTTAATTAAAAAAATTTTTTTTCTTGTTTTTTTTTGTGGTCGTTGTTTTGTTTTGGCGGGTGCTTTTTGGAAGTCTTAAAGGGGCAGGGTGGGTCACTTAATCCAGAGGTAGGGAATCCGGGATCTCTGGGCACCCTAACCCCTGGGCTGCAGGGAGCAGGGAGGCCCCTTACGGAGATAAATAGCCTCCCAGCAGCTCCTGCTCCAACGCGACTCCACCATTTTGGAGTAGCTGCCCGAGCCAGGCCACGCCCACAGCAACAGCGGAGATTAACTCCATAGCAGCCGGGCAGGAAGCAGAAACCCTGTCTGCGCGCAGCTGCGCAGCACAAGCCACTAGAGGCCGCTGTTCTCCCAGGAGAGGAGGGCCACAAACCAACAAGAAAGGAAGTCCTTCCAGCCGTCACTCGTCCCAGTTCTGCAGACTATTCCTATCACCATGAAAAGGCAAAGCTACAGGCAGACAAAGATCACAGAGACAACACCAGAGAAGGAGACAGACCTAACCAGTCTTCCTGACAAAGAATTCAAAATAAGAATCATAAACATGCTGACAGAGATGCAGAGAAATACGCAAGAAAAATGGGATGAAGTCCGGAAAGAGATCACAGATGCCAGAAAGGAGATCGCAGAAATGAAACAAACTCTGGAAGGGTATATAAGCAGAATGGATAGGATGCAAGAGGCCATTGATGGAATTGAAATCAGAGAACAGGAACGCATAGAAGCTGACATAGAGAGAGACAAAAGGATCTCCAGGAATGAAACAATATTAAGAGAACTGTGTGACCAATCTAAAAGGAGCAATATCCGTATTATAGGGGTCCCAGAAGAAGAGAGAGGCAAAGAGATGGAAAGTATCTTAGAAGAAATAATTGCTGAAAACTTCCCCACACTGGGGGAGGAAGTAATCAAACAGACCACGGAAATACACAGAACCCCCAACAGAAAGGATCCAAGAAGGGCAACACCAAGACACATAATAATTAAAATGGCAAAGATCAAGGACAAGGAAAGAGTGTTAAAGGCAGCTAGAGAGAAAAAGGTCACCTATAAAGGGAAACCCATCAGGCTAACGTCAGATTTCTCAACAGAAACCCTACAGGCCAGAAGAGAATGGCATGATATATTTAATACAATGAAACAGAAGGGCCTTGAACCAAGGATACTGTATCCAGCACGACTATCATTCAAATATGACGGTGGGATTAAACAATTCCCAGACAAACAAAAGCTGAGGGAATTTGCTTTCCACAAACCACCTCTACAGAACATCTTACAGGGACTGCTCTAGATGGGAGCACTCCTAGAAGGACCACAGCACAAAACACCCAACATATGAAGAATCGAGGAGGAGGAACAAGAAGGGAGAGAAAAAAAGAATCTCCAGACAGTGTATATAACAGCTCAATAAGCGAGCTAAGTTAGGCAGTAAGATACTAAAGAGGCTCACCTTGAACCTTTGGTAACCACGAATTTAAAGCCTGCAATGGCAATAAGTACATATCTTTCAATAGTCACCCTAAATGTTAATGGGTTGAATGCACCAATCAAAAGACACAGAGTAACAGAATGGATAAAAAAGCAAGACCCATCTATATGCTGCTTACAAGAAACTCACCTCAAACCCAAAGACATGTACAGACTAAAAGTCAAGGGATGGAAAAACATATTTCAAGCAAACAACAGTGAGAAGAAAGCAGGGGTTGCAGTACTAATATCAGACAAAATAGACTTCAAAACAAAGAAAGTAACAAGAGATAAAGAAGGACACTACATAATGATAAAGGGCTCAGTCAAACAAGAGGATATAACCATTCTAAATATATATGCACCCAACACAGGAGGACCAGCATATGTGAAACAAATACTAACAGAACTAAAGGGGGATATAGACTGCAATGCATTCATTCTAGGAGACTTCAACACACCACTCACCCCAAAGGATAGATCCACTGGGCAGAAAATAAGTAAGGACACGGAAGCACTGAACAACACAGTAGAGCAGATGGACCTAATAGACATCTATAGAACTCTACATCCAAAAGCAGCGGGATATACATTCTTCTCAAGTGCACATGGAACATTCTCCAGAATAGACCACATACTAGGCCACAAAAAGAGCCTCAGAAAATTCCAAAAGATTGAAATCCTACCAACCAACTTTTCAGACCACAAAGGCATAAAACTAGAAATAAACTGTACAAAGAAAGCAAAGAGGCTCACAAACACATGGAGGCTTAACAACACGCTCCTAAATAATCAATGGATCAATGACCAAATCAAAATGGAGATCCAGCAATATATGGAAACAAATGACAACAACAACACTAAGCCCCAACTTCTGTGGGACACAGCAAAAGCAGTCTTAAGAGGAAAGTATATAGCAATCCAAGCATATTTAAAAAAAGAAGAGCAATCCCAAATGAATGGTCTAATGTCACAATTACCGAAATTGGAAAAAGAAGAACAGATGAGGCCTAAGGTCAGCAGAAGGAGGGACATAATAAAGATCAGAGAAGAAATAAATAAAATTGAGAAGAATAAAACAATAGCAAAAATCAATAAAACCAAGAGCTGGTTCTTCGAGAAAATAAACAAAATAGATAAGCCTCTAGCCAGACTTATTAAGAGGAAAAGAGAGTCAACACAAATCAGCAGTATCAGAAATGAGAAAGGAAAAATCACGACGGACCCCGCAGAAATACAAAGAATTATTAGAGACTACTATGAAAACCTATATGCTAACAAGCTGGGAAACCTAGGAGAAATGGACAACTTCCTAGAAAAATACAACTTTCCAAGACTGACCCAAAAAGAAACAGAAAATCTAAACAGACCAATTACCAGCAACGAAATTGAAGCGGTAATCAAAAAACTACCAAAGAACAAAACCCCCGGGCCAGATGGATTTACCTCGGAATTTTATCAGACATACAGGGAAGACATAATACCCATTCTCCTTAAAGTTTTCCAAAAAATAGAGGAGGAGGGAATACTCCTAAACTCATTCTATGAAGCTAACATCACCCTAATACCAAAACCAGGCAAAGACCCCACCAAAAAAGAAAACTACAGACCAATATCCCTAATGAACGTAGATGCAAAAATACTCAACAAAATATTAGCAAACCGAATTCAAAAATACATCAAAAGGATCATACACCATGACCAAGTAGGATTCATCCCAGGGATGCAAGGATGGTACAACATTCAAAAGTCCATCAACATCATCCACCACATCAACAAAAAGAAAGACAAAAACCACATGATCATCTCCATAGATGCTGAAAAAGCATTTGACAAAGTTCAACATCCATTCATGTTAAAAACTCTCAGCAAAATGGGAATAGAGGGCAAGTACCTCAACATAATAAAGGCCATCTATGATAAACCCACAGCCAACATTATATTGAACAGCGAGAAGCTGAAAGCATTTCTGCTGAGATCGGGAACTAGACAGGGATGCCCACTCTCTCCACTGTTATTTAACATAGTACTGGAGGTCCTAGCTACGGCAATCAGACAAAATAAAGAAATACAAGGAATCCAGATTGGTAAAGAAGAAGTTAAACTGTCACTATTTGCAGATGACATGATACTGTACATAAAAAACCCTAAAGACTCCACCCCAAAACTACTAGAACTGATATCGGAATACAGCAAAGTTGCAGGATACAAAATCAACACACAGAAATCTGTGGCTTTCCTATATACTAACAATGAACCAACAGAAAGAGAAATCAGGAAAACAACTCCATTCACAATTGCATCAAAAAAAATAAAATACCTAGGAATAAACCTAACCAAAGAAGTGAAAGACTTATACTCTGCAAACTACAAGTCACTCTTAAGAGAAATTAAAGGGGACACTAACAGATGGAAACTCATCCCATGCTCGTGGCTAGGAAGAATTAATATCGTCAAAATGGCCATCCTGCCCAAAGCAATATACAGATTTGATGCAACCCCTATGAAACTACCAGCAACATTCTTCAATGAACTGGAACAAATAATTCAAAAATTCATATGGAAACACCAAAGACCCCGAATAGCCAAAGCAATCCTGAGAAAGAAGAATAAAGTAGGGGGGATCTCACTCCCCAACTTCAAGCTCTACTATAAAGCCATAGTAATCAAGACAATTTGTTACTGGCACAAGAGCAGAGCCACAGACCAATGGAACAGACTAGAGAATCCAGACATTAACCCAGACATATATGGTCAATTAATATTTGATAAAGGAGCCATGGACATACAATGGCAAAATGACAGTCTCTTCAACAGGTGGTGCTGGCAAAACTGGACAGCTACATGTAGGAGAATGAAACTGGACCTTTGTCTAACCCCATATACAAAAGTAAACTCAAAATGGATCAAAGACCTGAATGTAATCCATGAAACCATTAAACTCTTGGAAGAAAACATAGGCACAAACCTCTTAGACATAAACATGAGTGACCTCTTCTTGAACATATCTCCCCGGGCAAGGAAAACAACAGCAAAAATGAGTAAGTGGGACTATATTAAGCTGAAAATCTTCTGTACAGCAAAAGACACCATCAACAGAACAAGAAGGATCCCTACAGTATGGGAGAATATATTTGAAAATGACACATCCGATAAAGGCTTGACGTCCAGAATATATAAGGAACTCTCACGCCTCAACAAACAAAAAACAAATAACCCAATTAAAAAATGGGCAGAGGAACTGAAGAGACAGTTCTCCAAAAAAGAAATACAGATGGCCAACAGACACATGAAAAGATGCTCCACATCGCTAATTATCAGAGAAATGCAAATTAAAACTACAATGAGGTATCACCTCACACCAGTAAGGATGGCTGCCATCCAAAAGACAAACAACAACAAATGTTGGCGAGGCTGTGGAGAAAGGGGAACCCTCCTACACTGCTGGTGGGAATGTAAGTTAGTTCAACCATTGTGGAAAGCAGTATGGAGGTACATCAAAATGCTCAAAACAGACTTACCATTTGACCCAGGAATTCCACTCCTAGGAATTTACCCTAAGAACGCAGCAATCAAGTTTGAGAAAGACAGATGCACCCCTATGTTTATTGCAGCACTATTTACAATAGCCAAGAATTGGAAGCAACCTAAATGTCCATCAATAGATGAATGGATAAAGAAGATGTGGTACATATACACAATCGAATACTACTCAGCCATAAGAAAAGGGCAAATCCAATCATTTGCAGCAACATGGATGGAGCTGGAGGGTATTATGCTCAGTGAAACAAGCCAAACGGAGAAAGAGAAATACCAAATGATTTCACTTATCTGTGGAATATAAGAACAAAGGAAAAACTGAAGGAACAAAACAGCAGCAGAATCACAGAACTCAAGAATGGACTAACAGGTACCAAAGGGAAAGGGACTGAGGAGGATGGGTGGGTAGGGAGGGATAAGGGGGGGGAGAAGTAGGGGGGTATTAAGATTAACATGCATGGGGGGTGGGAGAAAAGGGAGGGCTGTACAACACAGAGAAGGTAAGTAGTGATTCTACAACATTTTGCTATGCTGATGGACAGTGACTGTAAAGGGGTTTATAGGGGAGAGCCTAGTAAACATAATATTCGTCATGTAAGTGTAGATTAGTGATAGAAAAAAAAAAAAGGGCAGTTCCTGTGTGGTAACCTCCAACGAGTTCTACACAAGGGTATAAAGGGCATATAAAAGTGTAGGCAAAGGGTCTGTTTGTGTTTATATGGAGGATCAAAGCCTAATTGGGCTACCCCGAAAATGAACTAAGATACGATATGAAAAAGAACTTCCAACATCTGCACTCTCTGGAAGACTCATGCCAGAAGATGATCATCAAAAAACCCCAACAAAGATCCACGCACTGCTACAGCTGTAGATGCACTCATCCCACCAGTTCCTGGACTTGCCATGGGAATGAGGAAGGAGATATCTAAGCTGGCCTGTGCATACAGTAAAACAACAAAATTGGACTGGATCTATACTGTTGGAACTCAACCAAGAATTTGGAGAAGTGCAAATTGTAGCGCTCCAAAGTCTTACAACTACAAACTATTTACTGTTAAAAGAACATATGGCATGTGAACAGTCCCCAGGAATGGGTTGTTTTAATTTGTCTGATTTCTCTCAGACTGTTCAAGTTCAGTTGGACAATATCCACCATATCATAGATAAGTTTTCACAAATGCCTAAGGTGCCTAACTGGTTTTCTTGGTTTCACTGGAGATGGCTGGTAATTACAGATATGCTTTGGTTATGTAACTATACTCCTATTATGTTAATGTGTGTGCGCAATTTAAGTAGTAGCTTAAAACCTGTACATGCTGAAGTTACAAGAAGATATGTCAAAGAAATAATCAATCTTCCCATGTTTTCTTCCGCCTGCTACTTCTATAGCTTTTCTTCTTCCTTCCTAATTACAACCCTTAAATAGAATTCGTGCCTCATATCAAATTTACCGAGTATCATAATTCTTCCAAGTGGTAAAGATACCTCAAGACAAATGCTGGGCATAGAAGCCACAGGGCATAAATATGCAAAGAAGTAAAAAGCTAACCTTTTCAAACAATAAGGCTTCTCTCTCACTTACCAACTTCACATTTCCCTGTATGGCCCCGGAAGATGACTGGTTAGCCAGAGACGGGTAAGATTCCTCAAGGGAGGAACAACCTAAGACAGGCACAGTCGCAGGGGGGCCATCAGGTGAGAAATTGGGGATCAACAGAGGTGAGGCTTAGAACCTCACCCCCCCGTTCTGAGAGAAATCTTCTGCACACGTGGATGTTTTATTGCCCTGGTCTAGCTTGGATTAACACATAGTCTACAGGCACACACCTGATCATCTACATGTGCTCTCTTACAACACTAAACTATGTTTTCTACCTTTATCTTGTATCTACCTACCACTTCAGCATTTTATTAAAAATAATAATAATAAAGAGAGAAATGTGGTATCCACATATAAATCAAGTATAAAAACCAAATGAGTATTCATATTTGAACTGACTGTTTAGAGTTCATAATGCATGAGCAAAACCGAAAGTTTCTGTGATGACTGCCCTTGTACTGTTCACTATGTAACTTATTCATTATGTAAGAATTTGTTCTACATGTAAAAACTTGTTTGTTATGCCTCAGAAGATTGGAGACTGACAAAAATTAGGCTTGGGGTGGATTAATGATTGTGCATTGAGCATTGACTCCCCTATACAGAATTTTATTGTCGTTAACAACCATTTGATCAATAAATATGAGAGATGCCCTCACACACACAAAAAAAGGACAGACTTCCAATGGTAAAATAAATTAGTAACCGGGATGTAATGTATAGCATAAGGAATATAGTCAAGATATTGTAACAGCCTGGTAGGGTGATAGCTGGAACCTCGAATTATGTATATAAATGTTCTACCACTGTGTTGTACACTTGAAACTCATGTAATGTAATACTGTGTGTCAACTACCCTTCAATAAAAAATAATTATTTAAAAAAAAAAAAAAAAAAGAATAGTCAAGAGATCTTACTACACTGATGGAAAGTGACTGCAGTGTGGTATGGCGGGGGACTCAATCATAAGGGTGAATGTAATAACCGCATTGTTTTTCTTGTGAAACCTACAGAAGAGTGTATATTAATGATACCTTAATAAAAAAAAAAAGCAAAAAAAAAACACAAAAAAAACCAGAAGCCTAACAACCCACTAAGATGCACCTGTAACAATGAGTAACCAAAAACTCCAAGCACATGCTAGACAGTGTAGCTGCTAGAGGGACTTGTGATCCATGTGGTTCAGGTTAATAAGTAGTATCCAAACAGAACCTTGCAAACATGTTAACCCAAATCTCTACAGTGTTACAAATAAATATTGACAACAATCATTAAAAATGGTCAGGAACTGACTTCATCCTTTATCTCAACACCCGTATATACCCCACTATCCTGAATATGATATAATTCAATTACTGAGGGTTTGAGATAATAATCATCATTTATGTAGGACATACTATACTGAATCCTCACAGTAATTCTACAAGGTAGCTACTATTTCTGTTAGATGCTTAGATGAGGAAACTGGACCTTGAAGAGTAAATGAGTTTGTTCATGGTGACACTGGTGCAAAGTCAGGAGAATTTAGGGTCTAGATAAAGCTTGTGTTAATGAAAACAAACCACAACCAAAATATTAATGCGGACAGCCTCTGGATTTTTAACTTGAAACTATCATAACAAATCCTTTCACACCATGAAATAAAAAAAAAAAGTTATTAGCAACATGTATCTCTTCTCTGCTCCATGACACATGGAATACCATCTAGTTAGACCTCATCGGCAGCCTCCACAGAGAAACATTTAAATAGCTTAAGCTCATGAGTATTGCAGGGACTTACCTAAGCTTGACCTTGTGTTGGATCTTTCTATTATTGCGTGCTTACTGGGATTGTTTAACACTGAGCGTTTGGCTAGTGAGATGTCAGCGGTGACCCTTGTGATGGATATCCTGTTGGGGAAAAAGTAACAGAAGACGACGTTATTAATTGATAAAAGGAGATTGAAAAACATGCCTAAAACTCATCTAACTATTAAATATAAGTGGCGGCTATATTTTCCAAACAAAAAATGTTAGCACATAATATATTGTGAAGAGATCTGTAATTGAGAAGAATGTGGGGCTGAATTAGCGCCAAAAATATAGAATATTAAGCAAGTAAAAAGTAAAATCTCTCATGGAAACCACAAAGAAGACATACAAGAAAAAGAATAGTGTATGAAAGGGTCCATTTGAATATACATGGTCATAATAAATACTAAAGGCAGAGCCAGCCAAAATTAGGAATTAACTGTTGGGAGATTGGAGGATGAGATGTGTGCAGGTGTGTGTATGGTAGAGATGGGAAAATATGCACAAGACCTCAATATTCTTCATGGTGGAAAGGCAGTCAAGTAATGCCTAACATGGAAAACCCACATAGGAAACCAAGAACATTACTTAGAGGCAAGGAGTAAATACCAAAATACACAGCTAGAAGAGTGAAAAGTGGCTGGCCATCTGGAGAGCAGGGCATTTGGTAGTGTGGAGAGATACTACTTTGGCTTTTGCAAAGAAATTATTTGCTTTTCTGTATACCATAAAATGTATTCTTTTTGGTGTACAGCTCCATAAGCTTGGACCAATTCATAGATATATTATTCATAAAGTCATAATACAGAATGGTCCCACTACCTCCCAAAAATCCCTTGAGCTGCCTCCTTTGTAATCATTCCTCCCCACTACCTGGCACCTGGCAACCACAGAACTGTTTCTGTCCCTATAGTTTTGCCTCTTGCAGAATATCATTGTAGCCTTTTAAGTCAAAGTTCTTTGATTTAGCATAATGGATTTGAGATTCAGCTACATTGTTGTGTATCAGTAGTTCACTCCTTTTCATTGCTGAGTGAAAATTCGATTGTTAAAAAAAACAAGGCTATTAAACTTTGGAACTTATTGTACTTTGATGAAAATTTTATTCAACATGTATAAAACAATAACCAGAAAGGAGAAAGTAAACCCATCAATTAAAAATATTTTGTTTCATTGTTATTTCACAATACGTTCAATGAGTGATCCAAGTAGCCCAAGCAATTTTGAGAAGAACAACAAAGCGTGTGTGTGTGTGTGTGTGTGTGTGTGTGTGTGTCACTGTACTACAAAGCTGTAATCGCAACAGTATGGCAGTGGCACAGGAATAGTCCACAAATATACCCATGCCTTACCTGGTCAATATATGACAGAGGAGGCAAGAATATACAATGGGGAAAAGACAGTCTCTTCAATAAATGGTACTGGGAGAACTGGACAGAGACATACAAAAGAATGAAACTGGATCACTATCTTCCACAATACAGAAAAATTATCTTAATATGGACTGAAGACCTAAATTTCAGACCTGAAAGCATAAAACTCCTAGAAGAAAACACAGGCAGTACACTCCTGAACGTAAGCATTAGTAACGTTTTTCCAGATGTGTCTCTTCAGGCAAGGGAAACAAAAGCAAAAATAAACATGTGAGACTACATCAAACTAAAAAGCTTCTGCATAGCAAAGGAGACCATCAACAAATTGGAAAGGCAACTTACTATGTGGTAGAATATATTTTGCAAATGATATATCTGATAAGAGGCTAACACCCAAAATATATAAGAATTCATACAACTCAACACTAAACAATAATAATAATCCAATTAAAAAATGGGCAGAGGACCTGAACATTTTCCCAAAGAAGACATACAGATGGCCAACATCACTAATCATCAGAGAAATGCAAACCAAAACCACAATGAGGTATCACCCCACGGCAGTCAGAATGCTTAATATGAACAAGACAAGAAATAACAAGCGTTGGTGAGGATGTGGGGAAAAGGGAACCCTTGTGCATTGCTGGTCGGATTGCAAATTGGTGCAGCCATTATGGAAAGCAGTATGGAAGTTTCTGAAAATTAAAAATAGAGATACCATATGATCCAGTAATTCTATTTCTGGGAATTTACATAAAGAAAAATCATTAATCAAAAAGATATATGCACCTCTATGTTCACTGCATCATTATTTCAATAACCAAGATATGGAAGCAACCTAAGTGTCCACTGATAGATAAATGGATAAAGTTGTGGTGTACATATACAATGGAATGTTACTCAGCCATTAAAAAAAGAATGAAATCTTGCCCTCTGTGACAACATGGATGGACCTAGAGGGCATTATGTTGAGTGAAATAAGTCAAACAGAGAAAGACATAACCGTATGATAATACTTTTATGTAGAATCCAAGAAGCAAAACAAATGAACAAACAACTGTGTAATAGACTCAGAAACACAAGAGAACAGAGTGGTGGTTGCCATAGGAGAGGGGTGGGAAGAATGGGTGAAATAGGTGAAGGGGGAAAAAAATTAGAATGCTTGGTGTCTTGATCTTAACAATGGTTACATGAGTGTACCCACATAAGAATTCATCAAGCTGTACAGTAAGATTTATGCATTTTTTTATATACAATATGAAAACAGATAAAACATCTTAAAACAATGGTGCATTTACAAGTGAAATCGGGAACATTCAGTGCTTAATAATTGTTTAAAATGCTCTTATTTATTTGGGGATGGGTGTCATAGTGGAGGGCTGTGAATCTGAAAATTTCTGCTGGGATGTGGGCCAAGTACTCCCTTCAGGCTGAGCACCTGCAGGGCTAAGAGGGAGTCATTCATTCAACACAAACTCATTGAGTGCCTGCTGTGGGCCAACCGTGGGGGTGCTTTCATGGAACTCAAATTTCTGTCATTAAAAATAATACAGGACAATGAGGATAGACCATATTGTCTGTGTTCAGGGAAGACCTTTCAGAAAAGGTGACCTCTGGCCAGAGGCCTGAGAGAAGTGAGGAAGGGAGCCATATGGATATTGTGAATGGAATGTTCTAGGCAGAGGGAAGAGACACCTGGGCAGGATCCTAGGACAGTGAGCTTGACCCAAACACTGCTGTGACCAGGGTCTGGATCTGTGCCTCTAAAGAGTCTGGACACGCATCAGGAGGCAGGCTGCCCCGTGATGGGCACCATGCTTGGGGTACAATGGTGCCAAGATGGATAAGGCAGGAGTACCTCACAGTCAGCCTATGGGTAAGTGGCTCAGCCAAAAGACAGGGTTTTCTGTAACAGTACAGCTTCCTCCTTGTGGCATGGTCCTTTCTGCACATGGTACTGCCCAGTGGGGCTTCTACTGCCCGCTTAGGTAGTTAGCTTTGGAGGCTGTGTGAAGATGGGCCACCATCCTATTTCAACTCCTGAAGTTAGGCTTTGGGAATGGTCACTGCTTGGGAGTCTGCCAAAAGACCTTGAAACCCTAAGAGCCAAACCTGGGACAATTCAGTTGAGAGTAGTTGTCCTGAACCCTCGCGGTACAGAAAAACTGCCATATAAGCTTTTAAAGTTACACCAGGTCCCACCTTGAAGATTTCGTCTCTGTTAGTTATGGGTGGTACATAAGCCCTGGTTTTTGTTTTATTTTTAAAGTAATGCAGATGATTCTAATATGCATCCAGGGTAGACAACCACCAGTTTATAAGCTATTTCACATCTAAGCAAATTTCCCACATGACAAAGTAAAGTGATGTAACACTTTCCAGGATTATTGATTTCCAATAAGCTTCCCTTGCAGAAGATTCAAGCTGTACATATCCCTCCAGCAATTTAGTTGACATTCCAAACACTTCAGTGCTGAGAGCCAACATTTTCAGTCACTGGGAGACTGGGAGGAAAACCAAATTCATCACCAATGGTAGCTTTCCTTCCTGTCCTCAATTTCCTTGTTAATTTACCTGTACTACAAGGTGAATCCAAAGATTGCTTTGTTTACATGACACAGTTGGTTAGGGTGGATCTGATTTTAAATGGGCTGCTCTGCTGCATACAACAGAAAAAAAAGATGATTTATCATCTTTTCTCTGACGTGACACATTTACATTACTTAACGACTAGGGTCATGATTCTGACGACTATTCAGGGCTTCAACAAATGAACTTAACTAGGTTTAAACACAGAAAAGAATTTCTATCAAGAGTCTTTTCATCAATACCTCCTTTCATATTTTCTTCCTCTTCGGCTTTAAGTTTTTAAAAGTAAATTTAGTTTATAAGAGATAATTAAGTAGTAAGTCATTTTTCCTTTTAGAATTACATGTATATGGATGAACTTGATGCATTTGGTGAGTTTCGAATGTCTGTTGCTGTCTTAGCTTGCCAAAAGCAAAGACATTTAATGATTCAAGAACTTGGGATGTCTTGCCATGGGTAAAAAAGCTAAATTTTTGCATGGCTTTTTGAAATTGTATCTTATGGGCCCTACTAATTCCTTTGAGGATCTTTAATTGGTGATCACAAGCATAGAACTTAAGCTCTGTGAGTTAGATGAGCTGAGGCATGTCCGTTAATAAAGCCATATGGAAGTTACTTCTGGTCAGAAACAGTGAATCGATACAGCATTCAGATATTTTGTTTATTTGCCTCTTAAATGAAATCATTCTGGATGGCTGACACTTTAGAACAGGGGCCCAAGATACACCCTATGGCCGGAATCAATCTTCCAAATTCAAAGCTTACTGGGTTTAAATAGAATTAGTAAGTCCGGAAATTCCATCGCATTCCTGCGTCTGACATTTAGGAAAGGGCAGCGGGTAAACTCAGTCATGAAAAGCATAGTGCCTTGTCTAGCAGAATTTTCTGGGTGTGTATACTCATGGACACAAATGCAAATTGTGATAAATGACAGAGCTAAGAATAAAGAAGTAAGCTAAATGCTCTGGACCAGAGGTATGCCTTTTATATGTGGCCAGTGCCTGATGGCCTTGGACCAAGCCAAAGGCTGTGTTTCCTGGCACAAACTAAAAAAATTTCATAAAGTTTTGAAAAACAAAAAATCACATCAGGAACATTTGATTAGGTAGATCTGGATTATAAAGTCTTTTTATGCTTTGAAACATAGTTTCTGTTCCTTTTTCTCTTTCAGTTCTTTGCCTCATCACTAACAATATTTGTCTAGCTGTGAAAGTTTCCCTCTTTGTCCTTGCCTCTCTTGCTGACAGTAAACAGAAATTAGAAATGGTGTGGGAACAGGTGATTAAGGGAGAACTACTATCTTAGGAAATCTAGACAACATTGAAACATTCAGATAATATCTACTGTGCTTGTGTTGTCAGAATGGCAGAAAGAAAGAAATGTAGAGGAGAGAGGCACTACATTTATCTTGTGAGAAATATAGAAATATAAACCAGCCCTGGATGTTCTCAGGTGCCCTCTGAGCTACTCTTAGTTTAAATTTTGAAGTTTCTAGTTTAGAGTCTTGTATCTTTGATGCTTCAGGAATTGGCCTAACTTTGACCATGGTGTCCAGTGATTATTTGACTAAAGACTGCCTTTCAATAGACTGTAAGTTAGCTCCATGAGGCCAAGGCTCTTGTCTGATTTTGCTCCTCACCATGCCTAGCACAGAGTAAAAGCTCAATTAATATATGCTGCAGCAAT
This sequence comes from Manis pentadactyla, assembly GCF_030020395.1. NCBI lineage: Eukaryota > Metazoa > Chordata > Mammalia > Pholidota > Manidae > Manis > Manis pentadactyla. Next base: position 105,029,006 of record NC_080021.1, read on the forward strand.
TTAAAGGGGGAGACTGGGAGATGGAGACAAAGGGTTAAGTCCACACTTATTAACAGTCTACTGGATATGGCCCTGACATTACCGGTCACTCCTGGCCTAGACACCTGGTTTGAAGACCTCTGGGACACCTGCCTTACACCGTGATGCATCCACACTTTAAAGCCTCTGCTGGACACACCCTTCTCCTAATTTACTTGAAGTCTTAGGGACCATTGGAAAACCCTTCCTGGGCGATGACATCCCTCAGTTACTCCCTCCCTTTATGCTACCTGCACCTTGGACACATGTGCTAAGCTGCCCTTTCATTTACACTTTATATTTTTACTGCTCAGGGTTTCAATTTAGGTTTATACTTGAGCTCATAGACAAAGACAACAGCCTTAACACCTCTGCATTTCTTCAGCAGGGAGTATACAGGAAACATTCATTCAACACTCACCCACTCATTGTTCACTCAGCACAGTTCCAGGCACTGGGAACACAAAAGTTCACAAAGCAGATGAAATAAATCCCTGCCCTCATGGAGTTCATACTAAGTGTGGGAGAATGACACAAATAAAATTAATAAAAGAGTCATTTGGAAAAAGGAAGGAAGAATGTGTGTGTGTTGTGTGTGTACATGCATGCACGTGCCTGTGCATGTGCATAGGGACAGAGGAAAAAGTGTTCCTAGCACAGAGACTGCAAGTGTGAAGGCCTTGAGGTGGGCACATACCTGGCTGGCTGGAGCACTCATGGAAAAACATAAGGCAATGTGGCAGGAGCAGAATGAGCAAAGGGGAGAGTGGCAAGAATTATAGTCAAAGGTAGGGGTTGGGGGGTGGAAGTGTGGATGGTCAGGCCATAGAGGGTCTTTCATAGGCCACTGTAAAGATTAGTTTTCACTCTGAATAAAACAACTCATTGGGTGGATAGGAACAAAGGAGTGATGGGATCTATCTCATGGTTTAACAGGTTGTTCAGGTTTCTGAACTGAGAATAGTCTAAGACAGAAGCAAGGATACAGATTAGGAGGGTATTGATTATAATAATCCAGGGAAGAGAGGATGGTGTCTCAGACATAAAGGATAGCAAAGGATATGAGAAGTGGTTAGATGCTTGTCATATTTCGAACATACACACAACAGCACTTGGATATGGAACATAGGAGAAAAAGAACAGAATTCAGTGACCTCTTGGGTGGAAGGGTCTTAGGACTAATAAATGAAGAAGCTATCAGTTGAGGTATGGAAGACTATGAGAGGAGCAGGTGTTGAGGGGAGGTTTGGAGGTTGCATTTGAGAAGTCCATCAGACATCTCAGAGGTTATACTGAAGGCCGTTAGATAGATGGGATCTGGAAGTCAGGAAAGACCAGCAAAGGAATGCTATTTAAAAGCTTGATGTCAAAGGAAATCACCCAAGGTGAGTGTAGACAAAGGGAGCAGACCACAGGACTCAGCCCCGGGCTCTCTGACATGTTTAGCTGATGAGAAAGAATCAGCAAAGGAGAAAAAGGAGGCAAAGTGAGATAGAAAGCAAGCCAGGAAATACAGTTGCAGACACCAAAGTATTTCAGAGTATGTAGTCTACCATGTCAAGTAAGAGGACTCAGTATTCACCCCTGGATTTAGCAATGTCAAAGCCACTGATATCTGGTATGACTAGTTCTGTGTGAATGATGGCCGTGTGACTCCATCAGGCAGGCTCAAGAGTACGAGATTGGAGCCAGCATGTATCACTTAAAGAAAAGGAGAAAAATGGGATAGCTAGAAGAGAATATGAGGTCAAATTTTTTATCAAAGGGGGAAATAATGACATTTTTATATGCTGGTAGAGTTTCCATGAGAATGAGAAATACTGATGAGGGGAGAGAAAAGGATTGTCATAGCTGTGCTGGGGTGGGGATGGGGAATGGGATCTAGCACCCAGGTGGGTGGGCTGGCCATTGCCAGGACACAGTAAGAGGACACAAAACAGAGCACTCAGGCCGACAGTGGAAGTGGGGGGCAGGTGTGGTGGTGGGAATTCCTGGAAGGTCCCTTCTATTATCTGTTTCCTCAGACATAAGCAGCAAGTTCATCAGGATGAACGAGATGAGAAGCAGGTGTTAGAAGTTTGGTGAAAGAAAAGGTGGTAGAAAGTCTGAAAAAGTAGGTAAGTAAATGGAAGAAGGATATTGAGTAGTTTCTGGGCAGCACTGACAGGAAGTTGATCGTGATTTTAGGACACTAGTCTGCCGGGATGTGGCCAAGTTCAGTATATAGATGCAGGTATAGGACCAGAGAGCTGGATTATCCACAGTTGAGGATGTGCTGGGCAAATATGGCAAATATTTACTGCATTACACTGAACTGAATGAAACCTGATTTCCTGACACCATATAGACTTCACAGACTCTTGGGGTTACGTGCCTGTTCCACCCAGCTTTTATAATCTTCAAGACAAAATGCACAAAACTCAGTATTTCGAGATACTCACCGTCCTTCAAATCTGTGTTTTAAAAAATCAAACAATGCTTTTTGCATCATATCTGTGACCTGCAATTGAGCAAACAATAAATTTAGACAGGATAAAAATATTACGAATTACAAGACATTTTACTCCTCTTAAAGATCATTTGGAAGTCTGGCATTCACATTTGGAAAAACTATCATGTGTCACTGCCACCAAACAGTTTTCTATCACTGACTCCAATACAGTAACAATTAAAAAGACAAAGTTCCCTGAACTTATCCTGATGTTCAAGTGACAGTACATTACATTGCAAGTGGTTTCAGTCTTTCTCCATTTGATACGATTTTCTGGGGCTGAGTAAACTGCAACTAGCAGGAATCTCTCTCCAAGCTACAGCCGAAGAAACAACACAGACCAAAACAGGAAGCAGTGTACACCATAGCTTGAAAAACAGTATGCTTTGCTGCTATGAGCTCTCTTAAATTCTAAATTCAAGAGTCAAGCGAGGGAAGTGGTGTCACAAAGCAGTTTAGTAGGCAAAGATCATGTGTGTTTCGGAGGGCAGCTACTCACCTCATACCCTTTCAGAGAAGGGCCCACCAAGACCACCGGTCGCATGGAAGGTACCACATCATAAGGAGGAGTGTGCTCTGTCTGCAGAGAGAGGAGAGGGCTTCAGACAGTTAACAGGCAGCGGGAGCTGAAGTCTTTTATGCATAAACTGCTCTTTCTGAACTCTAATATGAGGCACTGGCTTCCCAGACATTTCAAATGTTTTTACTTGCCTCTTTTCTAAATAAACCCCATCAAAGACTGGTGGGTTTAATATTCCCAAAGTTTTCAAGTTACTGAACTGTGTATAGTTTTCTTGCTTTCAAGAAATGCTACTGATGTATTAATTCCTAAAGCAGGAGGTGCTGCTTTTGAACAAAAACTAGTTGGTAGAATAGACAGAAACATGCCTCATGCAAAATAGGTGTGTTAGGCTTGACTGGAAGTTAATACTGTTTTTCAGATGCTTTGAGTTTCCTGAAGAGTTGAATGATCAGGCCTAACATGGTTAATTACAGAGACTTACCGAGAAAAGAACGATCCTATTACCTTTTCATCTTAGATGTTTGCCTTACCTGGATAAAACCTAATTTTAAAACGTTGTAACTGTACCAAATTCCTGGAAATTCCTATTTTACTGCTAGAGTTTAACATTAGCAGGCATGCTCATTCCAGTAAACAGTCATCAGGATCACTATTCACAGTTCAGTGATTAACATGTTTTGGATTTTTGGTTTCTATACCTTGGAACTTAAAAACTTTAACAATTTTTGTGTCTTAGAAGGTGGTAAATGTGTGATAATCGATTCAAGCATGCTTCAGTGGCCTCCAAGGTTCATTACCAACTTGTTTATCTAATATGCTTCTCAAGAGTGGTTTAAGAAGGGTTCCTGTTACATAACTAATTCATGCCTTTCCACAGTAATTTATTTCTTTTTGGAAGAGCAGGGAAAGGAACTAAATTTTGTAGCAATTTCTAAAACTTCCAAAATTTTTCAGCTTAACTGCTTCAAATAAAATGATTAAAATAAAAAATTTCCAAACAGGTAACAGTTAATATATGTTAAAATTTATAAATATAAAATTTATATTCCAATAGCAGAAACTGTTAAATTGACTTGTATATGACTTTTTTTTAATGCAGAAGAGATATGGCCTTAGACACTGGGATAAACAAATCTGTGTTCTATGAATCTTTTTGCATTAAGGAGTGTTTAAAAAATATATTTTAAGGGTCACACTGATGAAAAATACTCTTTAAACTATTTTAAGAATTTGATAAACTGAGGTGCAAACGTGAATGTAATTTCTGCATCAGCCTGTTACTTGAAAACATTTCATTGTTGCTTGAAATTGCCCATAACGAACTTTCCAACTTCAGTTGTATTAAACTTGCTTAAGGGGGGAGTTAAAAGTATTTCAAAATCAAAAGCTTCCATCTGAAATTCCGCCAATCATCAGAGACAAATATAATCAAAGGGGAGAAAATATTACTGCGACAGTGCTGTCAGATATTACACCTTAAAATTTTACCTATTGCTCAAAATTAATATTAATAGAAACAAGAAGGGTAGAATACATTTTTAAACAGAAAATAAAAACAAAACAAGACGAACAATACAGTGAGAGCACAAATGCCACACAAGCACCACTCTAGAAGCAACCTAACACACGGAAAACAGTCTTATCATTGCATCTCAGGTTGTTTTTGCTTTTGTTTCATTTTTGAACTCTACAATGAAGACCATTTACTCAGTAACATAAGAAGAATGAATACCAGTGCCCAAGGCATCATAAGCATGTTTATTATTACATTTATACCACCTAGAATCATATTGAAAATGTTTCGAAGCCAAGCCCTTATAACTATTCAGTATGAGAATATCTTTTCCACCACTGGAATTAGGAACATAAATTGCATGCATTTTAGTAATAGCTACCAAGAAATTTTACCTCAAGTCTGTAAGTATTAAGTGGCCCAGTATTTGATAAGGTCTTTGGTTCCTTTGATCTGTGACTGCCAACTAGCAAAGGGTTACCCATGCTGGTAATCAATCAGCTTCTTAATCAATAGGGTAACTACAGAAATTACCTTATTTGATGGAATATTAGTACTTTGTGCCCTATTGATAATGACACCATCATTTTTATCTACCCTTTCCTGCTAACCTTATTTTGTTAACAATCATTTAGTGGAAAAATTGTGATGAACATTTTTTAAGTTTTGGAATTGAAGAGTAAGCAACCCTCCAAAAAAAACCCTGTCTTGACAAACATGGTTTTAATTCATGTTACTACTCTGTAAAATTAAGTGCAGCTTAATGATGTGATTTTCGAGGCTTCTGTACTATGAAAGCTAGCTGCTTGGCTGTTTTAGCTGTGATGAGAAGATAGGGCCAGAGATGGGCCCACTGTTGTGGATGTACATCAAGCAGGGACTTCCTATGTTAACACAAAAATCCAGGTTTTTAAATTTTTGCCTGGAATGATGAGGTCTTCCATTACTAAATTAACCATAATTTATTGAAAAAAAACACAACAAACTTCACAGTTCATTATCTAACACCTCACTGAGGACTCTAGAATTCTTCAGAGTGAAATGCTTGTGTCATTTAGGACACGGAGAGTTTGGGGCAGAGCAGGCCTTTACACCACACCCTTGTGTCATGATAAGCCTGTGGTTATGCCAGACTTCGTGACATTAGAAGTATGACGCTGAAAGACAGCATAGCCCGCTGTGGAAAGCGGTGTGTAAAATGAAGGGAAGGAATGGAAATTATGTGTGTAAGGGGTGAAGGGTGGGTATCCCTAAAAAATAATGCTTTGAAGCCACAGAATGTGCTGGAAGGAAACACTTTGTCAGGAGTAAGGAATACCCTAGTTTCCAGCCAGGGGAGTAGGCGCATCACAATGTAGCATCTCGGGTGGCCAGTGGCAAAGGCTCTACGCACAGCCACTGACTCATTGTCCGACAGGTGAGATGTGCAGTCTGACCAATGGAGGAGGCAAGGACATTGGGAGAGTATTTACATATGACAAGAGGAAAAACTCACAGTAAACCGCCAAAACAAGCCTGCAGTTTTCCACTGGTCTTGTTCATCTGCAGACTTTGCACCTAGTGGATTAGAAGTTTAAATACTGACTAAATTAAAAATCGAATTTTTTTTTTTAGCACAAGCTATGTATCTGGATATCATAAATCAGAATCTAATAATGGTTCTAATATACTTGATTATAAGTTAAATTTCCGGAAAAAAGAAAGAGACAAAGACAGACAGAATAAGCATGCACAATAGAGGTGCATTATATGGAGTTGTCAGTGTTTGACATCCTAGAGTGTTTAAGCAAATTGCCTTGGTGGTAGGTATTATTCCATCAAAAAGGATAAGTACTGTAATGGTGCTTTAACAGGTCACTCACTGAATTTTTGGTTTGAAATGCATGGTTTGGACTCAATTAGCTGTTTGATAGGTTCTTTTCTTAGGACAGAAATGATTGTACTGAATAAAACTGGGATTTAATGCTAATGATGCCAGTGGCAGGATAAACACAGCTTATGTCAATGTAAACTTACCGATTTCTGCTTCTGCTTAGCTACAGCAGCATGGAAAAGAGACAAAGAATAACAGAGCATGCATGTTATTGGCTTATCAAAGGACACAGACAGTCAACAGGACTAGGAATGTGACGCAGTGCAGTTGAGCTGGTGGACAGATGGGAGCTTGGAAGTTAATGTTACCTTCTTAAAGAAGGGCATTCTTTTCTCTTTGGAGTGGGGTGACGTTACACTGTTTGCACTGGGTTTAGGGGAGCGGTGGTTTGCTGGAATATCATTTTCTTCTGCCTCTAAGCCAGTAGCATCTATGTCTATAGCTATATACAGACAAACAATTCAAAAATCATCAGGTAGACAGGAGAGGAAAAACAGGTTATAAGAAAAAAATAAAATGAAAGCAAATAAAACTAACCACAGTAAAAGGTCTATCATGAGTGCTCAGCATAGTAAACAGAGTAAAATTTAAAGCTAAAAAACACATAAAAAATGCAATGGAATCAAATCTAGCAAAAAGAACCCCTCATAATATCTGCTAGAACACATCAGTTTACTGCTAGATCTCTCAAGTAATATTTTTGGAGAAACATTTTTAATATGTAGTTTCAAGTATAAAAATATGGTACAGAACATCTGGCTTCACTTCCTGCAACATCTTCAATGAGCAACTACACTGAAACCTTTATCACAACAACCCTCAGATTTCTTACATTGCTTCATTTTGTATGAAAAAATAAGGACAATGTGAAAAGGTTCACTAAAATTGCAACAGGGAAAGAGAGAATAGAAAATCCTAATTTCAGGCAATGCAAAGGAATCACACACAAGGCAAATATATGATTGAGGGAGGGTTCTGGGGTGGGTAGGGTTAAAGTGATTTCAAGATGGCATGTACATGCTTAGACAGGTATGACTGGAGACTCCTCATTGGAAAATACTGGATCTGATGATCTCCAGATCAAATGAGGCTAATGCAGTGACATATGGAGATCAGATAATTCATATAAAGCCACTGGATCTAACATGAGAGATAGTAGGGGCACAAAGACCCAAGACAATATGCCACTGGCTGCCTTATCTGGAGAATGAGAGGTTTAGGTTTGTGGTTCAACACACTTTCAGTTTCAAAATCTTTCACCCTGAAAAATAAAAGACACTTAAAGATTAAGTGTCAAATGAAGAAAGATCCATAATCTCATGCTGAAGTCTATAAAATACTTTCACATGTAATTACCATGAAATTTTAGCAACTGTAGAATCAGAGCTGGAAAGTATTTCAAAGCTCAACTTTAACCCTCCTGCTTCTAAGATTTAAGGAATAAACTCATAAAGAGTTGAGGAGACTTTTCTTGGCAAAAACGTGGCAGAGCCAGGACTCAGAACCTAGTTCTCCTGCCTCTGTGAGTCCTCACCTGCACTCACACTAAGCTGCCTCTCCACATAAGGTCCCTTCTCATTCCAGTGGCACTCTTCAGGCCCCCTTTGCTTTCCAAGCGGGGATGTGTCCTCAGGGAGGATGCATTCAGGAAGGCATCACAGAGTTGAGCTCATAAAAAAGTTATTCTGTCGTTGAGATGAAGTCAGGTAAAAGAATATCTACTCATCCTAAAAAAACAATATCACACTTGCAAGCTATCTAACAAAAACCACAGGATGTTCAGACCGAAGGGACAAACTTCCTCTTTGAAATAACAGATAGCTCGGTGTTGCCAAGCAGCTACCACTGCCTGTGATACACCAGCTGAACTGGTGGTCGCGGCAGCCGCTCATACCTTTCAAAGGACGGGAGATCATCCAACAGGTATCGTGTTACTTTGCAATTTTGAAGTTGTTATGGGTATTAGATGACTGAGCCCATCTGAAAACTAGGCTGTCTGGTTTAATTGTTCCTTTTCATTTGATAAGGTTGAAAACCTGTTTTGGAGTGAATACCTGGCATTGTTTGCACAGTGTTGCAATTATCAGCTCTTCCCAGCACCAGGATGAGGCAGGACTCTCTCTCCAGTGAGAGTAATAGCATATTGAGTTAATTCCAGGGATTTAGATAGACTGAGTAAATGTGCCTTTTCCTTTGCCCTTTCTATGTATAATGATGCACTAAAAGGGTAGGAAACATTGTAAAATGAATTGATGGTGACTTTTACATGGCCCTATAATGCTTTTTGTTGAATCCCTATTATGAAACATGTTACTAGTGTCTTCCTGGATGTGACAGAGAGGATCTGGTCAGTTTTTCACTATTCCTATTGTATGAATTAGCATCAAACAAGTTTCCCTTCTGTAGTAAATTCCCATATATTTTCACCTTTCTTGCCTTTTATTGGGCTTATAAAGGCCACATTCAAGGGACAGTACCCCCTGAAAGTCTTTCTGAAACTGAGGATACCTACTTGCATTTCAGAGTAGGCAGGACCATGCAAATGGCAAAGTTCATGAATTGGACAAATCAAAATTTGTTCATTGATTCTGGTCTGGTACAATCATTAGATGAGTTTTTTAGTTTTATGTAGAAAGAGTGGAAATGCCTAAGTTCAGCTGAGACACTGCCCAGATGTATGGCTATCCAGTACTGAGTCAGGTTTGAAATTTATTTCTACTTGGACACAAGGGCTCAAAATACTAAACAGAGAACTTTCCAATTTACTAGTCTGACTGTTGGTGAACTTAAATATGAAAGCATCTGGGTTCATTCTAAAACACAGAATTCTAGAACATTTGGCCACTTTCAAAACACACTAAAGAAATTCACTAAGACATTTAAGAAGTGTGTTTTACCTCCTGTCGTAGTTCTACAGACTTTATCAGACTCAGATGGTTCTCCTTTTACCTAGAGATATCACCCCTTTTAAATTTCATACTTGTACTGGCATATTTTGACAAACAGTAGTATTTACTTAGGAAAAACTGATTCTGTAAATTTGAAAGTACTTTCTTTTATTTATCCCCCCTAGAATATTTGTTTTGTTTTGTTTTTTGTGGTGGGGAACGGGAAGAGAGCCTTGGAAACATTTTTGAAATCTAAATGTTAATTTAATCTTAGACACTAATGTCAAGATGAGTGGCATGCTGGGGTGACATGTGCAAACATACATCTGTAAGTGTCAGGTATGCTTTGTGTAACGGCCACTACCCTCTTACCCAGATGTGAAGTGGGAATTTGTCTTTTTCCAAATCCCTGAGAACCTCCAAGTATATTTTCTTCAGGCAGATACTTATATTCTTTGGTCTGGCAATGGGTGGGGGCCTCTGGGAAATAATGATGAAAACAACTGCAGGCCAATCCACATTTGATAAGTTGGACAGTTTTCCTTGGCAGTGGGGTGGGGGAACCTCTCTGTAGAATTTTCTGATGTTGCCTTTAGGTGGCTTGTGCTATTGATAGGAAAATCACAGCAGGAATCTGAGGTTCCTCAAAAGATTTCTCCACTCCATTCAATCACAGGTGTTTTCTACTACTGGTATTCAGAAAAGTTATTCCAAAGTCCTGTAACTGTATAAAACTTGGGTGAAGATCTAGTGATGACAAACATCTGTCCACAAAACTGAAATGACATTTTACAAATACACTAACTGATTCTTCAAAATGCATGTGGTCTGCTGTCCGTATATTGTCGAAATGATGAAAAAGTAACAGTATAGTTAGACACCCTGGAAGAATTATTCTGGTCACAGGAGTGAGGCATCGGTGGGCAAGGCTGCTGCTGCGTCACAATGTGATATAGCGCTTTCCCATTTCAGGAGCCCAGTGACAGGCCTCTGAGTCTCTGAGGGAACCTTTAACATATACAGGAAGATTACAAGGTTTATACCATAATCCTTGCAACTCCACACATTTGAGAAGGAGCATAGATAAGCCTCCCTTCCCTTGTGCCTTCAGGAAATATCTACTCCCTGCTAATCAAGAAAGACATGAGCCTTATGTAATCCCCGAAAGGGCTTCCATCTTCATCTCAAACATACCATTTTCCTTAATTCTGGGCAACTCAGAAGCACTACACTTTGTAAGTACACGTTTTTAAAAATCAGTATGCACCCTAACAAGATTTATTTCTTACTGTGCCCAGATGGGACTCACTGGATGAGCCCTGCAGTTTTCACTGAGAAGCCCTTGATTGGTCCTTGAAAGCACCAACATCCGGGAACAAGGGCTGATCGTTACTAACCGGGGAGCCTGTTCTAAAGACACACTGATTACAGAGAACTTAGTTCCTTAACTTCTCCACAGATGCGCAGTTCACCATCTTTGACCTCTTCCCACTTCCAGCTTCCTAGAAAGCACACACGGGAGTTCATTACAATCTTACTCTGACTCCCAAATGCATCTCTTATCAAAACTAAGACTTTCCTCATAGGCTCTCATGCCATTCAGCCAGTCAGTCTCCCTTTTCTATAGAACTCCCAGTTCTACACAGCATGGTGGAGTTGTCAGACTGGATAATAATTCAGATTTGAATTTCAGAGAAGCAATGAATAATTTTTTAGTATCAGTATGTCTTATACAATATTTTCTTATACCAAATAATAATCAGTGTTTCTCCAAAATTCAGATTTAACTTGGTGCCCTTCTCCACCGCTTTGGAAAGAAAACAGTAGTTACTACTTCTCCAGTTTCTACCTTTTTAATACTTCTACGCATCTTCTCTGAGCCTTCAGGGATAGCGCACATCAGGCCAGTCACTGCATCACTGCTTTATTCCCCTTTCCATGCCTTTCTGAAGGTGCTGTCCTGGTTTTATTTAACACTGTGGCCACACCTCACGTGGCACCGTGGTTGATGGTGAGCATTCACTCACTTACTGCACACAATAGTGTGCTGGGCACCATGGTGGCAGGCATGGATAAAAGGTTAAAAATGTTCATCACTTCGATCTAAGCAACTCACAGTGAACACACTGATATCCTTCCTTTTTTTCAAAGCCAGAGGAGAATCTCCCACATTGTTCTTAACTCCCTAGAGAATCCCCCCACGTCTGAGGGCTCACACACTGAGCCAGCGTCTGTACGTTCACACCACCAGGGAAGACTGCAGAAAGCCAGAAAAGCAGTAGGCACTGCTCAGCGTGAATCACTTACTTACCAGAGGATGGTGGGGTGGATTTTCTGGAACTAGGTACTATGTCACCCAAACTGGATGATGAATTTCCTCCCGATTTACTGGAGTAAAGCAGAAAGTTTTATTACATCTGACACTTATTTCAGATATTAAAACATTTACATTGCTCAAAAAACATGATTACTCATTGTGTTTTTACTGAACTTTAAAGCTGTCTTTCCTACAAGGAGACAAATGGTAATTTCCCAGTGGAGATTCTTGGGCTGTTTGAGACAGCCATGGAATAGTGTCTGTTTCAAACTCAGGCTTAATTTGAAAAGGTCCTGAAAAAATGAAAGCAAACTAGGATATTTCTGCAGCCTTCAAATTCTCTGCCAGGATCACAGATGGATAACAGCAGAGATTTCCCTTGCTTCATATATTTTGGAGACTCTCCGATGCATGGAACCCTAAGGCTAACACCAAAACTTGTTATTTCCTTTCTGTTTGGTTCCTGCTCCTGTCTCAGCTTGGTTATTTTTACTGTGATAAGACTGAAAGTACTCAAGCTTTATGAGCAACCTATAGAAGAAAAACACAGCAATACCAAAACTTGCTACCCTTTAAAAGACATGAAGGAACACTGTCAGCATCATATGATTTAACCCTCCAAGAGTATCTGGAATATTTCTTAAGCACGCCTAATGTGTGGGATTCAACTTGATTATATGAGAAATTATTTGAAGACCGTGTGCTTCAGAACTACCAAATTCTAAAGTTTGATACAAGACGTGCTTCAGGGTCTTTGAAAGTTTGGAGTTAACATTAGAATAAGAGCATTTTTGTTTTTACACGTGTATGCTAAATAACATACTACTAAATAAAGAACATTACTTCAGAGATGAACATGGAACAGAATATCTTAAAAGAGTGATGTGAAATTTCAGCAAGACAATCTTACTGCCTAATGTTTATCATCAAGGCCAAGCCAAGGTCTAGTTGAAAGAATATGCTAGTGTCTATGCATCAAAAGGCAGTATTTAACTACATAAATATTAATAGAAAAATAATAAGTTCCACTAAAATACCAGTAATGGGCTGGATTTTATTGCTACTGTGTTGGCACTCACATGCATCAAACAGACAAACCGTCAGTAACTTTGAGCAACTAGCAAAAGGCCTCAACATCTTTCTCAGGTTCTTGAGAGATGCTCCAGGGCATTTAACAAGGATACATAACATATAACATCAATAAAAAGTATTTATAGAAAAGATGTTTGGCAGTTTTACAAGAATCCATTGCCAGGACCAAAACATTTTCTTTTTCTGAAGTAGTAAGTCTAATTTCAATTCAAGTATGGGTTTGTTATACAATCTCTTTGGATTTTAATAAAAATAGAAGTATTATTGAGTTCTGTACAAACACTGCAAAGAGTCAAAATGTTCAGAATGCAAAATTGCCCTTAACTTCTAATTCTGTAAAAACTCCACATTCTTGAGGATGCCTCAATTCTACTGCCTTTGATTTCCATTTTTATAATTTATGTACATCAGAGTTCTTAAATACTGCTGAATTCTGGTTGTGTTCTCAAAGCAGAACTGTATTTACAATGGTAGGAGACAAATGTAAACACCTCTGAAAGCAAGTCAAAATATTTTCATGTATTTAGGCAAAAGCTTAGGTAAAGAGGACAAAAGAAAATCAAGAAAATAAAAGGAAAATATATACAGGTATAGGAAAGGTAACTCAGTTTTCTAGAACAAATTATGAGATGTTACACTCCCCAAACACAGATAATTTACAGTCCTTTAAGGGAAAAATGCAGTTAGCAAAAACTAATATCTAATGTAGTAAGTGATAACAGATGGCAATAATAATAGTGATTTGATTGCCAGGTGCTTCCTCTGCCAGGCTCTGGCTACATGATTCCCAGTGTAGCATGGTACTCTGTCCCAGCTCAGGCTACACTCAGACTGACTGGGTTTTCATCCCAGTTCTACCATATACTAGTTGTGTGAACTTGGTCAAATTCCCTAACTTCTCTTAGCCTTTTTCCTCATCTGTGAAGTGGAGGCTCTAGTACCTACCATTCCTATAGGTTCTTACAAAGCTCAGCTGACGACAAACACCAGACAAGGGATGCCCCCTCAGAAGGCAGAGGAAACCACATGCTTCCTTAACAATTTTGGCAAAAATTTCTCCTTTCCTAAAGAAGACTGTGGAATAATAGCAAACAGCACAGTGAGCAATGTTAGAATCTGAACTTTTACACAAACACTTATGTTTCTCTCATACCTGGAGTAGAATTTCCCTTGCTTGGCTCTCTGTTCATGCTGTAGCCTCATATTTTCTAGTTTGACTGGGCTTGGAATGAATCCGATTTCACAGCCTTCTTTAACCAATCGCCCTATCCACCAGTCGTTGTTAAATTTCTAAACCCAAAATCAAAGTTGTTAGGATCAATGCATGAAAGTTCAAATCTTCAAATGATCTCTCTTTCACTTTAATGGTTTTCAATAGAAATACATGGTGGTTACAATAAACTATGCCTCAAATATCACAATTCAAGAAACCCTTAGGTCACAGGCTGAGCACCTAAGAGAAGTATTTTCAGCATGCTCAGCAATCCCTGGCAGCCTTCCTCTTCCTCCTCTTTCCTGGTACTGCCCTGAGACTAGCCCCAGTTTCCATCGCAGCTGCTGTCACTGAGTAGGATAAACCCCGCTTATGCAGAGATTAACAGCCCTTCCTACAAAGGACTATTAGGAACTAGGGAGCATCAGACAGCTTCCTCTTATATAATCAAGTGAATTAGAAGTAGTAAGAGTGAGAAATGTTGAAATCTCCCTGAACTATTGGGTTGTCAGAGCAAAATCTACCTTTGTGCCAACAGGTTCGTAGTCACCATGGTATGATGTTCACAGATTATTTCTTCACTCATGTTTATGTGACCATTTTTCTCTTACAGATGGACTGTTTGTCCTAAATCTTTATAATTTGGTTTGACTTGCCTCAACTGATTAGTATTTTTCAAATCTGTTTGTGAACATTTCAAAAAAGAACATTCAGTTTTTCTTTTCCTTTCATGGGGAAAGAGATAGCTGTCTCTCTCTAAGCATCAGACCACAGGAGGAGAACTGGGGTTAATCTGACTTCCTGCTGTACAGTCAGATTCGAGGCATGCCAGCACTTCTGAAAACTTTCCCTATCTTTCCTTCCCAGCTAATGTTTTGCATGTCTTTCTGAAAGTTAATGAAATCATAGGCTCTAAATTCTCTAGGCTCTTTTCATTGGCCGTCAGCGCGGTGAGCAGTTAAATTTACACATGCTATAATACCTTAATAAAAAATTAAAAAAAAATGTACCATGGTCCCCATGGCCTATCATCCCCAAGATGGACGTGCTCCCGATGTAAGTTCTGTGGGTCCAAGGAAGCCTCATGCTCCCACACTGAGAACGTCACGTAAGGGGATTTCTGGTCATTTAATAGAGTGTTCTGCACAGCAGGCATCTGATAAATGTTGACTCAAAATAAACCTTAATTAAGGGTCAATTTATCCAATTTACAGATCTGAGTCATTGTTCACTGAGAGGTAGAGGCTTTAGCATAGAGGAAAAAGGATTTTCCTTCTATCTGTTCCTTGTCTCACTGGATCCAATTCTTACCATTCTCCCTTTCACCACAGAAACTTATCACCAAAGGAGGATAAAGGGGACAGCCATCCAAGTTTAGACACTGTCAGCAGAGAGATCATGAATTCTAGATATTATTATTAAACCCTCCCCAGATGGTTAAACTAGAGACAATGAGGGGAAAATGACACCAAGTCAAGGTTAAAAATTAAAAGAAAAGGTGCAGGTGAAGCATAAAAAAAGATAATCTATTCCAGTAGTTCCCAATTTCTGGGTCACAGAGCCCATGGGAGTCTTGAAGTTACTGCAAGAGTTCTGTGACTTCTTTCTTCTTTAAAAAGGTTGTATTTATGTTAGAAAAGATTGAGAGGCAGTGATGTCGTGCATATATCATACAACTGCAGCTATACACAATGCTATTTCACAGTAATAAGAAATAAGAAATGATGTTTCAAGGCGAAAAACTGCACAGATAGAAATTCAAATTATTTTCCTTACTTCCTTAACATGCAGGAAATCTTTTGCCTCGAATGAGATGGCCATGCCCGGCACTGGAACATCATCTTCATGGGCTGCACTGTAGCTGACATTTGTCCGTACCGCAAATGCAACGGGCTTTGTCTGAGAGGGGAAAGGGTGAGACAAGTAAGAAAACAGCGCTCCCTCTCCTCTCCACCAGCTCCCAAATCCAAATGTATGCTGAGTAACTGTTACAACGGTTTTTTCCAGCTCAGTCCTTCATCACAAAACAGCTTATTAGTACTCACACAACACATGAAATCTTCGAGCGCTCAACGACATACCCATTCTGAACTAAAGCAAGCCCGTTCATTTTCTCTTTGAGAACACTACAAGTAATGAAGGTGAAGATGAGCTACTGAGTATGTGTTTATAACATCACAGCTGTAGCAGCTGGAAATCAGGAAGCCCACACAGGCACAGAATGCCTAGCTGTTTGGTGTCAGTGAAAAAGACTCAGTAACTGCCACTTGCACCCCAAACATCTTTAGTTAATAATTGATGACATAATGCTAGGAAATCCAATGGTTTGGATGAAAAAAAAAAAACAAAATGTATCTTATTCATGGCTACACGGAATTATGAAATCGATGATCTTTTATTTTTATTTTTCTTCCTTGAGTTCACCCACTAAAAATGGTAACGTTAATTAAGCTATCCTTCATCACTTGATGTTTTGCAAATTTAGGTAAGTATTATCTACACAATACCTATTTACCTACAAGGTGAAAAAACAAGTAAGTAGAAAAATGAAGAGACTGTTTAATTGACACTGTGGGGCAAATAGATTTCTTCTGAGCAGTTTCTCTTACTCACAGAACTCTTTACCTGGACTTGTCAGGGAGGACAAGGGACTCAGGAATAGGGAATAGGGAGCACATTTTCATTTCCAAAATGTCCACAGTTAATCCCTTCACCCCGACTGTTGTCTGGGTTGAGGACCGAGCTAAGATCATGAAGTTTCTCACATCTGTCCTCAATATGCAGACTGGGAAAGGGGAACCAAGTTCTGGATATGGGCACAGTATTTAAATATTTGAAATCCAAATCTTGGTCTCCATTATGATTTTCATGATATAAGAGGTGCTGCTCCTCACACGGAAATATGGACTTAAGGAATTCAGGTTGCCCATAATGCTGCCACTCAAACACAATCCTTGAGAATGTGACGGCATTTCCGTTTTTTCTTGAAATTTAAAAAACCTACTATATAGATTTTATTCCTATAGCTACAATCATAATATATTTAATTTTAATCCAGTTTTAAAAATAACGTAGTATTTTTCATTTGATATACTTTTTTAATCTACTATTTAAAAACTTACCTCAAGTAGTCACCCTTTTTTGATAGGCTTACAATTTTTGTTTCCACTGCAATAAATATTCTACTTTGAAAAAAATCGTTGTATGAAAAGCCTCTTTCTATTTAGAATTCTTTCCTTGGGATAGATTTCCAGAGGTAGCATGAGTGAACCATATGTTATCAAGACCTTTTAAAACTCTTTTCCAAACTACTGGCCAAATGGGCTGCACCATTTTACACTGCAACCAGCAGAATATGATGTTACCTTTTTCAATAAGATGAAGTATTAGACTCAGTTTTGCCACTAGAAATAGGATTTTCTTGAGTAGATCCATCCATTATTTAGTAGAGTTTTGATCACAAAAAAACCTAAAAATCAAGATTAAAAAAACATGATCTTTCATTTTTCTCAGGGTCTTTTATTTCTTGGAGGCATGTATTTTTTTCATCACCAGAAGACCTAAATCTTAAATGTTCAACTCTATAGAGGATCCCATGGAAAATCTAACATCTTTTACACAATGATCAACTTTTCAAACCATGGAGTAAAGGAAGAGGAAACACTGAGAAAAATAAAAGTAAATTCAAGAGATGTTGAAGTTTAGCATATAATAGCATGGGCCACAGATAATAATTTTATGTTCTTAGATTAAGACATCATTCCAGAATGTGCCTCCTTCCTTGGCTCACTTCCTGTCATCAGTTGTGCTGCCAGCAGATCTGGAGCTTCACCCGGGAATCTGCTTTCTATCACACACACGGAGGAAAGAGAACATCAGAGCCCCACCCTCAATACCTTAACTTCAGGAACTGCACCCCTAACATCCGAATGGAGAACAGTGAAAGCAGGGACGGAAGAAAAGGTAAAGCCCAGCTGGCACTGATCAGCTTGAAAGACTGCAGGACACTAACCAAAGGGGTCAAATGACAATGTCTCATGGCTCCCTGTACTCTGGCCCCAGCACTGTCTGGCTCAAGGCGTGCATGTATAAGGAGTGCATGGAAGACACTTTCCACATCAATTCCATTCATCTGGGTTCAAGGGCAGGGGATTTTAAATAGACTGGATCTGAATGCTGAGTCTGCCATATACTAGGTGAGTGGCCCTAGCAAATTCCTTACTGTCACTGAGCATGTGTCCTCATGGCTCAAATGAGAGTGAATACCTTAATCTGGCAGGGAGGGTATGACATTACAGAAAATGCTTGTCCAAATTACAGGAGATCCTGCCATGTGTGACAGCATGGATGGACCTCAAGGGCTTTGTGCTCAGTGAAATAGTAAGTCAGACAAATAGCCCATGATCTCACCTCTGTGTGAAATCTACAATCACCACCACCCACGCCCTGGCAAAAAAATCCCTGAATTCATAGAAAACACATATCCCAAGGCTAGGCTACCATTCAGTATACAGAGAGTGTGCTCAATAAATGGACACCTGCTGTCTACCAAAAGAAATGGTCTATGTAAATATATGTTTCTCCACATTCCTTCATCCCTAAAGGCTCAACACATAACTTCCCTCCGTGTCCTGCCTCCCTGATGCTCCTCAGACCAAACTAGTCAGACCAGACAACCATGCCGTGTGCCCTCCATCACATTCTCTCCAGTATGAGACGAGGGTAAGGTCTTCCCAAATTCATTTCGCTTACAGTGTCTTCTCTTTAATTCTGATTTTCTTTGGTGCCCCTCAGAAGATACAGAGGTTTTTGTTTTGTTTTGTTTTTTGATAAACAAACGAAGTCCCAGGGGAAAAATCTCTTAAGGAATCTTTGGATTTTTCACCATGAAACCATTTCATGCTTTCAGTTACCATCTGCATTTCCGCTCACCACAGTGTGGTCCAGGGCCCTCAGGGCCTCTGCCCCTCACCATTCAGGCCGCCCCTGTTCCTGCTCACACACTCGCTCAGGCTGCTGTGTTTCTGTCGTGTCCAGCATCACGTCTCTAATCAGGGTCCTGTGTCGTGGTTCAGCAATTCCCAGCTTACTATGAGGCCATCATAACAATTGGTGACTATAACAGATTCTCAGGGCATTTATGTTTTGCGGCCAGCAGCTGTTTACTTTCTCTTATTTGCTCCCTTCTAAGGCAATGCACAGTCCTGAAAAGCAAGACCAAAATGTGAACCAACAAACCCTGGCTTTGCGGAGGCCTCCCGGAAACCCCAGGGCAGAGTGGACCGTGGCGACAGGCAGATATAGAGCTCTGAGACATGCCGGGACCCAAGAGGTGCTCTGGGCCTTGACAGAGCCAAGCTGCCCAGGACCCCAGATCAGAAGCAATGGCACGCTCTGAGAGGTGGGCTCTGCCCCATGGGAAGGTTCTCTTCAAGCTTTCCTTTGCCCACCCTCCAACTCTGGGAAAGATGGGGAAGAAAGGTAGAAAACATAAATATAAAGATGGCCCACAACCCTAGGTAGGGTCCTACCAGGATGGACTATTGTGGAATGGGATCTAAATCCAGATTTAGATTCATCCTCATCCTACTCTACAGAATCATTAGGATATTTAGTTGATTGAGAGGTCCTATGATCCTTAATTACACTTCTGACACCATTAATATCCTAAGAACCTTATTATCAGGCCAGTGCCATAGCCTGAGTCTACTTCTGTTATGGCCTGCTACCTGGATCTCTGGCAAACTTGTTTTGTGGCTATGGAGGGCTGAGCACATGATGCAGATGCATACTACCCTACCAGCCTTTGCTTCTCATGCTCCAGTGCCAAGGTAAAAAAGATGGATCAACTCCTTTGCCTTTTTTGGTACCTTCTACCTGGCATGTGCTATGCAGCATAAGGGTGGTTGGTGAACCACTCTTGTTTTGTAGTTGCCTTTCTGGCACCCAGAATCAAAGTTTGCTGCACTTTAGCTTGGACACTAAACAGGAAAAGATTTTCAAATCAGTAAGTACCAATTTGTAGAAGACTGGAGCATCTCATCATCCAAACAATTAGGCAGAAGTACTCGAACAACACTAAAGTTCTTTCATTTTCCCACAGTATCTTCAGTGTGTTTTCAAATATGTTTGAAGAAGGGAATCAGTAAGTAATACAGGCGCAGAGAAATTATTCTTCTCTTCCAAGCCCTTCTTTATCTGGTACATAGCATAGCTTATGATAATTATAAAAGCTACCACTTTGGGATGTCTTCACAGTGCTGAGCAGTGTGTGGTATATATGCATGCACTGTTGCATTTAATTGAATCCCAGCAACAACTGTTGTTTCCCAGATGAGGAAACTGAGGCTCAAAAAAGTTCTGGCTTGTCTGGCACACAAGCAAAAGAGATGACATTCAAACCCAACTATCTCAACTCAAAACCCTGAGATCTCTCTGTAGTGCCAGACTGCCTTTCATTCACAGGGGCACACTGATGGCAACTTAAGAGCAACTAGATGTCCATGAGAAATCCTTAATACTCAAATATTATATTTTACAAAATGCTAAAAAATTACTTGGTATAGAAGAAAGTAAAAAATTAGGCTCAAGTCTTCCCTGTAGCCTAATTTAGTCCATTTCTTTAAAAAAAGGAAAACACTAAATGAGCAATATCACATATTAGAACTATGGGCATTTTTTGTGAAGGTCATTCATTTCTGCTTCTTTGCACTTTGTGGTACGATCAATTGTGGTACAATAAATCAATAATGTCAAATCATGGTTTTGTTTATTTGTATATGAAGTTTCCTCACATCTCTTCTTCACAACATATAAAGCCATACTGCATGCAAAAAGAACTGAGATATTAAAATACATGTGGTTTCACGGCTTCCAAAAGTACCAAAGAAGGCAAAAGCATAGGGCTAATCTGAAAACTAACACTGAACTAATATGGAAACTAATTATTTTAATGGATACAAAATGTTTACCTTTGGTTTCTTAAATGTGCTACTGATAACCTACTGTTTTTAACTTACTGTTAAAAAGCAAAATGAAATTTACTCAAATAAGAATAAGTGATTCTATCATGATTAATACAGATACTTGAATTTTCTAGTATTGAGTTCTTCTGAATACAAAGACACATTTTACTATGTTAAATAGCAACGTATGTCATTCCATTTTCATTCTGAAGTTGTCAATACTTACTAACATAAAAAAGAAAATCCAAGTTTATGGCCCTCCCCTTTCCCCCACCCCCCACATTATACATGCTAATCATAATACCCCCTTTCTTCTTCCCCGCCCTTATCCCTCCCTACCCTCCCATTCTCCCCAGTCTCTTTCCCTTTGGTAACTGTTAGTCCATTCTTGGGTTCTGTGATTCTGCTGCTGTTTTGTTCTTTCAGTTTTTCTTTTGTTCTTCTACTCCACAGATGAGTGAAATCATTTGGTGTTTGTTTTTCTCCACTTGGCTTATTTCACTGAGCATAATACCCTCTAGCTCCATCCATGTTGTTGCAAATGGTAGGATTTGTTTTCTTCTTATGGCTGAATAATATTCCATTGTGTATATGTACCACCTCTTCTTTATCCATTCATCTACTGATGGACACTTAGGTTGCTTCCATTTCTTGGCTATTGTAAATAGTGCTGCGATAAACATAGGGGTGCATCTGTCTTTTTCAAACTGGAGTGCTGCATCTTTAGGGTAAATTCCTAGAAGTGGAATTCCTGGGTCAAATGGTAAGGCTATTTTGAGCACTTTGAGGAACCTCCATATTGCTTTCCACAATGGTTGAACTAATTTACATTCCCACCAGCAGTGTAGGAGGGTTCCCCTTTCTCTGCAACCTCGCCAACATTTGTTGTTATTTGTCTTTTGGATGGTGGCCATCCTTACTGGTGTGAGGTGATATCTCATTGTGGTTTTAATTTGCATTTCTCTGATAACTAGCGATGTGGAGCATCTTTTCATGTGTCTGTTGGCCATTTGAATTTCTTGTTTGGAAAACAGTTCAGCTCCTCTGCCCATTTCTTAATTGGGTTATTTGCTTTTTGTTGTTGAGGAGCGTGAGCTCTTTATATATTTTAGATGTCAAGCCTTTATCGGATCTGTCATTTACGAAAATATTCTCCCGTACTGTGGGGTACCTTTTTGTTCTATTGATGGTGTCCTTTGCTGTACAGAAGCTTTTCAGCTTGATATAGTCCCACTTGTTCATTTTTGCTTTTGTTTCCCTTGCCCGGGGAGATATGTTCATGAAGAAGTTGCTAATGTTCACATCCAAGAGATTTTTGCCTATGTTTTTTTCTAAGAGTTTTATGGTTTCATGACTTACACTGAGGTCTTTGATCCATTTTGAATTGACTTTTGTGTATGGGGTTAGACAGTGATCCAGTTTCATTCTCTTACATGTAGCTGTCCAGTTCTGCCAGTACCATCTGTTGAAGAGACTGTCATTTCCCCATTGTATGTCCATGGCTCCTTTATCGAATATTGACCATATATGTTTGGGTTAATGTCTGGAGTCTCTAATCTGTTCCACTGGTCTGTGGCTCTGTTCTTGTGCCAGTACCAAATTGTCTTGATTAAAGTGGCTTTGTAGTAGAGCTTAAAGTTGGGGAGTGAGATCCCTGCCACTTTACTCTTCCTTCTCAGGATTACTTTGGCTATTTGGGGTCTTTGGTGTTTCCATATGAATTTTTGAACTATTTGTTCTAGTTCGTTGAAGAATGCTGTTGATAATTTGATAGGGATTGCATCAAATCTGTATATTGCTTTGGGCAGGATGGCCATTTTAACGATATTAATTCTTCCTAGCCAAGAGCATGGGATGAGTTTCTATTTGTTAGTGTCCTCTTTAATTTCTCTTAAGAGTGTCTTGTAGTTTTTAGGGTATAGGTCTTTCACTTCCTTGGTTAGGTTTATTCCTAGGTATTTTATTCTTTTTGATGCAATTGTGAATGGAATTGTTTTCCTGATTTCTCTTTCTATTGGCTCATTGTTAGTGTATAGGAAAGCCACAGATTTCTGTGTGTTAATTTTGTATCCTGCAACTTTGCTGTATTCTGATATCAGTTCTAGTAGTTTTGGAGTGGAGTCTTTAGGGTTTTTTATGTACAATATCATGTCATCTGCAAATACTGACAGTTTAACTTCTTCTTTACCAATCTGGATTCCTTGTAGTTCTTTGTTTTGTCTAATTGCCATGGCTAGGACCTCCAGTACTATGTTAAATAACAGTGGGGAGAGTGGGCATCCCTGTCTTGTTCCCAATCTCAGAGGAAAAGCTTTCAGCTTCTCGCTGCTTAGTATGATGTTGGCTGTGGGTTTATCGTATATGGCCTTTACTATGTTGAGGTACTTGCCCTCTATACCCATTTTGCTGAGAGTTTTTGTCATGAATGGATGTTGAATTTTGTCAAATGCTTTTTCAGTATCTATGGAGATGATCATGTGGTTTTTGTCTTTCTTTTTGTTGATGTGGTGGATGATGTTGATGGATTTTCAAATGTTGTACCATCCTTGCGTCCCTGGGATGATTCCCACTTGGCCGTGGTGTATGATCCTTTTGATATATTTTTGAATGCGGTTTGCTAATATTTTGTTGAGTATTTTTGCATCTACGTTCATCACAGGTATTGGTCTGTAATTTTCTTTTTTGGTGTGGTCTTTGCCTGGTTTTGGTATTAGCGTGATGTTGGCTTCATAGAATGAGTTTAGGAGTATTCCCTCCTCTTCTGTTTTTTGGAAAACTTTAAGGAGAATGGGTATTATATCTTCTCTGTATGTCTGATAAAATTCCGAGGTAAATCCATCTGGCCCTGGGGTTTTGTTCTTGGGTAGTTTTTTGATTACCACTTCAATTTCTTTGCTGGTAATTGGTTTGTTTAGATTTTGTGTTTCTTCCTTGGTCAGTCATGGAAGGTTGTATTTTTCTAGGAAGTTGTCCATTTCTTCTAGGTTTTCCAGCTTGTTAGCATATAGGTTTTCATAGTATTCTCTAATAATTCTTTGTATTTCTGTGGGGTCCGTCATGATGTTTCCGTTCTCATTTCTGATTCTGTTGATGTGTGTTGATTCTCTTTTTCTCTTAATAAGTCTGCCTAGAGGCTTATCTATTTTGTTTATTTTCTCAAAGAACCAGCTCTTGGTTTCATTAATTTTTCTATTGTTTTATTTTTATCAATTTTGTTTATTTCTTCTCTGATCTTTATTATGTCCCTCCTTCTGCTGACTTTAGGCCTCATTTGTTCTTCTTTTTCCAATTTTGAAAACTGTGATGTTAGACTATTCATTTGGGTTTGTTGTTCCTTCTTTAAATATGCCTGGATTGCTATATACTTTCCTCTTAAGACTGCTTTCGCTGTGTCCCACAGAAGTTGGGGCTTTGTGTTGTTGTCATTTATTTCCATATATTGCTGGATCTCTGTTTTAATTTGGTCGTTGATCCATTGACTATTTAGGAGCGTGTTGTTAAGCCTCCATGTGTTTGTGAGCCTTTTTGCTTTCTTTGTACAATTTATTTCTATTTTTATACCTTTGTGGTCTGAAAAGTTGGTTGGTAGGATTTCAATCTTTTTGAATTTACTGAGGCTCTTTTTGTGGCCTAGTATGTGGTCTATTCTGGAGAATGTTCCATATGCACATGAGAAGAATGTGTACCCTGTTGCTTTTGGGTGTAGAGTTCTATAGATGTCTATTAGGTTCATCTGTTCTAGTGTGTTGTTCAGTGCCTCTGTGTCCTTACTTATTTTCTGTCTGGTGGATCTGTCCTTTGGAGTGAATGGTGTGTTGAAGTCTCCTAAAATGAATGCATTGCAGTCTATTTCCCCCTTTAATTCTGTTAGTATTTGTTTCACATATGCTGGTGCTCCTGTGTTGGGTGCATATATATTTATAATGGTTATATCCTCTTGTTGGACTGAGCCCTTTATCATTATGTAATGTCCTTCTTTATCTCTTGTTACTTTCTTTGTTTTGAAGTCTATTTTGTCTGATACTAGTACTGCAACACCTGCTTTTTCCTCCCTATTGTTTGCATGAAATATCTTTTTCCATCCCTTGACTTTTAGTCTGTGCATGTCTTTGGGTTTGAGGTGAGTCTCTTGTAAGCGGCATATAGATGGGTCTTGCTTTTTTATCCATTCTATTACTCTGTGTCTTTTGATTGGTGCATTCAGTCCATTTACATTTAGGGTGATTATCGATAGGTATGTACTTATTGCCATTTCAGGCTTTAGATTTGTGGTTACCAAAGGTTCCAGATTACTTTCCTTACTATCTAAGAGTCTAACTTAACTCACTTAGTATGCTGTTACAAACACAATCCAAAGGTTCTTTTCTATTTCTCCTGCTTTTTCTTCCTCCTTCATTCTTTATATATTAGGTATCAAATTCTGTACTTTTTGTCTATCCCTTGATTGACTTTTGGGATAGTCAATTTAATTTTGCAGTTGCCTCACAATCAGCTGCTCCACCCTCCCTACTGTGGTTTTACTACCTCTGCTGACAGCTATCCAACCCTAGGAACACTTCCATCTATAGCAGTTCCTCCAAAATAGACTGCAGAGATGGTTTGTGGAAGGTAAACTCTCTTAGCTTTTGCTTATCTGGAAATTGTTTAATCCCTCCTTCAAATTTAAATGATAATCTTGCTGGATAAAGTAATCTTGGTTCCAGGCCCTTCTGCTTCATGGCATTAAATACATCATGCCACTCCCTTCTGGCCTGTAAGGTTTCTGCTGAGAAGTCTGATGTTAGCCTGATGGGCTTTCCTTTGTATGTGATCTTATTTCTGCCTCTGGCTGCTTTTAACAGTCTGCC
This sequence comes from Manis pentadactyla, assembly GCF_030020395.1. Lineage (NCBI taxonomy): Eukaryota > Metazoa > Chordata > Mammalia > Pholidota > Manidae > Manis > Manis pentadactyla. Next base: position 105,054,746 of record NC_080021.1, read on the forward strand.
CTTATCCTTGATCTTTCCCATTTTAATTACTATGTGTCTTGGTGTTGTCTTCCTTGGGTCCCTTGTGTTGTGGGATCTGTGGATCTCCATGGCCTGAGAGACTATGTCCTTCCCCAGATTGGGGAAGTTTTCAGCAACTACCTCCTCATAGACACTTTCTATCCCTTTCTCTCTCTCTTCTTCTTCTGGTATCCCTATAATGCGAATATTGTTCCTCTTGGATTGGTCACAGAGTTCTCTCAATATTCTTTCATTTTTAGAGATCCTTTTTTCTCTCTGTGCCTCAGCTTCTTTGTATTCCTCTTCTGTAGTTTCTATTTCATTTATTATCTTCCCCACCATATCCAACCTGCTTTTAATACCCTCCATCGTGTTCTTTAACGACTGTATCTCTGACCTGAATTCATTCCTGAGTTCTTGGATGTCTTTCTGTACCTCCATTAGGATGTTGATCATTTTTATTTTGAACTCCCTTTCAGGAAGAGTCATGAGGTCCATATCATTTGAATCTTTCTCGGGAGTTGTATTAACAATTTTACTCTGGACAAGGTTCCTTTGGCATTTCATGCTTGTATATGGCGCCCTCTAGTGTCCAGACGCTCTATTCTGGAGCTGCTGAGCCCCTGAAGCAATGTCGGGGGTCGCAGGGGAGTGGTACTGGTGCCTGGGGGTAGGAAAGAGCTGTTCCCCGCCTCCTGGCTGCTGTGCCTGTCTCCACTGCCTGAGCCAGTGGGCCGGTCACAAAGGTATAAGTTTTTGTCCCAGAGCAGCTGGATATGGATCCCTGCTTTCCACAAGCAGCCGGAATCCCAGTGTCCCCAGGAACTCTGCCTGTATTAACTTTCCAACCCAGTAATCATGTGAGTCTCATGAAAGCACCATGAAATGTAGCTTTGTGCTCCCAGCGCAGATCTCTGGAGCTAGGTATTCAGCAGTCCCAAGCCTTCCACTCCCTCCCTGCTCCATTTGTCTTCCTCCTGCTGGTGAGCTTGGGTGGGGGAAGGGCTCGGGTCCCATGGAGCCACAGCTCTGGTACGTTACCCCGTTCTGAGGTCTGCTCTTTTCTCCAGGTGTGTGCAGTCTGACGCCATCCTCTTTCCTGTTGCTCTCTCAGGATTAGTTGTGCCAATTAAATTTTCTAATTGTATCCAGTTTTAGGAGGAAGCCTCTGTCTCTCCTCTCACACCGCCATCTTTTTTGGCCTAGAACCATTATGCTATACACTGAAACCAATATAATGCTATTATGTCAAGTGTACCTCAATTATAAAAAAGACTCTGGGAACTTTTGGGTGCAAACAGATATCAGTTGGAAACTACCACAGTCATCCAGGTGGTGAGATGATAGTCATTAAATCAGGGAAGCAGCAAGGGACGTAGTAAAAAATGGTCCAATTTGGGATACATTTTCCAAGTAGAGCAAATGGGATTTTCTGGCAGATTTCATGTGGGTGTGAGAGAGAGTCAATGATGATGCCAAATGTTTGGGCCTGAGCAATTAGAATGATGGAGCACCCCTCCGACGACATGGGGAGGCACCAGTCAGGAGTTCTGTTTTGAACATGTAAAGCATGAGATTGTATGTAACATCCAAGTAGAGTTCGGAAGAGTGCTCAAGGTCTAAAAGTCTGGGAGAAAGATCCACACTAAAGATAGAATATGTAAGTCTTAGATATATCGATGGCATTTAAAGCCGTTGAGTTGGGATGAGATTGTCAAGCAGATGCATGTACCTGGGGTGCTCCAAATACAAAGGAGGCTCAGAAGGATTGGCAATTCAAGAGGATGGCTAAGACTGTAGTTTCCAGGAAGAATGTGTTCCAAAGAGAAGGAAGTCATCAACTCTTCAGATACTGCTAATTGGCCAAGTAAGGCGAGGGCTGAGAACTGCCGTGTGGATTTTGCAATGAGGTCACTGTTGCAATTCTGAGCTTGCTAGGGATGAAAGCCTTACTGGAGTTAAGACAGAACAGAAGAAGAGGAACTGGACACAATGAATACAGATTCTTTAAGGAATTTTACTACAAAGGAGAGAAAGAAATGGGGAGATAGGTGGCAGAAGAAGGGGGTCACGATTTTTGTCTATTAAAGTAGGGGAAATAACAGCTGTGTCTGTGCTGATGGGAGTGGTCCAGCAGAGAGGAATACTGTGATGATACAGGAACAAGAGCACAGAACTGCCCAGCTGTGTCCCTGCTTAGGTGGAGGAGGCAGTGGACTCCAGTGCTCAAGCAGAGGACATGGCCTTAGACAGGAGGGGTTTCGTTTCTGGAAACAGGCAAGGAGGCAGTGTGTCTGAATATGGATGCTGGCCTCTGTGATGATGGAATGCCATCTTCTGTCTCAGTTTCTCAGTGGAATAGGAAATGGGAGTGTAGATAGGAAGTAAGGTATTAGAGGGTTGAGAAGGGAGGGAAAGATGCAATATAGTCATCTGAGAGTGTGGAAGATTAAACGGACTATGGGAGGGTGGTAGGACTGCCTGCAGTATTAAAGGCCAACTTGACAGTCAAGGTCACAGATTTATATGGTAAGCTAGCCACAGCACACTAGAATACAGAACATCATCACACAGGTAATAGAGTAAAAAGCATAATCCCCCACCAAAATATCATGGTTTTACAACTACTGTTTCCCATCTTGCTTTGAAATTTCTACAGCAATTTCATAGAAGAGTGTATCAGGGTATGTGTGCAAATATATTCTACATATATTTGGGAGCATTTTTACCCACTTCCCCCATCTCTCAACTAGGTTATAACCCTTTTCAGGTGAGTGATTTACAGTCCTCTTTTTTTATCCTAGCCTCCAAGCATTTACCATAGCACTAGGTATACACTAATGACTTAATCTCAATTAAGAGATTGATCCTTTTCTGTTAAAGGAATCGATTAACAGGTGACTAGGCAGCCAAATCAAGCTACCTACTCAATTCTGTGACCACAGATCCAGGCCCACAAACAGTGAATGGCTAAACCATTATGAAAGCAAGGTGGTCTGATCAGGATTTTGTTTGATATAATTGATATACATGCATGTAACACGTGTACATATGTATTTTAAAAATTTAAAACAGCTATATTAAGCAAAGGAGTAAATGTTTAAAACAAATTTTGGAATCTTTTCCCCCTAAAAGCCACTGGAATGATTAACAATTACAATGTGAAGTAAGTTAAAGTTGTGTATGAAGCAAAATATGGAATATCTACTTTTCCTTTTTGAATAGATGATGAAAAAGTAGGTAAGTTCTTGCAAGGGTGTCTTGGGAGGTAAATAATAGTAATCTTTTTATATTATTTACCTTAAAGAGCTTAATTGAAGTAAAAATGAAGATAACATTTACGGATGTTAAAATCAAGGTAATCTTCAGAGTTGCAGAATCAACATTTCAGGGTAAATAAGATTAATGACAGATTAGACACACACACAGATATATACACACACATACATACATACAGAGAGAAGAGAATGTAGCTCAGCCTTTTTTTATGTGAAGAAATTTCATTTAAGTCAGTACCTTATGAAGAACTGTTTATACTTAATTTCACTCAACTGATTAGTCTTACCAAGCATGATAACAGTATCTCTCAAGTTATTTAGAAGCTAATAATTCAGGAACAATTAACTTTTACTTTAGGCTTGCTGTTTAAAAAAACAGAAAACAAAAAACCGTAAAACTTTCCTTCAGTTGCTGTTGTAGACTAAATGTTTGTGTCCCCTAGAATTCAGATGTTGAAACCCTAACCCCCAGTATGTAGAGACAGGGTCTTTATGGAAGTAATTAAGGTTAAAAGAGGTCATAAGGGTGGCACCCTAATCCAATGGGACTGGTATTGTGGGAGGAGGAGGAGACAGCGGAGACCTTTACTGAGCACACACAGAGGAAAGGCCACGTAAGGACACAGGGAGAGGGAGGCTGCCTGCGAGCAGAGTAGGTAAGTCTCACAAGAAACTGAGCCCGCCAGATGGATTGGAGACTTCTAGCCTCCATGACTGGGAGAGAATCAGTTTCTGTTGTTTAAGCCATGCAGTCTATGATATTTGGTATGGCGGCCCAAGCAGGCTAACAGTTGCCTTAACCGAGTCAATATGACGGTTTATATTTCTAGTAAAAAACATTACTCGACATTATTTTGATAACCAAAGATAATTTCTTTACCCAAAATTCCTGTGTATTTTCCGAGAAAATTAGGAAAACGTCAGGTCAATAAAATTCACTCCTGTTTTTCAACACATACTTACTTTGCATCTATGTTGTTTGAAATCCAGTATTGCAGTTTGAAGGACGGGGTGGTGCAGGGTACAGGGCTTCCTTCCTTAAGCCGGGTGAGACCCTGGTTGGAGAGCTTGGGGCTACACTAGACCAAAACTGAAGTGAAGGCAGTTGAAAAGTCTGGATTTCTGTGTAGTTGGGCTCCCCATCTTCTGCTGTTGGGTGGCTGCGTCTTTTGTGAAGTTGTTACTCCCAATTCCTGAATAACAGCTTTGCATTTCCATTCTTTCTCTTGGCTTGTCTGTTATACTTCACCAACTTAGCTGTTCCATTTCTTAGCTTGTTTTCTCTAAATTGTACTATTTCTACTTTTCTTAAAGTACTGATAGTAAAAAAAAAAAAAGCGTGGTGATGTAGGATCCTATCAACAGGGCCAGAGTACCTCCTTCTTTGAATGTCCTCAATCCATGAAGTGCAGTCCAGAAACATCTAGAACCTGACACTGAGTGGTTTTACACATCACCATCAAGGGTCTGCTCAGTACTTTCATTCCATGACAAGGAACAAGTAGTGTTATCCCTTCTAAAACTTCTGCTTTGCATTTAAACTGTTATAAAAAATCTATTCCATACTTATTTAGAAAATTATACACTTCAAAGAATTTCCAAAGAAGCATTCTAAACAAATCCAAGGAAAGCCTTCACAAAGTACAGGCTGGCAAACATGGGGAGACACGCTGTATTTTGTTTTAATTCTGTAATCTTCACTTTCTTCTCTACTCCAACAGCTGCAGTTTCAGCTAAGCCCACATAGTTCCGGTGATTTGTGTTTATTTTGTTATTGTTTATTTCATGCTAAGTGCTTTGTTTTTCTTAGAGCAGGAAAAAAATGGAGCAAAGTATCTAGGTCCAACACCAAATGTTTTGGCAAAAGGAATAGATTAATTGGTGCTGAGAGCTGTGGGTGGCAAGTTCTGAACATGAGTTCCTCATTGTTTATTCTCTAGAAACTTTTATGACTTTGTTGCTATCCTTACTTTGATGTTGAAAGACTTTCCTGACTAATGCTTTGTGACTGACTGGCACTGTGCTAGAAAGGACAGAGCAGGGCCCAAAGGGGCAGATGCTGAAGGAAGGTGGAAATCAGCTTCATGTGTGAAAAATGTTCTTCCTACTGAGAAACGCTGAGTATTAATGGGGTTGTATTTTTAGATTTAGTTATGATTTGAATATCTGTAATTAAACTCCGATGATAACTTGTGTTAAAAGATAAATGGAAGTATATTAAAATTTTCAAGATTTTGAGCAAACATCAGTTCACATCAGGCAGCCCCAAACCAGAAGTGGTTAGGACTGCTCCATGAACTGGGGGGGTGGGAGGCCTTCATAAAGACACCGTGCAAGCAAAGCAAGGAAATTATCTGGCTACAGCTTTGAGCCAAGGTTTCCAAGAAAGCAGAAGAGAAATACAAGAAGTATCAACCTTGACTTTCTTGGGCATATTTGTGGCAGCAGAAAGATAATGAGAGTTTGGTAAACTGACTTGTTTCCTTATATATTACTAGACCATAATAATTAATAACTGCCTTAATTTATTGAGTATTTACTACATAGAAGCTACTGTGCTTAGACACATTTCATTTAGTCTCTGTAAAAACCCATGTGGTCATGTGTCTAGTAAGCAAGGATCCAGGATCCAAATCTAGGTCTTTTTCTGACTACTAAAGCACATTTCTCTTATGGCACTCTACTGTCATCAAGAAAGATCACAGTTTATTTTGTAAAACTTCCATTTTCATTTATTTCTACCCATTTTCTAATTTTTCCAAATCCCAATTACACATCTGAATATCTTATGGAAATACTATAAAGCTCACTCATTTCATACCTTCTCCTAGTTTCACTAATTCTTATTTTGAACTCTTCAAATCATTTAAATTCACTATTCCTCAATTACAGCCTTTACATTTGTCCCTTTTATATTTCCCAGTTGAAATTCTTACCAAAAAATAGACCTAGCTAAATTCTCCCTTGAAGAAAATTAACCATGGAAGTAGAAAATTCAGTAAACCAAAGAATGGAAATGTTGTCTATGATTTCATTGGCTAGCTAACACTTTAGAGAGTATATACATGCTTTTTAAAAACAAAAACTGTATCATATTAAACATTCAATATTATAACCAGTTCACTTCATTAAAAAAACGGATGGCTTATATACACGATGGAATCTTATTCAGCCATTAAAAAGGAAATCCCGCCATTTGCAACAATATGGATAGTTCTAGAGGGTATTATGATCAGTGAAATAAGACAGGTGGAGAAAGACAAGTACCATATGATTTCATTTACTTGTGAATATAAAAACAAAGCAAAACAGAAGGAACAAAACAGCAGTAGACTCATAGACACTGAGAAGTGACTGGTGGTTACCATGGGAGAGGGACTGGGGTGGGTGGGTGAGGAGGATAAAGGGTCACAAAAATTCTCAATTGTAATATAAGTTGGTCACGGGGATATAGTACAGCATGGAGAATATAGCCAATGATTCTGTGACATTTTCCTATGTTGAAAGATAGTAACTGCACTAGTGGGGGTGAGGATTTAATAATATGGGCAACTGTTGAACCACTGTGTTGTATATTTGAAACCAATATAAGACTATATATCAACAATACTTCAATAAAAAATAAAAAATTTTAAAAAGGTACTTCATATAAAAAGAAAACCTGTTATCTTTCCACATCATTTTTCAAATTTATTTTTTATTGAAGTATAGTTGATATACAATATTATATTGGTTTCAAGTAGACAACATGCTTATTAAACAGTTGGATACATCATTAAATCTTCAACCCAAGTAGTGCGGTTGCATACAGCTATATCCACTGAGTAAATAATAGGTCTTATTTAATCAATTAGATAACCTCTGGGTTTCCCAAACAATGTTTATACAGGAGTGCAATACCAGGGGACAGAAGTGAGGGACCAGAGTAAAGCAAAGGAGAGAAAAAACAATATGAGGACCCAGTAGTGAGTGCCGTGACCACCACTAGGTCTGATGGTTGCTTGACTTTTCTGGACCATCATCTGAGAAACCACATAAACCACATCCGGACAGTCTGCCAGAAGGAGAATGTATTTAGGTGACTGTAGTCACCTACTGGTCAAAGATGAGAGGACTGTGCCTCTGGGTACGCACACCATGAACAGTGCCCTATGCCAGAATCCCTCACTGTCCACAGAGAAGACCCGCAGGAAAGAGCACACGCAGAGGGACTGCCACAGAGACGGGTGAACAAGAGGCAGGGCGGCTGAGGGCATCTCACAGGGTGCAGAAGAGGGCTCTGCACTATTACTAAACATTTTTTTTTCTATTTCAAAAACACATTATCTTAGTTCAAGCTGCTATAACAAAGTACAGACATACCTAATATATATTGCAAATAGTGCAGTTAAGCAAGTTAAATGAAATTTTTGTTTCCCAGTGCATATTTCCCAGCCTATTAAGTGTGTAGTAGTATATCTAAAAAAAAAAAAGTGCATACCTTAATTTCAAAATACTTTATTGCTAAAAATTGCTAGCCATCATCTGAATTTTGAGCAAGTTGTAATCATTGATCACAAGTCACCAAATGTAATAATAATAAAGCAGTTTGAAATATCAGGAGAATTACCAAAATGTGACACAGATACACAAAGTGAGCAAATGCTGTTGGAAAAATGAGGTCAACAGACTTGCTAGATTCAGGGTTGCCGCAAACCTTCAGTGTGTAAAAAACCCAATTATCTGCAAAGCACAATAAAGTGAAGTGTAATAAAACAAGATGTACCATAAACTGGGTGGCTTATAAACAACAGAAATTATTTCTCACTGTACTGGAAGCTGGAGGTCTGAGATCAAGGTGCCAGCGTGGCTCTGGTGAGAGGCCTTTTAAGAAGGCAGACCGATACCTTCTTGTTGTATCCTCATGCAGCGGGAAAGAAGGTGGGACAGCTCTCAGGGGTCTCTTTTATAACTGCATTACTCCCACTCGTGAGGGCTCCATCTCATGACCTCCATCACTGCCCGAAGATCCATCCCCTAATAACCTCATACTGGGGGGTTTCAATTTCAACATATGAGTTTGGGAGGGGAACACACAAATATTTATTCCATTACACACATCCAAAACATTTTACTCTCATTTCCTTAAATTCTTAAATCAAAAGATGTTGATATCTGAGAAGATTTGATATATATTACCAAATTGCCCTCCAGAAAAATGTGTTAATTCTCTTGCTCGCTGATGGAATAAAATTATTTTCTCTGAGCCCTGAATTTATAGATCCTACTAGGAGTCAAGATGATAGACTGGAGATATCAAAGCTCTGAATCTGGTTTTCTGCAGATGACCTACTGACATTGGTAGAATTAGCTCAGTAACCAAATACTTTCCTCTTTAATTGATTAAGTATTTACTGAGTTCCTGTGTGTGCAAGCTTCCCTTTTCATGGGAACACAGAGCTCAATAAGAGAGACATGATTTTTTACTCTGTGAGGCTAATATCCCAGCAGGAGAGAAAGGCAGAAGTACTAACAACAGCCCTCACTGCCCTTGTGATGTCAAACAAAAGGAGACGTGTTCCGTGTGATGGTACCCAGCACAGGGCTCACGCAGAGGGACTTGTCTTATTCTAGAGGGGCAAGGAGCACCAATCTCTCAGTAACCAGATGGGTAACAAAAAAGAGAAAAACCACCCCACACCTCTAATATTTAAAAAACAAACAAAAAATGAGTTGTGATCCTCAACTAAATTGGTTAATTTTAAAAAATCAAGCATATATAAACTTACCCAAGTTAGTGTTGGCCCTTCAAGAAAGTATTCTTGGAAAAAATGTACATTTATTCCAGAGTTGCTTCCAGAGCTCGAAAATTATGTAAAATTCATTTTTTGAAAGTATCAACAAACTCAAAAGCAGACCATTTTGAATGCTCTTATTACTGATAAGTCATTTTCCTTTGAGGACAAGTTCATTTTTCTGAAACAGCCCAGAGTCATTCAAAGCCAAGTTTAATGGATGAAAGTCAACTTGGGAGATAAACTTTTTAAATGAAAAACACTGCTTGACTCTAAAAGTAATGAGCTGTCTTCTTGGGTGCCTCAGAGGACAGTCCTAACAATTTTTGTCAATTCCTTTTGCGATAAAGTCAGTCCCTACCATGGGTCTCTGAAGTTTCCTTAATTGTTCCCATAAGCTGTTGCCTTAGAATTTTCATTGAAAACTCCAGGTACACCCGCAAAAATTTCTCAGCATAGGTCTGTCAAGAGATGAGATCACAGACTTTGTGGTTATTTGTGTTCACTCTTGGCAGAAAAAAATCAAGGAGAGGGTTTCAGGAATACATTTATATATATCTCTATCCATCCATCCACCTGCATCACATCTTTCTACTTTTAAAAATAAATGCTAAATATTAGCCACAATTTTAAACACCCAAGCAGTTATATAGGATGCCACCCCCCACTGCAACATGCAAAAGGATTTGGTAGAATTTGGAAGAAGTAGTAACAAAGAAATGATCTACAATTTACTAAATTTACAAATTACATGTCCTTTTGCATATCTTGCTTATTGTATTTAAATTCAGGTGTGCTACTGTTCTCATAATTGTTTAAGCTGACAACTAACTTGTAGGACACCCAGGGAGGGAAAAGCTTTGAACAATTTTTTCCTAAATAGCTGTTTCTCCTCCAGCTTTACTGAAGTATAATGACAAATAAAATTATAAATTACTTAAAGCATCTAGCATGATGATTTGATATGTATATACATTGTGAAAGGACTCCCTGCACCAGGCTAATTAACACATTCATCCATCACCTCCCATATTTACCTTTTTTTCCTTTTTTGAGAACATTTAAGTTCCACTCTCAGCAAATTTCAATAATACAAACACAATGTTAACTACAGTCATCATGTCAGAGCCTCAGATTAGAGCTTCAAACCTTATTCATCTTATAACTGAACATGTGTTACCCTCTTACAATCTCTTACTATTCCCTCTCCCCTGCAGTGGCTCTTCTTAATGGGCAGGCCTGTCTATGATGACAGTCTTGGAGGGAATTTTTTAATCCGGATCTTTCTATAGACAACAAAGAATTAGAGAAATGGAACCCCAATTACAGAATGAAAAAATGTGTTCAATATTATCTTACTGCAACATAAGTATGGCTAGATTCAAGCAAATTACAAATGGTTTATTGAAGGGTTTTATACTAATTACTTACTCCTTGCATGGTTGAGAGGCTCAGAAACCTATCATGGTCCAACACAGTGATTCCTTTTCTCACATGTCTAGGCTCCACTGGTACATTGCTGCCAAGATGGCAGCTTTTGTTGGAGAGGACACCTTGTTGTTATTAGCAGCCTGTTTGCAGTTGCCTGAAGTTAACTATAAACACACACTTCAAGTTTATACAGAAAAGGAGCACCAATCTTTTAGTATCTGGATTGGAAACCAGAAGAGAAAAAACGACTCCACAGCTCTCATATTTAAAAAACAAATTAAAAAAATGAGTTGTGGTCCTCAAATAAAAATTACAATAAAAATTTATAATAAATAATTAAAATAATTTAATTCACAATAAAAGATGAAAAACCTTTCTTTCCAGTGTTCTCTGAGAGAAACCTGATGCCAATTACTCAAAAAACCAGAGAACGTCTTTCCTTTTCTATTGTGTGGCCCTTCAGCTCTGCTAACTACTCTGTGTTCTTCCTGTATTCCATGGTCTGCCTCAAGCTATAAAAAACAAAAACAAAAACAAAAAAACAGCCAAATTTGTATACCTACTCTGTTCCTCTTGGCGGAAAGCGAAGCCTCACCACTGGGTCATGCGAGGTGGATAAAACATGCCCACCGCCGTCACCTGGGCCCCCGGCTACCTCCCTGACTCTCCCAGTGTGAGGGAGTTCACTACTTAGGCATGTCAACTCACTGTCAAGTGGTTACACCAACTTGGCACATATTTTTCACTGTACACATTTTAAATATCTGTAACAAGTTCTAGAGAATATCACAATTGGAAACTATTCTGAAAGGGAGGTTAAAATTGCCAAATTCCTAAGAATTCTGAGCTGCAGTTGAACAGAAGTCGGGGCTCTCTGCTCAGTGTTTCTATGGGAAAGTAGGGTGGGATGCAGTCACCGTATTACTGAGAAGGCCTGGTAGATGAGCCTTGGCCACGAGGGCGTGACCCAGGGCACGTGACCCTTTCTAAGTCCAGTTCCCACCTCATAAAAAGCGTTTTGTCAATCTGAAGCAAGCTGGAACACACACAGCTCTCAGCATGGTGCCTGGTACCGGACATGCTCAAAAAATGGCAACTGTCAAAAAATGAACTGTCAGAGGAGCCTCCCTAACCAATCATGAGTTCCGCCCTTCTAGTACTAGTGGATAAATAGTAAGATTTGCTCCTTTTGGTGTGGAAGGGGCACACCACAACAGTAAGGTGCCTCTTGATGCAAAGATCAATGATTACAGCCATACTCCTTGAATGCGGTCCGTGGCTGGGCATGCACCTCACCCTTTAGTAGGTACCACCACGCTAACAATGCCAGTGTTGAGTCTGATCTTTTAAAAGGCAAGTTGGATGCTTTGATGTACTTCACAGCTACAAGCTCATCTAACCGGGCCCTCTCCCAGGGGACTGAGCTGTCACTGAGGGAGAGTGCTTGCATGAGGAAAATGGAGAGTTGCCTCCTCACCTTCAAGCACCCTAACAATTCACACTGATTGACTAAGGCGCCTTAGGCCATGAGCTTGACTAAACACCTGGCTTGCTGCCAGTGATTCCAGAACTCAAGTCCACACTCCCTGAAAGTCACCCTGCTTCTCTGTCCCTCGGTTCCTTGGAGGTGAGATAACTGGTCTCTGGGCACCTTTGGTTCTAACATGTTATAGCCCTGCGAGCCGGGGCAATGTTCAAATGTGCAACACTCCCCTCCCCTACTGTGACAGCTCCTTCCCACCAAAAATCTCATTATGTATTTTTAAAAGGCCCTTTTTCTATGTGAGAAATTTCAGTAAAATATCTTGAATCATCATCTTGACGATTTGATCTACAAGAGCCCTTAGTGAGTGAACCCAACCCTCTCATTTTAAAAATGAAAAGACGAAGCCCAGCAATTTTGGGTCTCACTTGAGGTCACAGCAGTGTGTCAGGGAGCCTCACCCGGGCTCCATGATCCTTGTCCAATTACACCCTGGCCCTGGATCTGATACAAAACAACTGAAATCTCAGGAAATTATTGCTAACTTTACATGGTAGTTTTTTATTGCTGTTTTACAGCCAAGAAAAGGTGTTTTTAAGAAGCAACAGCTGAGAAGTCAATGTCCTTTCCCCTTTAGCTATTTTAAGCGAGTTACGTGAATTCCCTATGTGACCAATCAGAGAAGGCACACATTTCTGGCACTGCTTCCTAACACACCAGGGCACCAGCTGAGTATGGACTGATGGCCTCAGACACTGATAAGTCCAGAGTCAGTTCCTAGGAAAATGCTTTGCATGAGTCATTAAGGCTATTTCAGAGTTGCTGTCTTGAATTGAATATAAACCAGCCCTGGTGATTCTGAATTTAAAATGTGATTTCACTGAGGAAAGGAGAAACCATAACATTCTTTTCAGGGCTTGGGTAAAGGCAATATTAAGAAAAAAAAAGACTGATGGTAAATTTGTAGACTTTTATGAAATTTTACTTGAAGTTCACTAACAACTCCAATATTGGCTTTATATTTATTAATTTATTAATAACTTAAATCATCCTGAATTACTGCTCTCTATAGCATGTATTTATTAACAGAACAGATGTACCATACCGTGTTTTTACCAAATAGAATCTCACCTATGACACTTTTAATAATAAGGGTTTTGGGCCCCACCTGGAAAGTACTGCACCGAATTTCCAGCAGGTGGAGCTAAAGTATGGTATTTTTTTTTTTTTTCCCTGATGCCCTCCAAAAGCACCACCATGACTCTCAGGCTTGTCTTCATTAAGAACCACTGATAACACAGAAGAACAATTCTGCTGTTCCACTTTAACATCTATCTCCCCATGTGCAAGAATGTGAATTTCCATGTGAAGAAAATGTGTTCTATAGCAGTGATGCTCTAAGTTTTCCTAAAAGGCCCCTTGCTTTCTAAAATCTGAATTGAAAGCAGTAAGCGAGTAAGGCTGTTCAGGGGATGTAGCTGTGTCAGACACAATTTTAAGCCAGACCTGACAGCAAGGTCACAAAAGCTCTTCCATCAGCCTGCACACGCCCATTCTTTGTACTGACGCTGGGACACGGAGGTGGCTTACACAATGAAACCAAGGTAGACAGGCAGAGTAGAAGGACGGGTTGAATGTCAACGATTTTGAGGCTCTTTATTAAAAACCAGTTTAGTTGCCTGACCATGGGATCTAAGGCAACAGAAAAGGAAGTGAAGCCAAGAGGGACTGTCCCACCGAAAGAAAATAGAGGAACCTAAGCCTCAAGGTACCTCTGAGATCAAGGAGCAGATGCAGTGGGGGTGATGGTTGCAAAGAAGCCGTGCAGGGAGATGGCAAAACAGGGAGGTACTGGAGTTCAGTATTTCCGGGGCGGGACGTATTTGTTACCTGAAGTGTAGTTGCTCTAAAAGCAGGCAGGCAGAAGACAAACGTGCAGCCATGTTACGGTGATGGCTGCTGCACGACGTTTGCATAGGGCCTTCCAGTTCGTGAGACGGCTTTACGGACATTTCATCATTCACTACAGACATCTCTCCACACAGCCATTTCTGCTTTACCTTAACTGGAAATTCAAACTTTCAAGATCCCTTTGGAGTCAGAGTGCCAGTTGCTTTTGTAGGTGATTTAAGTGTTCTCACTCCCACTGTGCATCCGAGGAAACTCAGATGGAGCCCCAACTACGCGGCTGCCTGTGGTAGGGCCTGGACTGCCCTGTTTCCAGCTCCAGCGCATCATGATTTCTGCTCCAGTTTTAGGCATTTACTAACTTGTGCTCTGGAGGAAGTGGAAAATCCAAAGGCTGCAACTAAGGGCAGTTTAATAAAGACCAGTTGCAGCAGGATAACTTCTGCCCATGTTGGAGAAAGTAACACTAAAGGGAATGACTTGTTGACATCTTAGTAAGATTTTGTGAGGAAAAGATAAATTACTTTTTATCATGGGCAAATAATTCCTTAAACTTAAGGTCTTCCAGAAATACTCACTTGACAAACTCGCCACAGCCTACAGTCACGATTCAACCTTGGCCGTGGCACATGTGCAGGACACGAGGTGGTGTCGGCCATGCCACTAAAGCTCCTGTCTGGGGCTAGTGGAATGGAAAGCCGCACGCCCGGCGCCCACATTCACATTTCTCCCGCTGTGCGTGTCTGCGCGACCAGACCCAACTGCTTCGCAGGCACATGCGCCACCCCGGCCGTACTCTGCATTCAGCAAAGACTTCAGCAAACGCTGGCATGCCTCCCACATGCCAGGCACAATCAACCCCAAGCTAAATGCTTACGAACATCAGTTTAAGGGGGTGAAGCGCCACCGCATAGCAGAATCTGCTGAACTGTCTGACTTTGGTATGAACAAACCGAGGCAGGCTGGGAGAAGAAAGGCCAGAGATAGAAATTCTGGCCCTTGTAAACTTTACATTTAATGGAGGCATAGCTCAGAGAGATTGCAGGTTTGGTTCCAGAGCACTGCAATAAAGCGAATATCGCAGTAAAGTGAGTCAAATGAGTTTTTGGTTGCCCAGCACATATAAAAGTTATGCTTATGCTGTACGATACTCTATTCATAATAGCAATATATCTAAAAATAAATGCACATACTTGAATTTTAAAAAATACTTTATTGCTAAAAATTGCTAATCGTCACTAATCACAGATCACCATAATCAATATAATAAAAACAAAAAAGTTTGAAATAGTGCAAGAATTACCAAAATGTGAGAGACACAAAGTGAGCCAATGTTGTTGGAAAAATAGATTTGCTTGATGCAATTCTTACAAAAACCTTCAGTTTGTTAAAAAAAATGCCTTATCTGTGAGGTACAATACAATGAAGCACAACAAAATGAGATACACCTGTGCCTATACACACACACACACGTAATATGCACATACATGCAGGAATAGAGGGAGCAGTTTTAAACACACGAAACAAAAGTACTGAATGCTTGTTTTAAAAGCCAAGTTATAAGAGGCACATCACATCATTACCTAGCTTCCTAGGTATATGGCATTTTATCCTCGAAAGATGCTATCTTTCACTGAAAATCTTAAGCTAGATTTTGTATTTCTATTAAGGTCATTGACATAATTCTGAACTTTTTCTGCATACATGTAAAAAAAAAACAAAAACAAAAAACCTGGATTCCTTTGCCAAGTACACCCTTCTGGTTTCCTTAAATAAAGAAAATGCATTCCATAAATACATATTTCCAGGTAGCAATTCCTAATTATTTTTGTTGTTATCATTAATCTACAATTACATGCAGAACATTATGTTCACTAGGCTCCCCCCTTCACCAAGTCCTCCCCCACAATCCCCATTACAGTCACTGTCCATCAGCGTAGTAAGATGCTGTAGAATCACTACTTGTCTTCTCTGTGCTGTACAGCCCTCCCCATGCCCCCCCCACATTACACATGCTAATCGTTATGCCCCCTTTCTTTTTCCCTGACCTTATGCCTCCCCCCTTCCCACCCATCCTCCCCAGTCCCTTTCCCTTTGGTAACTGTTAGTCCATTCTTGGGTTCTGTGAGTCTGCTGCTGTTTTGTTCCTTCAGTTTTTCTTTGTTCTTATACTCCACATATGAGTGAAATCATTTGGTACTTGTCTTTCTCTGCCTGGCTTATTTCACTGAGCATAATACCCTCTAGCTCCATCCATGTTGTTGCAAATGGTAGGATTTGTTTTCTTCTTATGGCTGAATATTCCATTGTGTATATGTACCACCTCTTCTTTATCCATTCATCTACTGATGGACACTTAGGTTGCTCCCATTTCTTGGCTTTTGTAAATAGTGCTGTGATAAACATAGGGGTGCATCTGTCTTTTTCAAACTGGGCTGCTGCATTCTTAGGGTAAATTCCTAGAAGTGGAATTCCTGGGTCAAATGGTATTTCTATTTTGAGCTTTTTGAGGAACTTCCATACTGCTTTCCACAATGGTTGAATTAACTTACATTCCCACCAGGAGTGTAGGAGGGTTCCCTTTACTCCACAACCTCCACAACATTGTTGTTCTTTGTCTTTTGGATGGTGGTGATCCTTACTGGTGTGAGGTGATATCTCATTGTGGTTTTAATTTGCATTGCTCTGATGACAAGCGATGTGGAGCATCTTTTCATGTGTCTGTTGGCCATCTGAATCTCTTTGTTGGAGAAGTGTCTGTTCAGCTCCTTTGCCCATTTTTTAATTGGATTATTTGCTTTTTGTTTGTTGAGGTGCATGAGCTTTTTATATATTTTGGATGTCAACCCTTTATCGGATCTGTCATTTATGAATATATTCTCCTATACCGTAGGGTACCTTTTTGTTCTATTGATGGTGTCCTTTGCTGTACAGAAGCTTTTCAGCCTGATATAGTCCCACTTGTTCATTTTTGCTTTTGTTTCCCTTGCCTGGGGAGATATGTTCATGAAGAAGTCGCTAATGTTTATGTCCAAGAGATTTTTACCTATGTTTTTTTCTAAGAGTTTTATGGTTTCATGACTTACATTCAGGCCTTTGATCCATTTCAAATTTACTTTTGTATATGGGGTTAGACAGTGATCCAGTTTCATTCTCTTACATGTAGCTGTCCAGTTTTGCCAGCACCATCTGTTGAAGAGACTGTCATTTCCCCATTGTATGTCTATGGCTCCTTTATCATATATTAATTGGCCATATATGTTTGGTTAATGTCTGGAGTCTCTATTATGCTCCACTGGTCTGTGGCTCTTTTCTTCTGCCAGTACCAAATTGTCTTGATTTCTGCGGCTTTGTAGTAGAGCTTGAAGTTGGGAAGCGAGATCCACCCCCACTTTATTCTTCCTTCTCAGGATTGCTTTGGCTATTCAGGGTCTTTGGTGTTTCCACATGAATTTTTGAACTATTTCTTCCAGGTCATTGAAGAATGTTGGTAATTTGATAGGGATTGCATCAAATCTGTATATTGCTTTGGGCAGAATGGCCATTTTGACAATATTAATTCTTCCTAGCCAAGAGCATGGGATGAGTTTCCATTTGTTAGCGTCCTCTTTAATTTCTCTTAAGCGAGTCTTATAGTTTTCAGGGTATAGGTCTTTCACTTCCTTGGTTAGGTTTATTCCTAAGTATTTTATTCTTTTTGATGCAATTGTGAATGGGATTATTTTTGTGATTTCTCTTTCTATTAGTTCATTGTTAGTGTATATGAAAGCTACAGATTTCTGTGTGTTAATTTTATATCCTACAACTTTGCTGAATTCAGATATTAGTTCTAGTAGTTTTGGAGTGGAGTCTTTAGGGTTTTTTACGTACAATATCATGTCATCTGCAAATACTGACAGTTTGACTTCTTTTTTACCAATCTGGATTCCTTGCATTTCTTTGTTTTGTCTAATTGCCGTGGCTAGGACCTCCAGTACTATGTTGAATAACAATGGGGAGAATGGGCATCCTGTCTTGTACCCAATCTCAGAGGAAAAGCTTTCAGCTTCTCGCTGCTTAGTATGATGTTGGCTGTGGGTTTATCATATATGGCCTTTATTATGTTGAGGTACTTGCTCTCTATGCCCATTTTGCTGAGAGTTTTTATCATGAATGGATGTTGAATTTTGTTGAATGCTTTTTCAGCATCTATGGAGATGATCATGTGGTTTTTGTCTTTCTTTTTCCTGATGTGGTGGATGATGTTGATGGATTTTTGAACGTTGTACCATCCTTGCATCCCTGGGATGAATCCCACTTGGTCATGGTGTATGATCCTTTTGATGTATTTTTGAATTCGGTTTGCTAATATTTTGTTGAGTATTTTTGCATCTACATTCATCAGGGATATTGGACTGTAATTTTCTTTTTTGGTGGGGTCTTTGCCTGGTTTTGGTATTAGAGTGTTGTTGGCTCCATAGAATGAGTTTGGGAGTATTCCCTCCTCGTCTATTTTTTGGAAAACTTTAAGGAGAATGGGTATTATGTCTTCTCTGTATGTCTGATAAAATTCCAAGGTAAATCCATCTGGACCAGGGATTTTGTTCTTGGGTAGTTTTTTTGAATACTGCTTCAATTTCTTTGCTAGTAATTGGTTTGTTTAGATATTCTTATTCTTCCTTAGTCGGTCTTGGAAGGTTGTATTTGTTTAGGAAGTTGTCCATTTCTTCTAGGTTTTCCAGTTTCTTAGCATATAGGTTTTCATAGTAGTCTCTAATAATTCTTTGTATTTCTGTGGGGTCCATCGTGATGTTTCCTTTCTTGTTTCTGATTCTGTTGATGTGTGTCAATTCTCTTTTTCTCTTAATAAGTCTGGCTAGAGCCTTATCTATTTTGTTTATTTTCTCAAAGAACCAGCTCTTAGTTTCATTGATTTTTTCTATTGTTTTATTCTTCTCAATTTTATTTATTTCTTCTCTGATCTTTATTATGTCCTTCCTTCTGCTGACTTTAGGTCTCATTTGTTCTTCTTTTTCCAATTTCGATAATTGTGACATTAGACTATTCATTTGGTACTGTTCTTCCTTCTTTAAATATGCCTGAATTGCTGTATACTTTCCTCTAAAGACTGCTTTCGCTGCGTCCCACAGAAGCTGGGGCTTTGTGTTGTTGTTGTCATTTATTTCCATATATTATTTCATCTCTATTTTGATTTGGTCATTGATCCATTGATTATTTAGGAGTGTGTTGTTAAGCCTCCATTTGTTTGTGAGCCTTTTTACTTTTGTTGTACAATTTATTTCTAGTTTTATACCTTTGTGGTCTGAAAAGTTGGTTGGTAGAATTTCAATCTTTTTGAATTTACTGAGGCTCTTTTTGTGGCCCGGTATGTCCTCTATTCTGGAGAATGTTCCATGTGCACTTGAGAAGAATGTGTATCCTGTCGCTTTTGGATGTAGAGTTCTATAGATGTCTATTAGGTACATCTGTTCTACTGTGTTGTTCATTGGCTCTGTGTCCTTACTTATTTTCTGTCTGGTGGATCTACCCTTTGGAGTGAGTGGTGTGTTGAAGTCTCCAAAAATGAGTGCATTGCATTATATTTCCTCCTTTAATTCTGTTACTATTTGTTTCACATATGCTGGTGCTCCTGTGTTGGGTGCATATATATATTTATAATGGTTATATCCTCTTGTTGGACTGAGCCCTTTATCATTATGTAATGTCCTTCTTTATCTCTTGTTACTTTCTTTGTTTTGAAGTCTACTTTGTCTGATACTAGTACTGCAACACCTGCTTTTTTCTCCTTGTTGTTTCAATGAAATATCTTTTTCCATCCCTTGACTTTTAGTCTGTGCATGTCTTTAGGTTTGAGGTGAGTCTCTTGTAAGCAGCATATGGATGGGTCTTGCTTTTTTATCCATGCTGTTACTCTGTGTCTTTTGATTGGTGCATTCAGTCCATTTACATTTAGGGTGATTATTAATAGTTATGTACTTATTGCCATTGAAGACTTTAGATTCGTGGTTACCAAAGGTTCAAAGTTAGCTTCTCTAGTATTCCTCTGTCCAAGTCAACTCACTTATTGAGCTATTACAAAAATGTTCTGATGATTCTTTATTTCTCTCCCTTCTTATTCCTCCTCCTCCATTCTTTATATGTTGGGTGTTTTATTCTGTGCTCTTTTGAGTTTCCTTTGACTGCTTTTGTGAGTAGTTGATTTTATTTTTTGCCTTTAGTTAGTATTTGTTGGTCTGCTTTCTTTGTTGTGATATTTTTTTTCCTCTGGTGACATCTATTTAGCCTTAGGAGTGCTCCCATCTAGAGCAGTCCCTCTAAAATACCCTGTAGAGGTGGTTGTGGGAGGCAAATTACCTCAACTTTTGCTTGTCTGGGAATTGTTTAATCCCTCCTTCATATTTAAGTGATAATCGTGCTGGTTATAGTATTCTTGGTTCAAGGCCCTTCTGTTTCATTGCATTAAATATGTCATGCCATTTTCTTCTGGCCTGTAAGGTTTCTGTTGAGAAGTCTGATGATAGCCTGATGGGTTTTCCTTTGTAGGTGACCTTCCTCGTCTGTGTAGCTGCCTTTAAAATTTCTGTCCTTGTCCTTGAGCTTTGCCATTTTAATTATTATGTGTCTTGGTGTTGTCCTCTTTGGGTCCCTTCTGTTGGGAGTTCTGTGTACTTCTGTGGTCTGAGCTACTGTTTCCTCCCCCAGTTTGGGGAAGTTTTCAGCAATAATTTCTTCAAATACACTTTCTATCCTTTTTTATCTCTCTTCTTCTTCTGGTACCCCTATAATTTGGATATTGTTCCTTTTGGATTGGTCACACAGTTCTCTTAATATTGTTTCATTCCTGGAGATCTTTTTATCTCTCTCTGTGTCAGCTTCTCTGCATTCCTGTTCTCTGGTTTCTAATCCATCAGTGGCCTCTTGCATCTCATCCATTCTGCTTTTACATCCTTCCAGAGATTGTTTTATTTCTGTATTCTCCCTCCTTAGCTCTTGCATATTTCTCTGCAAGTCCGTCAGCATGGTTATGACCTTAATTTTAAATTCTTTTTCAGGAAGATTGGTTAGGTCTATCTCCCCAGATTCCTTTTCGTGGGAGACTGTCTGGGTTAATATGGTCCGTATCAAATTCTTCTGCCTTTTCATGGCAATAGAGATAGTCATGGGTAGTTGGCACGTGTCAGCTGGGAGAACGTCCCTTCTTGCTAGTTTGTGGCCTTCCTCTCCTGGGAGAACAGCAAACTCTAGAGGCTTGTGCTGGGAAGTTGCACGCAGACGGGGTTTCTGATTCTTGCCCAGCTGCTGTGAAGGAAGCTCCGCACGCAGTTGGTGTTGGCGTGGCCGCTTTCAGGCTGCTGCTCCGCTATGGCGTGGCTGCGCTGGAGCAGGAGTGGCAGGAGGCTGTTTATCACCGTGAGGGGCCTTAGAGCTGCACTGCCACCCAGGGGTTTGGGGCACCCAGAGTTCCCCAGGTTCCTAGCTGCTGAGCTGATTGTGCCGGGATGCTTCCGTCCAGGTGTGGGGTCCCTGTCCCTTTAAGACTTTCAAAAAGCACTCTCTTTTCTTTGTCCCAGGGGCGCCAGCTGCGGGGACCGCTCACAGGTCTTACTGTCCTGTTTCCCTAGTGTCCAGCACCCCACGCACTGTGTGTCTGCACTCTGGTCTGGATGACTAGGGCTGCGTGTTTAGCAGTCCTGGGCTCCCTCTCCCTCCCTTCTCCGACTCTTCTCCCGCTGGGAGCTGGGGTGAGGGGCGCTCGGGTCCCGCTGGGCCGTGGCTTGTATCTTACCCCCTTCGTGAGGTGCAGGGTTCTTGCAGGTGTAGATGTAGTCTGGCTGTTGTCCTGTATGTTCTGGTTTCTCTTTGTGGAATAGTTGTAGTTGTTGTATTTTCAAAAATATATGTTTTCGGGAGATTTCCACTGCTCTACTCATGCTGCCATCTTGGCTCCTCCCTGTTTTCCTAATTCTTTTTAAAATGTTCATTTATCAGTTCACATACATTTCTGGCTACAAAATAGGTTTACATCATGACAAGGCAGAAAACATTGAGCATATTCCATATTTAAATTGGCCTACATATAAAACAAACAGAACCAGGTCCCTTAACCTCAAGATACCTGTGACTTGTCAGGGTGGAAAAACCGAACATAAATTAGTAGTATATATGTGATAAGATAGGTTTTAAAATAGAGCATGAATGTGGGGGATTTTAGAGAAATTGGATCAACCATTAAATTTATTCTTACTGGTAACCAGATATTCCTTCCACAAATGCAGTTAAGATTTTATAGTGGCTGTTGGCTCAAACCACATAAATTCTATTAAACTTGGTTTATTAATGGTAACTCTCTTTCTTAGGAAAATCATTCAATCTAAGCTTCAGTTTGTTTGAATGTAAAATAATGGGATTAAAACCCAAATATTCATAACCTCTTCTGAAGTAATTGTATAACCCTCCCTCCCTCCCCGACCCCCCAGCCCCACCCCACTCAGGTTTCCAGGTTTGGGCCTGTTTTTGAAATTTGCCAGAAGTAAACAAAAGCGCCTTGGGGTACCTAAATAACTGTTTATGAAGTTTCCCTAGTCCATGAGGTTGATTTTCATTCAAAATATAGTTGCTAACAAGTCAGGTTGCCTGCTATTCCCAGAAAAAGTACATTCAAAGCTAAGATGATGTGAGAGGCAGAGGATTAGCAACATAACAGTGGCGTCAGGCAAGGGGATCCCTGGTCAGCCAGCAAGAAGGAAGGAACGAGATGCCCAGTGGTAACATCCAGAGGGCTGGCCCAAACTCCCAAGGGCAATACCAAAGGATACACGGTGCTTTTAAAGAAGATAGGGGGAGTGTTTTATGTACACTTCCATAACAACTCAAAATATTTGCTTCTTTGTAGCAGCCAGGTCCAGTTATCTATAAAGCCAGTATATAATGCCTCCTTCCCAAAGACATCAACTAAATGAGGTATTTTTGTCTATCAGTGTTTCTCAACCTTGGTGGCATATCACCTATGGACCATTTAAAAAACCCAGATGTCAGGCCTCATGCTTTGAGATTCAGATTTACTAAGTTCAGGGGAGGGTCCACATTATCTGCATATTTAATAGGTTTAAGTAATTCAGGCACTGAGGTTTGACAAGCCCTGTTCTGCAGGCTAAATTTCTTTACCTGATTACCATGTCCAGGTAAAGGCCTTTTGTTTGACTGACTGGAAAATGCACAGATGCAACCTTCCTTCAGGGCCCAACTCATGTCTTATTAATTCATTCTTTATTCACTCATGTAAAAAACACTGGTTTGAGGGGCACTAACAGTATTCTAGGTACTGTATTAGGCCTTAGGGATTAAAAAATGAACAAGACAAAACCTCCAGTGTCAAGGAGATAAGACCCTCGTAGGAGGGACAGACAGGCCAACAACTGTCTCCCAGAGTCCTCCCAGAGAGGGAAGAACAAAGAATAGGAGTGTTAGTATTGCAAAGAAAGAGTACTGATCAACTCGGCCAGGGAGGGGCTTAGAAGAGGAGCACATTCACAGAAAAGAGAAAAGCTCCACAGTAGGTAAAGCCATAGGAGTTGGGCTGGGAAGTCAAAAGAACTGGGCTCCCAGATTCTGGACCACTGTTGTTACAGGGGCCACAGTACGGTTTTCTCCAGAGCCTCCACACTGTGAAACCTGCAGTGCTCACATGTACACTATTCTACTGGCACCTGACACCCACCGCTTTGTATTGCTCTGCATCAGTTTTGCGGGTCTTGTCTTACTAGACTGATAATTCACCAAAGTGTAAGCCTGTCAAGGTAGGAACTACCTCTCATTCATCATTGTTTTCCTAGGACCTGGCATATACTGGGCACACCACCAAGAGTTCTTGATCCCAAAGTTAGACGGACCGTTCCGTGAGAATACAGCATGGGAAGCAGCAGTCACTGAAGTCAGAACGCTAGTGCTGACTGAAATCAGTGCATTTTTTATGTTTGTGACAAAAGCAGGTTGCAGTGTCAATTTATCATCTCAGCTGAACAACTTCAGAATTGTTTCAGACTCTTCAAGTGCTTATCTCTGTAATGGATGATCAAGCTATGTGGCTACAAAGGAATCTTATATTCTTCCTTCTGCCAAAACACCAGGATACCACCTTCTGTGCAGGACTTTCATACAATCCAAAAATTAACAGCCAGAGTCAGAAAACCAAGTTCTTCAGAAGTGTAGGTAAAACAGATGAAAATGACTCTAGTGTTAGAGCCTAGGTGGTATAATTACTTTGATGGCTGAAGGTTTTGTTTGCTGTTTTGAGATTCTTGGCTTCATGCAACAAAACTGAAATGTCAGATAAGTCATGCCCGGGGTGGGAAGGTGTGACTGTATGTGCTTGTCAAGTGTTGTCACTCTCTGCTCGGCCTAGATAATGGAAGATTATTAAGTGCCAAATGTTCAGCAACAAAACCTTTATAAAGAAAGTGGATGTTTGTGCTTATCTTTGTGAATTACAAGGCTGAAAAGGAACATGGGACCCTGGGCTTCTTTCTGTATGCATCCTGGGAAAGGAATAACTGGGGGCAAATGGAGGCAGTGTGCAGCTGTGAAGAGAAGCAAAGAATGCAGACTTGGGTCTGGGAGGAGAACCAGGTGGGAAGTGCAAGAAGTCACCTGAAGGCTGAGAAGCAGGCTAGACACTCATTTTCTCAGCTATGCCGTTTTCCCAGGGATTGCATCTGCTTCCATGGCTTTAGGTACAAGCTAGGATGGATGATTTCTGTGTCTGTATATTTAGCCCTGAGGGTTTGGTGCTCATTGTCTATAATCAAATGCCTCCAAGAGTATCCATCAGATTACCCACCGCTCAACCTGTCCAAGGATTAAGTCATCTAGTCAGAACTTTTATATTTTCCCCATTTTAATAGCTCCTTAATCTGGATGTCTGCCTCTTAGCTTGTTCCCACTGGTTCACTAAGTCTGCTGTTCTACTTACAAAATATGTATATTCTAATATATCCCTCCTCCCCCAACTTAATACAGATGCTGTCAGCTTTCTCTAATTTTACTTCTTTAGTAAGTTATAAAGGAGCAGCAGGAGAAGCCCAGCACAGAGGAGAGAGATGATGGTGGCCTGAACTACAGCTGCAGTGGTAAAGCTGGGTTCATCTTGAAGATGGAGGCCAAGGCCATTTTTGAAATTAAGTCAGAGAGGAACATGTTGGGTGGTAGAGGTGGTCTGACTGGGACAAGTTTGAGGTCTGAGTGAGCAGGCAGGTGGACATTCTACACAGGCTGTTCGTGTAAGCTGGAATCCAGAGAGGAGAGTGGGGAGAAAAGGCAAGCGCCAAGTTCTGAGTGCTGAAGAGTCCTAGCTTTGAGAGGCTGAAGAGCCAGGGAAGAGCCTGCTCTGTCCCTCCTCAAAAAAAGGAAAGTGGCAAAGAATGGCTGAAGAACACAGTGGCACAGAGGCCAAGAGCAGACAGCATTTCACCTTGCAGAGAATGATCAACTGTTCTGAATGCTGCTTACAGCTTCCATAAGACAACACAGAGGTCAGGACTCATGACACAGAGTTGCTGACCTTGCTCGCTGCAACCTGTTGCAGTTTTCGGAGCTGTGGGGGCAGAGTCTGGTTGGAGTGGGGTCAGGGGTGAGGAAGGCAGAGGTGACATGCAGACCACGCATCTGAGGAGGTCTGGCTGGGCAGGGCAGTGGAGAGAAGAAGCTCAGCTGGAGGATCTGGGACACAGGGTCTCGGGGCTTTTAGGATGGGCACCCCCATACTGTGTCATGCTGATGGAGTGATCCACAGGGAGGGAAAGACTGGATGCTGCAGGGAAGAGATGGTGACTGAAGGCAGGAAGTCTTCGGAAGGTGAGAAGCAGGGAATAAGACGGTTCTTACAGCAGGAGACTGTTCTTCCACTCTAACAGGTGGGAAGATGTAAAATATGGAGGAGAGTCGAAGACAGGTTTACAGCCTGGTGGCTGTGACGTGAGAAGGTTACTGCCTGTTAACTTTGTTTTCTCAGTGAAGTACAAAGTGACATCAGTAAACTAAATCAGTGAAAAATACTTTTTAAAAAAGTGGAAGTGAAAGAATAAAGAGTTTAAGAGAGGAGAAGTTAGGGAAATTCCCTCATAGTATATGAAAGTGAATACTGGCTATGCTTGTGTAATAAATAGCTCTCATTTGCTGTCTTATGGGCAGTGAGAGAACTGTTTCTATTTTTATACATTTTTGTAAGATGTTACTGTGGATCTTCTGTCCCAGGATCCTTGGACACTTTGCAGAGTTCTGGAGAAAGACTGTGTGATCAAGGCTGTAGGGCATCTCACACTACTAGTTTCCACAGGGGGAAAACAGCCAAAGCAGAGCGCCAATTTCCCCCAAATAGATGACTTTTTGACAGGGAGGGTGGAGAGATATCTCTTTCTGGAATAAGTGAACATCCAAGATGGAAAAAAAGAAAATGAAATCTCAGCTCTCTCTCCAGGGCTGCAGCAAGATTTCAGCACTCTGGGGCAGCTAAATCTCATCAGATACTGGATGAACTCTGTCTCTGGGTGACAAAGACTAGATTGGAGGCCAGTGGCAATCCCCAACCACACTGTCTGAGGAGCTCCAGACTTGAGTAGAAGTAACACAGCCAAAATCAAAATCCTTAAATGGAGGGCAGTCTGAAAATGTAAATTCATTTCAACAGAATCAAGAGGAAAATCATGGACACTGGATTCAAAAGGAACTAGAAGTGAGAAAGGTAAACCTAGAAAGGGGTCAGTCCAGAGAGGAATGTATCACAGTGACAGAACCACTCTGGACCAAAGGCGGAAGACAACCCCAGCACCTGGGGACAGCAGCCTACAGAACAGGGGAACCGAGGAAGGGTCCCTGGTGCAGAGAAGTAGACCAGCATGAGGAATCCCTGTTTTAGGAGAGGGATTTGAACATTGTCACCTGTCAAAAAGAAAATTCTCCCTGGAATAATTACTGAAGTCAACCTCCATACCTGTATACATCACAACTCCTACAGGAAAAAAAGGTGAATGATTGGAAATGTTCTTACAGATATAAAACATCAATTCTACTTAAACATTGGAGCTGTGACTAAATAAACCCTGTAATGACTTTGGGAAAGAACTAATCTCTACCCAGTTTCTGAGAGCACGCCGCTGAGAGGAAGACTATCAATGTAGAAGCAAATGCCCAATACGCTGGGGTAGAAGACTATCACTGGTTCTTCCCAACCTGCTCTGTGTTATCCATCAAGAGCCACAAATAAGGAGGTAAAATATGAATGGAAACAACACTCCTAATTTGTCTCAAGCTCTTCTTTTATGCCTTATTATAGATTTCCATAGTTTCATTTGGCATTAAAGACAACATAGATATGTATTTGAATATACACATGTGTGTATGCAAATATGTGTATATTTTTATTGTATACATACATACACACCCAAAGACACACACACAAATATGGCTCTTTAAAAGAATCCCTGAATATGTTAGTTCTCTTAGAAAATACTGGGGAGCAAAAATCGCCCAATTTATTAGTATACATAGTGTCTAGAACATTATGGATATTTTAAATTAGCAATAATAACATGGATAACAAATATAAAAAGGAGATATCTGTGAATTTCATTCAGCATCTGCCATGCCACAGACCATCACCCAGATGAAGAACTTTTCGTACCCGACAGGCAGCATCATTACACTGCTCTTGGAGGAAGCCTGAAGGATTTGGTGTGCTGCAGCACAGAGGCGGTCTGTGGGCTTGGGTGCCCCTGTAGAACTCTAATACAATGAGCATAGCCCAGAAAAACCCGTGTTCAATTGGATGATCATGGCCACTTCCTTCCGTCAGAACTGTTCTACCAGACAGGAGTGATGTTTCTTCTGCAGAAGCAACACAATAAAGATGGCTGGCGGGCAGGTGACAAATGGTCCACTTTTCCTGGTGCCATCAATGTACGACATTTTAGCATTCACAGCTACAAAGGTGTGAATTTCAGGCAGCAACCAGACCTCTTTTTATATTATTCTAGCTTTTACTAACTTTATTGTTTTTTTAAAACTGTTTTTTAGGAAAGTCAAAACTACAGGTGTTTTCAAGTAAAAGTTCATAGAGAGGGGGAGGGGGAGAAAAGATGGCAGTGTGAATAGTGTGGTGGAAATCTCCTCCCAAAATCACATATATTTTGAAAATACAGCAAATACAACTATTCCTAAAAGAGTGACCAGAAGTAACAGTACACCAGCCAGGCTACATCAGGGAGAAGTGAACATCTCACAGAAAAGGGTACAGTAAAAAACTGTGACCCAGTGGTACCCAAGCACTCCCCTGACCCCAGCTCACTGGCGGGAGGAAGAGAATGAGAGCAGGGAGGGAGTATAAGCACAGGACTGCTCAATAGCCAGCCCTAGAAATCTGCCCTGGGAGCACGGATCCATACTGCATGGTGCTTTGGATATTAGAGGGGCTGAAAACCAAAGACTGCGAACAGGTTCCCCCAACCTGCTTCCCTGGGACAGAAGAAAAGCAGGTGCTTTAAGGGACTCTCAACAGTCAGAGGACTGCTAAAGGGGCAAGGGTTTAGGAGAAGGAGCAGGTGGACAAAATCATCCTGGCACACTCAGCTCAGCAACTGGGAATTTTCAGGAGCTTCAGGCACCCTATCCCACTGGTTGGCAACACAGCCTGGAGGCCTTTCACCATGATAAGCAACCTGCTGCTCCTTCCTCCCTGCTGTTACCTATGCGCAAACCGGCTGTCTCCGTGATTGCTGCACCCCTGCCTACAGCAAATACACAGCTTAATGCAGAGGCATCTCCCTGTGCGTGGCTGACCGGCACATACAGCGGAGACGGGCGCTGAGACCAGGAGCAATGATGGGCTTTGTTCTCACGGCAGAACCTGCACCACTTGCCTGAACCCCTGCCATCACTCTAGGCCATCCCAAGGACCACCCACCCCCCCACGGCAGTTTAGGGAATTAACCCAGAGGCTTCTCCCTGTGCACAGTTAAACAGCACAGAGAGCAGAGACAGGTATGGTGACTGGCAAGCAGGAAGGGACTTTGTCCTCCCAGCTGACATCCGGGCCACTTGCTGGCAACCACTCCCATTGCTCCACGACTCTGAAAAGACCAAAGAACCTCGCTCAATTCAAAATCCTTCAAACAGCAGAAACAGTGCTCAGTGAGATTGAAATCACCAATCTTTCTGAAAAAGAATTCAAAATAAAAGTCATAAGCATGCTAATGGAGCTACAGAAAAATATTCAAGAGTGAAGAGATGAATTCAGGAGGGAGATAACTGAAATGAAACAAACAATGGAGGAATTTAAAAGCAGATTAGGTGAGGAAGAGGAGACAGTGAATGGAATAGGAATCAGAGAACAGGAATACAGAGAAGCTGAGGCAGAGAGAGAAACAAGGATCCCTAGGAATGAAAGAATATTAAGAGAACTGTGTGACCAATCCAAATGGATTGCATTATAAGAGTACCAGAAGAAGAGAACAATATTTGCATTATAAGAGTACCAGAAGAAGAAGACAGAAAAAAAGGGACAGAAAGTGTCTCTGAAGAAATAATTGCTGAAAATGTGCCCAATCTGCAGAAGGAAATAGTCTCTCAGGCCATGGAAGTCCACAGATCTCCCAACACAAGGGACTCAAGGACGACAACAACAAGACATATAATTAAAATGTCAAACATCCAGGACAAGGCCACAGTATTAAAAGCAGCCAGAGAGAGAAAAAAGGTCACCTACAAAGGAAAGGAAAACCCATCAGGCTATCATCAGACTTCTCAGCAGAAACCTTACAAGCCAGAAGAGAGTGGCATGATATAGTCAATGCAATGAAACAGAGGGGGTCTTGAAACAAGAATACTCTACCTGGCAAGATTATCACTTAAATAAGAAGGAGGGATTAAACAATTCCCAGATAAGTAAAAGTGGAGTGAATTTACCTCCCACAAACCATCTTCACAGTGTGTATTTTAAAGGGACTGCTCTAGATGGAAGTGTGCATAAGAATAAATAGCTGTCACCAGAGAAAATAAAACCACAGCAAAGGAAGTAGACCAACTAAATATTACACAATTTCCAGAGAAGCAAACGCTGAGAGAATTTAGCCCCACAAACCATCTCTGCAGTATACTTTGGAGGGACTGCTATAGATGGAAGTGTTCCTAAGTTTAAATAGCTTTCACCAGAGGTAATAAAAAAGGATACACAAAGAGTGTAGAATATGATACTTAATATATAAAGAATGGAGGAGGAAGAAAAGGAGGGGAAAAAAAAGAACCTTTAGATAGTGTTTGTAATAGCATACTAAGTGAGTTAAGTTAGACTCTTAGATAGTAAGGAAGTTACCCTTGAACCTTTGGTAACCATGAATCTAAAGCCTGCAATGGCAATAAGTATGTACTTATCAGTAATCACCCTAAATCAAATGGTCTGAATGCACCAATCAAAAGACACAGAGTAACAGAATGCATAAAAAACAAGACACAATTATATGCTGCCTAGAAGAGACTCACTTCAAACCCAAAGATATATACAGAGTAAAAGTGAAGGGATAGAAAGAGATATTTCATGCAACTAATAGGGAGAAAAAAGCGTGTGTTGCAGTACTTGTATCAGAGAAAATAGACTTCAAAACAAAGAAAGTAACAAGAGATAAAGAAGGACATTACAAAATGATAAAGGGGTCAGTCCAACAAGAGGATACAACCATTATAAATATATATATATACAAACAACACAGGAGCACCCACATATATGAAACAAATACTAACAGAATTAAAAGGGGAAATAGAATGTAATGTATTCATTCAAGGAGACTTCAACACTCCCACTCACTCCAAAGGAC
Source organism: Manis pentadactyla (assembly GCF_030020395.1). NCBI lineage: Eukaryota > Metazoa > Chordata > Mammalia > Pholidota > Manidae > Manis > Manis pentadactyla. Next base: position 105,085,479 of record NC_080021.1, read on the forward strand.
AGATCAACCAGACAGAAAATAAATGAGGAGACAGAGGCATTGAACAACACATTAGAACAGATGGACCTAACAGACATCTACAGAACACTACATGCAAAAGCAGTAGGATACACATTCTTTTCAAGTACACACAGAACATTTTCCAGAATAGACCACATACTAGGCCACAAAAAGAACCTCAGTAAACTAAAAAAGATTGAAATTATACCAACCAACTTCTCAGATCAAAAGGGTATAAAACTAGAAATAAATTGTACAAAGAAAACAAAAAGGCTCACAAACAACACTTGGAAGCTTAACAACATGCTCCTAAATAATCAATGGATCAATGACCAAATTAAAACAGAGATTAAGCAATATATGGAGACAAATGAAAACAACAGCACAACACCCAACTTCTGTGGGATGTAGGGAGGGCAGTTCTAAGAGGGAAGTTTATAGCAATCCAGGCCTATTTAAAGAAGGAAAAACAACCCCAAATGAGTAGTCTAAATTCACAATCACTGAAATTGGAAAAAGAAGAACAAATGAAGCCCAAAGTCAGCAGAAGGAGGGACATAATAAAGATCAGAGAATAAATAAATAAAATTGAAAAGAACAAAACAATAGAAAAAAATTAATGAAGCGAAGAGCTGGTTCTTTGAGAAAGTAAAAAAAATAGATAAACCCCTAGCCAGACTTACTAAGAAAAAAAAGAGAATCTACACACATAAACATAATCAGAAATGAGAAAGGAAAAATCATGACAGACACCACAGAAACACAAAGAGTTATTAGAGAACACTATGAAAAGCTATATGATAACAAACTGGATAACCTAGAAGAAATGGACAACTTTCTAATAAAATACGACATTCCAAGACTAACCCAGGTAGGAACAGAAAATCTAAACAGACCAATTACCAGCAATGAAATCAAATCAGTAATCAAAAAACTACCCAAGAACAAAACCCCCAGACAAGCTGGATTCAAAGCTGAATTTTACCAGTCATTTAGAGAAGACATAACACTCATTCTCCTTAATGTTTTCCAAAAAATAAAGAGGAGGGAATACTTCCAAACTCATTCTATGAAGTCAGCATCACTCTAATACCAAAACCAGACAAAGACACCACACAAAAAAGAAAACTATAGACCAATATCCCTGATGAATATAGATGCAAAAATGCTCAACAAAATATCAGCAAACTGAATTCAAAAATACATCAAAAGAAACATACATCATGACCACGTGGGATTCATCCTAGGGATGCAAGGATCGTACATTTGAAAATCCATCAACATCATCCACCACATCAACAAAAAGAAGGACAAAAACCACATGATCATTTCCATAGATGCTGAAAAAGCATTCGACAAAATTCAACATCCATTCGTGATAAAAACTCTCAGCAAAATGGGTTTAGAGGGCAAGTATCTCAACATAATAAAGGCCATATATGACAAACCCACAGCCAACATCATCCTTAACAGTGAGAAGCTGAAAGCTTTTCCTCTAAGATCAGGAACAACACAAGGATGTGCACCCTCCCCACTTTTTTTAAACATAGTACTGGAGGTCCTAGCCATGGTAACCAAACAACACAAATAAATAAAAGGCAACCAGATTAGTAAGGAAGAAGTCAAACTGTCACTGTTTGCAGATTTCATGATACTGTATATAAAAAACCCTAAAAACTCTACTCCAAAACTACTAGAACTAATATCTGAACTCAGCAAAGTTGCAGGATACAAAATTAATACACAGAAATCTGTTGTATTCCTATACACTAATGATGAACTAGCAGAAAGAGAAATCAAGAAAAAAATTCCAATTCACAATTGCATCAAAAAGAATAAAATACCTAGGAATATACCTAAGGAAGTGAAAGACCTGTTCCCTGAAAATGACAAGAAACTCTTGAGAGAAATTAAAGAGGCCACTAATAAATGGAAATTCATCTCATGCTCTTGGGTAGGAAGAATTAATATTGTCAAAATGGCCAACCTGCTTAAAGCAATATACAGATTCAGTGCAATCCCTATCAAAATACCGACAGCATTCTTCAATGAACTGGAACAAATAGTTCTAAATTTTATATGGAACCACAAAAAATCCCGAATAGCCAAGGCAATCCTGAGAAGGAAGAATAAAGCAGGGGGGATTATGTTCCTTAACTTCAAGCTCTACTATAAAGCCACTGTAATCAAGACAATTTGGTACTGGCACAAGAACAGACCCACAGACCAATGGAACAGAACTGAGAGTCCAGACATTAACTCAAGCATATATGGTAAGTTAAAATATGACAAAGGAGCCATGAATAAACAATGGGAAGTGACAGCCTCTTCAAAAGCTGGTGTTGGCAAAACTGGACAGCTACATGTAAGAGTATGAAACTGAATTACTAACTCCATACACAAAAGTAAACTCAAAATGGATCAGACCTGAATGTAAGTCATGAAACCATAAAACTCTTAGAAGAAAATATAGGTAAAACTCTCCTGAATATAAACATGAGCAGCTTTTTCATGAACATATCTCTCCAGGCAAGGGAAACAAAATAAAAAATGAACAAGTGGGACTATATCAAACTAAAAAGCTTCTGTACAGCAAAGGACACCATCAGTAAAACAAAAAGGCATCCTTTACTATGGGAGAATATATTCATAAATGAGATATCTGATAAGGGGTTGACATCCAAAATATATAAAGAGCTCATGTACCTCAACAAACAAAAAGCAAATAACCCAATTTAAAAATGGGCAGAGGAGCTGAACAGATAATTCTCCAAAGAAGAAACTCAAATGGCCAACAGGCATATGAAAAGATGCTCCACATTGCTAATCATCAGAGAAATGAAATTAAAACCACAATGAGATATCACCTCATACCAGTTAGGATGGCCAACATCCTAAAGACAAACAACAACAAATGTTGGCAAGGATGTGGAGAAAGGGGAACCCTCCTACACTGCTGGTAGAAATTTAAATTAGTTCAACCATTGTGGAAAGCAGTATGGAGGTTCCTCAAAAAATTCAAAATAGAAATACCATTTGACCCAGGAATTCCACTTTTAGGAATTTACTCTAAGAATACTGGATCCCAGATTCAAAAAGAGTATGCACCCCTATGTTTACTGCAGCACTATTTACAATAGCCAAGAAATGGAAGCAACCTAAGTGTCCATCAGTATATGAATGGACAAAGAAGATGTGGTAGAGGATATTTTGCTCAGTGAAATTAGCCAGGCAGTGAAAGACATGTACCAAATGACTTCACTCATCTGTGGAGTATGAGAATGAAGCAAAAACTGAGGGAAGGAACAAAACAGCAGCAGACTCACAGAACAAGAATGGACTAACAGTTACCAAAGGGAAAGGGACTGGGGAGGATGGGTGGGAAGGGAGGGATAAGGGACATAAGGGGCATTATGATTAGAACACATAATGTATCGGGAGCTGGGGGGCAATGGGGAAGGCGGTATAGCACAGAGAAGAAAGTAGTGACTCTATAGCATCTTACTATGCTGATGGACAGTGACTGTAATGGGGTATGTGGTGGGGATTTGATAATGGGGGCAATCTAGTAACCACAATGTTGCTCATGTGACTATATGTCAATGATACCTGAATTAAAAAAAAATTCATGAAGAGAATCATCTTCACTGTTGAGTTACCATTAAAGGCAAATATTTTTATTAATTTGCAACCAAATAATATACTCAGTTAACATCTGTAATTTAACAAAACAATGTATGTTCAAAGTCACTTTTTAAAGACAAATTAAAAGGTCTGTGTGGACTACAAATTGCCAATGTTCATTTAAGGAAACGATGAATAATGTTGATGACAAACTATCCAGGAGTGGCTGCTGCAAAAATTGGCATCTTAACACTGAGGTGTGAAATTCGCTGGTAATTTTGAAATCTTTTTTTATTTTTAAATGCAGTATAGTTGTCGCAAATACTTTTTAAAAGCTTAATAAAAGTTCACTTTGTTTCTTTCTTTCATACTAGCAAGTAGAAGCCCTGAATTGGATGGGCATTAAAGTTAAGATGGCAATAAAAAGTGAAAAAAAAATCTCAGTTTGACGTGTATTATTTATGTCTTTTGTGGATTTTTTTGGTCTTATATGGGATATTATTTAATATTCTGTTTGTTAATTCCAGTTTAAGGCTTGAAGAAAGTCTATGGAAAAGTTCCAAAGAACTGTTAAAATTATTCACTTGTATGCATCCAATACTAACAAGCACCTACTGTGTGCGACAAACAAAACAGACAAAATCCCCTTCTTTGTAGCACTTACACAACGTCTTAGAATCAATACAATGGAAATTCACTACATGCAAACTGGTAATGAAACACAGACATGAATAAAGTTTTCACATGTTTTCCTGACCTGCACAGTATTAGATATGCCAGATATGTTTTCCAAGTAGGAGCTCAATATTTTTATCTTGAATTTCTACTGCTTAGGAGGCTATGAATTCACTTGCAAATGGATACCTTAATAGCTTTTATTCTTTATTTTTAGACTTAGATGTTTGCATAGCTTAAAACACTTGTACACATTTAAATAGAATGTTTCATAAAAGCCAATACTGTAATAGAATTGGGAAGATGGTTCACCTCTGCATCATTATTTCAAAAATAATTTGCTGATTTAGTGAAAGATATTTGTGGTCCAAGGTTGATGATCATGTAAAAAAATTAGCCGTGTTGAGAACAAACATATTCTAGTAAAAATAAATTGTTTTTATATTTAGATCTCCAAGCATTTTCTCTTAATTTTCTTTTACTCTAAAAAGAAGTTGCTGAAAAAGATCACCATTCTGCCAAGGCTGGTACACATTTAAAATGAAAAGTACTATATTACCCAACAGCATTTTAAAATGAGGCATTACACTGTGTAGGAGGGATACAATTTAAGCCATACAATCTAAGGTAACAGCATAAGTTTTCTGAATATAGTTGAAAGTTCTTGGAGGTATATTTGCACCCCCATTTTCACAGCAACATTATTCACAGCAACTGCAAGTTGGAAACAGTCAAGTGTTCACTGATGAATGGATAAACAAGATGTGGTAAACACATACCATGGAATATCATTCAGCTTTAAAAAGAAGGGAATGCTGACAAATGCTATAATGTGGATGGACCTTGAATACATTATGTGAAGGGAAGTGAGCCTAGGACAAAAGGACAAATACTGGATGATGCCACTTACATGAGGCACTACTACTCCTAGAGCCGTCAAATTCATAGAGACAGGAAACAGAATGGTGGGTGCCAGGGGCTGGGGGACATGGGGTGGGAGCTGCCGCTTCATAGGGATAGAGCGCAGTTGGAGATAGAGCTGCAGTTGGAGAACTTCAAAAAGCTGTGGAGGTGGATGGTGGTGACGGTTGCACAACAAAGCGAATGTGCTTCAATGGCGGTGAACAGTATCCTTAATAAGGCACATTTAATATTTATATTTTATCATAATAAAAAATTCTTATCAGTGGATCACCATAGTAATAAGTAGTGAACTTGTAAGCAGGGGGAAATTTTCCTAAGGGGCAAACTCTGTATATACATGTTCATCCAAATAATAGTCATCAGATATCCTTCCTCATTTGTTAAGTGCTCAAATAACAAATGAAATGCATGTAATAGCCATTTATTTAGTGCAGTCATTGCTACATGTATATATTATGTCGAAGTACACAGTAACTAACCATCTCCAGGGCTGGAACACTGGTTGGGTAAAAAGGCATGCTAAGTGTTAAACAGATTCATAAGATTGATTTATATAATATCAAAGGAAGGGTGAAATAGGGTGACAACCCCATATCCAAGCATTGCTAGAACTCACTGTAAGGGGTGTTCACTTTGTTTTGAAGTTAGTATGGAAAGGATTCATTATATATTTAAGCCATGAGCTGTATGTATGTCATCCCCAGTGGTGGCCAGGCAGAGGCTGCAAGAAAGAACAGCAGGAAAGCTGTAAGCATGGATAGAGAAGAATTAAGGAAAAGGAACTGATTAGACACTGGAGTTTGTATTTGGAGAGAATAAGGAAAAAAGAAGTCTGGAGAAGAAAGTGGGTTAGCCAGTTAATAAAGGAGTTTAGCATTGTCCAGGCAATATGGATTGGCAGAAAGTATCTTAAGGGAAATGCATTTGGAAGAGATGATCTACATTAATCTGTCAAGAAGTGAAGATTACATTTAATAGACAAGAAAGAAAAACTGGTAATAAGGAGGCCGGCTAAGTGGAAATGGAATAAAAGTAAAGGATGAATATGTCGGTAAGACCAAGAAGTATGTTATCTCTTGGGCAACTGCAAAAACTATCCTTGGAATACACAGGATCATCAGCTTTAAAGGAACTAAATGTCACCCTCACTGAGCATCCTTCACGGACCATCAGGCTAAGTCATGCCTCATTTCACTGCCCATCAGTAAAGCTCAATTCTACTGACTAATGAAGGAAATTCTCCTAAAAGTACAGAATTAGAAGCCCACCACTTTTTGGGGTTATGCCTTTCTTAATACTGAAGCAGAATCCATTTACAGTAGCAAAATAACAGCTAGAATATAAATGGAGCCCACAGAGTTAAACCACTTAACCAACCTTAGTGCTTTAACCTTCTTAAAATTCCTGAGATAAGCAAGTGGGAAGTGTTGAGTGATACACAAGTTGCCCTTGGGCTAACTTCCATGATTAAAAACTCCTTCAACTAGCATTCCCCACACCAGTTCTATACACTGTTTATTCCAAGAAAGAGCCATTTGGTGTTTACCTGTGTTAATGAACAAGTTCCAAACAGAATTCACCCCCAGCAACAACAGGATTTAAGCCAGGTAACTCATTCTTTCTCTGGAATAGTTTTCCTCTATCTCCATTAACATTAATCGCAGCTCTCCTACCCTTAATTCTTCCAGGTAATTTTATCAGAACTACCTAATAATTTAATTCCCATTTCTAAATCATGTCTTAGACAACCCCTTCCTATTAGTACCTCCCCAGTAAAACCCCAAGTATCCTCCGAATCCACCAGCCCCCCACATGTTCCTTTTGGAATGGTGTAAGAATCACCCAGCACTTGTCTGCAAACTGTTTCCCTAAAAACAGAAGCTCCTCTGACATATCTTTTAATGTTCTCGATGGACGTTGGTGTCCCATTAAGTACTGGCAGATATTATGTGAACTCATGTTACAATTTTGATGGTGGTTTTTCAATTCAGTGAGCATGTATATCATATTAAAAAATTTCATCCCTTTTACCCCCAATGGAAAAAAAATCACATAAAAAAATATAGTACCCAGTCCATTTGACATTAAAAGAGTAAGTACTACAAAGATGTAGTAATTTCATTTTTTTCAAAACTTGATCCTGCTCTGTATTAAATACTTCAATGGGTGCAATTTCATTGCAAAGGGGACAAAAAAATGCTCTTAGAAGTTGAAAAAAAACCTTACTTTTTTTCTACATAAAGCAGAGCTGTCCAGTGTATTTGTAGTATACAACCTCACTAGGAAGAGGATATGGTGATTAGGAAAACAAATTGGCTAGAAAAAGGCTCGTCTTTAAGGGGTTATAATGAAAAAAAGTATCAAAGCACTGCCTTGATGTAAAAATTATAAAACATTAAATGGTAATACTGTAATCTCCAATACAGTTATTTATTAGGTACTCTTGAAATCGCTAGGTATCATTTTCTCTGAGAAGCTTTCTCTTATTTCCAAGTATTTGGTAATATTCCTCTGGATGCTTCTATGAGTGAATCCTCCCCCACCATAGCACTGATCATGCTCTATTATAATTGCCCCTTGGACTTTATCTCCTCACTATACCATGCACGTAAGGAGAACAGAGACTGTCTCCCTTTAGCCCACACTTAAGGAGCACCTCTTGTGTGGAAGGAGCTCAGCTCAGTCCTGGAAGACAGTGAACAAGTCCAATAAGAATGCTGGCCCCCCAGCACTTCCATCCTCATTGTGACAAAGACAGACAAGAGACAGGTAAACAGAGATGTGACACAATCTATGAGCTGTTTCATTAAAGTTCTATGGAGAAGATAAACAGTGTGGTAGGAAAGTAGGTGGCCAAGAAGGAATCTCTGAGAGGTGACAACGAGTTGGAACGTGGAAGATGACAGTGCGTCAACATGCAACAGACAGAAGAAACTCCAAGCCTCAGGACAAACAGAAAGAGCTTGTGTAGGCAACGAGGCAGGAAGGGTGGTGTGGGGATGGGCGGGACATGCCAGTAAGTCAGGCCAGTGGGAGCCAGTCTGCACTCTGCTTTTTAAAATGTGGTAAGAAATTTTGATTTATCTTATGGCAGTGGAAAGCTGTGACAGGTTTTTAGGCAGGACAGATAAAGGATCCAATTTAAGTGTTAAGAAAATCACTTTGGCTGTCGCAGAGAGGGAAGAGCAGGGGAATGGCAGTGGAGGCCGGCCGGGAAGGCTGTTCTAGGGCTCACAGTACAGGGGAGACAAGCCTGGAGTGGCAGCAGCAGGGGGAGATGCAGATGGGGACAGACTGCCTGAGCTGAGGAGGGGTACGGGGGGTAAGGATGCCTGGGCCTGGGCAACAGAGTGGATGGGGTGATGTTTGTTGAGATGGGTTTTTATCTTGCTTCTAGCCATAGCACATGGCCTGAAACGCAGCTACCATTCTCAATACAAATTACCTGAATAAATGAAGCATTGCATCATGTCATCTTCACACCATCTAGACAGGTGTTATTTTTCTTGTCTTAAAAGGAAATCAAGGATCTAAACTAAGTAATGTGTTGAAAAATCATACACCTGGCTAGTGAGGGCTGTATCCCCCACCCTGGGCTCCTGGCTGCGGCCCATCTTCTCCCCCTGAAGAGCCCAATGTGCTCAGTGAGGCATTTAGGGCAGAGTTCCATTTCGGACAAAGGCTCTGGCCCACGTAGGTTTGCGCCCATCCCTTAAGCATTCTGGGCCACTCTACCAGACTCAGCTCCTCTTAAGTAGGGAGTTATTTACATTTGGACTATCATAAAAGTTGACTTGATGAGTGGAATTAAACTCTCTTTGACTGTAAGTAAGAGAGTTTTAGATCAATTCTTCACTTCTTACCAGGTCTTATGTTTTATTTTCTACACAGTATGCAACTAAAACCACCATCTTCCTAATTATTGGTTCTAAAAGAGAACTGGTAAAGTTGTCTGACTTTCTAAGGACTTGAAAGTGGATTGTAAATGTACCTTTCCCCTCCCCTGCTGGAGGCCATGATTGTCCCAGTATCACTCCTGCAGTGACCTGCCAGTCACACAACAGGTGTTTTACACATAGCACTTTCTGACAAGGAAATTCTGGTGAACTTGGTGTCTTTACATGATACCACAGAAATCTATGTATTAAGTGGTTGGGGTTATTTGAAATTTAGTAAACTAAATAAACTAAGCATTTGGCCAAAAATTCTCAACTCCCCCCTTTACATAAAGAATGTAAAATAAATTGTCTACAAAACTTGTAGGTGCCTATCTCAAATGCAAGAAGGTAGAAAAAATACTTTGGAATTTGAAAATTCGATTCATTGAGGTGGTGAAGCTAAGGTTGAATTTTATGGAGACATGAAAGCCACACGGTTAGCTGACTCAGGGCAGGTGCTTGACAGAGCAGTGGCTCTCAGACGTCAGAGGGCTCCGTGAGACCCAGAGGCCTAGGCCTCCACTGCACAGTTCCAGATGTATTAGACCTGGGCGAGGGCCCCGAGAACTTGCATTTATAACAGGCTTCCAGATGACATGGATGCTACTGGTCTGGAGGCTGCCCCCTGGGGGACACTGTATGGTAGCAAATATAAGTTGAGAACAACCATCTGCTAAACCACTGTTCTGAGCTGACATGAAAACAAACACTCTCAGGAAAGTAGATCCAGTATTGCAGGGTTGTTTGAACAAAGAGCCCAAAAAGCAAGTGCAAAACATATACAATCTCTGGTTTTTAAAAAAAAAAATATTTTTTTTAATGTGGTCTATGATGAAGGGTCAGAGAAGGAATGAGTTCTTTTTTTCCTTATGGTTACCTTTGGTTCGTAACATAGCAGCTGACAGGATTTTCCCCCAAATATTACTTTCTGTACTACCAAGGCCTGATTCTAATCCCAGCTGTGGAGAAAATGAACTTGTCTGGCAGTCTCGGATTCCTCTGCCTCGGCTCTTCCACCCGAGTCTGATGTCAGAGAGGAGTATGACAACATGCACCTGCACTAGTAAGTACCCACTGGTAAGGCTCCAGGCATGTGCATTAAGGAATGACTGGACTCTGCAGAAGTAGCCAGGATGCGGTTGGTGGGGCAGGAAACTCTTTTGGCAAATAGAAATCTAGAAGTCATCCTAGATAGTAAGCACCTCTATTTATAAGGGCAACCCTGATAAACTCCACTGGTGCAAAGATCAAGGGAAGGCAGTTTTTCAATGAGATCATTGACTAGATTCTCTCTCTTTTTAATGTGCTGCTATGATTCTGTTTATCTCTCTCTTTTCAATGTACAGCTATATTCTGTTTATTTTTATTTATGGATACTGGCTAATTTCAAAAGAATTTACTGAGATAGGATCAATTCAGTAAGATGAAAAATTTTACAGGATGGTATGAACTCAGTATCTGTGTCCCCCTTGAATTCACACATTGTAAGCCTAACCTCCAATGTGATGATGGCCTGAGCGGCAGGGCCTTAGGGAGGCGATGAGGTTGCATGGCGGCGCCCGCATGAACGGGATCTGTGTCTCTAGGAAAGACACCTCAGAGAGCTGTCCCACTCTCTCCACATGAGGATACAGGAAAATGGTCGTCTGCCACCCAGACAAGGGCCCTCACACCAAAACCCTCCGTGCTCCCGGCTCCCATCTCCAGAGCCATGACACACACATCTCCGCTGTTGGTAAGCCACCCAGTCTGTGGTGGTGGTACAGCAGCCTGATGGATGTCTGTGTATGGTGCAGAAGGAATAAGCCCCAGGTTGAGGATGGACCACCTCTTTTGCCCTTGGTGACCTGCATTTATGCAACTGTTAAAAAGTGGAACTGAAAGACCACAGGTTAGGAGGCACACACAGTGGTACTGAGCCCTCTCTGGACCGTAGACTATGTATGACCTGATGACCCAGCGCTCTGCTAGTTACGTACATGCCTTCAAAGTTAAATGCAATGAATATGCAGGTTCCACTAGTGTGTCTGTACTTGCAGGGCAGATAATGGACTAAGTCACCATCGGTGATCGTCAGGAGCAAAAATTGTCCTGGACAGACAGAGTTGTGACGGGACGGGTGTGTGAGCATAGGGGCTGTGGGGTGAAGAGCCCTTCCCTGTGAAGAGCCTCCCTCTTTTGTGGGATAGGAGTTACAAAGAAAATGGTCATTTTTCTGTAGGTGAAAAGTGTGTTTTAGTGGCAGAATGGAGCTCTAAAGCTGTTTAATTTCTTGATACATACTGAATCAAGAAAACTTACTGAACAAATTTGGTCACAATCCAGTTTAAAACTGGGTAAATGCAACATGACTGATCAGCTGAATCTTGATGACAGAAGCACCTTACCCATGACTGCAATATCTAGGAACACAATTTGAGACAAGGCCAGGAACACCTGGGAGGTTTTGGGGCTATCTGTGCTGTAATGCTGGGCCTGCTGGAATGAATCTCAACTTTTTCTTAGAATTGCAATTGGAAATTTATAAGTTTAAACTGCCCAGATGGCTGCTTCTTTATTTTTGATGCCTCCATTAAGCAGGCTGCTTTTCTCACATCAGGTGGGCTGAGAAGCAAGGCCAAATGCAAGAACCATGGGAGACGCAGTCAGATGCTTCCAAGTCTTACTCATCCTTCAAATTCCAGCTCTGCGCAAATTTCTTCCAACATCTAGTCTAGAATACAAGCGATCTCTTCACTTGAACATATTTTTTTATCACATTTATGGTTAAGATTACAATATTTGCCATTGATTTCCTGATTATGTGTTTCAACAGCCACTGAAATATGTTACAAGTAACATGTTGCAATATTAGTATGATTCTTTTCTCTTTATAAAAAAAAAGTAAACGAGAGCACATGAGGGTTATTCCTGCATGATTTCACTTTACACTGAAATGCTTTCTTAAGAGGAAACGAAAAAGGGCACCAGTTCTTGGGGTTCCCTTACCTACATTCTACCTTTCGTTGGCTGCAACCCCAGGTGAGCTACTTCACTACATTATTTATTCACCACATTCGTTACTTAGTCTTTCTCAAATTACTAAAAGTGCTGGGTTTTAGGAGATGAAGCAAAAGGCATCAAAAATATCTAGCAAGGAAATGAGAAAACCAGTTAAAGGATGTGATTGGCCTACTGACTGTGGGCCTAGCGTAATGGGAAGGGTTTCCTCCAGGCAAATCTAGTGATTCAGTAATGACGTACTTTTACTTTTTAAAGGACAGATATAAAGAGAAACGTAGCACATAGAAACTTTACAAACCACTCCGTCCTAAGATCATAGGAACTGTGCGTTAATAGTATAGTTTTGGGCTTATAGACTTCTTTGCCTGAGAATTATATAGATCCAAAGAATAGACAGAGCAAGCATACATTTTACAGCTGGTGTTGCCGAGCCTGACGACATGCACTCCTGCCCTGCGCCTTCCTTTGCAGAGGGCACGGGCTCCATGGTGGGCTTTTGTCTGCACTCTGAGCCATCCAGCTTGGTCCTGATTCTTATTCCAAACCCTGGCACTGAAGCGGGACACTGCTGAGCTTTCCCATATCCACCCTAACCGGCCCATTTCCTCCAGTCATGCCTAGTAACAGCCGCTCTAGAACAACCCCGTAGGATGGAGCGCAGGCCCTGCAGGGCATCCTGAAGCAAGCCCCGGCGCTGGCAGGCTCCTCAGGAGGCCCCGCTGCTGCAGGAGGAGGATGGGAAGCTGAATGGGCCCAGTAGCTCACTGAGACTCTAACAAGCTCCCCAGAGGTGGGATTCATTCCCTGGCTTCCTCATTTACCATGTGAACCTGGCAACTGCCTTAACTTCCCAGCACTCCATTTCTTTCATTGTAAAATAGGGTAAGAGTACAACCTCATGGGGTCCTTAAGAGGATAGCAGTAGTCAGTACACACAGAGCCCGCGTGAGACGCCGGCTCACTCGGTCTTGCTGGAACAGACATTACCCTGAACTTACCAATTCTCTCATGGCTCTGCAGTGGAGGCCTTGTCATCGCCTAGTCTTGTTAACAGAACTCGCCTGACCCCTGCTGCCCCTGGTACTATTTCTAGACCACAGGACCCTTACCATCATGGCCCATCTCACAGAAGGCCCACCTCTCCCACTCAAGTCCATTCCAGGGGGCCAGAACATCCCACCCAAAATATGCCACAGTGGCAGAGGGTTCTTTTGAGCTGAGACAAATGAGAATTAGCAGTGCAGAAAGATGCCTTTCCAGAACTTCCCTTAAGGGACCCCAAATAAAAACTTCTGGAAATTGGAGACTACCATATTCCCCTTCTTTCAGGGCAGGTTTTATGGCCATGAAAATGACAGAAAGCTGGAGCCAAGAAGGACTGACACAAATAAGCCTTACCCCACCGGCTCCTTCTGTACATTACCCTGCAGAATTTGCCACACTACCACCTCAAAGGCCTTTTCCTTTGTTTTGTCACGTCTCTGAAAAGGTGGTGGAGCCCAAGTTCTAACTATCCCTTTGAATTACTCCTGAGTTTTCTCCCATGTGGTGTGCGCCGCATGGGCAAATAAATTTTCTCTCATGACCCCGTCTTCTGTTGGTCTAATCTACAGAGCCCAGTTAGAGAAGCTAGGAGAGTAGAAGGTATATGAAAATGGCCTTTTCGTCCTCTACACGACTTTCCTTGGTTCACAGCATTTTCCCCAAGCTTGTACCATCTTCATTGTCAGAACTTGAATATTCACAGTGACAACTTTTTGGATTCTAGTACGTAAATCTTCAATCCCTGGGGCTGTCATCTTTTTTCTTTGGTATCATTAATATACACTTACATGAACAACATTGTGTTTGCTATACTGCCTTCCCCATGCACCCACCCTACATTATGTGTGCTAATTATAATGCTCTCTTTTCCCCTTATACCTCCCTCCCCACCACCCACCCTTCCCAGTCCCTTTCCCTTTGGTAACTGTTAGTCCATTCTTGGGTTCTGTGAGTCTGCTGCTGTTTCATTCCTTCAGTTTTTTCTTTGTTCTTATACTGCACAGATGAGTGAAATCATTTGATACTTGTCTTTCTCCGCCGGGCTTATTTCACTGAGCATAATACCATCTAGTTCCATCCATGTTGTTGCAAATGGTAGGATTTGTTTTCTTCTTATGGCTGAATAATATTCCATTGTGTATATGTACCACATCTTTACCCATTCATCTACTGATGGACACTTAGGTTGCTCCCATTTCTTGGCTATTGTAAATAGTGCTGCAATAAACATAGGGGTGCATATGTCTTTTTCAAACTGGGCTGCTGCACTCTTAGGGTAAATTCCTAGGAGTGGAATTCCTGGGTCAAATGGTATTTCTATTTTGAGTTTTTTGAGGAGCCTCCGTACTGCTTTCTACAGTGGTTGAACTAATTTACATTGCCACCAGCAGTGTATAAGGGTTCCTCTTTCTCTACAACCCCACCAGCATGGGTTGTTGTTTGTCTTTTGGATGTTGGCCATCCTAACTGGTGTGAGGTGATATCTCATTGTTGTTTTAATTTGCATTTCTCTGATGATTAGTGATATAGAGCATCTTTTCATGTGCCTGTTGGCCCATGGAATTTCTTCTTTGGAGAAGTGTCTGTTCAGATTCTCTGCCCATTTTTTAATCGGCTTATTTGATTTTTGTTTGTTGAGGGGCATGAGCTCTTTGTATATTTTGGGTGTCAACCCCTTTTCGGATATGTCATTTATGAATATATTCTCCCATAACAGAGGATGCCTTTTTGTTCTACTGATGGTGTCCTTTGTTGTACAGAAGCTTTTTAGTTTAATATAGTCCCACCTGTTCATTTTTGCTTTTGTTTCCCTTGCCCGTGGAGATACGTTCATGAAGAAGTTGCTCATGTTTATATTCAAGAGAGTTTTGCCTATATTTTCTTCTAAGAGTGTTATGGTTTCATGACTTACATTCAGGTCTTTGATCCATTTCAAGTTTACTTTTCTGTATGGAGTTAGAAAGTAATCCATTATCATTCTCTTACACGCAGCTGTCCAGTTTTGCCAACACCAGCTGTTGAAAAGGCTGTCATTTCCCCATTGTATATCCATGGCTCCTTTATCATATATTAATTGACTATATATGCTTGAGTTAATATCTGGACTCTCTATTCTGTTCCACTGGTCTATAGGTCTGTTCTTGTGCCAGTACCAAATTGTCTTGATTACTGTGGCTTTGTAGTAGAGCTTGAAGTTGTGAAGCAAGATCTCCCGTGCTTTATTCTTCCTTCTGAGGATTACTTTGGATTTTTGGGGTATTCTGTAGTCCCATATGAATTTTAGAACTATTTGTTCCAGTTTGTTGAACAATGCTGTCAGTGTTTTGATAGGGATTGCCTGAATCTGTAGATTGCTTTAGGCAGGATGGCCATTTTAACAATATTAATTCTTCCTACCCAAGAGCATGGGATGAATTTCCACTTAATAGTGTCCTCTTTAATTTCTTTTAGGAGTGTCTTGTAGTTTTCAGGGTATAGGTCTTTTACTTCCTTGGTTAGGTTTATTCCTAGGTATTTTACTTTTTTTGATGCAATTGTGAATGGAATTGTTTTACTGATTTCTCTTTCTGCTAGTTCATCATTAGTGTACAGGAATGCAACAGATTTCTGCATATTAATTTTGTATCCTGCAACTTGGCTGAATTCAGATATTAGATCTAGTGGTTTTGGAGTGGATTCTTTAGGGTTTTTTATGTACAATATCATGTCATCTGCAAACAGGGACAGTTTAACTTCTTCCTCACCCATCTGTATGCCTTTTATTTCTTTGTGTTGTCTGATTGCCATGGCTAGGACCTCCAGTACTATGTTGAAGAAAAGCAGAAAGAATGGGCATCCTTGTCTTGTTCCTGATCTTAGAGGAAAAGCTTTCAGCTTCTCGCTGTTCAGTATGATGTTGGCTGTGGGTTTGTCATATATTGCCTTTGTTATGTTGAGGTACTTGCCCTTTATACCCATTTTGTTGAGACTTTTTATCATGAATGGATGTTGAATGTTGTTGAATGCCTTTTCAGCATCTATGGAAATGATCATGTGGTTTTTGTCCTTCGTTTTGTTGATGTGGTGGATGACGATCATGGATTTTAGAATACTGAACCATCCTTGCATCCCTGGGATGAATCCCACTTGATCATGGTGTATGATTCTCTTGATGTATTTTTGAAATCAGTTTGCTAATATTTTGTTGAGTATTTTTGCATCTATGTTCATCAGGGATATTGGTCTGTAGTTTTCTTTTTTTGTGGTATCTTTGCCTGGTTTTGGTATTAGAGTGATGCTAGCATCATAGAATGAGTTTGGAAGTATTTCCTCCTCTTCTAGTTTTTGGAAAACTTTAAGGAGAATGGGTATTATGTCTTCTCTAAATGTCTGATAAAATTCAGCAGTGAATCCATCTGGCCTGGGGGTTTTGTTCTTGGGTAGTTTTTTGATTACCGATTTGATTTCTTTCCTGGTAATCAGTCTATTCAGATTTTCTGTCAGTCCTGAAAGGTTCTATTTTTCTAGAAAGTTGTCCATTTCTTCTAGGCTATCCAGTTTGTTAGCATATAGAGTTTCATAGTATTGTCTTATAATTCTTTGTATATCTGTGGTGTCTGTCGTGACTTCTCCTTTCTCATTTCTGATTATGTTTATGTGTGTAGATTCTCTTTTTTTTCTTAGTAAGTACGGCTAGGGGTTTATCTATTTTGTTTATTTTCTCAAAGAACCAGCTCTTGATTTCATTTTTTTTGTTTTATTCTTTTCAATTTTATTTATTTATTCTCTGATCTTTATTATGTCCCTCCTTCTGCTAATTTTGGGCTTTATTTGTTCTTCTTTTTCCAATTTCAATGATTGTGAATTTAGACAATTCATTTGGGATTGTTCTTCCTTCTTTAATAGGCCTGGATTGCTATAAACTTCCCTTTTAGAACTGCCTTCGCTGCCTCCCACAGAAGTTGGGGCATTGTGGTACGGTTTTCATTTGCCTGCATATATTGCTTGATTTCTGTTTTAATTTGGTCATTGATCTGTTGATTATTTAGGAACATGTTGTTAAGCCTCCATGTGTTTGTGAGCCTTTTTGTTTTCTTTGTACAATTTATTTCTACTTTTGTATCCTTGTGATCTGAGAAGTTGGTAGGTACAATTTCAATCTTTTTGGATTTACTGAGACTCTTTTTGTGGCCTAGTATGTGGTCTATTCTGGAAAATGTTCTGTGTGCACTTGAAAATAATGTGTATTCTGCTTCTTTTGGGTGGAGAGTTCTGTAGATGTCTGTTAGATCCATCTGTTCTAATATGTTGTTCAATGCTTCTGTCTCATTACTTATTTTCTCTCTGGTTGATCTGTCCTTTGGAGTGAGTGGAGTGTTGAAGTCTCCTAGAATGAATGCATTGCATTCTATTTCCTCCTTTAATTCTGTTAGTATTTGTTTCACATATGTAGGTGCTCCTGTGTTGGGTGCATATATATTTATAATGGTGATATATTATTGTTGGATTGACCCCTTTATCACCATGCAATGTCCTTCTTTGTCTCTTGTGACTTTCTTTGTTTTGAAGTCTATTTTGTCTGATACAAGTACTGCAACACCTGCTTTTTTCTCCCTATTAGTTGCATGAAATATCTTTTTCCATCCCTTCACTTTTAGTCTGTGTATGTCTTTGGGTTTAAAGTGAGTCTCTTCTAGGTAGCATATAGTTGGGTCTTGTTTTTTAATCCATTCAGTGACTCTGTGTGTTTTGACTATGGTGGGGTGCATTCAGACCATTTACTTTCAGGGTGATTATTGATATGTATGTACTTACTGCCACTGCAGGCTTTAGATTCGTGGTTACCAAAGGTTCAAGGTTAACTTCCTTACTATCTAAGAGTCTAACTTAACTCACTTAGTATGCTATTACAAACACAATCTAAAGGTTCTTTTCTTCTTTCTCCCTCGTTTTCTTTGTCCTCCATTCTTTATATATTAGGTACCATGTTCTGTACTCTTTATCTATCCCTTTTTATTACCTCTGGTGAAAGCTATTAAGCCTTAGGAACACTTCCATCTATAGCAGTCCCTCCAAAATACACTGTAGTGACTGTTTTTGAAAGCAAAATACTCTCAGCTTTTGCTTCTCTGGAAATTGTTCAATCCCTCCTTCAAATTTAAATGATAATCTTGCTGGATAAAGTATTCTTGGTTTGAGGCCCTTCTGTTTCATTTCATTAAATATATCATGCCACTCCCTTCTGGCCTGTAAGGTTTCTGCTGAGAAGCCTGATAGCCTGATGGGTTTTCCTTTTTTATGTGATCTTATTTTTCTCTCTGGCTGCTTTTAATAGTCTGTCCGTATCCTTCATCTTTGCCATTTTCATTATTGTATATCTTGGTTTTGTCCTCCTTGAGTTCCTTGTGTTGGGAGATCTGTACAACTCCATGGCCTGAGAGACTCTCTCCTCCAGATTTGGGAAATTTTCAGCAATTACTTCCTCAAAGATACTTTCTATCTCTTTTTATCTCTCTTCTACTTCTGGTATCCCTATAATATGAATATTGTTCCATTTGGATTGGTCACACAGTTCTCTCAGTATTCTTTCATTCTTAGAGATCCCTTTTTCTTTCTGTGCCTCAGCTTCTTTGTATTCCTCTTCCCTAATTTCTATTTAATTTATTGTCTCCTCCACCATATCTAGTCTGCTTTTAATACCCTCCATTGTGTTCTTCAATGAGTGGATGTCCGTCCTAAATTCATTCCTGAGTTCTTGAATATTTTTCTGTACCTACATGAGCATGTTAATGATTTTTATTTTGAGATCTCTCTCAGGAAGATTCATGAGGTCGATTTCATTTCTCAGGTGTTTTCATAATTTTGCTTGGAACCAGGTTCCTTTGACATTTCATAATTTGTCTGTGATGCCCTCTAGCACCCAGATGCTCTACTCTCTGGAGCTGCTCAGCCCCTTAAGCAATGTCGGTTGTTGCAGGTGAGCAGTGTTGGTCCTTGGGTGGATGAAAGAGCTGTTTCCTGGTTCCCGGCTGCTATGCCTGTCTCCACTGCCAGAACCAGTGGGCCGAAGACACAGGTGTAAGCCTCTTATGGTTTGTGTTTGTAGCTGCTGTAGGCAGTGCTTCCCTCTGGCTGGCCTGATGCCACGGCAGGGGTTGCTGGTTTGCGAGCCAGCAAGGTGCAGGCAGGCCGGGAGGAAGACTCAGCAGGCTGCATATCACGGTGGGGGGCTTTGGAGCTGCGAAG
This sequence comes from Manis pentadactyla, assembly GCF_030020395.1. Taxonomy (NCBI): domain Eukaryota; kingdom Metazoa; phylum Chordata; class Mammalia; order Pholidota; family Manidae; genus Manis; species Manis pentadactyla. Next base: position 105,104,912 of record NC_080021.1, read on the forward strand.
CCAGACAGGGGGATAGACCACCTGAAGATCATTTAAGCTCCCAACCTGCTGGGTAGAGTGTACCCTGACAATTTTGTCGACCTGTTCTTTCTCCTGAGCAGTAAGCTCTGTGCAGTCCTTGCCCCTTTAGCAGCCTCTTGCTATTAGGAAGTCTCTCAGACTGCCCACCCAGATCAGCCAGATATGAACCCTGTTTTCCACAAGCAGCTGGAATCTTCGTCTCTCCTGGTGTTCCACCTGTCTTAGTTTTCCAACCACACTAAATCACCAGAACACCATACAATGTAGGTTCATGCTCCCAGGGCAGATCTCCAGGGCTAGGTGTTCAGCAGTCCCAGGCCTCCACTCCCTCCTCACTCTGTTTCTCTTCCTCCTGCCAGTGAGCTGGGGTGGGGGAAAGGCTTGGGCCCCACCAGGTCACAGCTTTGGTACGTTACCCTGTTCTGTGAGGTCTGCTCTTTTCTCCAGGTATATACAGTGTGGCGCAGCCCTCTTTCCTGTTGCTCTTTTGGAATTAGTTGTATTAAATTATATTTTTGTATTACATGTGGTTTTAGGAGGTCTCTGTCTCACCTCTCACGCTGCCATCTTTAATCCCTAAACTCAGGGCTGTCATCTTTATTCTATGCCAACTTCAAAGCTTTATGGATCATTAACCCAGTTTTTACTTTCACACCTCGTCATTTTCTGACAAAGCTGTCTCTCTCTCTTCAAGGCTTGCCGGTCACCTGCAACCTGGATTCCACATTCTTCCTTCAAATTGGGGTCCCCAGATTAACAGTACCAGCGTCACCTGGGACCTTGCAGGAAATGCCAGCTCTTGGGCTCCCTGTTGGAAACTCTGGGAGTGAAGCTGAGCAGTCTGTGTTTCAATAAGTATGATGCAGGCCAACATTTGAGAACTATTGTTCTGGGAAACTCAGGATGACAGCAAATATCCCCACACCCCTTCCTTCCACCTTTTCTACTTAATCATGTTGTGATTCCCCTTACTCTTTTTTTTTAATTGAAGTATTGTTAACATACAATATTATATTGGTTTCAGTATACAACACAGTGGTTCAGCAGTTACCCACATTATTAAATCCTCACCCCAACTAGTGCAGTTACTATCTGTAAACATAGGAAGATGTCACAATCACTGGCTTTATTCTCTACGTGTACTACCATCCCAGTGACTGACTTATGATTGAGATTTTGTGCCTCTTTATCTCTAAGATCTCCCATATATATTCTTGAGGAAGAAAATAAGAATCTGAATCCTGTTGCTCCCATAAATTTCCTCTACACATTTATTTTATGTCCTTGGTACTATTCTGCAAATGAAGGATATGACATGCTTTCTGTTCATGTTTTCTCTTGAAGTCACTCCAAGACCCCTTAAATAGGGCTTCCATCACTGTCACATTCTATTAAAGCGATTCTTTCCATGGCCAGTGATAACCCCTTATTTGCCAAATTTGGAAGTTCTCCTCCTTGATCTCTCTACAGCATTTGACACTGCTGAACCCTTCCTTAGTCTTCAAGGTTTTACACTAATTTCCTAAGAGAGCAAGATCCCAATTCTCCTTTGTGATCATTGTTTCTCAGCCTCCTTTGCCACTTTTTTCTTCTCACACAGAGATAAGTGATTAACTTCACTTACGTTTGAAGCTAATCTGATTAGCTTCTTCATTATTCTCTGATTAGCTTCACTCATTTGAGGCCAGATTACTTAGAGTGCAGTTCAGATCATTGCATTCCCTGATTTAAAATCTTCATCATAAACTAAGGTAGAAATGTCATAGAGAAAGTAATAGCCCAGGTCCTTTCTAATCCAGATTAGCCCCTGCTTGCCTGCCTCCGTCCTTCTGTACCTTATGTTTCATCTAAAATGGGCCTTGACCCTCACCTGCCTCACATCCGTGCTCTGCTCATGCTGTTCTCTTGCTACATCATGAAAAGCCCTCTGATAACTCCACAGCTTCTCAAAGCTTATCTATATTCCACAACTCAGGTACAACACTACCACTTCTAGAAAGCTTCCGGATGCCCCTGTCAGAAATCAGCCCTGCCCCTTTGGAAATCCTGTAGCACTGTGTTTATCACATGTTACACCTGGTCTTCAGTCTTTAGAATGAGGCATAGTAAGGACATAAACTGTCTCTTACACATATTTATCTCCACAGCCATACCTAAAGGAGTGCCCTGCTCATTAAGCTGTAGAGATAACCTTGAAATAAATAAGGACCAAATTACATTGCCCTTCCATAGGAACGGAAAGGGAGGCTCTTAAATTCAGAGCTGTCGACATTGGAAACTCCTTTACCCCAATGTGGCCAGTACATGTGTGTGTGATGGAAAAGAAAATTCTCCATGTTCTTCCTTAAAGTGCAAACCTCTTTTGAATGCTAAGTGCTGTAATTTTGTTAAATTGAGGCTCTGTTCGTAGCTATAAACACCATAGTTCAAGATAAACTATCAGACATAGTAATTTGCATCAGTTGCCAGAGTGCCAGCTGCTAAAAAATGTCCTCTCCTATTCCTGAGAAAAACCTGACGTGTTCAATTTCCCAGTAAAATTTTATAACACTGACCTAAAAAAAAAACACACAATAATGTCAACAAATAAATTACCACAAACACCCTGGACAGCAGCAAAATACACAGATAATTCCTCCTTCCATCCTCACTACATCAGACACTTTGGATAAGGAATAACTGGGAAGAATTCTGTTATATAACAAGTGAGCCACAAATATTGGGTAAAAACCAAACACTTGGAATTACCAGTTCAGCAACAGTTTCTACTCTTCCCTAAAACACAAAGAGGTGCAACCAGTGACACTTACCAGCACTCTGAGACACAAAGTCCAGGAAGTTGGCTCCTCATGGTCTGTTTCTTTACCACTACATCACTGTTTACACTGCTGCCTCGATTTACAGCTGCAGATGTCAGGACCTTCCACCAATACTTCAGCCAGTAGATTTGTCACTTTACCTTCTAACCATACGTATGTATGTGTGTATATATATACATATGAAGGAATGACATGTAAAGAGGAAAGCAAGTAACATTTACGGATTCACAAAACCACATTTGCTAAGGGCTTATTATTCTACAAACTCCAGAAATACCCACTACCACTGCAAGGGGTAAGTACTAACTCTAGGACAAAACAGTAGGTTCAAATCCTCCTTACCTACTTTGTAACCTTGAGCAAGCTATTTCACAGCCCCCCCTCTATAAAACTGGAATACTAACAGTACAGATTTCCTGGAGTCACTGCAAGTATTAAATGAGATTATACTTCTAAAGTGCTTAGATCAATGCTTGGCAATCATATGCTTTTTATATAAATACTTGTTCCATAAACAGGAAACACAATCCATTCAGTTACCTGCTTGAGGACACATAGCTAAATAGATGGTAGAGTCCAGACTGTAACCTGGGTCTTTCTGGGACTTTTCACTCCACTAACCTCAGATAAAGCAAGGGAAATATGAGACTGTAGTCACCTGAGAAGTGTCATCCTCTGAGAAGACACTGTTATAGGTTGAACTGTGTCCCCCAAAACGATATGCTGAAGTCCTGACCCTCAGTACCTCAGAATGTGACCTTATTTGTAGATAGGATCTCTACAGAGGAAATCAGCTTTAAAGGAGGTCATTCAGGTGGGCCTGCATCCAAAGACTGGTGGTGTTATTAAAAGGGGAAATTTAGATACAGAACGCAATGTGGAGAGACACAGGGAGAAGGCAGCATCTACAAGCTGAAGAGAGAGGCCTGGGACAGACCCCTGCCTCAGAGCCCCCAGAAGGAGCCCCGCAGCGCGGGGTGCTCAGTTTGGCAGCCCTAGCAATACACCTCCTTCACCAGAACCTTTGAGCCCTCCCTGACAGGCAACTGTGATAGGATGTGCTTTACTGCAAAGTTTGTGGTCACTGACACAATGATTGTATTAGTCTGCTTGATAGGCCATACAAAATACCACACACTGGGGGGCTAAAACAACAGAACTGACCTTCTGACATTTCTGGAGGCTGGAAGTCCAGGATCAAGGTGTCAGCAGACTTGGTTCCTCTGAGGCCTCGCTCCTTGGCTGGCAGACCGCTGTCTTCTCCCTGTGTGTTCCCCTGTGTGTGTGTCTGTGGCCTAATCTCTTCTTTTAAGGACACCGGTCATACTGGAGTAGGGCCCACCCTAGGACCTCATTTGACTTTAATATCTTTTTAAAGGCCTTATCTACAACCACTGTCACATTCTGAGGTATGTTTTGAGGTTATGGCCTCAACATATGAATTTGTGGGGGACACGATTCAGCTACATAACACAAGCTAGTTATAGGAAGCCTCTAAGAAACCAGTACAAGTCATTCCCCAGCTCTGTCCATTTTACTGGAAGATTTGTGAGCAAAATGTTTTAAGTAATTTAACTGCAATCTAGAATATTTTTCTCTTAAATTATATTTTGAAGATAAAATATACATGGGTTTTTAAAAGAAAACATATTTCACAAGAGTACTCTTCAGTGGGCCTGCTCTGTCCATGTGTCCAGGCTGCGCTGTCGTTCTGCTTGTCTGCACATCCCGGATAGGTTTAAAGAACCACAGAGGGAAGAAATAGGGCATCAAAGAGTAATGAAGAGGGACAACTTTCCAGAGTCTGGGCTAATAAAGTGCACGCATGAGCCATATCATCTAGTTAGTTCCCTGCCCCCAGATGGGCGAACAGATCTCTCTCTTCTAATGTTATACTGAATTGTCCCAGGAGGATAAAGAAGATCTTTGCTCTTGCATGAACGATATTTGCTCCAAGTAGTTGATAAACTTCAAGGTTACCTGAAGAGTTGGATCTACTACTTTCCCTTTAGCTGTTCAGGAAACAAAACAAAACAAACCAACCAATAGCAGAAGCCCAGCAGAGAAGCAAAATGTACCAGGAGGGCTCCTGGGTACTTCTGCTGGCCCCTCACATGACTGCCACTTGTTGGAGGCCTAGGGGGTCACCTAGTCAACCTGAAAATGAGCCTTGGGGACTCCAGGTAAACTGCTGACTGCCACCATCTCTGCGCCCCTCACCTGGAATGACTTCTTCCTTCTATTAGGATGTTACTAACTTGCCACTGATTACACAGGCTCATTGATTCACTCTATATAGAACCTCAGGCACTCCACTGGGGACAAAAAAAACCTATTTCATATTTTTATAGACTTCACAATCAAGTTAAATGCATGCTAAACAAAATAGGAATGGGTAGAAAAATAACTAAGATTTGTTGAGCCTGAGTTGCAGGAACTGTATATACTTAAAACTCTTTAATATTTTTCATCTCTTGTATGTCTCAGAAAAGTGTAATGACCTTCGTTTTATGCATAAGAAAACCAAGTCTCAGACTGCTCTACTGGAGCTGAGAGGAAAAGGCCTCTTCTGCTCCTCACATTGTCTTTGTCTGCCTCATTCAAAGGGCTAGTTTTCCAATTGTGAAAGTTCTGTAAGAATTAGGAGGAGACAAGCTGGAAAGTGCTTAGATAATAAAAACAGAAATATGGATGAAAAACAAAGCTCATTAAGGAAGCCTTATTCTTCCCTGTGGTTATTAAATTGGTAGATCAAGGAATGAGGTAAAATAATTGAATCTGGACTACTAGTCGCCTGAGTGGCCTGCTTCTACACTCATTCCCAGCCCCAGCCTTGTCTCACAGAACAGCCAGTGCTTTTCTTTCTTTTTTTGGGGGCTCACAAAAAATAAGGTTTCTTCAAACCACATCACTGTCTTGCTCAGCACCTCCTGTCAGATTCTCCCAGGACTCACTATAAAGTGCGAAGGCTTCCCCACCTGCAAGGCCCTGCCTGATCTATGGTCCGCCTGCCTGCCTGCCTTTCCCTGAACTAAGAAGCCCTGGTCTCCTGCTGCCCCCAGGATGTGCTACCCAACCTTTACCTTTGTTGTTCCCACTGCCTGGAATGCTTATCCTCCATATATGCACATGTGCGCACACTCATCCATTCAGGTGTCTGCTCAAATGTCACCTCCTCAGAGAAGCCATATCCGACCTCTCCCAATTCCTCATCATCTTGCTCTTAATTTGGATGGTTTAGCATTTACCACTGCATCACATTACATATGTACACATTGGTATATTGTTGCTTCCCCCAAACTGACCATGATCCTCCTGTTTACTGCTATTCCTGGTGGCTGGGTCAGGGCTTGGCACCCACTAAGCTGAATGAATGAAGAATGAGTGAAGCAAGTATCAAATGAGACCTCTTATACTTGTGGAGAAGCTGACAGATGCTGAATGACAGAATAATTAATCCAGTTTATAGCTGTAAAAACAACAAAACTTCAAGGACCCTAATTCACGGTGTGATAATCTGAAAAGGTATTTAAAGCATGATTTTGAAGACAGTAGTGACAGGTGGGGACTTACATCCCCAGAGGAAAGCAATAGAGAAACACTGCAGTAGGGGGGCAGGTATCATGTTGTACACAGAAGGGGATCACAATATGCTACTCTCAACTAGGCTACTTTGGTATAAGGATTATTTTGAGTTGAAGACAACTGAGACTGAACAGATGCAGAAATAGTTCCCTGCCCTTTCCTTTTCTGCCCCCAAACCAGGCATAAATTTCCCATGTGAAGCTGTCTCCTTCTTCGAAACCAGGAACAAAAGAGCTACCATTACCACCAGAGATGTTGTCAGTTCTGAGATGAGTCTGCACAAACCTCACCAAAATAACCCTTACCTTCCATCAGTTTCCCCTCTATATTTCCTATTCACATCCCCATAATTTATCATCTCTTGAAACCCAAACCCCCTTTCCTTTGTTACAATGGTATATAATTCCCTGAGTCTACTTCTTTGAGATTCTTCTTTCTGGGAACTTCCACAGACATTAAAATATTAATAACACTGTATGCCTTTTCTCCTATTAATCTATTTTAATTTGCTAGTCTGGGAGAATGAACCTAAGAGAGTAGAGGAAACATTTTTCCTCCCAACAAACCTTCACTTCACCACCAATCCACATGTCTTCCTAGTCCATTCTATTGAGTGCTTGGCTAGATCACAACTAAACTATTTAATTCGATGTGTGTTCCACTTTGTAAGAGGTATATTTATGCACAGACAGGAGGAATCAGAGGCATAAAAACATGTCATATGAGGACTCGGGGATTTTTAGCCTGGAAAATAAAAGGTTTAAAGGAGGAGGTGATTATATACTCCACAAGATCCAGAGGGAATACAACTGGGATTTAAGAGTTATGTAAGAGCAAGGAAGACTTTCACTGTATATAAATCAGAATGCTCTAACAGAACTGTTGGCAGAGGACACTGGCTGCCAGCCAAGAGAAGAGACGGCTTTTCAGAGGAATGCAGTCCAGGGCAGCAGATGGCTAACGGCCTGGATCACTACTGGTAGGACACAGTGTAAGCACAAGTAGTGCACAGGTGGTTTGGGACCACACCCTGAGGGGTCTTCCCTGCCAACTGACCAATCTGGGCATCTGGGCCCTCATCATTAAAGCAAGATAGATTAAATCAACAGTTGACCAACCTAGTTTCTCTAAGCCCAAGATTCAGAGGCAATGGTTCAAGCATGTTTTAGTGGCCGTTGGAAAGGAGAAGATAGCAGTCCCCAGGTATGGAAAAAATGGAAGTTTTCATCCAGAATATCCAGAATTTCCTACCTAGCCTTGGTTCATTTATATGCCAGTGGATGTTTACCACAGCAGAGCCCCCAGGGATCTGAGGAAACCGGTGGAGAGGAAACAGCTATTCTCTGGTACATAATTGGCCTGGGCTTGCCAGTCACCAAGGACCTGCCCAGGGAGTTTCTCCTGGAAGGGGCTTGCGGAAAAGGAGAGCATGTGCCATGGCCATGGGAGACAGACGGAGCAAGGGCTGTCGAGAGAACCTGGGCGAGCTATGAGAGGGAAACCCCTTTCCCCCAACCCACCCTTTCCCTTTTCCTACTTCGGTTTCACTGGAATCAAAGCAAACTTGTCCAGGGCAGGGAACCCCCTTACTCCAGGGGCTCCACCATGTCACTGCTTGGAGGGGAGCCACTCAACTGCACTGGACTGTGACACACAGAAGTGATTCTCCTGCATTAGACACATGAGATGTTTTAACAGGCAGAATTATTTGCCCTAACTATCCAAGTTCCAGGTCCCCTTCCCTGACTCTACCAGTATAACTGTGTTATCTAGATCACCAATAGAGGTGTGACAGAGGATTTCATTTGAAAGGAAAATAAAGTGTTCTACTAATAAGGAGAGTTTAAAAACCACTGGGGTAGATCTATGCCTCTTTCACTTCTGAAATTGTTCTTTTATGTCATTAACTAGCTAACAGTCTTGAAAGAATATGGAATCTTAATACTTAAATTTTAGAAATTGAACTTAAATAGGCACTAAATATGATTAAATGCAAGTATATTGGTGGAAGTCAGTTTTCAATAAATCTTCATATTATTTCTATTTCAATTTCTCTTGATTATACAAATCTCTGCTCAATTCTAATAATAAATAATATTTTATGACTGAAGTTTTGTGGTCACTACTCCATATACTTGGGATATTGTGATTTATAATAAGAAACATGTACTTGGTTTTCACCCCAATTCCCGGTGTGGAGTTCCTAAAACCCTTGGAATTCCTTAATGCAGCAATAAAGGTGTCTTTGTTACGTTCATGAGGTGACTTTTGGAAAGCCTCCAGATCACCTCAGGTTGGTGGCTGGTTGCCTGGGGAACCAACCCATGATTAGAGGGTTAGAACTATCAGTCCCATCCCCAGGGTTGAATTTAACAACTGAACTGATTAGAGGTGGAATCAATCACCAATGGCCATGATTTAATCAATCCTGTCTAGATAATGAAGCCTCCATAAAAACCCAAAGGACAGGGTTCAGAGCTTCTAGGTTGGTGAGCAGAAGGAAGTGCTGGGAGGGTGGTGTGCCCGGAGAGCATGGAACCTCCCCACCCCTTCCCCATACCTCATCCTATGCATCTCTTCCATCTGGCTGTTTCTGAATTATATCCTTTTATAACCCAGTGATCTAGTAAGTGAACATTTCCTGAGCTCTGTGAGCCACTCTAGCAAATTAACAGAATCTGAGAAGAGGGTCATGGGAACCTCTGATGGAGAGCTGGTTGGTCATAAGCGCAGGTAACAACCTGGACTTGCAATTGGCACCTGAAGTGGAGGGGATGTGCATTCTTGTGGGACTCTAACCTGTGGCATCTTATACCATCTCCAGGTGGATAGTGTCAGAATTGAGTTAATTACTTAGTGGTAGCAAAAAAACCCCCAAAAAACACACACATACTGGATGCTCAAGAGAAGGAGTTTCCAAATGTAAACTGATCTCATATTATACAAATTACAAACGTTTGTAAGTCTTTTTTGGGCCAACTCTTAGGATCAGAAAACATAGTCAAATGCTATGGCAGAGACTCTAGATGCTTGCTAACCCCTTTTTCCTCCTCAGAACATGGACAAGTAACTACCTTCCCAGCCTTCCTCAGAGTTAGGTTAGACCCAGATGATTGAGTTTTGGCAGACAGAACGTGGGTGGAATTGATGCCTGTTATTTCCCAGGAGTAAAACGACTCCTGTGGTCTTCTGCATTCTCTCTTTTTGTAGTAGGTCTGGAGACCGTGCATTAAAGACTGCAGTCCCCTTGTCAGTGCTTGGAGGAGAGCCACTCAACGGCACTGGATGATGACATAACAGAAGTAACTCTCCTGTGTTAGACCCATGAGATGTCTAGGACTGTTGTTAGAAAAGGTATTACTTGTCCCAACACAAATGCCTACTTAAACTTCAGTTGTACACAACACTATTTGTCACATTATATAAATATATACTGATTTAGAAACAACCGTTTTTCCAACCCTTATTCAGATTTCAAAAAACAACTTCTCTTAACTTTTTACCTGTCTCATGGACATTAGTGAGGACATGGAACCTTTAACTTCTTCCCAGAGGAAACTGCCACCCAAGTTCTTGGAATCAATATTTTCTTGAATCTTTGAGTTTGCCATAGCATCTAGTATTCATGAATGTGAGATCATATTCCCAGAAATAAATGTTAAGTCTCTAAGTGTTTAAGTCAAATTTATCAGGTAAATTACATAAACACCCCAAAATAAGATTGATTAAAATCATTCAGGCCAATGTATCTTCAGCAAACATTCCATTATTACTCAAAATTAAGTTAGTGAGTTACCTTCCTGCACCAAGAGACATTCTGTGAAGGTTCAAATACAAGGTGACTCTTTCTTCCAAGCCATGATTTTTTGGGAAGAGGTCCATTTTTTGTATTCAGGCATATGCAGTAATCTTTGGCAAATTTATATTTCTGAGCATTTATTTTTACATATTCTCTTTCTAAGTGTATACAGAAAAAATAAACATGATTTATTTTTGCTCAGTTGCATAAGGTATTTTGGTTTGGGCATGTATGTGGAGTGGGAAGCTAGCAATATTTTGTATGTATAAGAATGTCTGATTATTTTTTCAGGTGTTTTTGTTTAAAAAATACCAAATATGCTTTGTAAGCAACAAAGCCATATATGTCAAGGAGAATTAATCCACATACATATATGGTCTAAGTAGGACCAACTTTTACCTATGAGTGCTTTCCTAATTTTTATTTATTACTGGTGGAAGGCAGGGAGGATGAATGTGGCAATGATTAATAGGAAGGAAATAGTGTTGTTTTGACTGGGTGGTTGGTTTTATTTATCATTGTTAGTCTCTGCTTTGTTCACCAGGTATAAATTATTACAGAAGGTTCAATTTATACTTTCCTGCCAAAATTGCTGCTTTAGCAAAGTATAATTGACATGGCTAAGATTTTATTCAAATTTGAAATTAAACAGACATCTCTAAACTTCTCCACCAAAGAGGGGAAAGTTATTTTAATGGGACACTATTGATGAACATAAAATTTAAATTAATTCACTCTTTTTTACTCTTACTGCACCTGGCTTAAGAATCTTTAAGGTAATATCTACCTAACAACTCTTACCTTTTAAAATATTCCTCACAGAATGTTTAGGCCAACAGTTCTCCACGTGTTTCAGTAATCCCTGAAAGTCCTTGAGAATCTACAATGTCAAAACTATTTTTATAATCATATGAAGGCATTATTTGTCTTCTCATATTTTGTCTTATGAATATAGAGTGGATTTTCCAGAAGCTACATGACCTGTGACACCTTTATGGCTCTGAGACCTAAGGGAATGTGTGTTTGTATACTTGTGTTTTCTGTTTTAATCTCTAATGCAATAAATATCAATAGATGTAACCTATGTAAGCAAAAGCTTTTTGAAGGTGTTCAATAATTTTAAAGGGGTAATGAGATGAAAAAGTTTGAGAACTGCTGTTCTAGGTTATATCCTGGGAGTCACCCACCCACTGCTTCAGGCAGCTCTGATTATCATTGGTAGCATTCTGCAATCTGGCAACTTCCTGATTCCCGAAAAGCTACTGGCAAAGCTGAGAGATGCCAAGTGTACTCTGATTTTATTTCTTCAGTACCTTCTGGTTTTGTAAGCTTCTGATTCCCTGTATTAAATTCCTCCCTCCATGTAATATTTTAAGTGGTTCTTGTTTTCTTGACCAAACCATGAGGGAATTGAATTGATGCTCAATACCAGATACCATGAATTTGGTTTTAATACATCTTAAATCATACCATGTGGGAAATCTCTTCCCCACCACTACCTCTATCCCCACTGTGACTTATAAGAACCTACCCTCAAACCATTTTCTATTCAAGTTTATGGCCAAAACTCTTAATGTTATGTATTTCACAGCAGTTATTCTCTATAAAACATGGCAATTGCCTTTCAGAGAAAGCTCAAAATTAACTGAGATAAAGCTTTACAAATGCAACATTGTTAGGTAGAAAGATAGACATGAGCAGCTGGGTACAGGGAAGGTAAGGTTCAAGGAAAACCACCCAGGTAGGGGGTCCCACTTGAAGAGAGAGACTTTGCAGGAAGATAACTTCCTTGCCTGTTGGGACCAAGGCCAAATTGGTCCCAACCAGATGATAGCACGGACGCAATCGAACAAAACTAAGAATCGCCCAAACCACACCTCATTATAATTTCATTAAAGTAAAATCATGGTTTTGCTCCTCTCTGCCCCAACTCATGGTCTTTTCTGTGCATTTTGCAAAAAGACAGGCACACCAAGAGGAGATGTTTAACTAGAGCTGTCAATCAAATGACCTCACCTGTCAATCAAAGAGTCCCCTCCTGGTTAGGACAGATAAATAGACCCTCCCCTAAAAGTTCAGGGCCTTTGTCTACCTTGATTTTGGCCAGCTGCTACTCGGGAGTGTATTCAAATAAAACTTTAGCTCTGCTTCTCTACTGGGTCTCTGCCTTCCAATTCTTTGTTTTGGTGGTAACAAGAACAAAGGAGAACAAACTTGATCCACAATAACATTACCATAGTTCTTGCTGAAATGCATATGAATACTGTAAAAATGGTTTGTTCTAACACAATAGTTGTACTCCAAGGAGTTCCATGTGACTATAAAACAAACACTTGATTAAAGACAATAGTTTTGATTGAGGAAAATAATTGGAAACTAGGAAGTTTCACATTTGCCAGAGCAAATGTCCTGTTCCTATGAGTATTTATATAATTATAATTTTTTAACCATAAAGATCACTTGCCTATCAAATCAATCCCGGATTTGCTTCATATGCTGGAAAAAACATCTAGCTATCACAGGGCCTGGACCTCTATCTAAAATTAAAAAAAAAAAAAAAAAGATCACTTGCAAACCCATCATCTGATTACATACATCATTTACACAAAAAGGGCTTTGCTTATCAATACCAGCCAGCATTCACACACAGATTCTTAGACAGTCTTGCTGCTCTATGACCCACTGTATGAAAACCAGTACAACTCAAAGGTGCTGAGGTGCAGAAACAACAACTGTTTTTCTTACATGCTTGGTCTTGACCGTCACAACACTACAACCAACAGAGGTCGGCAGAGAAGCCCTTGATGCTTAATGCATCACCTGGTTTCCACTAAAATTGAGTTATAAGAAATGTTGGGATATAAAATAGCTTAACTTTACCAAAGAGAAACTGATTTTTTTTGGTGTCTATTCAGTTATAGTAAACTGCTTGCAGTTCCTAAAACAAATCTTGCTCTCTTCTGCTTTGGGGAACATGCTGCTGGTCCCCTTGCATGAAATATCCTATCCCGATCATCTTTTATCTATCTGCAGCTTTGGTACACTGCCTAGTAACTAATTTGCTCTCAAATAAATAAATGTAAATACATAATAAATAAATACAAATAAATAGTTTCTTCTCAATTTCCTTGATGTTTTGGCTTTTCAAGGAGCAAAATATTGCTTCATATATATAGAGCTGTTAAATAACAGAAAAAAAAAGTGGTCATCTTTTTAAATTTTCATTATCGTGGATTATGAGAAGTACAGCCTATGTTTAAGTTGGCATTTTCACTAACTCCACGGAAGGACATTCTGGATTTAAATAGAGTACGTTTGCTCCTACAAGCAATAACGCTAGGAAAACACAAAATAGACTTTTTTAGGCAGTGTTGAGAAGTTACAAAAAGAGCTTAGGACCTACTTTAGGCATCAGGAGAAAAGCAGTTTTATTTGATTCCCACAGCAAATTGTGAATGGACTGAGAAGGTGAACATGCTGACATTAACTGCGCATTTCTTTGAAGTATTACAAAAATCCCAGAAAATGAGATGTCTATATATAAATATATAAAAGCATCTGACCAAACCCAAATACCAATGATTAAGAGATTATCTATTTAAATCCATTTGGTTGACACATTAAATACAAACATATAAATGCTTTTCAATGTGGATAAATAGGAATTGAGTACATATGTACTTTTCCTTCCCCGAGCTCATTTATATATCAGAATCACACCCACTCTCCTTAGTCATTTGTGTTTGGAAAACTGTCTCAACAACCTAAATCACTGGTCAGAACACTTCATACTACCCAGTCCCTTGTTGAGACATTGAAGTCTAATGAAATACTTTTAGAAGTTGACCAGAAGTCTCTAAAAAGAAAAAAACTTTACATATGACTTTATTTAAAAGGATAAAAACAAATGCTGTCTCCTTCTTTCCCTACCTCCATACACCATGGAAATGTAGAATGTAAACACCCAACATGACTATGCAGCTCTAAGACAGAGTAGTAGACTCAGTCTCCTCATTTTAGTGTGTGTCTGTTGACATTAGACCCATCCTATTTAGAGAATGGTTTATTTTTCCCTATTGTTTTGGGTAATATGGCCCTTCTTAAACATCTTGGTTTTCTATTTAGATAGATAAATGATTATAAAATAATAGAGGGTTTTACCAAAATTCAGATGCAGTAATATAGTATAAACCTTTATTGATGTATCTTCCAATTCTGGCAATGAGGCAGACTTGACATTTTGGACAACTATTCCACCAAAGAAGAGTAAACAATGATAAATTATATTTCTAAACTTTTCAGAGATAACATTTGAGAATTTTCCAGGATTGGTGAAATAATGAATTCTCACCAGGATAAAAGTTTCAAGAAAGAAAAGAAAAAAAAAAAAAAGGAAATGTGTACCTTGACAGATTGTAGTGAAACTGCAGAACAACAAAGACAGACAGGAGATCTTAAAGCAGCCAGGAAAAAAAGAGAGACCATTTACAAAGAATTGGCAGTTCCACTGAGAATTGACTCCTAAATAACCAAAAGCCAAAAGATGATAAAATATCATCTTCCGAGTACTAAGAAAAAAAATAACTATTATTCTAAAATTGTTTTCAAGCAAAACTATTTTTGTAAGTTTTTTTTTTCAGACAAATATAGAGACTTCCTCATCAAAAATGTTCTCACAAAAGAAACTTATAAAGATAAACTTCAAGAAAACCAACAATGATTATCAGGAGGAATCCTTGATACCTGAAAGACACAGTGAGCAAAAGGGAATGATAATATTGATAAATTTAAATAGATATAGATTTATTTTTAAAAAGATAAATAATATTAATAATATCTAATATGTAGAATTATAAGGCAGATAAAGTGAAATTTTCAAAGACATGTCAGGGAAGAGTTATTAGGCTTAAAAGTTCCAAAGCTTTCAAATTGTCCCAAAAGAGGATGAAATGACTTAACTTTAGATTAAGAATTCTTGCTGCAATGTCTAAGGTATCCACAATAAACAAAAAACCCAAAAAACAACTATAATGTATGATTTTTAAACTAATAAAAACATTTTAAAACAAAAAAGATAATCTTTCTGAAACAAAGTAATAGTGAGATGGGAGGTAAAATAGAGAAACTGGGAACGCCGAACACAAAGTGTGAATGCAGTGCAAAATGAGTATAAATATGTGTAACCTCAAAGTAAAATTAAGTACTACATTTTTCAAAGACACACTCTGATGCTCAAGCAAAAAAATAATAAAATTAAGCTATGTCCTGTTTAAAGTAGACACACCTAATGTCAAAGGACAATTAAAGAAACAGTAAAATAACCTGCATACATCTGGGAATTAACGCATTTATAAATATCTCAGCTCACGTAATCAATCAAACTGAAAATCCTTAGGAAGTAACAATAATGAAATACAACATATCAACATTTGTTGGATACAGAAAACACAGTTCTTAAGTAGAAATGTAAAAAGTATAAATGATTAACAGAAGAAATATGAAGGCTCTTCTTTCAAAGGAGCCATGTGCCTGACTTAAATGAAAAAGAAAAAAGAACTCAGAGGAAAATACAAAGAGAGGAGAAATTAATGAAATAGAAAATGGAGATTATAAACTACATTTTATCCTCTGAACATGTCAATCAAATAGATGAGTATCTGTGAGACAGAGCAAGTATAAAATTGGGGGAAGGAAAAAGAAGATATAACTATAGATACCACAGAGATTAAATAAGATAATGAGGTGATTATGGTACGTTTACCATTAAAAAACCTGAAAATACAGATGAAATGGAAGAATTAGGAAGTTGCAATACCCAAAATGACATTTGGGCAGCGAAATCTCTGCAGAGTTCGATAACAGTTGAAGAATTTGATTCAATGGTTAAAAAAAAAAATCTTTTGCACAAAAAACAAAAACCACAGTTTGGATAGGAATTTACCCAGGGAGTTCTAGAAAATACTCAAGGAATAAGTAATCAGAACATAACAAAGTCTTCCAAGGAGGAAAAATCAAGACAAAAAAACCAATTTCATGAGAAAGCAAACTTCAATTTTCAACTACTTGAGGACAGATAATAATGCAAAATAAGGAAATTAAACAAGTTTCCCTGGTGACCACACATTCAAAAAAAAAAACCTCATAAAGTCAAATTCGACAACATACTAAAAAAGACAGAACCTTGCGAAAATTGTTTATCCAGGATGAAAAGTCCATGTAATGTAAAAAATCTGTTCATATAATTTACCACAAGAAATTTAAAGAAATAATGTTATATGATCTTAAGAGATAAAAAGGGGTATTTAATAAAATATCAATACATGGTTTTTGTAAAATCCAGAAAACTAGAAATAGACGATAACTTCCTTAACATGATAAAGTGTATCTACAGAAAACCCACACCAATTACTGCGCTTAATAGTGTAACATACAAGCACTGTCTTCAGAAGTTCACAAAGGCCAGGCTGCCTACCATAACCACTTATAACATTGCAATGTTCAGTAAGATGAAAAGAAAGTGAAAAGTTAAAATGTTTGGAGTGGAAGAAATAGAATTTTCATTATTCATTTGATATGACTGTCCAATCTATGTTTCATAGAAAACCCAACAATCTACAGAAAATTTAATATCATTTAATAAGCATTTTAGAGATTGATGAATATAAATGTTCTCATACAAAATGAAATGCCTTTTTGTACATCAGCAAACAGAACCTGCGTCTTGAAAGAGAGAGAAAGTGAGATGGAAGGACTGTAAAAGCAACTAACAAAAGTAAGATACCTAGGAAAAATCTTAAACATGACTTTTATGGAAAAAAAATTTATGAAACATTCCAGAAACAAAGTAAGGGAGACATATTTTATATTTATGGATAAGATGACTCAATTCTCTAACTAGGGCATTTCCCCCCAAGTTGATCTACAGACTTTAATGTAATTCCAAATCTCAGCTGGAAATGTTTGTGGTTTTCTTGTTTTTTTTTCTGTTGAACTTCATACATGTTACTAAAATTTATATGGAAGAGAAAGGTTCAAGAATAACCAATTCTGTCCTGAAGAAGTAATGGGTTGACATGTCCAATGTTTATTTTAAAACTATAGTAATTAAGTAGTATGGCATTGACATAGGAAAGGAGGCCTAGAAATAGACCTGCTCACATGGAGAAAATTGATCTGTGACTGAACAGGCATTTCAGACCAGTGCAGAGAGAATAAGCTATTCAATTAATAGCTCTGGAACAAACAGATATCTTAAATTAAAGTAGGTGTCTATATCACTCCTACAAAAATCAATTCCAGAGAGATTAAGGAATCAAATGTACAAGACACCATTCAAAAACTATTAGAAATAAAGATAGAGGAACTCTTCATGAGCTAAAGGTAAGGAATTATTTATGATCCCCAAAGCACAAAGTGACAAAAAGGACTGGATACATCTTGGTTAAAATTAAGAATGAAAAACGTGAGAAGAGCACCTACCAATCAAAACCTTTCTGTAACACAAATACCAACAAAATAACTGGATACAGAAAATGAAAAGTACTCCTATAAATGAACAAAAAACCTGATAGAAAATTAGTCCAAAGCCAAACCCAGCCATTTCATAGAAGAAGAAAACAAAGGCAAACAAATATATGAAAAGTGCTCAATTTCCTAAGTAACCATGGAACTACAAGTAACACCACAGTGAGATTTTAAACTTTGTACCTGCTAGACTAGCAAAAAAAGTCAAATCTGACAGTATTAAACATTATAGAGAATGTGGAACAAAACACAGTGGTGTGGGTATAAACTAAAACAACCCCTCTTAGAACCAACTGCCATTATCTAGTAGAGGTAAAAACACACACGCCTTAGGACCTAAGGATTCCACTGTCAGTCGTACTTATCCCAGGAAATTCTGGCACATGTGTGCTAACAGAAGTACAAAAGGTGCCACAGGAAGACTGTATGCAGCAGCTCACAGGTGCACAGACAGGGCCACAGACCAACTGCGGCAAGTCCTCTCCTGGCGCACCACATACTGGTACAGCGAGTGAGTTACTGTGACACAAATCGTCATGGATGAATTTTACAAATAAAATGTTGAGCCAAAATAAGCCTCAGCAAGTTACAAAAGAATACCTAAACAGGATGTCATTTAAGGAGCACTTCAAAACATAAAAACAAAGCAATGTGTTGTATGGAATTTGAACATAATGTGGTAAGACAAAATAAAATGGAAAGAAGAGAATGGGAACACCACATTCAACATAATGACAGTCTCCAGCCGGGAGGGACGGCATGAGCAACACGGGAGCCTTCGAAGCTATCAGCACTTCTCTTCTCATTGCTTCTACTGAGGGCTGTGGGTGTGCAGGCTTTCACCTTAATGTTATACTTTTTTATATGTATTATTTAATTTATTGAAAAATATAATTGACAAAATGGACATCCTATTTTAATAAATTCATTATATGAAATATTTATAGTCAACTCCTGCAGAAATATCGCTATTACTTATGAGTTTTCAATGATAGCATATTTATCAGTACAAAGACAAACTCTTTCCAATGATGAAATTGTGTAACTGCTGTTTTTTCTTCAGCTGTATTCTCATGTTACAAAAGCAGGCTGAATGATCTGACAGCCTGCACAGGGGAGTGCACTGGCCTTTTTATGTCTTACGTTTGAGTCTTTTCTATTACTATTTCTCTTCTTCACTAATTATTCCAAAAAAGACAATAATCAAACTTCAAAATTCTGAGCATCTGTTCATGGAATACATACAATGTGGATTTTGTATGCAGACCTCAATTTATCTAAAAGATAACACCATTTATAACCTCATCTTTATATAACAGAACAGCTCCTCAAAAACAGTTGAACAGTTTCTCGCCATGGACAAAGAAACAGCCTTGGCAGCCACTAGATAGTCAGCAATCTGGCCACCTGGAGGGGCATGCTTGTCCGCTGCAGAGCCACCTCTGTTCAGATGCATAAGTACTGTGTGAGCCCTGCACCTCACCTTGTGCAGCAGCACAGACAGTGACCCAGTTCTACCAGTTTCCTGCAAAGACCTCTTCATGTTATCACCCCTCAATGTTTACTTTTCATTAAAAATGTACTAAAGTAACCAAAAGTAATTTTGCTTGTCACTCACTATACTACATGGAAGGAGATACTAATGAAACTATACATTCCGATACTTCCCCCTCCAAGGCCACATATAGTTGTGGAGACAGCATATGAACCTCATAAAAGAGCTACAGATGGCCAAAATGTGACTACATCCAAAGGTTTAGGGTTCCATGGACACATTCCTATCACTCAGTAGATCACGTGATCCATTCAGTCCACAAATGTTTGTTACACATCTACCTACAAAGGAGTTCAATTATTAGGTGTCAACAGGACAAGTCTTCACTCGAGTCCCTCCCAGTTAACATGCTTGAGGAGAGGAACACAGCCCAGCATGCCCTGAGAAGGGCTGAAGGAAGTGCAAACAAGTCACATGAGGCGGGCAGGTGGCCAGTAGAGGTGGGTCAGTGTGAGGGGCCATGGCTACTGAATGACAGAGGATCTCTTAATGGAATCCTACACCTTCGGTCAGGAAAAAGTCCTGCTGCTGGGAACATTTAACATTTTATGTTAAATGATGAAATGATGAAAGATGGCAGGAGATTTCTGTCTAATCCAGGAGAAAAGGACAATTAGGCAGCAGATAGCCTTAATGTTGTGTAACCTGCAGAAAGGTCCCCTCCACACAGTTGTCCAAATCAGATGACCTAGGTGAGAATAAACAGGAATAAGCACACCGGTTATATTTTATGGGACTTAACACAAGACAAAGCAGCTCAGAATCTCACAGACTAGTAAACTGACCCGGGCACATGGCCAGGCCCAACCACACGATTAGCTCCCACTATCTGCTCAGCTTGAAAGGATCTTTTGGTTTTGCTTAATTTCACACAGGCCATTGGAAAATCTGAAAACACAACAAAACGTGGATATTGCTAGTCAATGACATGACAACTGTTTAAACTGGAATACCCTTAACAGCTCTATAGCACATGGAAGTATTTAAAGTATTGTATATTTGCCCAACCTCTGGTTCCACACTAGACTAAACACTACAGCTAAAATGAGAACTCCAAGAAGGATTTATGTGGTCATCTCCTTCAGAATCTAAGAGCAGAGGAAAACACTGCGTACAGTTAGGGCAGTGTCCCACAGTTCTTTAGACATTAGCCATTCTAACTGGAGGAAGACTGGGATTCTTAACAGAGGTTCTTGTGCTTTGCAAATCTTTAGGGTACATGGATTTGTTTCAGGGGTCTGGGAAGACCCTGGAAATGTAAGCCAAGCTGTGTAGATATAACCTTTTTCTCTAGAGAAGGGCCAGAAATTTCATCATATATGCAGACATTCATAGCCCAGAGATGATGAAGAATCAGTATTTAAAAAAAGGATTCCATGCTGGTGATGTTACAATGAACATTTTTTTTCAGCCAAGGAAACAACATACAACTCCATTTCAGAGACAAATAAAAAATTATTTAAGGGTTACTATTAATCAGTACTCTGTTTTTCCAACTCTGATAGTTTTTCTTGGGCTTGGCTAGAGTTAACAAGAACAGTCACTAATATCAAACCTTTTTACATACATATCAACTTATAGGAAAAAAGAAGTATCACTCAAATTCCTCTATTATAAAGACACTACATTTACAAATGCCTGCTTTTTATTTTACCAAGACATTCAGCACAAGTGTTAGACTAGAAGCAAATGGTTGATGTTGTATAAAACAAAGATATTTAGGAGAAAAGTATTATTTTGAGGTATAAACATGACTATTTTAAAATTAAAAATCTTTACAGTTCTTGTATGTTTTGGGACTCAAATCCCTTTGGATATGGTCAAACTCCAATATCCGATTCTACACTGAAGATGGTGGTGTGGATATAGGGGAAATGTCATCAGAAGACTATGCTCAAAAAACAGGCCTTGGTTTTGTAGCAAAAGATTAGTGTAGAGTAAGTATTTACTAATACATTAAGCTTAAATAAAATATTTAAGGTTGGGATATATCTCTTTAGCTGACTTTTGATCATTTGGAAAGAGGATGGTGACTCAACTACCATGTTTGAAATTCCAACTCAGGCAGACCATGTAGGAAAATGGGCACAAAATATATGGTGGTTCATAGACCTCAGTGCACAGTCCATAGAGGCTTTGGGTCCTGGGCCCCAGTCTGACCAACTTCTCTCGTTTTGAGTGAAGACTTCAATGAGAAGGTAGAGTACATTACATACAGTTACCACAAGTTCCTCTTAGATTGGGCTCCTGAAGATCAGGGATCAAGACCTGACATTGTAAATGCCCAAGAATTATACACACCACAAGACAGGTGACCAAAGGCAAGTGTGTTAAATGAATATTGCATTAAACATGTAGAGATTTTTATCCATGCAAAGGATTTCTATACTCCACTGTGTATCCGTTCATTATATAACTTATTAATATGCATTGGATGACTTAAACTCACATATGCCAAAGATCTGCTTTCATTCTGGGTGAATGTGTGTGACACAGGGTTGCCTTTGTGGGTAAATATTTCCAGAATTTCTTATGTGGCTTTAGTGCATCTGCATATCAATAGGTGTTTTCAAGGGGTGGAAAAAAGTAGTCCGTCTACATACCACTAGGTAATTACAAGGGCATGTGAGGGTCTATCTGGACCAGAGAGGTTGGGTGAAGAGTTCTTCTGCTGCAGCCTGGTCAAGAGAGAGACAGGGATGACTGCTTGTAAGAAATAAATGGGTTTCTTAAACTTTATGTCTCCCTTTGACTGATTTCAGTTTCAAAGGTATTTTTCCTGGGATTTTCCCCCTGGAGTCACACCTCCCCTGGAGTTACATCTGGCATAGTCAGCAGGATCTCTGAACTCAAAATCTGTCTAAATGGGTGTGACCCTTGGGCGGGCTGCCTCTAGGGATGATGGGGAGACCCCAGTGGCTGCAGTGGTAGA
Organism: Manis pentadactyla; assembly: GCF_030020395.1. Taxonomy (NCBI): domain Eukaryota; kingdom Metazoa; phylum Chordata; class Mammalia; order Pholidota; family Manidae; genus Manis; species Manis pentadactyla. The sequence goes on from NC_080021.1 coordinate 105,127,147, forward strand.
GAGTGCTTTATTAGGGAACCCCTATAAAGCACTTCCAATTGGGGAGCCCCTAGTGGGGAATTGGTCTAGGGTAAAGCACCTCCTAGAGAGGTGGGGCCTTCCCCAGAACTGGGGAAGGGTGGAGACACCGGAAGCTGCAGAATTAGTCCTCTGTCAGATAGAAGGCTGCTAAGAGGCCCTGAGTGGTCAAATAGCAGCTGGGATCATAGGATCTCTTCTCATCAAGATAGTAGAAAGTATTATTGAAGAGAGAGAGAGGATTATTGAGGAGAGAAAGAGGGTTACCGAGGAAAGAGAGACTTGGGCAGGAAAGAGATAAACTTCAGCATCACTTGGAGGAGCTGGGCGATAACCTATAGGATGCCCTTAAGGAAGAGAGACAGTTATTGAGAAGACAGGTCACACTCCTGGAAAATTCCTTAGCAGCAGCAAGGGGGAAGGCAGCAGGAGAGTATGCACTGCAGAAGGTGATCGGGGAGGGGGAGGAAAGAGCGGTGCCTTCAGCTCCGGAGATGGTGAGGTGGTGTTGTGAGAGGATGAGGGGGTGGGGGCCGAGGGCCAATCTGTTGCTGAAGCCACTGCCTGAGGCACCAGCCTTTCCTGTATTAAAGGCCCTCCCAGCTATAATTAAGAAATTAAAAACACAACAACCATGGGCTCCTGAGGGGAGGGAGCCGACCCTTCCCCAGGTTGTGAAGGACTCCATGCTCTGCCCCTATACCCAAGATGATGCTGGTGGACATGAGTATCCAGTAACAGCAGAAGCCATCGGAAGCTCTGCTTACATGGCTTTTGTGTCTCTGGGATATGGAGGTGGAAAACATTGTTATGTCGAGTTCCGAAATGAGTAGACTGGCTTCCCTGATGATGTACCCTTCTCTGGAAGCAGTTGCAAAATGCCCATCACACCTCAGGGAATCAGGTGCTTCTGGAATGGCTGACAGCAGCCATCGGGGCAGTTTGGCCTAATCAGGGTGACCTACCATCTTTACCCACTAGCTGGAAAATGTAGGCAGAGCTCCAACAGGTGTTGTGGGAATTGGGCATGAAAAATATCATAATATGGAAGGCAGGGCCCTGATGAGGAGTTGTTCTTTGTAGGAATGAGAAATCTGGTGCTGCATACAGCTCTCCCATCTGTCTTTTGGTCCCTAGTGACTACTCTTGCCCCCCCACATAGGGCAACCCATAAGTGAGGCTACTCGTACTTTAGCAGATCTGGGGGAGGCTGAAACAATACGAGCCTGGAAGGAAGTATTGGCTACAACTGAAAGGAGAGGTGCAAAAGGCCCTGTGAATGTCTCAAGGACCCAGATGTGGGTTGATTTGATAAAAGCTGGGTAAGTGAAAGAACAACTTGATGGGCAGTCCATTAGGATCTTATTAGAACTGTGACACCAATTAAATAAAGCCTCAGAGCAGTTCCAGCCTCTGAGTTCCAGGACACAGAAGCCAGAGGCAAAGTCCCATGTCTGGCCTGTGTCCCTGCAAGACTTCCTGGGAGACAATACTCAGGCTCTGCCTGGGCCCTCATCCCTACAGGACAATGATTGGGCATTGCAGTTTGACTGAAGGAAGGGTCAAGGCCTCCACCTTGCAGGACCTAGCGGGGACCAGAGGCCACATGTAGAATTAGCAATTCATTGGTCCCCTGTGAATGTAAAACATGTCCCAGCACTGGTGGACACAGGAGATGAATGCTCCATGATTTACTGCAACCCAGAGGGATCTACTCCCTACTGTTTGCAGGGTGGGGTTGAGTGGAACAGCCCGAATCCCCTTGGGAATAGGGCATCTAATACTGTGTGATATTATGCTCATGTGAGATTACTTTACATATAAATATGGCATTTTTGCAAGATGTTTTGGGTCTTGTAGGCTACTGAAGAGTGTTTATTCCACATTTGGCATAAGTTCTGAAGCCCTTATGCCATTTGGTACAAAAGGGCATCAGATGGGGCTGGCATGAAACATGTGCACCTCCAAAAGATGATGGTAGTGTAACCAAAAAGGCCAGAAGGTAAGAGCATCTTTTTGTTTTACCATTGTGGCCACTGCATGTGCCTCCTGTAGCCCTACATATAGACCCATCAGCAACACTCACAGGGAGAGAGGTGAAAGTCTGGTATACTAGACCAGGATGAGATCCCATTCTTGCCACTGTCCTGTCACAGGACCACTCTCTTGCATGCATCCTACCTGATGGACAAGATTTGCCTATGCTGGTGTCATTAAAACATGTATCTTATCGCTTTTAAGGTTATTTTCTTCTGCAGTTCCTGTGGCCTGGGCCAGTCCCCTGGCTGCAGCTGCTATGTGATGATTGCTCTGAACTCCCTACCTCTTCAGCTACTGCCTGCCTGTGGAATGGGTGAGCTATGGACTTCATCTGTACAGGACTTTGAACCTAGCTAAATCCTCCGACTTGGGGATTATCATGATTTTATTGCTGTTACTACTGTACATCATTAGTCTGGTTACAATGCTCGCTTTCTCAGCCAGGGACCATTGCGGAAGATGGGGAATGTGTAGATTATGAGGCGAGATTTCTGGAGGGGTGGGCTGTGGGTAAAATTGTAGTATTTCCAGAATCTCTAGCCTGGCTCAAGTGCATCTGCATATCAATAGGTGTTTCTAAGAGGTGGAAAGAAGTAGTCCATCTACATACCAATAGGTAATTACAAGGGCATGTGAGGGTCTATCTGGACCAGAGAGGTTGGGTGAAGAGCTCTTCTGCTGCAGCCTGGTCAAGAGAGAGACAGGGATGACTGCTTGTAAGAAATAAACGGGTTTCTTAAACTTTATTTCTCCCTTTCACTGATTTCAGTGTCAAAGGTATTTTGGCCTGGGATTTTCCCCCTGGAGTCACACCTTGTAAACAAACTTGTAACGACTTTCTCTGTAAGGAATGCAGGTTGACTCAACAATAAGGTTACAGTTGGTCCAGTAAATATTTCATTCCAGGATAACTACAGTTCCTTTAAGAAGACAAAAAGAAGAGTTATGTTGTTAAGATGCAGAAAGTGGATCTAGAAAGCTGAAAGACTGGAAAACCTGACTGATACCCACATTTTGTCCTAATTCCTGCCAAACACACTTCAGCCCAGTCTTAGAGGGAAGGGTGAGCCTGGTATGAGCCACAAATCTTTAAGAACTGACACTTTTGTTTTAATCAGTGGTCATTAAGCACGCCAGTATCAGCAGAAAGAACTCTCAGGAACATATTACTAGAACATAAATAACCTTGACCTCTAATTGTGTGATGCATCATCCTTGCAAAGACAGGATTTAGTTAAAAGATTTTTTTACTTTTCTAAGCTACAAAAATTTCTTTAAAATCATTAGTGAAAGCAGTTTCCTACTCTTTCTTTACAACACATTCTCATCTCTCTAGTCCATTATAACGTCTAACTTTACTTTTTGGCAGCTACAATTTCTAGACCATCCCTTTCAATTATTTTTCTTAAAAATTTATGAGACTCACTAAATCTCTTTTCAGTTTCATTGTAATTTCAATCTTCTCTCCCTTGCCCTACTTAAACTCTGTTTCTTCAACATTCTTCTCACAACCTATTTTCTAGCTATTTGATTATTTTTCCACTTTTCTAGAGGAAGATCCCATTCAAATATTTTCAGGCACATTCCATTTGTATTCTCTGTTTAACCAAGAATACAGTCTACATATAAATCCTGTAAGCTCCTTCAATGACTTACTAGATTTAAGAAATTTTGGCTTAGGATTTTTGTTTAAATGATGTTAAAACATAAAAATGTACTCATTCCAAATCATCGGCATAAGGACCATAAACTAACCTTAAAATGTGGGACTACAGGTATTTGCTTATGAACACTAATTGTGTTATTTTGACTCAACAGCAAAAATATAGGAGGTGGTATTTTTACTTTCAAAATTGTTTCAACAGCTGCCTTGTTGTTTTTTTTTTTTCCATTTGTCACTAAAGAAAAAAAAAATTAAATAATCCTTCCAGAGCATGAAACAAAGAGGAAGAGGTACATTAATACCTTCTCTGTTTCCATCTTTCTAAGAGGGGAACCGAATCCTATCAGACAGAAGACTGGTTCCTTGTCCCGATCCTGCCCAGGAGCTCAGTGACTGTGGGCAAGATCCTTCAGCATCTACTATTAATCCCTCACCCATAAAATGTACTATTTCTGCCCTCCCATCCTCACTAAGTAGTTGCAAGGACCACGCAAAGTAATACACTGGGAAGTTCAACATTGCAATACTCTACAAACATAGGCTATAATTAATACTTGCTGATGGTACACCTTAACAGGATCAGTTTTAAAAATCTAAGATTAAAAAAATAAAAGCTTTACAGTAATATTACAATAGCCAAAAGGTGGAAGCAGCCCAAATATCCACTACGGATGAATGGATAAAGAGAATGTAGTATAGCCATACAATGGAATGTTATTTGCCTTAAAAAAGGAGATTCTGTCACATGCTACAGCATGGATGAATCTTGAGAACATCATGTTGAATAAAATAAGCCAGTCAGAAAAGGCCAAAGACTCTGATTCCATTTATATGAGTCATTTAGAATAGTCAGATCATGGAAACAGAACATAGAATGGTGGCTGCTAGGGGCAGGGGGGAATGGGGAATGGAGAGCTGGGGTTCAGTAGTATAGGGTGTCAGTTTTGCAAGATTAAAAAATTCTAGATATGTTATACAACAACATAAACCTATAATGCTATTAAACTGTACACTTTGAAATGGTTAAGAGGGTAAAAAATATTTTGGTGTGGGTTAAGGTTAATTGGAATTAAGTGAATTTAAACAAAATGAAACCAAAATAACAGCCTTTGTTGAACCCCTCAGTTAGCAATTCACCTTGCCAACCCAGAAAAGCATATTGCTGGTTAGCTAAGACTGTCCATGAAGACTCCTGCACACAGGTGGGGAGGTCCACAGTCCAGGGTCTGCCTTCCAGCCTCCCTGATCCCAGCAGGGCAGTGGTCCACCTGCTTACTTTCCTGCGGCACTGGGCACACACCACTACTCATCCCACCACATTACTCCCTGTCGGTGACACATGTCTGACATCACAGTTAGACCATGAGTTTCCTGATGGTGAAACCACATCCAACAGATCATTGATTTCCCTTCTTGTAGCTCCTGGCTCAAAAGCACAATGGCCCCTATCAAATGTTTGCTAAGTGAATAAATTCTACTTTTGCTCAGTTTTCAACATCCCTCCCTCCTTTTGCTGTTGGTGGGGCAAAAATCAAGAGCAGAGAGACTATTTCAAGCTGTGCATCAAGGTCTTGGTGTTGTTCCCTGTTTATATTGGGTAGAGAAAAAGGAGGGGAAGAATCATGTACTTATAGCTGTATTTATAATGACACAGCAGAGATGTTCAGCTACAGCTCTCTAAGAAAAAAAAAACCTTGAGTTGCAAAGTTTATAATAATCCTTCCCAATCCATTTATGGTTTTGAAATAGCCAGAAGCCTGTATTATGTTAACAGTCCTTTTAAGGGTTCTTTCACAAGAGTGCAGTTTTAAAGGTGGGCAAATGTCAGCCCTTTAGAACTTCCATTAAATATAAAAACCATAAATCCACTAGAAGAGATGGTTTAATCAGATAGAGTATCAGGTTTTCTTTAAAACATATAACTCTTACCCACTAGAAACTTGAAACTTACTTGGTGGTAGATTGCCAAGATAAATGTAACCATAAAGAAATAGGGAAAAATACGTAATTTTATTCCTAAAAGACTCAGATGCTGTTCAGAAGACAGCATGTGAGAGGAGCAAGAAAGAGCTTGTTAACTCGGTCCTGGAAACAGGCAAGAATCCAGACCAGTGAGATTAAGAAGCACAGAGCAGCCTTTACTCTCAAGGGGCTCAGAGTCTAGTCTGGGAGGCAGGACACGTGCCTCAGTCACAGATGGATGGTGATGCAACTGGACCTGATGTGGGGGGCTGCTGTGAAGATCAAATGATAGAGTAAATGCCTGTCAGTAGCCCTAGACGTTCCAGGTCTGCCATAGAGCACATACCATGGAGTTAGAAATAAATCACTTGAAAACGACAGTGACTATATATAATAGTATACAATGGCCATACACAACTAAAAAGCAAATGAAAATAGTAGTTTCCTAACTATTAATACAGACTCCCCATTAGACCGTGAACTTGGTGGCAGGAGCTTTGTGTTCTGGTTGCCTGTGTCCATCTCAGGCCATGACTGGAATCCTGGCCTTGACTCAGACCAGTTCACATAGTTATCACCAGAACCATGATGGACCACCACACATGATTCATCCAAAGGTCAAGCAGCAAGTCCAGGTAGTGATGGAATCCAAATCCAGGTTCCCCAAGTTGAGCAGCTGCAACAGAGACCACATGACCCCAGGACCCTAGAATCTTTCCTATCTGAACCTTTAAAGAAAAAATTTGTTGACTCCAGGACAAGGCTTCAAGCTTGGGAAGATGAAATTAACATTGACAGAAACAGGAAAATGTAGAGAAGAAAGGGTTTGAAGGAAAAAATGGGGAGCTCGATGACAAATGGATAGAGGTGCCAAAAAGAAAAGACTCGAGATGCTAACACCAGAGAGGGAAATGGGGGCAGGGGTGCAGACAAAGTGAAGGTCATGGGAAGGACGAGATAGTAAAGGGAAATACAGCAGTAGTTTAAAACTTACTATGGAAGTAAAACTTTTATTCACAGGAGAACTGACACAGGGAAGTCTCAAGATGTCAAAGGAATGGAGAGAGCTGCACTGACTGGAGCCAGGAGAGGTGCACAGAACCCCACCTGCTGGGCACCTCTCTGCAGCAGCTCTGGAGGAGTCCATCTGCTTGAAAGCCAAAGACATGCCTAAAACAATAAAAGCCAGAAGGTCAAGGTCTGAGAGTTTGGTTGGATGGATCTCCACACTTCACTGGACTGAACTAAAAGCAGTAGCAGAAGAGACTGAAAAGGAACAACCAGGGAGGTGGTAAAAAATGGAACTGTGCTATAGCCAGCAGTGTGAGAAAAAATTGAACTGGTAGAGAAGAAAAACAGGGCAAGGCTTATAGAGAAGTCAGGGAACACTCAACAAAAGGTCAGTAGGCTTGGTTAGAAACTCTCCAGAAACTGGAAGAGAAAAACAGAAATCAGTTTGAGGAAGTGGGGAAGAAATGAAATAAATGGATGCAGGGGATAAAGGTGTAATTAAGGATGTCACTAACAGGAAGGGACACACAGGATGGGAGGGAAAGCAGGGCTGTTTATTTTAAAAGGTATGGAGACATTACCATTACTTGTTCCACGAGGTCAGGGAAAACAGAGATAAGTGTGGCAGACTGCAGAAAATGGCTGCAGCAATCTCCTTCTGCCAGAATCTATGCTTTGGTAGCTCCCTCCCACACAGACTCCAGGCTTAACCACAGGGCTTGCTTTGGCCAACAGGACATTAGCACACATGACACAAGAAGAGATGTGAGTATCACCCACTGGGGCTAGTTCTTACTTGAAATGTTTGTAACCTTGAGAGATCAGTATGCAAATAAGCCAACCAGCTTGCCAGGGGTGAAAGATCCCCCAGGGGAGAGTGAGACACCCAAGCTGACCGCTGTCAACATGCAGACACAGGCAAGAGGCTGTCCCAGATCATCTGGTCACCCACTAACCTGCCAACTGGCCAGTGATACATGGAAGAGAAAGAACTGTGACCTAAGTAAAAATGGTGGCGATTCTAAGCCATGAACCTGAGAGCAGTTTGTTCTGCAGCAAATACCTGAGAGAATGAGTAAGGATTTTTCTGAAACAATATACAGTCTAGGAATCAATGCTGTACATACTGCGTGATCATAACTGCTTGAAAGTATTTCCAAATGCTCTGAAGACCAAAGCTTTGTTTTTTCCTTTTATACCTTTCAAGTTGTCTATAACAAGCAGTAATCACACAAGTGTTGTCATTACTATTACTGCTATTATTGACAACATTTGACGTAAGAGAAGAATGAAAGCACTAGTATTGATGACTGTACCTACTTAGTCATACTAATGAGTTAAAGTGGACACCTAACACTGGTCCAGAGAACTTTCACACTTTTTATTTATTGTAGATAGCAAAAAAAATGCAATCTAAGCTAATGTGTATTTGAACAATAAACTAACCCATGCTGCTGTAAATTAAGACATATTTACCCACTTTTCTAGCTCTGTTTAGAAGATAATTGCTATGAGCAAAAGAGAGCTGGCAATTTTTCAATGCAGAAACTAAAAGACAGCATTGAAATCAATGTCCATCATACTTTGTGCTTTCAACAATGGGCTCTCTCTGCTGGATTTTATCTTTACCAATTAAATGCATTTTCTCCTATGAGTAGCTGACTAACTTGATACCTGCCATGTGTTCTTTGGATTCTCTTCAATAGTCTAACTTGTAATAGTCTAATGCATATACATATGCATCTCTACCTCCCACATAATTTTCTCAATAAGAAGCATTTTAAAAATATGTTTAACATTTTTTTGAAATAAAAATTCAACTTCAGGTTGCAGGTGAACAAACACACTCACATTTCTTTTTTCTTCTAAAAAGGTGAGTTTGGGGATTATTTCTAATTGGGTAGGATTCTCCCAATGTCTAAGGCATTTATGGATAAAGGTGATATGAGAAACACTTTTTCTACTTTATAGTATGTTTATTGATAAGTGTGAAAACTAAAACATGGTCCACTGGATATATGCTTTCTCCTGAAAACATTTTTTTGAAAAGTAGAAACCTAGAGATATAAAGAACAAGAAATGAGGGAACACAAAACTGTAGAATACTGAAAATGATAGACTGTGTCAATTGAAAGAGTAGAAAGAGTGAGAATGGCAGGTACCAAGAGATTGCAGAGTCGTTTCTAGGGACACAGAGAAGGGTAAAAGATACCCCCAACCCCACTCCCCTACAAAAGACCAGCAGTCGAGGAGCTTGGGCATTGCACTAAGAGCTCAGTCGGCTTTAAAATGTCTTGCTCTTAGTTATGAATGAACAACCACAAATCAAACATTTGAAGGAAGTTTCCAGTGTGTAAAAAATAACCCAATGTTCAGAAAACAGGGATAGTACAGAAAACTTTAAAAATACATATATAGCTTAAGAGACAGAAGATAAAGTATTTCAGCCCTAGAATAAGAACAAGAAGCTATAAAAGGGGAGAGGAGAAGAAAGCTACTGGTAATTAGAAATTTTCAAATATTTCAATAGATGGGTTAGAAATGGAGAAAAACTCAGACTGTAGAACAAAAAGGCAGAGGGATGGTAGAGAAAAGATGAGTAGGGAAGAAAGCTCTAATCAAACTTCTGACAAACCAGAGAGCCAGGAAAAGAGGAAAATACAGTAGAAAAAAGTGATCAAAGAAAAATTTAAGTCATCTTCCAGAACTGAAGTGACTTGCCCCTCACAACTAATGTTCACATGAGAAACCAGGCACAATAAATAATGAAATGCACACTAAGGCAAGATTTCAAAATACCAAAGGAAGTATTCAACATTAAAAGAGAAAATTAAAACATGAAAAAACACAAAGACTGAAGGACGATGTCAAGCATGGCAACAGTACTAGAAGCTAGAAGACAATAAATAATTGTCCTTAAAATTCTGAAGGAGAGTGTTTTTCACAGATGAGTGCTATACCCAGCCAAACTATTAATTAAATGTGAGGCTAGAATAAAGGCATTTTCAAGTTGGCAAGATAGCAACAAAGTAACCTGTCTCTGGAAGGGTCCATATTTTCTTACTGCCAAGCACTTCCTTCAGCTGGCCTTTACTTAACACAACTTATTAGGCCTAGCAGGCATTTCCCTTTTCTCCACTCTTTGCCTTCTACTTCATAAACTAAGCTCCAGCTGGCCATTTGTAAGGTCTTAATTCTAAGCCACCACCTCCTCCAAGAAGGGTTTTCCGTTCCTGCCAGCAGGGTGCAGTCTTTTCCTCTGATGCTGGCAGACCTCTTTGCTCCCCCAAGGTGCTTCTATTCTACCTGCAATTTGCATGGTTTAAGGCCAAGACTTATGTGGCTAAACAAGTAGAAGCTCTCTACAGGGAAAAGATCTGCCTGTTCCTTCGTGGTTCTGGCCTTGCAGTCCATCTACTTACCGACCGTGCCTAACAGAATTGCTTTAATATAGTAGACATTCACTGATGTGAGAACCCAACTTCAAATGTAATGCTAATCCATTCTACAGAGAATAATGCACTGAACCTCTTTCATCTCCACTCCAATCCCTTCCACATCCAGAGTTCCCAACTCACAATCTCTGACTTTAAGGCAGAAGGGATCATTCTCAGGAATGACAGGGGAAAGAAAATAATGTTCTTTCAAACTAAAAAAGATGATCACATGACCCAACAATTGCATTCTAGATATATATATATGAGAAATGAAAATATATATGCCTGCAAAACTTGTACATTTTATGACAGCATTATTCACAGTAGCTAAAAGGTAGAAACAACTCAAATGTCCATCAACTGATAAATGAATAAAATATGATATATCCACACAATGAGATATTATTCAGCAACAGAAAGGAATGAAGTAGTGACACATGCTACAACATGGATGAACCTTGAAAAGATTATGTAAGTGGAAGTAGCCAATCACAACAGACCATCTACCATATGATTCCACTTATATGCAATGTACAGACTAGGCAAATGTATAAAGATAGAAAAAGCTGAGGGGTTGAAAAGTGAGGGACTTACTGCTAATTTAGAACATGGGACTTCTTTGGAGAGCAATGAAATGCTCTAAAATTGATTGTAGGTGATGGTTGTACAACTCTGTGAATATACTAAACATCACTGAATTGTACATTTCAATAAAGCTATTTTTAAAAAATGATCAATATGGGAATAAACTAAATTCATATATTACTTGTCTTTAACGCAAACTCAGAGAGGCAGCTTAAATCAGGAATGATTTATAAAGTATAGCAAAACTTAATGGGATCACAACATGCATTTGGGATCAGAAATCACCAAGTTAAAAAACAGGGTCATGACAGCTGGTATTTATTTGCCTCAGAATTAATGTATAATCTGTTCAGTGGGGAGTCTTCTAGTTTAAGAGAAGTCATAATAAAGTGCTAGGGAAAAGTAAAGGGTTTTATTGGAAGCACTGAGTTATACAACCTTTTGTAGGTCACTTAATTTCAAAAAGCAGTGCCTCTAGTGTCACTACTTGCCGATCACCTTATTTCACAGACAGTATTAAGACAATCAATGAATATTATCGCTCGTATTTTCAGAGGGCCAAATTCTCAGAATGCTACTGAGGTTTATTCCAGGCGTTTTTACAGACTTATTGCATGTGATCTGCAGGGTCACTGAATGAAAGCACCCACTTATAAAGTCTTTCATTTGAGGGATGCTATGATGATTGCAAAATAATGTGGACAACTTTTTGCTCTTCCAAAACGGATATGCAAAAAGTGTTTTAAATTACCTAAAACAATAAATTCATGTTTTAAAGACTTCATATATATATTAACATATATTCATATACAGTTTAAGGCTTTGCATATATTTTAAGGTTTCATTTGGAAATAGGTCCAAAAAAAGGTATGAAGATATAAAGGTAAGGTAGAAGGAAATAGATAAAAATAACCTAATTAATGAGCCATCTACAATCCCTCTTTTGCACTCCTTCTTCAAGGATACTGGAATTCATAAACAGGATCTACGAAACCAGGAATTTCAAATAAAGTAAACTTAAACCCTAGTCCTATCTTCTTTCAGAACATATTCAAATTCCCACTTACCCAAGCGTAGCTCATTTGAATACATCAAAGGTTTAAGATATTAACCTAATTTTAAGGAAGAAATATGAATGTAAATAAACTATTTTCATTAAACATAGTAAATAGCCTTTCAATTACTTTGCCCTTATTTTAAATTCTGTGTATTCTTCCATCTTCTACATTATATGTGCCTATAGATTTCTGAGTCTGCATGACAAGTAACCTGGTTTGATTTAGGACCAATATTTTGATACATGCTGGTTTAAAAGATATTTAAAAGTTCTATGCAGCTGCGTCACTTAACTCAGGCCTTGTACATATAGCCATGGACAAAAATGCCCCAATCAGATAATAAAGACTTTGAAAACCAAACCTACTGATACTGAGTTTATAAGGATGTGATATGAATCTAAGAGACTTAAATTTTAGCATGAGAAACCACATAAATAAATTAATGCAAATAAAACAGCCATTTCTGGCATAAAAACTGTTGTTGTTTTTCTTGTATTTGCACCCTGGTGCAAAATATAAAACGTAGAATTCAGATTCTGAATTGCAATGTATATTAATAGCTACACTGCTAACTAGTGGCTATTAACTTTACTAGTTATATGTTCATTAATTTCAACTTCATTTTTTTATTGTAGTAAGAACATTTAACAAGATATCTATCCTTTTAACAAATCATTAGGTGCAAAGTATAATATTGCTAACTATTAACTATAAGCACAATGTTGTACAGATCTCTCGAACTTACGCATCATCCCCATTTCCTCCTCTCCCAACCCCTGGCAACCATCATGCTACTGACTGCTTCTATGAGATGCTTCCTATGAGTGGAGTTACTGTTTGTCCTTCTGTGATTGGCTTATTTCCCTTACCATAACGTCCTCCAGGTTCATCATGTTGTTGCCTGATAACAATTGAAATGGTTAACTCAGGTGCAGCAGATCAGTGGATGGCAACTGGGCCACACCTTGCTTTATCAGCTGCCTGCTCCTGCTACTTCTGAACTGTCTTGCAATCAAGACTGTGTTAGACCTAGAGATGACTTCCCTGCCAGCTAAGGTATTGTTTTGATATATGGAAATACTGCTTTTTATAAGTCAAGGTCTCCTGGCAGTTCCTCTGTAAGGATGGCACGTGTGCTGGAGGCCATGACGGTTGCATAAGGGCTGTCCGTGTAAACCAGAATCTTTAAGCCACGATTCCCATAGCAACACACAGATTTTACTCATCTCAGGGATGAAGCAGCCAGAAGTGTCTGATGCTACCCGTGATTGTTTTAGCACGATCACCATGGTATTTACTTTTTTCCAAAGTAGTAATTTTTTTAAAAAGAAAACCAACAACTGTTAAAATGTGATCATTTCAAAGTTCTGCTGTGTCACACAAACCAAGGTAACTTAAACTTGAACAATCTATGGTTCAGAAACAGCTGCTGTTCAAATGGCTGCATGGGGAAAAGAACTCAAATCATTACAGTTTGTGAAATGAAACACAATCTCAGCTCAATTCTGTGCTTATATATTTCATATCTCACTTTTGGTCTCCTTTCCATATATGGTATGGAGAAGAAAGTGGTCCCCAAAAAAGGGAAGAAATTTTTTTTTTCTTGTTTAAAATGTTTTTTTCTCCCCACCCCGGGGTGCACTTGTATTTTTTTAAATATATTTCCTTTGTACTCATTTATTTTTAGTGAACGGCTTACTGAATTTTGACATGAGTATACAGTCATATAACCATTGTTCAGGCCAAAGATAAGCAAACATTCTCAACAATTTTTTTTCCCCTCTTACGTATTTTACCACCTTTTAATGAATGGAAGGAATGGTAATTAATGGGAGGGGGCATTTTTAATTAGTAAAATCCTTTGTTGATTTTTCAAAAGCGTAATGCAATCCATTTTTTAAGTAAAAGAAAATATTTTTATAAAACACATATGGAGTAAAATTTGGGGGAACAATGGTTCAAGTTTAAGAACATACATGTTTGCTTGAAGAAAGTTTGTTTTTATCAACAGAGAAATGGTTAACTGGAAAAAAATGAAGCAAAATCATTTTAATATTAGATGTAGTTTTCCCTCTTTGTGAATTCAGGGAACCTTTTTGTGTGGCTAGATAAACCATCCACCCATGGAAATAAGTTGCTCGGAGTATAAAACAACACAAAAGGCAAGACCGTTCAATTCATATGTATCGCACTTTTATCCACCAAGGGAAGAAAATGTGCTCCGCTTCTTGTATCTCTTGTAAATCAGACAACGAAATACCTTGAGAGACCAAACACACACTTTAGGAGAACCTTCCACAGGTGGCCCCCAGGGGCCCAGAACAAATGGCAAAGAGCTTGGCAGGGAACAAGTGGATTTACCTTTGCTTTTTCCAACTGTGCCTGGGCCTGCCGCTCGGCTTCTCTGCGCACTGCCTCCCGATCTTCCTCCACAGACACATCTGAATCGGACGGACGGCTGGTGTAGGAGTCTGCCGAACCCTTGGGAGGAAAATTCACATTTTAAAATAGATCCCATCTATGATGCTCGCATTGGAAAGGTCTCACAGACAAGGCAGTTAGCTTCCTAGATTGTGTTATAAGTTCCTGAAAAGAGGAGAAAATGACCCACTTTGTGGCAAACTATCTAGAAAAATCACAATCTGGTTTGGAGACCATTGGCTAGGATAGTTGTACCTCCCAAATTACCATTCCAAGCTTTGCGTTCCAGTTCCCACCTTTCTGGAAGCCAGAACACATTCCTTGATGATTAAATCTGCTCCAAGATGCAGTGCAGGGCTGAAGGGCATAGATGCGTTTCAAGGATAGCTTCAGGAACAATCTGCACGCCAAATCAATATTTACAACTAGAAAGAAGGTAGGTCTAAAAAAGCCATAAAAGAAAGTCTAAGGAGTTATAAACTTGAATTCAAACAATAGCACTACCATGAGATGCTCCCACTTTAATTCTTAAGCATCCTTTTTACCTTTATATTCACCCGACACCTTCTCTGACAAAACCCTACGACAACAGCAGCGAGCTTCACTCAACCTTTAAGCAACACATTTTTCAATCCCCTTCAATAGATATTTATTAAGAGCTGTCTACAGAAAACACCTGTCCCCAATACCTCCTAAGGCAGTAAGTAAATCACAACAGAGGAAAAGGAGCTCAGAAAATTACAGGACTCTCCGTCGCTCCCTCTCTTGCAGTCAGGATCCTATTACTAAACGACAGGAGCCCTGCCAGCACCCACTGTCGCAACGGCACAAGCAACCACAACATCAAGTCTCCCGCAAACGAAAGCCCTTGAGCTTACACAGATGTCTGAGCTCTTCAGCCTTCCTCCCTTGGCTCTTTTCAGCAGCCTGATCCAGGTGGCCTTCATCAGCCGGACAGCGCCTGGCTCACCCGCAGCTGCAGCCCCGGGCGCAGATCCTCAGTACGCGCGGAGCCCTGGAGGAGCCCTGCTCCCTTCCCATCCATTCTCTGGGCAAAGCCCCTCGGGTCCGTCCCTTCCTGTCTCCGGGGCTTTCACTCCCTACCCCGAAGGACTCCAATCCAAGGAGATTCTTATCTTTCCATTCCGGGGGGGTGGGGGTGGAAACAAACACTCCAATGCTTTGTGTTGCTTTAAAAATAAAGAGCACTTCAAGTGCGTTCAGAGATAGGAGACAGGCATCAACTCGTTCTAAACTTAATGCATTTTACTACCCTAAATAATCTCCTCCCTGCTTTTAGATTGTTAAAGAAAATTAGTTGTAAGAGAACCTTTAAAAAAAAAACCCTAGTGCAAAACGTATGCAGTGACATTTGCAAGTGCAAAGTTCAAGCCTTATCTTGAGAGATCTGGTGGGGGCGGGCGCTCCCCGCACTGGGCATGCTCCATAGGCTGCCTTTTTACGCAGCTGCTCACAGCACACTGTGAGTCTGTGTCAAATTGCCATTTTGTATCTGAAGTGTAAACAGCTGGAAAGGGCTTTTCGGTTCAATAGTAACAGGCACATCGTATGTTTGTCATGTTTCTGTTTCAGATGAAACGTTTTCTCAAAGACAAGCATGTGATCTTTTCATTTAATGACCCCTCTCCATTACCCTGCTTCAGAAAGTGAACCCTATGCCATAAAACAATTCAGATATTAAATATCATATAATTACTGGACAGCAGAAATCAAATAATGTTCATCAATCATAATATCAAATAGCCCTCGACTGCTGTGACTTTGCAAACAAGATGCAAGAGAGAGATGTGCCCATTTAATTAGGACATGAAAGTAATCACAGCCCTAAGCAATGAGTTGAAAGGAGCTCAAAATGACTTCAACTGCTTCTCCAACTGAGAAAGTACCATTCAAAATAAAATCACGGATATAAAAGTGTGAATTGTTACAATAATCACGAAGAAATTTTAAAGCTTGGTTGATTTATTAGCTTGAGTTAAGATTCATAGAGCAACTTAGCTCAGACCCTTATAAATAAAGCAATTGAGGCTTGAGAAAGAAAGATCCGTTATTAATTTCCTGGACCAACAGTATTAGATTTTAAATGTTTATGAAGAAATACACACTTCCAGGTTTCTTCAAGTAAACAAGAATTTTCACTGAATTTCAGACTACATGTTTGAGTGTGGTGATGTGGGGATTATTTTGTAGTCTCATGCAAATGACAGAAAAACCTTCTTAAGAAGATGTTCCTTTCCTCTCTACCTCCCTTCTTGCCTTCCATCTCTGGGCTAAGACCAATCTTAATGACATAAATCCTAGAAAATACAGGTAAATAGAGGCTTTAGAATAAAAGTTCTAGATCAAATGCACCTTAATTGTGGCATCATAAATTAATAAACAAATGACTTATATTCTTATAAAGTGAAATGTAAAATGCAAGGGGGGATAGAAAATGCATTGCAAAATTGTTTTCTTCCAGTAAAATTCATAAGGGGGATATGAGTTTCTGTAACAACACACATGCTAGAAAATTTCTAATCTTCCTAGAGGGTTTCCTAGAGCTGAGTAGCACAGTAGAAATATCCTGGAAGTACAATTTGGTGCTTGTATTATGGAATATCCTCTATTCCATAAAGGCTGCAGGCCCCAATCACACTGCCAAAGGTTCAGGTCATACTTCAGTGAAGATACAAAGTTTCTGTCATTAAGAACCCCTTAATAAGAGGAAGTTCAACACACACACACACACACACACATACACACACACACACAATTGTGTGCAACCCTGGTCCCTTCTGAACAAAATATGATTTTGGAAGTCCTTTGCTAATTGAGACCTGTTTCCAGGTTTAAATAAATAAGCAGTTAAAAAAAAGAAAACTCTACATTGACTTCTGGCAGTAATCTTTTGAATATTTTCAACAATATATTAACCTTTAACTATTTTATAATATGAGATGGGATCATGAACTGATGTTTAGTTTAGCTTATAGAAGGAGCCACATTGTTTTCATTCCTTGAATCTGTAAGAGGATATCCTTTCCAAATATGTTTCATCATAGAATTACATGTTCCCCTTGCAGAAAGAGAGACACAAATAACTATTTTCTTAAATCCTGCCACCCAAAGATGGTCACTATTAAACAGCAGCACAGGGTAGCTCCAGAGTTCTTACATTTTTGAAAGTCACCCTTCCAACTGCACATTACAATCAATCTCCCTCTTTCCCGGAGTGTGGATTTATGCAATCAGAAGTGATACATCTAATTAAGCTTTTGTCTTTGCTACCATATAGACTTTCTGGGTCATTCTACCTCAAGCAGTCTTCAATCAGGAACAGCTAGCAGTCATTTCTGTGACTGCAGAACAGGTTCATCACAAGATATACCCTTGATCTCTCAGATTCCTACAATGTGATGAACTGGACTTTTGTAGCATTTGTCCTTATAGGTACATCAGTTCAATGGTGACCCATGTTTCCTTTTCCATATCTGAATATTCATGTTCCTCACTGTATAGTTCCACAATACAATGTGCACTTAATGTCTACTAACATCTCATCCTGGACCATTTGCTTTCATCCTCAAAAGAGGAAAAGGAGCTCAGAAAATTACAGGACTCTCCGTCAGAACACACTCCACATACATGCTCTTTGTTTACAAGGAAATTTACTTAATTGGATTAACTTAAGTTTTTATCTATTCTTTGGTTTCTTTTTCCAATTTATGTTAAATATTTGCACAAAAAAGCAACACCCTTTTTCACAAACAGAATTTTCTATATTGATAAAGTTTGCTTTTTTGATGCTATACTGTTTCCATCATACATAGTTCCAGGATCATTTTTTTCTTTTTGCATATTCTTGTATTTTTTCTTTTACAGAGAAAAGGGTAAGAGTCATAAGCATATTTGGGAGTGGCATCATGGATCACAAATTGGTTATTTATTTCAACAGGACATGTTCCTATGAAGTCTAAAGCAATGCCCTTGGGCCAAATCAATTTCTCTCCATATCCCAAGGTTACCCTGCTTCTGGATGAGCTATGTGTATGTCCCACCCAAAATATTCAAGGATTTACTGATCTCCTCATGTTTAGGACTATGCTAAGCCAAAGGCAAATTTGCCTTCAAATGTTTCCTCCTGACCTGCCATGGGACAGACAGACATCCCACTGGTTAGGCCCACATTTTTAGAAAAAAGCAAAATGGGACAGACTTCTGAGGCCAAGGACAAAGGAAAAAGGTTCTTTATTGTACTATCTGCTCTTATGGGCTGGGGGAGATAATAATTTCATTTCTCAGGCTGTCATCTCTTTTCACAGTTCAGAAGAATTCACTTTTTTTCCTGTGAGGCGATCTGGATGTCTCCAAGAAATGAATTGTTAACTCCTGGTTAGTTGGGTAGTTCAGGAGCAAAGCCATAACCTGTTTACTGATAGTAAGAGTTTCTGACTCCAAAAATTAAAAAATGGTACGGGCTATGACATGAAGCACATTTTCATTATTGTTGTATACTTTAATTTTTAAATGTTACATGATCACTGTTCAAATCCATTCAAATGAAAATCTCAAATGTGATTGGCCTGTCCTTTGGCTTAATGCAAAAATACTAACAGAGCAATTCTATGGAAGTTCATCCCTGTGAGGTACTTTTATGATGATGTAAAAGCTCAAGTATTTACTTCAACTTTCTCATGAACATAAGAAAATTTATAAACTTTGTGCAACTAAGTATGTACTGATGAACAGGTTAAATTTTACCAAAACAACACAAACAAAATCTCAACCAGATGCATATAGTATTTACTGCTTTGGAACCAAATCCAATACTATCTCATAAAGGCTAACATCAGTCTATTTTTGGGATTTTTCTATATTATGTTAATAATTAGAGCAATCAGTTTAATTTTTCATAAATGCTCACACTGTGCTAGGCACTGTGCTGACTCACTAGCATTAAATAATTTATTCTTGAATCATCTCCATTTTCATTGAAGAAAAAACTAAGGCAGAGGAGGTAAGTTACCTGACCAAAGTTACAGAGCTAATATCAGTGGGCGTAGGGGCCAGTCACCTTTGAGCAATCTGAATTCAAGATCCATGCATATGTCAGTTCATAAAAATAAAGGCCACAACAAATTCCTACAGGCAACTGATGTTTCTATTAATCAAATGCATACCTTTTTCTGTCTCCCAGGCAAACATATTGCCATTTCCAATGGTCATAACATGTCATAATGACTTCCAAGTTTTTAGCTCTATCTTTATAAAACTTGGTGCACTCTCTCTCTCTGTCTGTCTCTGTCTCTCTCTCTCACACACACTCCTGCCACAAATACTTCTTCACAGATTCTCAAATTTTATTTTCCCAAAAGGCACCATGAAGGTACCGTGAAACATATAATTTCTCATTCATCAGTGTAATCCTGTCTTCTAGAAAGAAGGATTCGAAGAGTTGGCTGCTACCCTGACATTTTCCTCACTTCGGAGTATCTCAAAATTGGAAAGCATTCCTTTCATTAGTGCTCTACAATGGGAAGCAGGTAAGTAGAAGAGGAAAACAATGGAAGTCAAGAAACTGGCTGTTTAAATTTCTGTCTTCCTTGAAAATGAACATAACTTTGGCAAGCTGGCCATCAGTAGCCGTTCTGGCAGCTAATCTTGCCTGAAGCTGGCTGGAATTCAAGCATCTTCCAAGTAAACTTTCAGTTCAATAGAAAGAGTGGCTAATTTTCAGCACTGAAGCTGAAGTTATTAAAAAGCTCAAAGAGTAGGTCTACAAGCTTAGAGACGTGACTAACTTACACATCTTTATGAGTAATACACTAAAACATTGTTAGCACCAAATTATTCCTCAAAGCAAGGGTACAATGACTATTTATATTTCGTAGAGGGACCCTCTTTGCAAATATTTGCAAAGTTTGACACTGTCAAAAAAAACCATTTTGAAAAAGTTAAAACTAAATGGCCAATGATTTTGAGTTTTAGATTTTAGGCACAAGGTAAATAATTTTCCTTCATAATCACAATACTGTGCATATATGTATGTGTAGGTGTGTGTGTTTGGGGAGGTTTTTAGGCCTTTAGGATATATTTACTGATGGTGATAGATGAGAAGTTTTCATGCTAATGTAATTTCTTACCAAAAACTTCACCTTTCAGGCAGGAAAATGGAAATAAGGAGGCAAGATGAAGAAAAATAGTGGCCTGGAAGAGCTGGCCTTTCTCAAAATAACTGCTGAGGAAAATTAAATGAGGGAAAAGAAGTGGATGGCTCGGACGTAGGGAATTTTTGGTAGAGGAAATCATGGTGGGTGTCGATACGGCCAGGAACTCTGTGAGCACCTCCACCTTTAGTCTCTCTATGGTATCATTGTAGTCAGCATACACACATGCTATTACTTCTCTCTGCTCCAGGAAACCCTTTGACTCTGTTTTCTCTGGCAGCTCCCACTGTGATTCTTTGCTCTGCTTTGCAGAGACAAAGAACCTAAAATTTGCCTGTGCTCACCCCATTTCTCTTCCATGTTTTGCTCAGACCTCCTGTCTCACCAATGCTGCTCATCAAAGTCATCAGTGACACATGGCTGAATCCAGTGTCCAGTACCACTGCTCATTTTTCTTCATCTATCAGTGGCGCTGACCTTGGTCATTCAGCGCCCTCCCCTTTGTTCACTTGCTAAACGTGGCTGCCAAGAAACCACTCCCTCTCAGGCTTCCTCTTATCTGTTGGCTGCTCCTCCTCAGGCTATGTTGTTGGTATCTCTCCCACCTATTCCTACATGCCCGCTCCCCCACTCCAACAGACACACAACAGCCTTCTTTCTGTTCCAGCCTCACTGATGTCCCTTACAGGCACCAGGATGTGCTCTCCCTACATGCCCACACTGCCTATCACCTCCTTCAAGTCTCTGCTCAAATATCTTCTTCTCAATGAAATCTTCTGTGACCATCCCAAGGAAAATATATATCCCACTGCCCCCAGGAATTCTAATCTCACTTACCCTGTTCTACTTTTTAAAAAATAGTGCTCTTACCTTCTAACATATAATTTCCTTGTTATGTTTACTGTTTAGTGTCTATCTCCCTCCAACAGAATATAACATCCATAAGGGCAGAGATTTTTTGTTGTTGTTTAGTTCATTCATTTATCCCAAGTGCCTAGAATAGGGTTTAGCATGTAATACATGCTCTATAAATCTTTGTTAAGTGAATGAACAAAGGGGGAGAGCCTATTTTCTCTTATAGTCCGTGTCTGGAAGCTCCTCCATTATATAGATCCCCCTTAGCACTGTGATATTTCCAAATAGTCTTAAACATTTCCAACCATTCTCTCATGCCTTCCTTAACTATGAAAACACCAACAACAATCTAACTGACCCACAGTGAATGGCCAATAAATATTTGCTATAGTTAGTAAAAGAACAGAACAAAGACTTCAGCCTGAAGATATACTTAGTGTTTTTCACAAACCTCCATAAATACCAGGTTCGTTAATTTAGTGTAAATATCAACTCTGGCTCAGTTGATGAAATAACATCTTCTATAACAAACAAACCACTGGAAAAAAAGTTATACTGAACATTTATATAGCATCCTTCTTTCAAGAAAGGTAAGAGACTTTGTATTTTAAAAATATGATTAAATCTTACTTTCTATGAAGTTTCTTTTCCTACTAATCATATGTCTTCATTCCAGGGACTTAAAGTTCCAACCACAAACTGCTAATGACTCATTGTCTAGCCATAGACAAGTCCTGGAAGTATTTCCCAGGATCATTTTCCCTCTGTAAAATGACTATACTGAAATCAAAGCTATGAGAAAGAATATTCTTGAAAATTTTCTTACAGATGGTTGAAAATACATTGTAAGCATGACACTGTATGACTGTTTACTGACTGTTACTTCTCACGTACTACCCCATCATTCCTATGGGAAAAGACTTTAAATTTCATAGCAGAAAATGTGACTATACATATTAACATCTAGTAAGACAGAGTTTAAAAAAAATCAAGCTAGCACAGGAGGGAGAGAATTCTTAAGCAATTTAGATAATGTATTTAAAAAGAATGCAACTAATTGGACAAATATACAAGCCTTAGAACATCTTAATGGGCTCTCTAGTACTAAATAAAGGTCACATCAAAAGATGACAGATGTCCGACAAGTCTTGCCTTGAGTGGCAGAACAATTCAGCCAAGGAATTGTGGCTCCTGCCTTCCAGGGGTGAATCCTCCCAGGTGGCAATGAACAGTCACTGCACAGACATGAAAGGGTCATCATTAAGTGTCCTCCAGGGAACCACACAGCTGAGAGAAGTGTATGGCTTCAGTCCTTGAAAATTTTACCCTCTAAAATTTTCTTTGCACATATAGAAGTTATACTAATTGATAAGAAATACAGTAAGAGAGCAATAGGTATAAATAGACAAAGGTTACAAATACAGGATTGACAAAAAAAAAAGTAACTAGTGACAAGCATATGGAAAATGTTCAGTCTCTACATAACACCATTTCCTCATTAAATCAGTACTCGTTGCAAAGTACCAATTCACAGTGTTGGGAGGATACATTAAAAGTGAAACTTTCACATCTTATTGATAGCTTTTATATAACCATTTGGGAAAACAATGTTCTTTCAGTTTGTATTTTAGATAAGAATCCAAACTAATATGTTCTAGACTAATGATTTCACTTCTGGGACCCATCTTAAGTAAATTCTTAAATTATGGCCCACACACTTGGATTATTATACAACGTTAATAATAGTTACACAGACTAAAGAGCATGATAGGCAAATGTTTATGATAATATTTGGTAAAAAAAATAAAACTATCTTTCTATAAATACATATTCATATATGTAAAATTATTGGGAGTACACAAAAATAACAGAAGAGATTGAGTGGGAATCACTGCTATGTTCTAATTCAGGAATCTAATTTAAAGTTTGTTTCCTGTAATGCTACCATTTTTGTGAATAGAGGTAAAAAACTCCTTATTGTAATTGAAATGTCTAGCAAAGGGCTAGATTCATATTTTCCTAAATTTGCTAATTTAACCTTGGTAGTTTTTTATATGTGGGTAAGAGAGGCAAGTTCTGGATCTTTTGAAAGACTATGAACATTAAAAAAAAAATTAAATTTTGATGCAGGAATTATCAGGTAAGAAATAAGAAATAAAAGGAAAGTACTTCGTTTACAGAGAAATTGTAAGGTATTACATTTCTCTGAAACGATGTATTAAAATGGTTGTTTTAAATTTCCACCAAAACATTGGGCTTTTTTCATATGACGGCTTAAGTAATTTTTTGATACTAGGTTAGATATTTAAGCAGGCCAAGTGACTCAGTAATTTGGTGGCAAATTATTAATATACTGCTCTAAAATTCTAACCTTCCAGAAAGATATGACTTTGATTCAGAGAGATTTAATATTAAAAATAGGCTACACGATTGGGGATTTGGATGGAAAAGCGCCAGTGGTGTGGAGCATTTAGTAATAAAGTACCACAAAGTACCCTACTGACCTAAAATAGTTAATACATCTCTTAAGCAGCTAACCTACCTTCAGATGATTTAAGAAATAGACACTATCTGGTTCATACCAACCTCTGTTTAGAAATATGGTGCAAATTTTAGGTTGTTTGGCTGGACATGTGCTATTGCTTAAATTATTATGTTATTAATGTTAGAAAATCCACACTATACTAAGAATGTTTAGCAAAACCACTGGACATATACAGTTAATAAAAAGTAATTCCTATATTTCCAAAGAAGAAAGCATTTTTTATTAAAAATATTCAATATATGGTGTTGGACTGAATGCTTCTATCTTCCCCAAATTCGTATGTTGAAATCTGATTCCCAATGTGATGGTATTAGGAGGTGGGGCCTTTGGGAGGTGATTAGCTCATGAATGAAATTAGTGTCCTTGTGAAAAAGACCTCAGAGAGCATCCTGGCTCCTTCCACCAGGTGAGGACCACTGGGAAAATGGCCGTCTACGAACCAGGAAGCAGGCTCTCCCCACACAGCAGATCTGCCAGCACCTCACACTTCCCAGCCTCCAGGGCTGTGAGAAATACATCTCTGTTGTTTGTAAGCCACTCAGTCTAAGGCATCTTGTAAGAGCACCCCAAATGGACAAAGACATGTGGAAATACATGCTCTATTCTAAGTTTAAGAGTAAAGTGAACTTTAATGATGGTAAGGCTTCCATCAGGCAGGGCAAAAGTGGCTTGACAGTTTGGTAGGATTAGGAAAGGCATGCATGCTGCTTGGCCCTGGCACTGTGGGCAGTGACTGCTGTTGAGATAGGGAGGCAGCAGGGAATAAGCCCTGCCTAGTTAGTAGAGTGTGGGTCCCTGTAAAAGGACTAAGTCTTACTAAGGCTTCAGGAATGCAGAGGAAAAACAGGGTGCTTGAGGTTGAAACAATGTAACATGTATAGAGAGAAGCTCCCCTCCCACCTCAGTGATATGCAACAGGTTGCTGGCCACAGTTACCTAGGCACATTACTTTAAAATAGGGTAACTTTTAATGAGATTTGTTAAAACATAACTAGCATGCTGGCTGAACCTGCAAAAAATAGCTCCCACTGCAACAGGCATAAAACCCTAGATGCCGAGACCACAGGTGGCAGCCTTGCCCCCGATTTCCCACCCTCCTGCTCCTCCCCTTGCACCTGTGGGGAGGTCCATACTTTCTCTCATCCTGAATAAAACTTACTCTGTGAATCTCCTACCTTGTTCAGTCACAAAGTTCATTTTTCGACTCTGCGAACAAGAACCCCAGTATCACTGTCTCACAGCCTCCTAGAGCTTGCCTATGACACATGCCAGAAACTTCTACTGGTAAAACTGACAACTCAGGCACTTCCATTCCAACCATATACCTACTAGGTCCTCCACTTCATTTAAATGACAATTATTTAATATTGTGAGCAGCTAAATATTATCATCATCATCACTCCTTCACCGACATACACAAACATTTGAAGGTGATGTCCATGATGACGACTGTTTGTTTTTCCCACCTCTGTATTCCAGTGCCAGTGCACATCTAGGAAGAAGATGTGATCAGGGTTTACAGGCTAGTGAGGGAGACAGCCATTACAGAGGGAATAACACAAACATCACTTTATGATGGTTTTGGTAATTACTGCACAGGAAAAGCACAGGGAGACTAAGTAGAGACTTCTGCAAGTGAAGTGGATATTTAGGCTGGGTTTGAAGTTGACTAGCAATAGTTCGAGAAAGAGGTAAGTGGATGGATGCTCCAAGACAGAAGCAGCCACTCAAAGATGAGAATGCTCTCAGTGTGCTTCAAGAGCTAGAGCTCAAGGAACGGGAGCAAGGTTGTTGAAAGAACTCAGCAGGACATGCCTTCCGTCACTATGTCCTTCAGGTATAAACTGATGCATTATCTTACAAAGGGAATTAAATTACTGTAATGCCATCAATTCTGTACCTTCTTCTGGATGAATACATGGAGTCAGCTTGAATAAGCCTCTATCATTATCATGTTTACACCTAACCCTTCTTTCAGGAAGTACCAGACACTGAAGATAGAAGAAACCATAAGACACATACCATGTCCTCAAGTACTGCACAGTACCTGGATAAATTGCTGATAGATATTTTAAAATTTCAAAACAAAACAGCCATATATTTTACTACATAAAAATTGAAAACTTATAAATAAAACCAATACCAGCAATAACACTGAAAAGAAAAATTACCAATGACAAATAGTTGATTTCCTTCACATATTAGATGTTGGAAATCAGTAAGAAAAAGATGGGCAATCTTGTAGAAAAATAAGCAAAAAAAAAAAGATAGCCACAGAAAAAGAAATGGTTTTAATCATATAGAAAAATGCTCAAGTTAAGTTACAATGTTAAAAAGGGCAAAACCAATTAAAATACGAATTTCTGCATTGGGAAAGATTAAAAGCAAAGCAAAGCAGTTGTGAGTGTGTTCCTCTCATGCATTGTCCCTTAAGGATAAAGGCTGGTAGTATTTATCAAAATTGGAAATTCATTTACCCCTTGACCAATAATTCAAATTCTGATTGTAGAACTTTTATTTCAGAGATATGTACAAATATAGATATAAGAATGTACATATAAGAATGTTCATTATGGCATTATTTGTGTTAATAAATGACCTTAACATAACTGTCCATCAGTAGGGGACTGGTTTAACAAGTTATGTTGCAGCCATTCAATGGCATTATTCAGACATTAACAAGGTAGATATACAGCTATATATGTTAACATGGAGCAATTTCAGAATGTATTTTACAGGTTTAAAAAAGGAAGATATATAACAGTGAGTACTGTTCTGCTATCATTTGTATAAATATTTTTAAAAGAATGTATACATAGTTCAGTATATAGACCCTATCTAGAACATTTAAATGGCCACACAGTGAAATAATCTGGAGAGAGTATTATGGCTGGGCCATATCCCAGACAAGGTCAGCCGAAACTCCTGTGGGGTGGGACCAAGCATCAATGCTGTTTGAAGCTCTGCGTGTGGTTCTCCTGTTCACTCAAGGTTGGAACTTCTACACCAGGCCACCCAAGAGACTGCACACAGCGGTTCCTTCTGGAGTGGAAACCTGAGGAATCTGGGCCAGGGATGGACGGACTTTTCACCATGGCTTTTTGTTTTTTAAAACCATATACATAATACCTTAAAAATGAGACATTTAAAAACAAACCCCTAAGTCATTTTCTATGAAGGATTTGCAATACCTTTCTTTACTCTCAATTTTTGTGGTAAACTTTTCATATATACAGTTATTACTTTGAATTGTTTTTTAATTAAAGAAGAGGCACTTGTTTTCATGATAAAAACTATTGAAGTTACTTTCCAAACATGACCACTGATATTGGAAATAGGACCCAGAGGCAGGAGGCTGAAACTGTTGACTCTGGGGGTCCCAAGGCTGACTCACTGAAGGACCGCAGGACTCCTCGGGACCCTAGTGTGTCTTTGCCCTGTTCACTCTGCTTCTGGACACATTTTTGTCCTTTCTCCCAAAATGTCCTTGTAACTGTCCAAAGTCAAAGGTCACAGATTTGACATAAATAATGGTAACATTTAAAATGGCAGCCCTCCAGCTACTCACTCTTCTCCTTTCTCTGCTTTATGCTTTTACATCTTCTCACCTTCTGGCACACCACAAAGATACTGACGCATTTACTTATTTTCCCACTAAGATGTGAGCTCCTTGGTGTCACTTTCGTCCAGTGTTGAATCTTCAGTATGTGGCACTGGCCTTGGTACAGAGCAGGCATTCAATAAGTGTTTGCTACCTGAAAAGAAACTGCTCTCCTGTTCACCACTATGAAACCATCATTATCCACCTCTTTCCACTACGCCACCACAGCCCTAACCAAGTCACCAGCCTGAGTGCAGACTTATGCTGTGGCTTTCACTTGTGAGTGGCCTTTCTGCTTCCATCCTGACCTTGCACCCTTCTGCACCCAGTGGCCAGATGATTCCTCTTCAAACATACATTAGGTCACATCAGTCCCCTGTTCAAAAGAGTTCAATGTCTTCCCATCCCACGTCAATCAAATAAAATCCACTCCTTACTTATGTAATTTGGCTTTGCCTGTATCTCCGAACAAATCTTACACTATTTTTTCCTCCATTACTTCCTTCCAACCATAAACAGCACCTTCTGGTAATCCTCTGATTACCTGGCACCTTCCCTGGTGCATAGTAGGTACTCATTAAGTATTTTGGAGTAAGTGAATAAAGTATTTGTCTGTCATATCAAACTTTGGGTGATAGTTTGTATTAAATAGGTAATAACACAACTTTGGTGGCTACCGTGAGGGTTCATTCCATGGATTGTCTAGCAAACACTATAATACCTATATTTCCTACCAATGGGGCAAGCAATCATGAGTAAAACAGCACTGCAGTCTGAGAAAACAGAGGGAAGACACCAAGTAAACTGAACACGGTGTCTTTAGTACAGAGAAAGATAAAACTGCAGTAACAGAGAGACAAACAGTGCTTGCAGTGATGTGCATTTGCAAAGTCTATCAAAGGAGAAAACCCCCTGAAAATGTGGCAAAATCTAGACAATGCTAGAAATCATGATGTCCAGACTGAGACAGAGCATGGTCTTTCTCTCTCTCTCTCTTTTTTTTTAATACCTAAGAGTTTTAGCCTTCTTCAGTAAGTTGAAAAAACACAAGTTAATATCAGAGACCCACTGTACAGCATTTATAATTATACATTTGCTGAAATTATGATTATATGGTAAAAAAAATTGAACATCTCACTCCATAATAGAAGCTCAATCCTTGTCCTTATCTTTTTGGGATTTCCATGAAGAACTAGGTAAAAGAATGCTTCCACATAGGGTCCAGAGAGATGCCTGGAATGGGGGACCCTATCTGCTTATAGCCCACAGGATTTCAGAGCTTGTGGTGAGCCACAGCATGAAGACACACAGTTAGGGAATGATATTTTTCAGGACCCATTTTTGTCTGTGTGAACGCAAGGCTCACTAGTACAATTTTAGCCTTCGACATTCCAGCCTCTGTAGGCAATTAAATCACAGTAAAATGAATCTTCTGTTGGGTAGGGGAGATGGAGATGTGGGTTCCTACCTGTTATTACTGGCAACAGAACCAGGGGACAGTAGCCAGGAGTGCAATTTCCACAGACAGCACTGTGCCTTGAACACGTGGTCTCAGCAGTGAGGACTAACAACTCTGGCGATCTCACTTCTACTTTCAGAAAACCCACTGCTCTCACTCTTCCTCACTCTTCAGGGGTCTCCTGGGCGTCCTTACAAGCAAGGCAGCCCACCATGGAAGGGAGAACAAGACTAACAGTTTTCCTCACATAGGAGGCAATATGCTAATTAATATAAAATTTGGATTGCATGGAGAAAAGTCCACTTATTTTCTAAAAAGTAGGATCCCACAGTTGGGATATTATTTATTTTTGTTCCTATTTGTATTTTCCTCAATGGTCTGAAAAATTGAGAATATTTGGCTGTACTTTTCTCTAAAAACAATCTAAAAAATCAGTTTTCCTAATTAATAGCTTCTCATTTCCTTTAGAAAGTAATTTAAAGCAGAACTATTCTCAAAATAGTTCCTTACTCCCATGAAGAGTGCCCTTTGGTTCTCATAGTTAGACTGGGATACTCAAGGGTTTACCACCAATAAAATCTTTTATTTTGACTAAGGCAACAACAAAATGAAAGAATCACTTGGTGATTCCGTTGATATTTTTTTTTTTAATTTTTTTCAAAGGAATTACGATCACTGTTGTTCTTCAGATAAAAGTCTTAACCTGACTAAGAACATTAAAACTAAAATTGAATTAAAATTAAAAACAGTTTGTTATGAGACTTGAAGACATTATGCTGAGTGAAACAAGCCAACCACCAAAAGACAACTGCTGTATGATTCCCCTGATGTGAATGACCTGGGGTGGTTGCGCCAAAGGGACACAAGGGAGAAAGGTGGTTGCCAGAGCTTGGAGGGAGGAGAAGAGGAATTCATGTTTACTGAATGTACTTAATGCCTCAGAACTGTACACTTAAAAAATGGTTAAACTGGTAAATTTTATTATGTATATTCTACGATAAATTTTTTTTAAACCAACATGGTTTTTCATAGAGAAATCAGAGAAAGCCTCCACATTTGAACAACAAAAATTGACAGAGAGCAAGAAATCCTCTGTGTTGGGCTAGAGAATACACTGTAACAGAACGTCAGCTCAGGAAAACAAGGACCGCTCACTGCTCTCCACCAAGTCTCCTCCTAGAACAGTGCCGACTAGGTGGGCATGGGCTCACTGATTCTAGGCAGTTAGGAGGTAAAGAGAAGAAGAGGAGGTATTTTTCCTCCCAGTTACATTGCAATAAAATGACACATAGCGCTGTATAAATTAAAGGTGTACAGTAAAACTTACATATATTGTGAAATGATTACCATAAGTAGTTTGGTTAACATCTATCATCTCACACAGATAAAAGAAAAAAAAAATTCTTTTCCTTGTGATGAGGACTCTTGATTTACTCTCTTAACAACTTTCAAATCTACCATCCAGCAGCAGTGTTAACTACAGTCATGAGGGTGTACGTTACATCAAGGAGAGGTTATTTTTTACTTTTTTAAGTTAAGTTCACAATTCCAACCAGCTCCTAACTGTGAGCAGGCAGGCTCAGGAAGACATTAACTACCAAGCCACTGTGGAGGCTAATAATCACAGTTCTGAATTATTAATTGATCTCAAGTGTGTGCTTCAAATACATTTGGTGTAAAGCAATCAAATCCAAAGAAAGAAATTCTGTATGTGGTATGTAATTATAAAAATCAGAGGACTTCAGGCTGTGTCAGTGTTTTAGGTAACAAATAATTTCAGCACTAAAATACCCAATTAACACTCATTCAGAATTAAAATGTTGACATATCACCAAGTATGCTGTGGTTAGTAGAGTATAATAATTCAAATGTGCCAACTGACACATTTCAGGATCTGTACACAGGCCTAGGGAGACGTTGACTGTAATTATGGACTGGGTATTCTTTGCTGGTGCCCTGTAATTTCCTCCTTCTGGGTTTCCTGTACCCCCATGCAAACTCAACTAGACCATTTCTGTAAGGATAATACCTTCCAGCTAAGCATAATGTTCCTGGATCCTAATTAAAATAAAGACAGTGACCTTCAAAATAGCCAAAAGAAAGAGTGCAAGGGCCTTGTGTATTTCATAATAATCTTTTTCAGTCAGTTCACAAGTCTGGGTAGAAATTTAAATATAACATCTGGATTAATGAGCAAAGGTTATTGTTTCAGATGCAAGTATGACCTTCAGAAACCTCAAATAAAATAGCTTTCTATAAAGGGGCATCTATAGTGCATTCTCAGACTTTATATCAGGTGTGTGTAGAATGCATTATACTTTTGCTGCTATAAAAAGACCTTCAGGGCTTGAACCACATAGCGACATCAGGGACCAGCCAGCTACAGCTCTTGGGCCAAAGTCAGCCTGCTGTCTATTTTTGTATGTCTCATGAGCTAAGAATGGCACTCACATTTTTAAGTAGTTTAAAAAAAATCAATAGGAGAATAATAGCTCATGGTGTCTGAAAGTCATATGAAATTCAAATTTCAGTGTCCATAAATAAAATTTTATTGGAGCACAGCCACGCTCTGTCATTTACAAATTGCCTATGGCTGCTTTTGTGCTTCAATATCAGAGCTGAGTAGTTGGGTCAGAGAATGTATAGCCTTAAAGCTGAAAATATTTACTGTCTGGTTCTTACAGATAAAGTTTGTCAATTTCTGTATTATATAATATGGCATTATATTATATGCCTGGCTTAAAATTATACAGCTTGCCCAATATTGATATGCAACTAGTCAAATTATTCCTTATTCCAATTAATTTTTTTATAAGAACAATTGAAGAGTTTACTTTGGGAGATCATCTATGTGGCAAAAGAAAGTACATATGGGTGTGTGTGTCTAAAACAACCTAAATATCCAACAGTGAGAAAATGGTTAAATTATAAAAAGTACTTCGAAAGTTATATCCTATAAGCATGGATTTATAGTTTAGTGTCAAAGAATGAGGGGAATTTTAAACAAGTGTGAGCTTTTATTTTTAACTAGGAGACTCCCCCCACCCAACTCGGATTAGCTCCCTGTTAAGCACCACTAATAAAGAAGAAAACTTGTGACTTAATGGTTTGAGCTCAGCCTGGGTTCATTTTTCTTAAAACCTAGAAGTGGCTGAAAAGGAAATTCTGGCTGTGCTCTTAGGAAGGCCTCCCCATCACAACCCTCCACATCTTGCATCCAGGAGGACAGAAACTCACTTTGCTGTGGCCCTAACTATGAGTTACAGAGGGAGACAGGATTTTGAAGACACTTAACAGTGATGGAGGATTCCATAAACTCTAGGAGAGGAAGAGAAAGGGGAATTCTAAAGTAAAAGAATCAAGATACTAGTGCTATGCTCTTAAATCTCCAATTTAAGGACCCCAGTGGTTCAAAGTTGCCAGGCCATTATTTTAGTCCTAAAAATAAAGAAGTGACAAAAACCAAACCACTGCACTCCAAACCCTCTTTCTTTAAGGCAGGCAACCATCACTTGAGACTCTGCAAAGCCACTTTAGACTGAGAAGAAAGACATACCAATGACCTAAGCCTGCTGTTTGGTCATCCTGTCTAACTTTGAAAGGCACAACTTAATGGAACTTGAGTTACACTGATCCTTTATTGAGGGCTTACTATTTGTGTAAACATTTCAGCTACATTTTGTCAATTCGTCTTCCCATTAGGGAGGGAGACACTGGTTCATTACCATCCCCATCTTACAGAAGGGGACCTGAGCCTTAGGCTGATTTGCCCAAAGTCTCTCAAAGCCAACAAGTGGCAAAGCTGGGTTTCAACCTCAGTTCTAGCCTCAAGTGCTCTGTTCTAATCTCTCCTTGAATCTCAATAATGAACTTCTCTGAAATAAAATAATTAAGGACTCTAAGGAGCTGGGACGCTCATTTCATCTAACCATCTGGTCTGTGTATGAATGCCTTTCAGACCAGCTCTGACAAATGACAATGAGCATATGACTCTCTTGGCGATCTTGCTAAAGTGTGGATTCTGGTTCGATAGTTCTGGGTGGGCTCTGAGAGCCTGCATTTCTAACAAGCGCCCAGGTGACATTGGGACTGCTGGTCCAATGTCTTTGAGTAGACAGGAGTAGAAGGAGTAAAAAGGAGTCTAGCAGAAGCACCTGTGTGGCTGTTTAAATTTAATTACAAATTCAGTTCTTCAGTTGACACATTTCAAGTGCTCAGTAGCTATACAAGGCTAGGGTCTACCATACTGGACAGCACAGATTCATAATATTCCATCATCAGAAAAGATTTTATTCAATAGCATTGGCTAGCAAATTCCTAAAGTAAGACAGAATACTTCTAGGAAGGGAAAGTTGGCAACCCATTTCTCAGGGAACTCACTATTTTCTAAACTGAAATGAGACATACATTCTCCCTTTCTTAAAACTTCTACTAATGCCCCAGTTCTACCCTCTAATGAGATACGCCAAGGAAACACATGTTCTTAATGAGGTAGTTCTCTCGTATAGTATGCTTTTATGTATTTCTTATTGATATATGTTTCTTATTAAAAATAAGACCACATCAATGACCACAGGGAAAATGGCAATTCCTAGCTTCCCACAAAAGTAAAAATTCTTATACAGATGCATTAAAAACATCAAAATTTAGGCAAAGAGGGGAAAAAGATAGTAGCATGAGAAGTGAGGCAGAAACCTCCTGCAAAACCACATACAACATGAAAATACAGCAAATACAACAAATCCTGAAAGAGCAACCTGAAGACTTCAGAACAGACTTTTTACCTCTGGGAAAAAGAGAAGACCTCACAGAAAAGGGTAAAGTAGCAAAGCCACGATCTGGCAGGACTCAAGCCCTCTTGCCATGCCAGCTCACAGGAGGGAGGAAGAGAAACGGAATGGGGAGGGAACAGGGGCCCAGGAATGCTAAACACTGACCCCTAGAGATCTGCTCCAGGAGCACAAAACCACATTACATGGTGCTCTGGAGATTAGAAGGGTTGGAAAGCAAAGACAGGGGAAATACTTGGAGAGACTGGGTTTTCAGCCACTTGTGGAGAACAGGTACCCACAACTGACTACTCTGTGATAAAAGATGGCCACTTTCAAAGACTTCCTAAGAGTGCAAGGAGTGCTAAAGGGGCAAGGATTACCCAGAGCTTTCTGCTCAGGAGGAAGGACAGGTGGACAAAATCATCCCAGCACACTCAGCCCAGCAGGTGTGAAACTTTCAGGAGCTTAAGAAGCTCCATACCCCTGGCTGGCAATGCAGTGCTAAGGCCCCCCACCATGATACACACCTGCTGCTCCTTCTTCCCAGCAGGCACTGGTCTGCACACCTGCTGCCCCCTCAAACACGCCATATGAGCTGGAGGGTGGCCCCACCTATGGCAGCTACAAGGGCATAACAGCCGATCCCCCCTGCACTCCTGGACCACTGGCCATGGCAGTGGAGGCAGGCACTGCAGCTGGGAAGCAGGAAAGAGCTCTTTTCTCCCAGTGGGTGTCAGTAGCATGTGCTTGCAACCCCTGCCATCACTCCAGGTGCTGGGAAGCTCCAGAGAGTAGAGCTTCTGGGCACTAGAGGATGCTACCTACACAAAGTAATTATTCCATAGGAGTCATTAGAAATATGAAACAGTAAAAAAAAAAACTCTGTACAAACCAGAATCCCTCAAACACCAGAAGAGGCCTAAGTGAAACTGAAATCACCAATATTCTTGATAAAGACTTCAAAATAAAAATCATAAACATGCTTATGGAGCTACAGAAGAATATTCAAGCTCTCAGGGAGGAGTTCAAGAAAGAGACAGAAATTTTGAAAAATATACTATCTGAAATGAAAAATATAATGGAGGATTTAAAAGCAGATTATATGAGGTAGAGAAGATGGGAAATGAAATAGAAATTAGAGAACAGGAATATAGAGAAGCTGAGGCACCGAGAGAAAAAAGGATCTCTAGGAATGAAAGAATAGTAAGAGAACTGTGTGACCAATCCAAACAGAACGATATTTGAAACATAGGGGAACCACAATAAGACAGAAAAAAAGGGATACAAAGTCTGTTTGAGGAAATAACTGCTGAAAAATTTCCCCATCTGGGGAAGGAAATAGTCTCTCAGATCATGGAAGTGCACAGATCTCCCAACACAAGGGACCCTAGGAAGACACCAACAAGACATACAGTAATTAAAATGGCATAGATAAAGGAAAGGGAGAGAGCATTGAAAGCAGTGAGAGAGATGAAAAAAAGATCAAATACAAAGGAAAGCCCACCAGGCAATCATCAGACTTCTCAGCAGAAACCTCACAGGCCAGAAGGGAGTGGCATGGTATATCATATGCAATGAAATGAAGAACGCTTTACCAGGCAAGATTATCATTTAAATTTGAAGCAGGGATTAAACAATTTCCAGATAAGCAAAAGCTGAGGGAACTCACCTCCCACAAACCGTCTCTACAGTATTTTAAAGGGATTGCTATAGATGGAATTGCTCCTAAGGTAAATAGTTGTCAGCAGAGAAAATGAAACCATAGTAAAGGAAGTGGACCAACTAATTACTACGTAAATGATAAATTAAATCAACTACCCACAAAGTCAGTCAGTGGGTACACAAAGAGTACAGAATATGACACTTAATATATAAAGAGTGGAGGAGGAAGAAGAACAAGAAGGGAAGAAAAAGAACCTTTAGATTATGTTTGAAATAGCATAATATGCAAGTTAAGCTAGACTGTTAGATAGTAAAGAAGATACTCTTGAAACTACTCTTGAAACTTCGGTAACCATGAATCTAAAGCCTGCAATGGCAATAAGTACATACCTATCGATAATCACCCTAAATGTAAATGGACTGAATGCACCAATCAAAAGACATAGAACTAGAGAATGGATAAAAAAATCAAGGGCCAGCTATATGCTACCTACAAAAGACTCACTTCAAACCCAAAGACATACACAGACTAAAAGTGAAGGGATGGAAAAAGATATTTCATGTAAATAATAAGGAGAATTAAGCAGCAGTTATATCATACAAAGTAGATTTGTAAACAAAGAAAGTAATATGGGACAAAAAAGGACATAAGATAATGATCAAGGGGTCAGTCCAACAAGAGGATATAACCATTATAAATATCTATGACTAAAATATAGGAGAACCAAAGTATGAGAAACAAATACTAATAGATTTAAAGGAGTTAACAGAATGCAATGCATTCATTCTAGGAGACTTCAGCACCCCATTCACTCCAAAGAAAAGATCAACCAGACAGAAAATAAGTAATGAGATGCAGGCACTGAACAACACATGAGAAGAAATGGACTGACCAGACATCTATGGAACACTCCACCCGAAAGCAGCAGGATACACATTCTTCTCAAGTGCACATGGAACATTTTACAGAATAGATCACATACTAGGCCACAGAAAGAGCAACAGTAAATCCAGAAGAATTCAAATTATGCCAATGAGCTTCTCAGACCACAAAAGTATGAAACTAGAATTATGCAAAAAAACCCCAAAAAAGTCGACAAACACATGGAGGCTTAACAACATGCTCCTAAATAATCAATGGATCAATAAACAAATAAAAACACAGATCAAGCAATATACGGAGACAAATGGAAACAATTCAACACTTCAAAACCTGTGGGATGCAGTGAAGGCAGTTCTAAGAGGGAAATATACTGGAATATAGGCTTACATCAAGAAAGAAGAACAATCCCAAATGAACAGTCTAAATTCACAACTAATGAAACTAGAAAA
This sequence comes from Manis pentadactyla, assembly GCF_030020395.1. Taxonomy (NCBI): domain Eukaryota; kingdom Metazoa; phylum Chordata; class Mammalia; order Pholidota; family Manidae; genus Manis; species Manis pentadactyla. Next base: position 105,163,738 of record NC_080021.1, read on the forward strand.
GGAAGAACAAATGAGACCCAAAGTCACAGAAGGAACATAATAAAGATCAGAGAATAAATAAATAAAACTGAGAAGTTAAAACAATAGAAAAAAAAATCAATGAAACCAGGACCTGGTTCTTCAAGAAAATAAACAAAATGGATAAACTCTTAGGTAGACTTATCAAGAAAAGAAGAGAGTGTACACACATTAACAGAATCACACATGAGAAAGGAAAAATCACTATGGACACCACAGAAATACAAAGAATTATTAGGGAATTCTATGAAAAATAATATGATGACAAAGTGAATAACCTAGAAGAAATGGAGAACTTTCCAGAAAAATATGATCTTCCAAGAATGACCCAGGAAGAAACAGAAACCTGAGCAGATTAATTACCAGCAATGATATTGAATTGGTACTGAAAAAACTATTTAAGAACAAACTCCTGGACCAGATGGTTTAACCACTGAATTTTAACAAACATTTTGTGAAGACCTAATACCCATCTTCCTTAAAGTTTTCCAAAAAGAAGACGAGGAGTGCATACTTCCAAACTTATTCTATAAGGCCAGCATCACTATAATACTAAAACCAGGCAAGGACACAACAACAAAAAAAACTACAGACCAATATCCCTGAAGAACACAGACACAAAAATATTCAACAAAATATTAGCAAACTGAATTCAAAAATATATTAAAAAGATCATCTATCATGATCAAGTGGGATTTCTTCCAGGGATGCAAGGATGATACAATATTCAAAAATCCATCAACATCATACATCAATCACATCAACAAAAAGAAGGACAAAAATCACATGATCATCTTCATAGATGCTGGAAAAACATTTGACAAAATTCAACATCCATTCATGAGAAAAACTCTCAACAAGATGGGTACAGAGGGTTACACCAGTAAAGATGGCCAACATTGAGAAAACAAGGAACAACAAATTTTGGAGGGGACGCAGAGAAAGGGGAACCTCCTACACTGCTGGTGGGAATGTAAATTAGTTCAACCATTGTGAAAAGCAGTATGGAAGTTCCTCAAAAAACTAAAAATAGAAATACCATTTGACCTGGGAATTCCACTCCTAGGAATTACCCAAAGAATACAATTTCTGAGATTAAAAAAGACATATGCACCCCTATGTTTATTGCAGCACTATTTACAATAGCCTAGAAATGGAAGCAACCTAAGTGTCCATAAGTAGATGAATGGATAAAGAAGATGTGGTACATATACACAATGTAATATTATTCAGCCATAAGAAGAAAACAAATCCTACCATTTGCAACAACATGAATGGAGCTAGAGGGTATTATGCTCAGTGAAATAAACCTGGTGGAGAAAGACAAGTACCAAATGATTTCCCTCATTTATGGAGTATAACAAGAAAGCAAAACTAAAGGAACAAAACAACAGTGGACTCACAGACTCCAAGAAGGGACTAGCAGTTACCAAAGAGAAGGCATTGGGAGGGTGGGTCAGGGGAGGGGAAGGGCATTAGCATACATAATGTAGGGAGGTCAAGGGGAAGGATGTATAGCACAGAGAAGACAAGTAGTGACTCTATAGCATCTCACTATGCTGATGGACCGTGACTGCAATGGGGTGTGGGGGGGACTTGATAATGTGGTTGAATGTTGTAACCATCATGTTGCTCTTGTGAAAGCTTAATAAGATTATATATTATGATACCTTAGTAAGAAAAAAGGGGGTAAAAAACTATCAAAATTTAGACTACTGCTACCTATGGTATATCAACATACAGGACATTTCAGATATTCAATTATAATGACAAGTCTCCAAAAACTAGTGGCACAAACTGAGTATTTGCCTCACAGACAGAAAAACAGAAAGAGGACTTTGGAACTAAAAGAAATGGAAAATAATTTTTTTACAGTGCATGTAATTGTCTTTATGACATTAGTAAAAGTCATCAGTTCTTTCACATAATAAAATGAATTACCAATGTCAGTTTATTTTGAACAGTTAAGGAGATCTGCCCTTAAAAACAAACATACTCAAATATAAGGGCTCAATGATTATTCCAATGTAGTTCTCAGGTTTTTAAGAATGTTTTAATACTTAAGAAATGTTCCAAATTTGATCTCAATAACCAAAATGGCCTAAATTATTGACTTTACAGTGACTTTAAATGTATAGCACACTTCAAATGAACATTGCATCCTTTAAGTTCCTGTTATCACACTTGGGGCACTTTTTTTTAAAGTGAGTCACTCTGTAACTGTTTCAACATGACTGCATGATTTAAATATATTTTCTTCATTGTAGAGCATATGGTTTCTTCAATTATGTAAAAAAATGATGCAAATTATTCATGAAAAACTTGCTCTGTGCATAATCATATGCAACAGGTGTGTACTTTAAACACATGATAGCTAACTAATGGATGTTTGTATTCCTAAAATACTCTTTGGGGTGTATTCCAGGAAATAATTTCTGCATTTATTTATAGTTTTTATTTAAAAAATAACAAAAATGTAGAACTCATTTTCAGGAATGCTTTCTTTAAAATGTTAACATCCCTCAAAACATGTTTTCCTGTTTGACAGCATATGCTTGAGTGCAACTCATAGTTTGAAAATTCTGCATGAGCCACACACAGTGTGGACAATAACAATAGAGAGTAAGGCTTTAACCATTGGATGCATTTCTGCATTATATATTTAGTAGGAGTTTTATATGTGTTATGCTGAAACTTATCATTTTGCGACCACTTAAAATTCCTGGTAACATTCGAATGGAGTCATATCCTACTCTTTAAAAAATTCTTGCTCACCTTGACAGTGACCTCAGAGCAAAGACAAGGGTCAAAAGTGGATCTTAAAAAAATAATAGCCACATAACAGAAGAGGATCTTAAAGCTTAACAAAAATCTTCAACTCTTATCCTAGAATTGCATCTATCATCATAATCTTAATCCAAGAGTTGTAATAAAAAGTCAAATTACACAGGAAACTTTGTAATTTCAACTTCTTTGTTTAAAGTAGAAATCTCAGTTGTTTTTCAGGAAATTTCTTTCTTCCCGGTTATATGACAAGAAGAGAAATCATCTCATTCTATTATGCCCCCCACACACCTAAAAAGGGAATTTGGTTATTAGGGGAACATGACCAGAAAGCCAAAATGCATTCTTAATATAGGATTATTTCTTAGCACTTAAACTGTTAGTAATTAACCTATAAATCTCTAAAATAAAATCAAATTATCATTTCAATTCATCAAGAAATTAAGGAAACAGAAATGTAATTACTGAACTTGAATTTTCCAAAGAAGCATATGGTGTAAAATACCTTTCTTCAATTTCAAAATGTGTCTATAACTCTTAAAGTCCAGCTTCATCTTTTATTTGCATATATGATATATTTAGTTTATTTTGTACTATGTTTGTATTACTGTTCATTTTCAGATGTTTTATGAATTGAGATAAATATGATATCTTAGTTATATACATGCTCTTAACTTACTTTTTTTAATGTTTAAAGAAAACATTCCTTAGGGTGAACTTTTACTAACAATTTACTGTTTACAAACTATTGAACAAAGTTTTATAACATAAATATTCCTGATTCAATTATTTTCAATTTTGTTTAACAGACACTATTTCACTAAGAAGTTCAGAATATTTTTTTTAATAATCTAAGTTGCTAGTTTTCACAAGGACCTTTTGAAATACCTTCTCAAAAGACATTGTAAGATATTGGTAACTATTTCAAACCCAAGTTCAAGTACAAAAATAATCATGAATACAACAAATAATTACAAAATGTCTATTAATAACAAACACTGTTCTGAACTTTTTCAATATTTGTGCTAATCCCTCTGACACAAGCTATTTGTCTTCTATTTTTGTTACTGATGCCAAGCACTTGAAAGTTTAAAAACAAATTTTGAACTGATTGGAAAAACTGATGAAAAAAATGCTAGATATTAATATTAATAAGTTTAAATAGAGTTTCTTACCACTTCAGAATGCTCACTGCCATTTTGGTACATGTTTTACACACACTTTGAATTATATTCCCAGGGTGGCTATAAAAAAGTCCTTTAGGAGGAAGCCAAAGTGCATTATCATAGTGATATTTCCACAGCTGGAATACAGTGCTATTAGTTTCCCATGCTTGTCAATATTTTAAAAATAGGCTCTCAGGCACCAAAACACTAAAAAACTGACTATTTGCAAGCTCTTCAGGAAATGATAGCCTGGCAAACTGAGTGAAAATTCCACAACCAAACAAAACCAGTTTTTGATATAACATTAATGTATTGCTGAAAGCAAAACACCGAAAAAAGTGCTGCGCCAAGGGATATTCATTCAAATTTCTGCCAAGTGGTTTTATTATGTGACCCAGACTTAGACGTGGAAAATGTCCTAGTGTTCAATGGAAGGCTAACAAACATGACAGTAACCCAGGTAGATGGGGAAAAAACGTACTGAGCATGATTTATTTCTCATGTATTTAAATAAGTAGAAATGTTTCTCTAGCAATTTAAAGGGAATTTAAGTATTGGTTTGTATAAAAACAAAGGGCTTAGTAGCTTACTAGATTTTGTATCCCCCACAAGAAAAACTACCTAACATATTCTTATCATTCTTATCTCAACAAAGATACTTGTATACATTTGTTTCTTAATCTGCATTTGCTTCAATTGTGAATATTCTATGTGGGAAGGTATACGAAGAAATCTATGAATGGTTAATACTACACGGTCCTCAAATAAAGAATAATGTGGCTCTTTTGTCATCTTTCAGGTAGTATATAATAAGAATGTCACATTTTTCTGCTCAACATTATCATCCAAAGAAGATACGTCAGCCAAATATTTCATTTTCTTCCAGTCTTTTGAAAATGATAACAAAAGCCTTGCCAAGCATCCTTGTAGTAGAAGGACAGGATTTCTGCCAAGGAAGCCATGATGTTTTAATTAGAAATAATCAAATACTGGAGAAGCTTAATTAGTTGTACAGATTGAAATACAGTAAAGTGGCCAAAGAAGCTCAACACTGGGTGACATTTGAAAAAAAAAAAAACCAAAGGCAAACCGTGTGCAAGAATCCAACTTACTTCACACCTGTAAATACTTGGTCACCAAAGAGTTATTAAAATATGCATGAAGGATGATTGGGAATTATAAAGATGCTTGAACAGTAGCTGGTCCTCTCATGTTCTGATGAGAATCTCAAGGCCGGAGAGGTTAATCATTTACCCAAGGCCAGTCAGCTAGATTGCCTGCTGGGAACAAACTCACCCCCAGATAACATCCTTCACTAAACTCTAGGACAGGAAACACTCCATAGTGCACAGCAGAAGTGAAAAGAAACAGAACTGAGCTGAACTACAGAAACAGTCTTAACGCAACTCAGTCAGTAATGAACTTCAAGATGTAGGCCAAGTCACTTAACTCTACAGACATTTGCTTTCATCCTTAAACCAGGTGGAATGGATTCGATGAATTCCGACCTCTCCTTCTACCTCTAACATTCCAACAGTCTGTGCATACAAGTAAACCAGCACTTGTTCGGAAAGCTACTGCAAAAAAATAGAAATTGTGTAGACTTGTGTTTGTTAGGAGAATTCTTTAATCTCCTGTCAATTTTAAACTCTATGGTATAAATAACAAGACAGCAAGCTAAAGAATAATGAAGGAAGAAATATTACATGGGAAAAATAGGGTTTTGACAGAAAGAGGTAAATTGGGAAACAGATAACAGGTAACAGGACGTACAGCAGGCAGGAGAGGAAGGATTAGGTTGCGAGGGGGTTAAAAGACAGAGATGGGAAGACCAGCAGAATAAACTTCCCTGAAGGCCACGTTATTGTAGCAGCATGAACAAAATGCTCTGCCAGCGTGAGTGTTTACAGCAGGTGATGGTGTAGAATGTACTTCCTCCAAATTACTTACTTGTTCTTTTTTGTTTTTTGTAGATAATTATTTTTTTATTGAAGGGTAGTTGACACACAGTATTACATTACATTAGTTTCAGGTGTACAATATAGTGATTCAACATTTATATACATGACACTTCTAGGTACCAGCTATCACCATACCAAGCTGTTACAATATCTTGACTATATTCATTACATCCCGGTTACTTATTATTTTACCATTGGAAGTGTATACTTTTTTTTTTTTTTTGTGAGGGCATCTCTCATATTTATTGATCAAATGGTTGTTAACAACAATAAAATTCTATACAGGGGAGTCAATGCTCAATGCACAATCATTAATCCACCCCAAGCCTAATTTTCGTCAGTCTCTAATCTTCTGAGGCATAACAAACAAGTTCTTACATGGAGAACAAATTCTTACATAGTGAATAAGTTCTTACATGGTGAACAGTACAAGGGCAGCCATCACAGAAACCTTCGGTTTTGCTCATGCATTATGAACTCTAAACAGTCAGTTCAAATATGAATACTCATTTGGTTTTTATACTTGATTTATATGTGGATACCACATTTCTCTCTTTATTATTATTATTTTTAATAAAATGCTGAAGTGGTAGGTAGATACAAGATAAAGGTAGAAAACATAGTTTAGTGTTGTAAGAGAGCACATGTAGATGATCAGGTGTGGGCCTGTAGACTATGTATTAATCCAAGCTAGACATGGGCAATAAAACATCCATGTATGCAGAAGATTTCTCTCAGAATGTGGGGGTGAGGTTCTAAGCCTCACCTCTGTTGATCCCCAATTTCTCACCTGATGACCCCCCTGCGACTGTGCCTGTCTTAGGTTGTTCCTCCCTTGAGGAATCTTACCCGTCTCTGGCTAACCAGTCATCTTCCGGGGCCATACAGGGAAATGTGAAGTTGGTAAGTGAGAGAGAAGCCTTATTGTTTGAAAAAGTTAGCTTTTTACTTCTTTGCATATTTATGCCCTGTGGCTTCTATGCCCAGCATTTGTCTTGAGGTATCTTTACCACTTGGAAGAATTATGATACTCGGTAAATTTGATATGAGGCACGAATTCTATTTAAGGGTTGTAATTAGGAAGGAAGAAGAAAAGCTATAGAAGTAGCAGGCAGAAGAAAACATGGGAAGATTGATTATTTCTTTGACATATCTTCTTGTAGAGTAACTTCAGCATGTATAGGTTTTAAGCTACTACTTAAATTGCACACACACATTAACATAATAGGAGTATAGTTACATAACCAAAGCATACCTGTAATTACCAGCCATCTCCAGTGAAACCAAGAAAACCAGTTAGGCACCTTAGGCATTTGTGAAAACTTATCTATGATATGGTGGATATTGTCCAACTGAACTTGAACAGTCTGAGAGAAATCAGACAAATTAAAACAACCCATTCCTGGGGAATATTCACATCCCTTATGTTCTTTTAACAGTAAATAGTATGTAGTTGTAAGATTTTGGAGCGCTACAATTTTCACTTCTCCTAATTCTTGATTGAGTTCCAACAGTATAGATCCAGTCAAATTTGTTGTTTTACTGTATGCACAGGCCAGCTTAGATATCTCCTTCCTCATTCCCATGGCAAGTCCAGGAACTGGTGGGATGAGTGCATCTACAGCTGTAGCAGTGCGTGGATCTTTGTTGGGGATTTTTGATGATCATCTTCTGGCGTGAGTCTTCCAGAGAGTGCAGATGTTGGAAGTTCTTTTTCATATCGTATCTTAGTTCATTTTCGGGGTAGCCCAATTAGGCTTTGATCCTCTGTATAAACACAAACAGACCCTTTGCCTACACTTTTATATGCCCTTTATACTCTTGTGTAGAACTCATTGGAGGTTACCACGCAGGAACTGCCCTTTTTTTTTTTTGGTATCACTAATCTACACTTACATGACGAATATTATGTTTACGAGGCTCTCCCCTATACCAGGTCTCCCCTATAAACCCCTTTACAGTCACTGTCCATCAGCATAGCAAAATGTTGTAGAACCCCTACTTGCTTTCTCTGTGTTGTACAGCCCTCCCTTTTCTCCTACACTAACATGCATGCTAATCTTAATACCCCTGTACTTCTCCCCCCCCTTATCCCTCCCTACCCACCCATCCTCCACAGTCCCTTTCCCTTTGGTACCTGTTAGTCCATTCTTGAGTTCTGTGATTCTGCTACTGTTTTGTTCCTTCAGTTTTTCCTTTGTCCTTATATTCAACAGATGAATGAAATCATTTGGTATTTCTCTTTCTCTGCTTGGCTTGTTTCACTGAGCATAATACCCTCCAGCTCCATCCATGTTGCTGCAAATGGTTGGATTTGCCCTTTTCTTATGGCTGAGTAGTATTCCATTGTGTATATGTACCACATCTTCTTTATCCATTCATCTATCGATGGACATTTAGGTTGCTTCCAATTCTTGGCTATTGTAAATAGTGCTGCGATAAACATAGGGGTGCACTGATCTTTCTCATACTTGATTGTTGTATTCTGAGGGTAAATTCCTAGGAGTGCAATTCCTGGGTTAAATGGTAGGTCTGTTTTGAGCACTTTGATGTACCTCCATACTGCTTTCCACAATGGTTGAACTAACTTACATTCCCACCAGCAGTGCAGGAGGGTTCCCCTTTCTCCACAGCCTCGCCAACATTTGTTGTTCTCTGTCTTTTGGATGGCAGCCATCCTTACTGGTGTGAGGTGATACCTCATTGTAGTTTTAATTTGCATTTCTCTGATAATTAGCGATGTGGAGCATCTTTTCATGTGTCTGTTGGCCATCTGTATTTCTTTTTTGGAGAACTGTCTGTTCAGTTCCTCTGCCCATTTTTTAATTGGGTTATTTGTTTTTTGTTTGTTGAGGCGTGTGAGCTCTTTATATATTCTGGACGTCAAGCCTTTATCGGATGTGTCATTTTCAAATATATTCTCCCATACTGTAGGGTTCCTTTTTGTTCTATTGATGGTGTCTTTTGCTGTACAGAAGGTTTTCAGCTTAATATAGTCCCACTTATTCATTTTTACTGTTCTTTTCCTTGCCCGGGGAGATATGTTCAAGAAGAGGTCACTCATGTTTATGTCTAAGAGGTTTTCGCCTATGTTTTCTTCCAAGAGTTTAATGGTTTTATGACTTACATTCAGGTCTTTGATCTATTTTGAGTTTACTTTTGTATATGGGGTTAGACAATGGTCCAGTTTCATTCTCCTACATGTAGCTGTCCAGTTTTGCCAGCACCATCCATTGAAGAGACTGTCATTTCGCCATTGTATGTCCATGGCTACTTTATCAAATATTAATTGACCATATATGTCTGGGTTAATGTCTGGATTCTCTAGTCTGTTCCATTGGTCTGTGGCTCTGCTCTTGTGCCAGTACCAAATTGTCTTGATTACTATGGCTTTATAGTAGAGCTTGAAGTTGGGGAGTGAGATCCCCCCTACTTTATTCTTCTTTCTCAGGATTGCTTTGGCTATTCGGGGTCTTTGGTGGTTCCATATGAATTTTTGAATTATTTGTTCCAGTTCATTGAAGAATGTTGCTGGTAGTTTCATAGGGATTGCATCAAATCTGTATATTGCTTTGGGCAGGATGGCCATTTTGATGATATTAATTCTTCCTAGCCATGAGCATGGGATGAGTTTCCGTCTGTTAGTGTCCCCTTTAATTTCTCTTAAGAGTGACTTGTAGTTTTCAGAGTATAAGTCTTTCACTTCCTTGGTTAGGTTTATTCCTAGGTATTTTATTTTTTTTGATGCAATTGTGAATGGAGTTGTTTTCCTGATTTCTCTTTCTGTTGGTTCATTGTTAGTGTATAGGAAAGCCACAGATTTCTGTGTGTTGATTTTGTATCCTGCAACTTTGCTGTATTCCGATATCAGTTCTAGTAGTTTTGGGGTGGAGTCTTTAGGGTTTTTTATATACAGTATCATGTCATCTGCAAATAGTGACAGTTTAAATCCTTCTTTATCAATCTGGATTCCTTGTATTTCTTTCTTTTGTCTGATTGCCATGGCTAGGACCTCCAGTACTATGTTAAATAACAGTGGAGAGAGTGGGCATCCCTGTCTAGTTCCTGATCGCAGAGGAAATGCTTTCAGCTTCTCGCTGTTCAATATAATGTTGGCTGTGGGTTTATCATAGATGGCCTTTATTATGTTGAGGTACTTGCCCTCTATTCCCATTTTGCTGAGAGTTTTTACCATGAATGGATGTTGAACTCTGTCAAATGCTTTTTAGCATCTATGGAGATGATCATGTGGTTTTTGTCTTTCTTTTTGTTGATGTGGTGGATGATGTTGATGGACTTTCGAATGTTGTACCATCCTTGCATCCCTGGGATGAATCCCACTTGGTCATGGTGTATGATCCTTTTGATGTATTTTTGAATTCGGTTTGCTAATATTTTGTTGACTATTTTTGCATCTATGTTCATCAGGGATATTGGTCTGTAGTTTTCTTTTTTGGTGGTGTCTTTGCCTGGTTTTGGTATTAGGGTGATGTTAGCTTCACAGAATGAGTTTGGTAGTATCCCCTCCTCCTCTATTTTTTGGAAAACTCTAAGGAGAATGGATATTATGTCTTCCCTGTATGTCTGATAAAATTCTGAGGTAAATCCATCTGGCCCGGGGGGTTTTGTTCTTTGGTAGTTTTTTTATTACCGCTTCAATTTTGTTGCTGGTAATTGGTCTGTTTAGATTTTCTGTTTCTTTCTGGGTCAATCGTGGAAGGTTGTATTTTTCTAGGAAGTTGTCCATTTCTCCTAGGTTTCCCAGCTTGTTAGCATATAGGTTTTCATAGTATTCTCTAATAATTCTTTGTATTTCTGTGGGGTCCGTCGTGATTTTTCCTTTCTCGTTTCTGATACTGTTGATTTGTGTTGACTCTCTTTTTTTCTTAATAAGTCTGGCTAGAGGCTTATCTATTTTGTTTATTTTCTCAAAGAACCAGCTCTTGGTTTCATTGATTTTTGCTATTGTTTTATTCTTCTCAATTTTATTTATTTCTTCTCTGATCTTTATTATGTCCCTCCTTCTGCTGACCTTAGGCCTCATCTGTTCTTCTTTTCCCAATTTCGATAATTGTGACATTAGATCATTCATTTGGGATTGTTCTTCCTTTTTTAAATATGCTTGGATTGCTATATACTTTCCTCTTAAGACTGCTTTTGCTGCGTCCCACAGAAGTTGGGGCTTAGTGTTGTTGTTGTCGTTTGTTTCCATATATTGCTGGATCTCCATTTTGATTTGGTCATTGATCCATTGATTATTTAGGAGCGTGTTGTTAAGCCTCCATGAGTTTGTGAGCCTCTTTGCTTTATTTGTACAGTTATTTCTAGTTTTATGCCTTTGTGGTCTGAAAAGTTGGTTGGTAGGATTTCAATCTTTTGGAATTTTCTGAGGCTCTTTTTGTGGCCTAGTATGTGGTCTATTCTAGAGAATGTTCCATGTGCACTTGAGAAGAATGTATATCCTGTTGCTTTTGGATGTAGAGTTCTATAGATGTCTATTAGGTCCATCTGCTCTACTGTGTTGTTCAGTGCTTCCGTGTCCTTACTTATTTTCTGCCCAGTGGATCTATCCTTTGGGGTGAGTGGTGTGTTGAAGTCTCTTAGAATGAATGCATTGCACTCTATATCCCCCTTTAGTTCTGTTAGTATTTGTTTCACATATGCTGGGGCTCCTGTGTTGGGTGCATATATATTTAGAATGGTTATATCCTCTTGTTGGACTGAGCCCTTTATCGTTATGTAGTGTCCTTCTTTATCTCTTGTTACTTTCTTTGTTTTGAAGTCTATTTTGTCTGATATTAGTACTGCAACCCCTGCTTTCTTCTCGCTATTGTTTGCCTGAAATACGTTTTTCCACCCCTTGACTTTTAGTCTGTACATGTCTTTGGGTTTGAGGTTTCTTGTAAGCAGCATATAGATGGGTCTTGTTTTTTTATCCATTCTATTACTCTGTGTCTTTTGATTGGTGCATTCAGTCCATTAACATTTAGGGTGACTATTGAAAGATATGTACTTATTGCCATTGCAGGCTTTAAATTCGTGGTTACCAAAGGTTCAAGGTAGGCCTCTTTAGTATCTTACTGCCTAACTTAGCTCCCTTATTGAGCTGTTATATACACTGTCTGGAGATTCTTTTCTTCTATCCCTTCTTATTCCTCCTCCTCGATTCTTCATATGTTGGGTGTTTTGTGCTGTGCTCTTTCTAGGAGTGCTCCCATCTAGAGCAGTCCCTGTAAGATGTTCTGTAGAGGTGGTTTGTGGGAAGCAAATTCCCTCAGCTTTTGTTTGTCTGGGAATTGTTTAATCCCACCGTCATATTTGAATGATAGTCGTGCTGGATACAGTATCCTTGGTTCAAGGTCCTTCTGTTTCATTGCATTTAATATATCATGCCATTCTCTTCTGGCCTGTTGGGTTTCTGTCGAGAAGTCTGATGTTAGCCTGATGGGTTTTCCTTTATAGGTGACCTTTTTCTCTCTAGCTGCCTTTAAAACTCTTTCTTTGTCCTTAATCTTTGCCATTTTAATTATTATGTGTCTTGGTGTTGCCCTCCTTGGATCCTTTCTGCTGGGGGTTCTGTGTATTTCCGTGGTCTGTTCGATTATTTCCTCCCCCAGTGTGTGGAAGTTTTCAGCAATTATTTCTTCTAAGATACTTTCCATCTCTTTTCCTCTCTCTTCTTCTTCTGGAACTCCTATAATATGGATATTGTTCCTTTTGGATTGGTCACACAGTTCTCTTAACATTGTTTCATTCCTGGAGATCCTTTTGTCTCTCTCTATGTCAGCTTCTATGCGTTCCTGTTCTCTGGTTTCAATTCCATCAATGGCCTCTTGTATCCTATCCATTCTGCTTATAAACCCTTCCAGAGTTTATTTCATTTCTGCGATCTCCTTTCTGGCATCTGTGATCTCCCTCCGGACTTCATCCCATTTCTCTTGCGTATTTCTCTGCATCTCTGTCAGCATGTTTGTGATTCTTATTTTGAATTCTTTGTCAGGAAGACTGGTTAGGTCTGTCTCCTTCTCAGGTGTTGTCTCTGTGATCTTTGCCTCAAATTCTGCCTTTTCATGGTGATAGAGATAGTTTGTGGAGCTGGCATGAGTGACAGCTGGGAGAACGTCCCTTCTTGTTGGTTTGTGGCCCTCCTCTCCTGGGAGAACAGCGACCTCTAGTGGCTTGTGCTGGGCAGCTGCACGCAGACAGGGCTTCTGCTTCCTGCCCGGCTGCTATGGAGTTAATCTCCGCTGTTGCTGTGGGCGTGGCCTGGCTCGGGCAGCTACTCCAAAGTGGTGGAGTCGCGTTGGAGGGGGAGCGGCCTGGAGGCTATTTATCTCCGTAAGGGGCCTCCCTGCTCCCTGCAGCCCAGGGGTTAGGGTGCCCAGAGATCCCCGGATTCCCTACCTCTGGTTTAAGTGTCCCACCCTGCCCCTTTAAGACTTCCAAAAAGCACCCGCCGAAACAAAACAACGACCACAAAAAAAAAAGAAAAAATTTTTTTTAATTAAAAAAAAAAAAAAAAGAAAAAGTGGCCGCTCGTTTTTCTTTATTCTCTGGCGCCAGCCTCAGGCATCTGCTCACCGGTCTTGCTGCCCTGTTTCCCTAGTATTGGGGTCCCTATCCCTTTAAGACTTCCAAAAAGCGCTCACCAGAACAAAACAGCAAAAAAAAAAAAAAAAAATGGTCGCGCGCTTTTCTTATGTCCTCCAGCACCCAGCCTCCGGTGCCCGCTCACTGTTCTTGCTGCCCTGTTTCCCTAGCATCCAGGGCCCCCTGGGCACGTACTGTGTCTGCACTCTGGCCCGGATGGCTGGGGCTGGGTGTTCGGCAGTCCTGGGCCCCGTCTCCCTCCCGCTCTGCCTGCTCTTCTCCCGCCGGGAGCTTGGGGGAGGGGCGCTCGCCTCCGCGGGGCCGGGGCTTGTATCTTACCCCCTTCAGGAGGCGCTGGGTTCTCTCAGGTGCGAATGTGGTCTGGATATTGTCCTGTGTCCTCTGGTCTTTATTCTAGGAAGGGTTGTCTTTGTTATATTTTCATAGATATATGTGGTTTTGGGAGGAGATTTCCACTGCTCTACTCACGCTGCCATCTTCCGCCCCTCTCCTACTTACTTGTTCTTAAACTATTTGGTATTACTATGCTTACTATTTTACCAAAAAAGGGGCTGATATTCAGAGATGTTAGGTCCACAGTCAAAGTCACATAGCCACTAGGAGTACATAGGCAAGAGTGTAAATTCAGACCCTCTCGCTGAATACTTGCTTTTCTCAACCAGATCATCCTGGATGTCTAGTCATATCTTACATAAAATAAAAAAGGATGCTGTTAGACAGTATCAGACTAGTACTCACAAGAACAGAAGACTGAGGGTAATAATATAAGCACCTCGTAAACTCAAATTTGACCTTTAGAGGGCACACCCTCTTTGAAAACAAATAAACAGGTCAATAAATAACCAGCAAGACAAACAGTAAACAGAAGCCATGATCAGAGGAAGCCCTCCACGGGGATCCGGGCAGACCCCAAGAAGGAGAGGATTTGAACCAGACCTCAGAAGGAAGCTGGGCCACTGGGTACAGGTCATTCTTCAGTGGGCAGACCTGCTGAGTAGGCGCCAGCCACTCACTCACTCAGTCAGTCAATCATTGTTTGTAAGGACACCACAGGTATAGTGTCTGGAAAGGCTGAAGCCTGAGCCACCCAAGCTGGGGACAGCCTGCAAGCCCAGCTCTGTTTATCCTATAAAGAAAAAGGAGCCACCCAAGATTCTACAACAGGGGACTAAGATGTCAGCATCTTTCCTTAGGAAATCTATTCTGCAGTTTCTAAAACAATGGCCTATGAAGCAGAAAAGCCTCTGAGCAGACTGGGATGTGTGAGGAGACACATGAGTGAGAGGGGCAACGTGTGAACGTGACTGAGAGAGGGGAGGGTGGACGGGAGGTCCTCAGCTGGACAAGCAGCCTTTTACTCACTGGCAAAACCAATCAGCACCGTTTGTGAACTCACTTAAAGACGAGTTCCCTTAAGGTTCTACTCATTTCCTATAGCGATATATTTTTTTAGGGATTTTAGTTTTTATGGGCTTTAAAATCTATTACTTCACTTATTATTTCTGCCATCTTTTTTAAATTTAAACTTTAAGATCGACTTTCTTAGCAACTTTCAAATACACAATACAGTATTGTTAGTTACAGTCACACCTGTGCTGCACATCACATCCCGAGGAGGTACTTACTTTATAGCTGGGAGTTTGTACCATTTGACCCTCTACACCTCTTTCTTCTCACATTTACTAAGAGAGTAGATCTTAAAAAGTTCTTGTCACAAGAAAAAAAGATTTATAACTATGTGTGGTGAATGGATGTTTACTAGACTTACTGTGGTAATCATTTTGCAGTATATAAAATGTAATGATTATGCTGTCCACCTGAAACTCATATGGTATTATATGCTGCTATATCTCAATTAAAAAAAGAATTTTAAATCAATTCACCTAAGGCTACTTCTGTGTTAAGTCTCCAAAATGACTAAAATAGAGTTCTCATATAAAAACTAGGAAAAAAAGGAGGAAATAGTAATCATACAATGTGAAGGAATAATTAGATAAAAATAAGTTAAATTTCTATGAATTTTAGAAGTATTTATTGCTATTAACAATTTAAAGAAAAAGCTCTTTAGGGAAACCCCTCTTAAGTAGGTATTACTAAAAATTATCTACAGTACTAACAAGATAATTACTTTTTGAAATACATATTAAGTTGAAAATGTATCTTAACAAGCATGTTTAAGAAGTCCTTAAAAGTCAAAAAGATGTCTAAACAGAACAGGACATCTGGGTGCACACAGAAGTAACACTCAAAAGAGGGTTATATCATTAGGTGAACTACCATAAGACAATCTCTCCATTAGCTGTTAAATAAAAAACTAACCTAGATTTGTGTAAATACATACTATGAATAATACAGAAATTAGAAATAGAGTTGGTTTGGGAAAGAACAATGAAGAATATTACCTTAAATAGGGTAACAGTGGTGGAGTAAATATGGAGAAATGTATAACAATCAAATTGCCCTTATATGACTGTTTTTTAGGTTCTATTTACAGATGGCTACATAAAGATGACAGCTGAATCCAGGGAGTAGATGAGAAGTCAAGAGATAGTTCTCACAGTGGATAAAAGGACAGAGAGAGTTTAAGATAAAACTTTCAGGAACACTCATATTTAGCAGATGTAGGGAGAAAGATCAGCTAAGAAGTTGTGCTCAGAAAAGGAGGAGGCAAGTAAAAAAACAAAAGAAAACAGAATGCGATCACAGAGAGATGAGCAGTGGACTGAAGAGGAAGGTCAGAAGGCATTAGGACTGCAGACACCAGTTCTCAGCTTTGATGATGAGGGACGCATGAGGGACGCATTCACATTTCCTTCTTCCTGCAGTTAGGAGGGAGCTGGGTCTGCAGCAGGGGGTGGGGAGGCATGGGTTTTGGGGTCAGACACCTTGCTTTGTTTCGTGCCAGCTGTGCACTTAGCAGGTCCCTAACCTGACACCAAGCTGCAGGGGAGCCTAGGAGTTTAAGAGGGAAGCTCTGGAGTCTGCTTGCTTGAGTCATGCCCTGTTGCCATAATATCTTAGCTCTGTATCAGAGCTGTCACTTCAAGTTCTGCACCTGTTTCCTTAGCTGGAAATGTAAATGTCTTTCCCTGACTCTCATAAAAATGAAACTTTTGAGCCTCGGCTTCCTTCTGTATATGACAGACAAAAAGATAATACCAACTATTTCTGAAGTTGTTTGAAGAACTGATAACAAAGAAATGCCAATTTTCATACCCCTATTCTTACAATGTTGACTCGTCCTCCATTTATTACCAGAATAAATAATTCCTCAGCAACTATTCTGCATTACGCTGGATCACTCTGTTCTCCTGTATTACTGTTAACCCAGAATAAGATCCTGTTCCCATGTTTGTGGCTTACTTTGAATACAGAACAGTTTAATTTGCAGTTTGTGCTGAAGACTGAAGATTTACAACCCAGGGATCTTTAGGGCTGCTCACAACAGTAGGAAGCCTAAAAGTCAATTTTAACATCAGAAAAATTCAGTGAATAATATTTAAAACTCAAGAACTGTAGCCAATAAACACAATTTAAGAAGAACATTATTTGTAAATTCCAAATATTATTTTAAACCACATTTACTTTTTGTGGGGTAAGCGTAGTGGGGGATGTTGGCTTCTCAGAGGGCACTGGCAATTTTAGTTGAAGGTCATACCTGCAAAATAGGTCCCTAAATAATTCAGAGGAGCAAAACAAAAAAAAAAGAAAAAGGAAATGACAGCCAGTGTCTCAGTGGTTATTAAGACCCCAAAATGTTCCTTTTCAATCATGACCACTGTTTCAGTTCCATTAGGACATATGTTAAAATTGCCTGAACATCTCCCACTGAAGCTTCTGGAATTGCAAGGAAGAACATTCAACTTCTAAGTCACATGCAGCTTTTGCCAACTTCCTTCAGCCCCTTTTGGCTCCTACATTGATTGCCACCTGACTGACTGACTGTTTAAACCAAGGATGGCTGATGCCAAAGCAAATGCTATGTAAATATGAAGTTACTTGTATAATCCCAAAGTGCTCAGAAAGGCACCTCATAACATTCAGGTTTACTCTGTATCCTGATTTAAGGAGGCGTATCATTTGCATCCAACACACCTGTGTCAAAGACACTGTCTGGAGGCAAGAGCCACTTAAAGCATTTCTGTGATTCCATGAATATGAGAACGCAATGATTTGGATTTAAATGTTTTGGTCTGTGATACGGTGTTGACAGACATAAGGAATCTAAAAATAAGTAAGTTATTCAGGCTCTTATTTTATTCTATTGTTTGTTTTTAAGCACATTTCACACCTCTTTTTCACCAACATGACTTCCTTCCCACTTTTTATTTCCTCCCCAGCTTTCTCTGTCATAATCAATTGATTTAACTATATATGGTAAGTGTTCTGAATTAAAGAAAACTCAATGCACTAAAATCAGCCAGCTCATCTAGGAAATCTAGGTGCCACTGCAGTCTGCAGTCACAAAGGGCTTCCGTCTATGGAGAGACAGTTCATCAGAGGGGAGATCAGTCCCATGGACTGCTGTGTTCTAGGCCCTAGACAGCACCCAGCACATGGAGAAGTTGCTCAGTAAACATTTATTAGTTGCATGGATGAATGTGTTTCCCTGTCTCCAGGGAGTGTGTACTCCCTCTCATTCGTTCATTCACTCATTCATTCCCTAATGATTTGGCATGTGCTGCTGCTCTGATATAATCTGCTAACTGTCAAGGCTTCTTTGGTAGACAAGGCCAACATGGTTCCTGCACTCAGTGGAGCTTATAGTTTATACTGTTCATTACAAAAATGCTGTTTTGGGATTGTGTTGCAACACTGTTGGTAATCTCTACAAGTGAGGGGCGATCACATGCTGTTCATGGGCAGCGGCCAGGATATCAATGTCCTACATTGTGCACAATGGTCCCATGCAATAATTAATTGGGCATGCACCTCTCATGCCTTTTGACCACACTACTCCAGTTTGTGTAGGTGAAAAATCTGTTTATAAATTATCTGAACACAGACTCTAACTCTATTTTGCATACAGGCACAAAGCATTTTTGTACAGTTGTCTAATATAATGAATTTTCTACAAATGAAAGTACTGTGTAAATCAGTGGAAAACTGCAGTTTGTTCGGAACTTCACCAGGAATTCTTAACTGTTACTTCCAGGAGCCATATACCTGTGCCACACACCCGCTAACATGCCGTTAGAGCTGCCCCATCCATGCGGCCTATGTGTAGGGGCAGGCATGTGGGACTCCTTTCTCTGGACTTGCAGTGTGGTTATGCTGGACAATCACAAACTGAAATACATGCTTCTTAAGAATAAATAAGTTAATTGCTTTTTGAGGTTTTTCTTTTTTTTTTTAAGGAGAGCAAGTGAGAGGCTTTTATTTAGAGATAAAGTGAGATGACAGAGCTCCTGGCTCATGCCAGGAGAGGACAAGAGAACCCCAGGGTGGTGCGTTTTCTAGGGGTTTTATAGGTGGTTGAGAGACAAAGGGCTAGGGATGCACACCTGTGAAGTGGTCCCAAAATGTTTATCTTTGAAGAGACATTAAGATTCTTATTAGTCTTCCGGTTTGTTATAAGAAATCTACTGCTCTGATTTCCTGCCAGGATAGCAGCTTCCTGGTCTGGAAGCATATCACTCAAGACTGCCTACTTTGCTCCCAAGGTGGGTAGAGTTATTGTCTGTTTGTTAAAGAGTATGTTAAGAAACTTACTTTTTAACTAATATGGTTTTAAAATGCAATCTTATTTTCAAGATGGAATCCTTCCTGTTTTAAATACATTGTTTGGGCTTGCTTGTTAAATTGCCCAGGTTGCAAATCACTTGATTAGGGCTGGAGGAAGAAAAGCAGCACCTGGGTAAAGTCAGAAAAATAAACTGGTTCCCCCAGCAGGTCAAAGCAAATCTCACAATGGATTATCTTGCTTTGTTTTTTCCAGAGGCCCTCACCCTACTCTGTCTAAGCCTACAGTCCCTGCCTCATTCCCCCATCTACAGATGGAGACCCTAGCTGCTGCTAGGGGAAAGGGGGCAATGACTGCTCTGGCTACTTCATGCTGAGAAGGCGGTGCAGTAAAGGGTGCAGTTAGGTTTCCATCACTGGTCAGTCGAGAGGGCTTCAGAAGATGGGCACTTCTGTCTTGGGTTCCCTTTCCATAACCATTTGCAGTCCTATGGCTTCAAAAGGATTTAGAAAACCAGCTCCATATTGTAGTCCATGGGTCTTCTGGGCCTGACATAGCTTGCACTAGCTTTCGGATGTCCTGGAGTGAATCAGAGACATTTTGTGAATTTGGAATGTACACACAATACTCAACTTTAATTATAGCACAGGTCCCACCTGTGCTGCTGTTAAGCTGTCTAGTGCCATTCTATTTTGTATAAATAGTTTTACTTTAGTATTAAGGCTAAGTTTTAGAGTAAAGTATTTACTTTAGTATTAGAGTAAAATTGGCTAAGGATTTGATATGACAAATTACATCTTCTAAACTAAGAGATGGTATAAAAATGGAGGCTAGGTGATCATACCAATGAAAAACACTCCTAGTTCATTGATGTTAGAGGCTTGGGAAGTTTGCAGGGTGTGGAATATTCTTAACCCAAAATCCTTGCAGCCAAGAAGAAGTTCAGTTACTACAGTATTTAGTTCACTCATTCGTAACAACTATGCTAGATTACTTACAAAACCTTCACTGAAAATGACAAAGTCAAGCTTCTCTTTAAGCATTCTTTTATTTTGAAAGATTTAAGCCAGGCTGTACTGCAGAAGATAAATTTCTGTCTCTGAGAGTCTAGTTTAAAAACCTCCCAATTTTTGAGGATAATGAGCCCAATAAGTAGAATAGATTTCCAATAAAAGGATTTAGAAAACCAGTTTTATACTGTAGTAGTCCACAGGACTTTTAACAATTTTCCTTCCTTGTGGCAAAATTAATTTAGCTGCATAACCTTATTATATTGTATACTTCTCTCAGGGGCCAAGCCTCTCTAATCAGAGGGTTTGTATTGAGGCCAGGCTTATATGCAGAAGATAAGGCACTTCTTTTTCAGGGTTTGGGTATCAAATTGCTCCCAATTTTTCAGAATGCATGCCAGAGGCGCGTCTGGCTTTAAACTTGAAGAGGATGCTCCCATCTGGAAGAGAGAGAAGGACAGGCGTGCGGCACCTGGTAGGCCTTTTTTGTGAGGGCGTCCCCTTGCCTTGGGGCCTTGGTGACAGTGGTCAATCACCTCTGCCAGGTCTACTGGATTTAACCACTCCTTGCCAGCATGGCCTGTACCTTGCCTTGATTTTCCTCTTGCCTTCCCACTAAGCAAGAGTCACGTCAGAGCTCAGGATTTAGTGGGACCTTACCAATGTGTTCTTACTTTACGTCTTCTGGGAGTGCTAATCCAGACCCTAATTTCTTCTGCATGGGCTTTAGCACAGTACACTCGGGATCATTCTTTGAGAGGCCCTTGCCTGTCTGATAAGTGCAGGGACTGTGTGACCTCTTGTTGCCAGAACAGTGGTTAGTCAGAGTCACAAGCCTGTTTCCCTTCCCTGGGGCTGCAGAAAAGGAAATGCCGTACCCCAGGATGACTGTCTTTTAGGAAGAGAGGTCAGTAGAATAGAGCCATTTACATGTTGGGCTCAGTTTTCAGGTTGACTACTTCACAAACTTCATTCACACTACACAGAAGAAATTGGCACAGTCCCAAGAGGACTGCTTCAAATGAGGAGCAGGGGAACTTTTTCTAAGGCCAAAGATAGAATTCAGACAGAGGCTGCCATGGACAGTTATGAAGGGGGGGGTCTATACTCTCAAACACCAGTTTCTGCCACTGCTTGGGAATTACCCTACGAGTCACCCACTATAAGAAATCTGACCTGTGAGACAAGATGTCGGGGGTCATCTGTGACTCTCACATAGGCAACAGTCTAGCCCAAGGTTTGCTCAGCATCATCAGATCAATCGGCGGGAGCCAAGATCCAGGACCACTGTCTACTAGTCTGGTCTGCCCTCGGAGTCCGCAGATTAGGATAGAAAAGTAGGAAATCGGCTCAGCCACTCCCTGACATTCCTGTCTGGAGGCGGGGGATCAAGGAGCAGCAACACCAGGAAACCTTTCACCCGAGACTTAAGACTGGTATCCGACGCTAATCGTCTTTTAAGTGGCTAACAGATGCCCAGACACATCTTTATGAGATAAAAAGTACAGCATTTAGTCAGGAATAAGAGCAAAGCATAGATCTCCTACCTTGCAGTGGTGAGCATCAGGTTCCGTGAGATTGATGAAGTTAGAGGCACACATAGAACATGGAAAGAAAGTAAAGAGCACCCCTGCCTCACTCAGAGGCCACGGCAGCCTGAAGAAGCAGGCTGGGAGTCAGAGAGACAGAGGAACACTCCTCATGGATACCCAGGCGGGCTGTCGGGGTCTGATTCCAGACACGAAGGGAATCTGTCGCTCGAGACTTTGAGAATAGCAGCCAGGCTAGTCCCATTTAAGTGGCTGACAAGTGCCAGATGTTATGTGTCATAGACGACTTCCTTGTATAAGAAGAGTGAAAGAAACAGGCAGGCTCAGGTGCCAATACTCATCTCCAAAGTGATCCTGGATAAGCCCCCAAAAATGATGATGGGGTTCTTGTTTGCGGAGTTGAAGAATGAACTTCACAAACACTCAAGGTAGGAGAGCGAGGCAGAGGCTTTATTTACAGATCAAGTGAGAGGACAGAGCTCCTGGTTCACACCAGGAGGGGACAAGAGAGTGCTCACTTTTTGAGGTTTTTATCAATTTTGCATTGGTTGTTTGCATTAACTATGAAGTTCATTTCAGGATCAGAAAGGAAGCATATGTATTGTTAAAAGAAACTCAGTCTGTTAGAAATGTGAACCCCTAGTCTAGACAATAAATAAGCCAATAATGACATTTGTATGAAGCATATTAATTGGGTTCTGTGATGGAGACAAATTGAAGGAACCACTTTATTGAAGGTAGTGGGGAAAAATCTTTCTGAGGAATCACAGTTTAACTGAAACCTTAAGGACAAGAGGAAGGGAAAGGAAGAACATTCCAGAGAAAAGAACAGCAAGTGCAAAGGCCATGAGGTTGGAAAGAACTTGATCTGTTGGAGGAATTGGGGGAAAAAAATCACTGATGATAAAGTACAGCAAGTGGGAGGGGACATGACACTGTAGGCGATGGGCTTCCTGGCAGAGTCAGGAATGAAAAGGACACAAAGTGGGTGCTGAACTGGCTGGGGGTATGTGGATGAATCAGGTATCAGTGTGGTAGGAAAAAAGTTGGGAAGATGTCCAGACTATGGTGGCACCCATGGGGTTCCTGGAGCTCCAGCACATAAAGTTAGGGAGCTGTGTAAGCAACACCACAGGCATGCATGGACTGCAAGGACCCCAGTATCCTGTGGCCTAAAGGGGGCTGGTGTGCAGGAAACATCCTTACGAAAACCTTCTAGAGAGGTGTTCTCCCACCCTGACATTTTACCTGTGAGTTAATTCAGACACCACAGAGGAGACACAAAAAGTCAGATCAGACACAGGGAGTCTAATCAGCTGGACTCACACCAGATACTTCTTTGATTATAACTAGAGCTCCTGACTTTAGCAGAGGCTCTGCCACAGTATAGAAAAGAAATTATAAAAGGCTACATATAGTCAAGTGTTATAATCATTCATGTGATATCATTTATAATCTTGAGAACAAATCATATGTAAAATTAACACCAGATAGTTAGTTATAGATGGAAACCCTGGGCTTTAAAAACTTTTTTAATTTGATGACTTTCCTAACTAGGTTCATCCCTAGAAAAGATTGGCTGTAAGTATGATTTACAGAAGATAAGCTCTTTATTAAGAATTCAAAAATCTAGGCAACTCCAATAACAAGAGGTGTTAGTATTGTATTGAGCACTTGGAAACACTATATGTAACATGTTCACTTCAGGAGTGACTTCTGCAGAGGAACCCAAACGTGATCTAATGGTGTGTTAAACCTCCTCTGTGCCCTGCCAACCCAGATGGAGAACACATAGATGATGAGCCTATTTTCAGATCCAGAGAAGATACTGCCTACTGTTTGCTCTACCTTTTCATAAGGTCCCCCGTCCTCTGCAACAGGGCCTGGGGCACCACGTGTTCAGACAGTTCTAAAGATGGCTCCCTCCTCCCCATGGCTCTAATTGCAAAATGAACAATAAACAAAAGAGCAACAATATACAAATACACAGTAATGACTCTGGCTCTCTTTTCTGATGCAAACAACACAAATGACCACTGGGACACTCTTCAGCTCCTCTCCTGGCCCCACCACACCTGTTCTGGTGTGGAGCATAATTTTCCTCTCTCTAGGATGCTTGTGGCAGCCTTCATGCACTGTCACAGCCAGGGCAGGGTGGCAGAGGGTGGACTGGGGTCGGACCAGGCACCCTGGGTGGCTCTCATGAGATCTTACCACATACACTGTTCTCAGAGGTCACATCTCCAGGGATGCAGTTGAAGAGTCCAACTTGGGAAGAAAAAGACATGCTGGTGGAGTGCTTTTGGATTTTCAAGATTCTCATACACATTATATCTGATGCTTGAGGTTGATATCGCTCATATCATTACTTCAATTGGAAGATAAGGAAATTGATTCTCAGAGGTACTGGGGTATGTCCAACTTACTTATTTAAATTGGTGATATGGCCAAAGCCTACTCCTGTTTTTTGAAGAAACCTAAGTTCCATTTTAATACTAATTAAATACTCATCAAGCTACCAGCCTTTTGCTGGTATTGATAAACTTCAAGTTTTCAAAATATTAACCAGAGTATTAAGAGTTTGGTCAATGCCTAGAAAGACAGTTTATACTAGAAAAAACACTTTGCTCATAATAGTTCATTAGCGTCTTTTGGCAAAGAAATAGATAAAGATTGTTTTTGGAGTTAATAGACTAAACAGACAGTTAAGGATAAATATGATTAACACAGGGCCCTCAACTGCCACAGAGCAGTATAAGGAAATTCTTTAAGAAAAAGTAAACTGGAAATCTAAATTCATACTCTCAAGCCAGAGTCCAACAAATAAGAAGTGTCAGTAGTTCATCGTCCTTGGTACATTACAGTCTGTCTTATCAAGCATTTGCTTTCTTTCCACCCTCGATTAGTTTTAGATGTCTTTGTGGTTCATTTTACTTTGGTGTGTACCTTATATTGAATCATCACAGGTCACCCAGCCGTAAAGAAGGGAAATGCTTACACACTACGTTATATCATAAAGGTATGGAGCTAAAAGCAGCTGAAAAGAGTAATGCCTCAGTGAAGATTCTTCCAAGTACATAAAAATATAGGTTTCATAGAGAATCATAAATTTTTTTAAGCGTCCAATTCTAATTTTGAAACATAAGATCATCTAGATTGAAAATTTAGGCCATCTTATTGTTTAGAAATCATATTTCTCTAAGAAAATAGTCTAAAAGTTTTATCTTTCGTTATCATTTTACTGTGCAGATCACATTTTCCTGCTACCAAACAACTTATAATATTTCATAAGACAAATAACCTTATTAAAATATTACTATAATTTACAACTTCACTGGCAATGATATGTTTGATAGATTCAAATTTGACTGCATATTCCATTCACAGATTTTTGTGATACAAATGTATATATATATTCCTGTTTGCTCAGAAGATGAGAAAATCCAATATACTAATAATTTGAACTTGTGCTAAATATTTTATGTAAAACATTCTCCCTTAAAAACAACCATGAAATGCTAGGAAGAAATGGTTCCTTTCAGTATAACTTAAAACACAGTTCTGCAATTAAACCCATGTATTGTCTTGTCACTCCTGTAACAGTGAGGTATATGTTTTTGAAACATGACACATCTAGTTAAGAGAAGCTCTTCCAAAGCAACAAACAGAGAGTAAAACAAAGTAAACAAGAGTTCTTATAAACGGAACTCCTGGAATGCTTTTAAGCCATGTGCTTGCTTATCATGCACTGATTGTTATGGCTACTCGTCTCCTTCCCAATTTATCAATCCCACTGCTCTCTATTTCAGTACACTTCTGTGATAACGTTAGTTGCTGACCAAATTCCGGAACCTAAGAGCATTTGTACAGTGGTAACATGTGATATCTTCATAGCCCCTTGCGATAAAGCAATTATGTTCTCTTGGTGTTCTAAGAATTAGCACCAGATGCCATGTTTTTCCGTGCGTCACGGAGGAGCCCTGTCATGGGACGTGATGTGTAGAAATCACTGAATTCATGCAATCTAAAACATGAACACCAACTAAAGTGGCGTGACCTTTCCTGAGAGTAAAAATGAAGGATAATGAGACTGACTTGGGTGCTACAACATGCTTTTAGGCTGAATGCTCCTTTGGGGAATAAGGCCAGTCTACCCTGTTTAGCTCAGGCATTGTACGGAATACACAGAAAGAACAGACCTGTAAAAATATCATCTGTCAGAGCCCTGCAAGCAGGTCCAACATCCTTATTAGGAGAAACTGAACTGGACTTGTGAAAGCACAAGGAAGGGAGAGGATTTAAAATTCTGCATGTCTATATTTGTGTTTTCAGTGTCATAACTATTTTTCTTAGGTTTGTAAAACCTGTCAGCATTTTGACTTATTGAATTGATGAACTAATCAGGAAAAAGCTCTGAACAGAGATCACAGTTTACAAGGGATTTGAAAGAAATCAACTTTGAAAGAGCACAGAATCTTAAATTATGTTACAAAGTTTCCTAATTCCGTAATTAAGAACTTGACTTAATTCACTGTGTTCTCCTGTCATTGTGTTTCCTTTGTTCCAGATTAAGGGTGGAGAGGAAATTATGCAAATATACTGGGCTGGAAATGATTTCCCTCAGTGGGTACAGACCATCTGGTTTTCCATGGTAGAACAAAAAAGGTATAAAGTGGGAATAATGGAATAGCACGAGTTCCCAACAAGATTTTAAAAGACTGAAATTTTTGGATGTAGCAAGTAGTCTTCACGTTTATCATTTCACCCAATTGAAAAACAGAGGTTGGGGAACATACCTAAGTGACAATGATCAGAAAAAAGCACAAACAGCAAAGATCTCCCGATCACTTGTTCCCTTACTTTATGAAACTTATTTTATCACAGAATTGTCTTCTAATCTGTCACCTAACAGGATGAAGGGATATAGCATATACTTGGTTCAAAATCTGTAATTGCAAAGGAAACATATCAAAACAAAACAACCCCCCTCACTCCACCGCCTAAAACACACAAAAAACCTTACGTGAAATATGGTTATAAACACAGATTTCAGCAGGAAATAAAGTAACAGAAATGGTATATGCACAGTCTTTATGAAAAATATCTTTATGTGGCTTGTACATACATTCCCTTGCAGAAATGAGTCTGTGTCCTTAATTTTCTGAAAAGTAACTGGGACATAATGACAAGGAAAAAACGCTCATTTTTTATCTCAAATGGACTATTCTAGAAGATGAAAACACGTTTAAATAGAAGTGGCGTGTTTAGAGAGGATTAAAATGATTTTTAAAGCTCGAGCTAATTTTAACGTGATCTTGGTAGCAGACCTGCTGGGTGATTGTCATGAACTCTGCGAAGAAGTGAGGACGCAGCTGGCCTTTGGTTTTGCTTCTGGAAGGCCTGCAGTGCCGGCTGACTCCTGGCTGTGTGCTTGGAGGCCTCAGCTTCTGCTGTAAGGCACTTGGGCCTCAGAAGGCACAGAGGCCCGCCTAACCCTGAGTCCCTATTCCAGAAGGAAGGCTGAAATAGCAATGGGAGCCTGGGCAGTGAAAGCATAATTATCTGAGGGAAAAAAGAAAAAAATAGCCATGTGCAGGCAGGTGTGTGTGCCCCTGAGAGGCTGCTCCCAGGCCTGGAATCTGGACTTATCCTGCTGACCTCTGTGCCCTCCTAGACTTGGGACATTTCCGGCTGTGCTCAGATTCTGCATTTGTAAAGTGGGGGAAGTAATGTGTCCACTTCACTGAATTGCAGTGAGGATTAAATAAAATAATACACATAAAGAATCTGGCTGCATACAACATACGTGCTCACTAAAATTTTGTTGTTGCTGCATTTTAAAAAAATTGTGGTAAAGTAGACATAATGCCATGTTTGCCATTTGAGGTATTTTTATACATACAGTTCAGTGGCACTAAGTCCATTCACACTGTTGTACAACCATCACCACCATCCACCCCTACGACTCTTTTCATCTTCCCAAACATTAATATGTAGCCATTAAACAGAAATTTCCCATTTCTCCCTCTCCCAGCCCCTAGCACCCACCATTCTACTTTCTGTCTCAGTGATTTTGTCCATTCCAGGTACCTCATATAAGTCAATCACACAGTATTTGTTCTTTTGTGACTGGTGTAGCTCACTTAGCCTAACGCCTTCAATTTTAATGCAATGAATGCTAGGTTTCTGCTAGTGGAATGAGAAACAGTCCCAGAAAAGGCAGGCTTTCTTATTCAGCTGTAGAAATTTAAAAAATACATATTTCCTCAAGCCAAAAGCAGGTACTCATCAGTAACAGGGACCCTTAATTATTCACACAAGCTATCTTTTCTTAGCCTGGGCAGCTTGCTGAACCTGCAGCTCACTGACAACTGTCCTTTCTGGGTCTCTCTTAACAAACGACTTTCAACATCTCCACCAATTAGCTGTTCCAGCCACAATAACACATCTCTCTAAAGTGATAATGGAAACAGTCAGTGACAAGTGACTGCTTTCATGAACCTGGAATCCTACTGCACCTCCTACAGCCTGAGAATTCCTACCTTTTACATGACATACACAGAAGGGTCTCCAGGTTGGAGATCTCTTTAAAATAGAAACTTTTACTGAGCTCAGAGTCAGCCACATCATCATCTTGGACCTCACAGTCAAGCTACAGGGCCAAACATTCAGAATGTAACTACATCACATTAACCAGACACTTGACAGACCCATTCTTTAATTGCTGTTAAATTGAACTGAATTCCTCAACTCCTGAGCTTTCAACCAATCTTTTACCCTGAGAATCCTTTAAATATTTATTTTGCCTGCAACAGATTCATGGCTCCATCATGTGCACAATTGCAGACATTTTTTTTTATCTCGCTATGTTATCTGAATAAATGCTAATTTCCTTAGGAACAGAAACCACATTTAATTCCACCTGGGCGGTACCTGACACATTATCATGTGCAGGGGTTTAATATTTTTGGCAGTAGCATGAAGTTACTTCTTTTTCACATGGTTACATTTGAGTGCATATACAAACTTTTCTTAAAAAAATAGTCAAACATCAAATTAGCATTAATTATTTACAGCCTACAGTGAGAGCTCACTGTAAAGCCTTGTAAGCCCAGCTGTGAATGATGCACAAAACCCACTGATGGGGAACTTAGCCTTGAAAGGTTCCAAGCATGGGTTTTTATTGAACATTAAGCTTTATTAAACAAAGTCATGAAAATGGTCATAAACCTGGCCCCAGCAGGAAATATCTCAGGCTGATCAGGTTCCATGCTGCAGAAATACCTGTGTTGGTGCCAAGACAAGAGAAGCCAAAAAAGAAAGGAAAATGAAGAGGAAAAAAATAGAAAGAAAAGGTCTTAAGTTAAAATTCTTGATCTGGTACAAATTGATATTGAAGGTACATTCTTCAAGCAATTGCCAGGGCTTCAAAGGAAATACACAACTATAAATAGCTATTCTCAGACACTTCAAGTATTTTATATTAACTCTTATGAGCCTTTACAACCTCCTGTATAGAGCTACAGAAAGATAAGAATTATTAATTTCACTTTATAGGCAATAAAACAAACCTAGAGATGTTAATCAGCTTGCTCCCAAAGAAAGAAGTCAGAGCACAGAATAAAATCTCATGCAGTGAGCTCCGCTCACCCGATCATATTGTCAGATCAAAGCCATTTTCTGTCCTACATGAGGAACTAACAAGATTAGGAAGCCTGAGATGACACAAAATAGATTTTGTAAAGAGGGCACTTGTATCAGGGGGTGTGGAACCTTCGGGACTGTGACAGATCTATTTTATGTGTTGGTAGACTAGATAAGGATCTTAGATATGATTTTGGAGGTCAGATCTTTCTCTTTTCTGACACCTAAAATGCCACTAACTGGTACCCAAAGCTATCACTGGACTGAGGTTTACAGGCAGATGAGTGCTGTGTGTAAGGTTAACAAATGACATGGCACTACATCAAGGTCAAAATGACAGCAGGTCCCGTACCCAGAAAGAGTACAGAATATTCCAATTCTCCAACCCTATGGGAAGAGAGGGGAAGACTGACCACTAGAAGGAGGGGCACCCCAGGAAGATACAAGGGTGCAGGGTCCTTCTGGGCTCTGATGGCAAAACTTGATGATATATCGGTTCACACTGTCCTTGACAGTGCAAAATCTATAAACCTACAGGTGTGACAGATTACACTTTTTATATTAACTACAGCTTGTGCCAGATGTGGTCTTTAAAAATTTTTGTGTAATAGCTATTAGCTCTTTGTGGAGAACAAGTTAGATATTTAAACAAACTTAAAAACTTTTGTTCCACTTTCCAAAATTAAGGCTTGACCTTTTACCTGGTTTAGTGCTGATTTTCAGTCACACTAATACTCTTTTGTCTCACATGAAAGCACCCTTTAGTGACATCTGCAGAGTGCTACAATTTAAGATCAGGTTTTATGAAAGAAAGTATTTTGATGGTTGAGACTAAATAGGAAAAAACTGTCTTAATAGTTTATTCTGTAAAGACCTATCCATCTAAAAAATAAAAGTAACATTTGAATCTAAACACAGGAAACCTCTTAAAATATGCAGATACAAGGAATATACAAATATTCAGATAAATGTTCATCTTAGCTAGTAATATGTTAAATAGGAGTTAAAGCATGTAATTATATCTTAAAGCAATTATTAATATCTAATATGGGGTATATTGTCATGAAATTAGTATATTATCAATATTAGGTTGGCATTCTCAATTGGTATAATTACTTTGAAATGAGATTTGGAAAAGCAAACCCAGAGACATAAGACTATTCAAACTTACTTACTCACTGTGTAAAAACTTACAAATATGAGAATTTATCGCAAAGAAGTTATTTAATAGAACCAAAAACTATATGCACAGAAATGGTTATTACAAATTCATTTATCGATAAAAAAGTTTCAAAATCAACTAAAAGTCCAACAATAAATGACTACTTTATCTGGACAAACTATGGTAAATCCACACACAGTTTTATCATGCCATTATTAAAAAGTAATCTCAAAATACAGCTGAAGGAAAAAGGCAGAAACCAGAATTGTATGGACACTACAGTTTCAACCTCAAAAATATGTATGCTTGTGGAAGAGGATTGGCATGTAATTTGCCAGAATAAAGCAATTTGATGAAAAGTGGTGAAATTGTAGGGGCACCCACCCACACACTTCTTTTAATGTATCTTCCATTTTTAATACTGACACCTTTTAATTAATTACTTTGACATGTCAAGCTCTCTTTCAAGTTGTTTTCAATTTTAATAATAAAAATAACTTGGCAAATCTCTTTCAGAGTTGCACAACATTATCGTTTGCACAAATTGTTTTGTAGGACAATGTAAAATCAAACATTTGGACATCTGGTGATGAAGCTAACATCACCATGTTCACCCTTTAAAGCATCCTCAGGTACATGTATTAGCTGCCAGGCCTTTCTGACATTATGCTTCCATTTAAATATAAATGATACCTGAAAAATATGGGAATTGAAGGGCAGCAGAATATGCCATCTCAAAGGGTGCCACTTGGGCATGTTGATTATTTTGAATTAAAGTTACTTAAAAATAAACCGGGGAAAGAATGATGCCCTGACCCTCCTTTGCCCCCCTAAAATCAACCTCCCATGTGAAGATACCCTCCCTGAACCAGGAGAGTAGAAGGCATCCTTCTTGCCAGAGATAGGGAATTCAAGGCCGAGAAGGCTGTAAAAACAAACCTTGTTACAGCTTTACTATTTGCCTCCCCAAGCCCAAATCCCATTATTCTGTCAATTCTTCACAACACTGTTTCTTTGTCTTAAAGGTATAAAACCTGTCTTCTGTGGTCACTTCTCTCTCATATTTTTATGGGTTCCCATATATATGAAGTTAAATTTGTTTTTTTCCTCCTGTTAATCTGTTTTATATCAGTTTAATATTAGACCAGCCAAATAATCTAGAAAGGAAGAAGGGAAAAGTTTCCTCCCCTACAGAATGCACAGACACATATAACTTGCTGCTTTTTTTTTTTAACTGCTTTAGCAGTATAAAGATAAAAAGAAAGAATATATACTACTTCAAAAATTACTAGATTTCCTGCAATATTTGACCTCCATTATTCTTGTTCTCTTTGGCTGATTACCATTCAGGAGCTCTGCTTCTTTACCATTTGGGAATATTTAAGTTCAAAAATATTCATAAACATATAGACTCAACTATTTGCATATAGTTTCTAGAGGGTTCACACTTGTCTCCTCCCAGCCCTCTGATGCTGGATCCACTGATACCCAAGTAAGGAGTTTCACTTTCCAGGGCAGTTATTTACTTTAATCTCTCTATCTTTCTTCCAATATGCAAATAAAAACTCACAACTTCCCACTGCTGCCTCTCCTAGATATCACAGTTTACAATCTCAGAGTTAAGTTCCTTCATTATTAGCTGTTACAGAAAATGTAGTTAGGTATATGCATTCCTTTAATAACTGTAGGTACTATGCTAAGCAATCTATTTGCACTGATTTTTAGCAAAAATTCTCATAAATACCTTGGAACATAAATATCATTATTACTGAATTTTACAGATGAGGAAACTGAAGTTCAGAGAAGATAAAATTTGCCACATCACATTTTTAAGAGGATGGTCTACTATTCAAAGCCAAATCTAAATGGACTCAAACACTTGCTCTTAACCACAGTCAGAAAAACTAAAATTATGAATAACATATTAAGTACTATAGAAAAACCTGCACTAATATGAAAGATCTTTAATATTTGGAGAAAAGAGAAAGGAGATAGAGAGAATGGTCATTTTGGTCTAAGAATAACAGCACACATTTTCACTCATAAAGAAACTTAACAATACCAGAATTCATAAAAATGTACTTAATACTAGCCAGTCATTTCCCCCCCCTTGGCAGTGAAAAATTATTGATACCAAATTTCATTGGCTTAATTTCACTTTAATCCAAGATGAGAATTAAATACATACTTCTAAATATGCTCTCATGTATTTGGGATTTGTAATGACTTTTAAAAGTACCAATGTTATAAAAATTGAAGTCCTGATTGGCTAGAACAAAAATAAAGGCTACACAGTTAGTTCAGCATCCTAAAGAGTTATTCCATAATACATGTACATCACACATAAATACATGTACATGTGTTTTTTAAAATTCTTTCCACTTATATTCTTGTCCAAATTGAAAGAAAAGTTTTGTCACTGTTGGGAAACTCTGGGATTGACTGGATGAAAGTGTTAAATGGTAAGAGAATAAGTCTTTATGTAGATTTACTTTAAAACGTAACCATTAAAGCAAAAATCCATGTATGTATCAGTCCTATTCAAACACTGGCACTAATTAAAATGAGAAATAACTAGGCCATTGAAAACAAAAATCAAGAATTGGGGAAGAGAAAGCAGCTTAAAAGGATAAATATTCCTGTGCAGATTCCCCATAATACCTCAAGACAGAACTGAAATTAACTGTACAATAAGTTATTCAATTAACTGTTTTGGAGTCATCTAGACTAATGTTCCAATCAAATAACTGTGGTATTTCTGTGCCCAATTTCACCACTGAAACTATCCAAAATGGCCCCTGGAATGTACTTGGCAATGTGGATACTTGGCACTTTGGGTTTTGGATTATACAATTCCCTAATTCATAATAGAATTTCTCTGTAGAAAAAACTGTAACAGCTATTTTGTGTGTGATCATATTCTTAGAAAGCAGGCAAGTTTATGGGAAATGATGACTGCCAATGCCTCTCAAAGCAAACAGGTGTTGAATAATTTCTGAATTAAACATGAGTGGCATTTGGAAAGCTCAGAAACTTGGGTGAAGTATCTGCTGCCCAGAAATTCTTTATAATTAGTATATACATTGCCAGCCTTGTTGGAGCCTAAAGTAATATAACAGGGTCTACAAAATTTAATGGGGGTAAACACAAGCAAGGAAAACTGTTATGTTTAGAAAATTGAAAATGAAATATAACAAAACATCATTGAAATCACATAGTTTAAGCAACACATCTCAGAGTTTACTGACTGTGCTAACACTTTACGTGATACAACAGAACGAATGACAACCGCACACAGATATTTCTTAGTATTTTTCTCTGTTAAACTAAATTTAGTGTAGGTTGGAACTACTAGAGACAAAAAAGGTAACTTGGAAAGAATTTCTAGACAAGCTGTATTTTACTGATTTTAAAATTATATTTCCACATCCTATTAGCACAGATACTTGTAACCTTATGATTATTTTTATAGGCTACAGTTTACATTTGGGTTCTAGAATTATCATTTTTTCTGAAGCATTCCCTAGAGGGGCACTAACATGGATGCAGTCTTTTCTTTTTAAAAGTTCTAAACCAAATCTAAAGACCTAAACATCTGATCTGTGTGTGGTAAAGCTCTATCCTTACATATTTTAAATATGAGACTCTTATTTTTGTATTTCATTAAATTCAAAAACTTTTTAAGTGACAAAAAGCAATCAAATCTTAATTTGTAGCAACACAGGAAGTCAAATAATCCTGATTTACATAGAAAGGCCTCAGAAAACAGCAAAAACAAAAAACAAAGACCCAGCTCAGTGGCTAGGTTGTCAGCATGATCCACAATGCAACAAGGGACTCCACAGCTGGAAAAGCATTTTCATTTTCCACTGAGTTTCTCTGCTTCCTTCTCTTCCATCTCAGTAAGATACATTTTAAAATCAGAATTACAGACTTACTTGCTTAAAGCCCCTAAGAAAAACTTAACAGAAAGCGGAGCAACTATTGTGATTTTACCTTGAGCTCATTACCAATTCAGCACACTTCTGTTTTCTTTAAACCACACCATGCATATGGCCTGCCTCCCTGCCCGTATGCTTACCCCAGAGAAAATGTACTTAGTTTGAGGAGACGTGAAGCGTCTGTCAAGCATGCCAGCCCAGTTCCAAGTGGGCCCAGCTCTCCAGAGAGCAAGAAATGCTTCACAGGAGCAAGAACTCAGTAAAAAAGCTCAAGGCAGCCAAGTCTGGCCTCGCTGAGCAGCATATCAACTGCTTTCCTTTTTCTTGCTGGCTGGGGCTGTGCAGTCCAGCCAGTGTGACTTTCTAAAGTTCTTCAGATTACAACAGTCCTCTATGTTCCAGAACCACTTGGACACAGCCAAGAAGCCCATCACAGTCCATTAACAAACCAAGTGGGAGGGGCTTTGTGTACTTTGAATGACATCAGCTGGCTTAGAAGAGCGAAGCCTGCCAACTCGTGAAAGCAGAGCAACAGTTCCCTAATATCAGATGCGGGGCCCTCGGACAGTGCTGACCACAGCGGTGCTTGAAGATGCCTTCCTCACTGTCGAACAACAGATTGCACAACTAACTGGATGAGTTGCTGGCATTTAAAGGAACTACTGGACCAAAGGAAGAGTCTGGAATAAGAGTGAGAACATTCTTCCACTTATACCCAGTAAAGAAGTATTTCCTCTGTTGCATACAAGAAAGTGGTATCTTTCTTCTTGGCTCAACTTTCAAATTCTCATTGCGTATGAAAAATGCAATTTTTTTCTCATGCAGTCAAATATATATCACTTGCATAGATTTAATTTTATTTAAATTAAAACACCTCATCAAGATACCTCAGAAAAAGGAAATGATAACCGCAATACTCTAAGATCATGTTTGCAAAGTATGTAACAAAGGATTCCTACCCAGAAAAGAGAAAGAACTACAGTTCAATGAACTGAAGACCCACAATCTGAAAGAATAAGAAACATGAATAAATAAACCATACCAGAGAATTCCCTGGGAGCAAATAAACATGATAAAATGTTTCAGTTCACTACTATTCAGGAATACAAATTAAAATCATAATTCACCATTTCACAGCCATAAGAGTAGAAACATCTAAGATACCTGAAATACCAGATCTTGGTCAAGCAGGGGCCATTGCAGCAAACTACAGCCTGAAGGCCAAACTAGTAACAGATATCTTGTTTTGTGTGATGTGCAAGCTAAGATTGTGTTTTACATTTTAAAATGACTGAAAAAAAAATCAAAAGAAGATTGTATTTTGTGACACACGAAAATGATATGAAACTCAAATTTTAGTGCCCTTCAACAAAGAACACAGTTATGCTCATTCATTTTTATATCATCTGTGGCTGCTTTGGCTCAATAGTGGAGCTAAATAGTTATGGCAGAGACTAGGTCACTGTCCAGGGCTTTAATATTTCCTATGTGGTCCTTCACAAAAAGGTCTGCCGACCCTTGATGGAGAGCAAACAGACTTCACTATGTTGTTGATGTGAGTATAAACTGGTACAGCCAGCGAAAGACTTGGCAAAAGTCAGGGAAGCTGTAGATACGCATATCCTTTGACTGCCCTCCTGTCCCTCGTACCCACACAGAGAAACCCTCACACAAGTGTCCAGGGGGGATATATGCACAGAATGTCCCAGGCAAGACTGGGGGTATCTAGTGAAAAACTGCCAACAGCCTCATTGAGGACAAACAGGAAAGTGGGTAAACAAATTTGAAGACTATTCAGCACTGAAAGTGAGTGGTTTTTAAGTAACTGCATGGATAAATCCCCATAAACATAATGCCAGTAAAAAAAAAGCAAGCTGCAGAACCTTTATTCCTGAAGAACCTGTGGTACAATTTGCATGAAGTCTGAAAACACACAAAAATACTCTATATTTTCTGGATGTGGTAAAAGTGTAAAGAAAAACAGATGAGTACTAAAACCGGCTAGCGGTTACACTGAGATAAGTGTATGTACCGGAGGGTCCGTAGGGGGACAGGGCAGCTCTATCAGTGACAGTTCATTTCTTAAACTACGTTGTGCTTCCAACACTGGTCATTATATTATTTTCTATGCTTTTTGTTATTTTTCAAAAATTCATAATAAATAAATAATTTTAGAATGAGAAAAACCATGAAAAGAATGAAATGAAAAATGTCAAATCATTATGTAGACATTAAAATGTTTATGGGACACTTTCATTATATAACAAAATAGATACACTAGGTGAGAGTAAGTAAAAGAAAAAAGTAGAGTACCAAAGTTTTTCCACAATAATGACTCTACTGTTAAAAATATTTGGAAAAAGAACTTGTAAGGAAATCCATGAATTGTTCACAGTGGTTGCATCTGGTAGTGGTTTTTTCCCTCTCCTTTAAAAAAATTAATTATTTTTCAGATTTTTATAATAGGTTTACATTACATTTACAAGCTCAGAGAGTTTTAAGTGTCTAATAGGCAACCAAGGGTTGCCTAATTTTCTAGGGAAATTAGAAACCTGTGTTTAACTCACTATTATATTTAATAGCTCTTATGAGGGTAGATATTAACTTGCAGAAAACAGAAGTGCAAATGCATTTGTCCTGTAGAAATGAATTTGTCTAGCAGAAATGCTAATGATTTCTCTCTTGTATAAAAGATAAGCCCCCAAATTATTGTTTTATTGCCCTGTAGAGCATTAACCAGTTCTGTATCTAATTCAACAGTCTTAGCCCAGTATTCCTTCTTTCAGTGAGCACAAATACTTAGGTATTTACCATAATCTGTTAAGCTGGTTTACTATCTTGCTGGTTTCCCCACTGAATTAAAAAAATCTCTGGCACATATTTATTCTAAATTTATTTGAGAGAAACGTTTTGAAATTTTTGAAAAATTTTGCCTGGATGCCAGTTTTCAATTTAAAATACTTTTTTTCTATGATTTATATGGTTGTTAACTGCCATGTTCTTAGCCCAATTAATTTATCATGTCACTGAAATATATTCACAGAATATATTCACTAAAATGTCAATAACTGATGTTGATTTCAAGTAAGCAAAAAACAACTGGGGTTTGAAGAGAAGGAAAGAGGAGGAGGTGGATAGAAATTCTGAATGGAACATACAAGAATATCCATACCTTTCCAAGCTCCTATAAACTAACATTAAACAACAGTATGTTCTGATTACAGGTATATCATTCTTTTCACACATTAATTAGGAATTTTTCTTGCAAATGGGATTGAGGGGTATTTTCTTAAGGACCCTAGCAAGATGAAGAGAAAAGCATAAGAAAGATTAAATAAGGTATCAATGACAGACTACTGAGAATGGAAAACAGGGAAAGAGGACAAACAAGATACATGCAGCAAAGAAAATGGCATCTTTTAGACAACAGAGAGTTTACCTGCTAGAAACAAGAAGAAATGACCAATCCAAGACAATTTGGTCACTTTCCAGTGTTAGAGAATGAAAAAAAGAAGGCCAACACCTGAATAGCCAAAGCAATCCTGAGAAGGAAGAATAAAGCTGAGAGGATTATGCTCCCTGACTGCAAGCTCTACTACAAAGGCACAGTAATCAAGACAATTTGGTACTGCACAAGAACAGAACCATAGAACAATGGAACAGACTAGAGAGTCCAGATATTAACCCAAGCATATATGGTCAATAAATATATGATAAAGGAGCCATGGTTACACAAGGGGGAAATGACAGCCTCTTCAAAACTGGTGTTGGCAAAACTGGACAGCTACATGCAAGAGAATGAAACTGGATTATTGCATAACCCCATACACAAAAGTAAACTTGAAATGGATCAAAGACCTGAATGTAAGTCATGAAACCATAAAACTCTTAGAAGAGAACATAGGCAAAAATCTCCTGAATATAAACATTAGCAACTTTTTCCTGAAATGCATCTCTTCAGGCAAGGGAAACAAAAACAAAAATGAACAAATGGGACTACATCATACTAAAAAGCTTCTGTACAGCAAAGGACACCATCAGCAGAACAAAAAGGCAACCTACAGTATGGGAGGATATATTTATAAATGACATACCCGACAAGGGGTTAACATCTGAAATATATAAAGAACTCACATGCCTCAACACCCAAAAAGCAAATAACCTGATTAAAAAATGGGCAGAGGATATGAACAAACAGTTCTCCAAGAAATTCAGATGGCCAACAGACACATGAAAAGATGCTCCACATCACTAATTATCAGGGAAATGCAAATTAAAACCACAATGAGATACCACCTCACACCAGTTAGGATGGCCAGCATCGAAAAGACTAAGAACAACAAATCCTGGTGAGGATGCAGAGAAAGGGAAACCCTCCTACTCTGCTGGTGGGAATGTAAACTATTTCAACCATTGTGAAAAGCAATATGGAGGTTTCTCAAAAACTAAAACTAAAAATACCATTTAACCCAGTAATTCCACTCCTAGGAATTTACCAAAGAATACAAGTTCTCAGATTCAAAAAGCACTATTTACAATAGCCATGATATGGAAGGAACCTAAGTGTCCATCAGCAGATTAATGGATAAAGAAGAGGTGGTACATATGCACAATGGAATACTATTCAGCCATAAAAAAGAAACAAATCCTATCATTTGCAACAACATGGATGGACCTGGAAGGTATTATGCTCAGTGAAGTAAGTCAGGCAGAGAAAGACAAGTACCAAATGATTTCCCTCATTTTTGGAGTATAAAAACGAAGCAAAACGGAAGGAACAAAACAGCAGCAGACTTACAAACTCTAAGGGACTAGCAGTTACCAAAGGGGAAGGGTGGGTGGGGAGGGAGAAGGGGATTGTGGGGTATCATAATTAGTTCACATGGTGTGTGGGGGGTCACGGGGAAGACAGTGTAGCTCAGAGAAGACAAATAGGGACTCTGTGGCATTTTACTACACTGATGGACAGTGACTGCAATGGGGCGTTGGGGGGGATCTCAATAATATGGGTTAATGCAGTCACCGCATTGTTTTTCATGTGAATCCTTCATAAGAGTGTATATTAATAATACCTTAATAAAGAAAATTGTAATAAATAAATAAATAAATAAAGGAAGGTCAACATCCAATAATGACTTTCTGGCTTTTCATAGTTTTGGAAAATTTTTGAGTTAAGTGTTTGTAATTTAGGGAATGTCTAAAATACACAGCCATATAATGGGGTAAAAATATTAACCATAACATTTTCTACTTTTTCTAGGTATAAAATAATTTCTCTGGTTAAAATGCATTTTTATTGTTGAGTATTAAAAAGTTAATAACCAAGAAAAAACAACAACAACAAAAGTTATCCTTTCATCTCTCAGGTTCCTAATCTATGGTAAAGGAGAAAGGCTTCAAAGGTTAATTATCAGATTATAGAAAACATCTAGTATACCTCTGGCACATCAGGGATGCTAAATAAACATTAGTTTTCTTTTCTCTAACTCAGGACTTCTCAGCTGTGGATGATTTTGCCTCAGGGGACATTAAGCAATGTCCAGGGGTTTTTGATTGCCAAGCAGGAATGAGTGGGTTGT
The DNA here is from genome assembly GCF_030020395.1 of Manis pentadactyla. NCBI lineage: Eukaryota > Metazoa > Chordata > Mammalia > Pholidota > Manidae > Manis > Manis pentadactyla. The sequence goes on from NC_080021.1 coordinate 105,203,847, forward strand.
TACTGGCATCTGCTGGGTAGAGGCCAAGGATGCTGCTCAACATTCTATAATACACAGGTCAACCCCCACAACAAATAATTTTCCAGCATAACAGTACTGAGGGTGAGGAACTGAAGGTGCCCTTTATATCAATACTATCGGTATGAAATACTTTGTTATAATTGAAGATGACAGAATGTAAAATTCAAATCATATCTAGATCTACTTCAGGTTGTCCAAAAGTGGGAAGGGGATTAAAGAGGCAAAAGGGAGCGACAGGAGACCCCTGTGAATTTGGAACATCTCAGAGGCAGCCTCTGGGCGCTCAGCCAGGGCCTAGTTATTCTGTTACTCTCGACAGGAGAAGCCCAGACCACTGGAGTCGCTCAGTGTCAGATTTCAGATGTTAGGACCTGAGGTTTCTGCAGTCTGTAGTGGCATTTACACTAATAATATTTTGCTTTAGCTTGTTTCCAATTTCCTTCTACTACACTCCCACTCAACCACCAACTTCTCTTTGCTAAACTGTGAAAAAGACTTAATGATAATGACATTATAACTAGTGAACTCCTGGAGCACTACTTTTATAACTAAAGATACATACTCACTAATCTGCCCAGAGAAGGGTTCTTTTTATTGTTCTCTTCATATTCACAATTATTATTAGAGGTCTACATAAACAGAAGGCAGGGAGGACAGCTTCAGTAATACTGAATCCTCAGTGTGAGGCAACTTTCCCATTTGTTGTTCTAAACTTTAAAACAGCAGCAGATATTTCTGTATGGGGAGGTGGTGGCCAAAGTATAAATACATTATGTTGCCAAGAGACCAAAAAAATAAAAGGCAGAATTTTGGAGGTCACATATTTCAAGTGGCCAATCCAGACTTCAAAGTCTAGACTGTTTATTTAACCAGCAAGGATTGTGAAAAAAATTCCCTTGATCACACCCCAGTTTAGAGCTGATGCCATCAATAGTGTCATCTTTGATCACAAAAAGCTATGATATGTGTACAAATATGGATAATGATGGCATGCATAATAGCAGAACAAAACTCTAACGTGTGTGTACACACTAAGCTTCACATGTGTTTTTGGTAAATGACAATCAAACACATTGTTTTCTCAAGAAATAAAAATAGGAAACAATTTAAAATGCCATAGCAAAATACAACAAAAAGCCAAAAACAAAACAAAAATCGTCACATCCACAATTGACTTTTCTTTCTAAGTTTTACCTTTTAAATCTTATTTCATGTGACAACAAATTCCAACAAATATCTATTGGTTTATTGACTGAGAAGAATGTGGGAAAGAGTAATTTTATCTCAAAGCTGTACTATTATATTTCCTTCCTAAAATTTATTTTTCTAAGTAGCCCATATCAATCCTGTCCCCAATCCATCTGGCTGCAGATGAGGGGGAAATTTTCATTTAAATCAGAGCCACTCAAATGAAGGTCCCATCTTTTTATATCACAAAAATTTAGTGGTGGAGAGATGCTTTTTCGTCCTTTTCTTACCTTGATAGAACAGCTGTCCTTTTTTACATATCATTTAATAATGTACCCCAGCAAACAACTTACTCTTTGAGATGAGTTAACTTCAAACATACCAGAACCAATCAACTACAAGAACTGAAAGGGACTCTTTCCTCCACTGTTGCCTTCTCCCCATTATTGAATAAGATAGACTTGAAAATATCTTTGAGCATTGTTATTAAGAGCCACAGGAATTTTATCGATGTCAAAGCTGCCACTTCAAACAATTACAGGAAAAATTCAGAAGTGGGTGTTCTGGGGGCTCCTTTAACCTCTTTATCTCCCTGTGGATCTGTCCCATTGTAAATTTGATCCTGAAAGGCATGGTCTGTAATTTTTTGGTACTTGCAACCTGCATTTAACATTGTAAAACTCTTTCCATATTATTAAATGTCTTTCTAGAGCTACCTATAAAAGAAAAACTGCCAATTACTTTCTGTAGTAGTTGAATGGATCTATGCAATTCAATGTAATATGTTTAATGTTTCAGTATCCCCCTTTAACACAACTGCCACTCAATTATTCACTCTGAGATGTGTGCTGGGGATTAAGGAGGTGACACAGTGATGGGGCTTTGAGATCAGCCTGTCCCCATCCCATTCCCCGATGCTCTTCTAACAGCCCTACTATCCTTTTATCTTAAGGGTTTTCCTTCTGAGATGATCACTTCTTACTTGCACTGAAGGAGTAACTGTTTCCTACCTCTGACCGCTACACTCAGTTTCTGTGCAGTGCTCCTCAATATTCTATGCCTTTGAGTTCCAGGCTCTTGCTTGTAATGCCACCTAGACACTTCTGTGGATTTCCAATAGGCTTCTCAAACCTTACATGCTTCCCAAAGAACTACTGATGTTTCCCCCAACTCTCCAATCTTGCGTACTATAGTGAACAGCACTGCTGTCCCCTTGTGATCCAGACCAAAAATTCACTAGCAAGTCCTTTGCACTCCAGCAGCCAGCATTTGTCCCTCACTCATCTCATGGCTGCTGCCCAATCTCCACAGAACAGCCAAAGCAGCCTTTTTAAAAGCATGATTCGCTCCTATCACTCTGCTGCTGAAAATCCTCCAACAGTATGTGGCTGCAACTGAAATAATCAGTGAGCAGGGCCTGTGACAGCTGGCTCCGGCCACATCTCCAACCTCATCCCTCTTACCCTGCCCTGCCACCACCACACTGAAGCCACCCTGGATTTCCTTCTGTCTCCAGACCGCACATGGTGCATTCCCATCCTGGGGCCCTACAGTTCTCCTGCATCTGCTTGGAATGCTTTCTTCATAGACCCTCACACGGTTGGCTTCTTCTCACACCATTCCGGGCTCACTTCACAATTCATGTCCTCAAAGCCCTGACCTCAAGGGCCAAGGGGGAACTATTCTCCATCCCATTACCCTATTTGATTTTCTTTACAGCATGTAGTGCTAGGCAAAGGGACTTTATGTACTGATTTTGATGTCATGTTTGCCTTGCTATGAGAGTGAGTGTAGAATTATGTCTTGACCACGTGTTAGTTTCAGATTTAATGCAATCACTGTGAATGCTCTCTTACTGCTTTCATAGTATTACGATCTGGCCCATAATCCCAAAAAAAAAACCTGGAAGTACATTCAGTGACACGGAAAGCATATTAGACTTAGAGTTAAGAGAACTGAGTTAGTCCCAGCTCTGTTGCCATTAACTAACTGGTTAAGTTACTTGATATGCCTGAAGCCTCAGAATCTTCCAGTGTAAACAGCTTGCTCAACTAGTCCCTCCACTGAGAGGCTCACGACTTAGCCCATCACTAACAGTTCTAAAAGTGTAATTCTATTAAACATGTTGGAAGAAAAAGACTTCATGAGGCAATCTCAACCCGTTAGAACTGACAATTATATATAACCTCCAGGACATTCACAATTACCTTAGGTTAAAAAAAAAATTGGTCAGAATAGCTGGTACTTGCTTGGTTAACTGAATTTTCACCTAATTCTTTTTTAAACTAAAGCTTGTTGATACAGTGAGTCCTAGAAGTATATCTGATGACTTGGCTGCATTTGTGTTTGCTCGTATTATACCTACATGAAGTCTGCCTAACATTTTAAGTATTAAATAATGTGATTCTTATGATTTATTTGTGTTATTTTTAAAAAGAACCTCTTAAGTCTTTCTTTTTTTAATCGTGGCTTTCTTGAGGTTTAACTGACATAAAATTGTAAGATATTTAAAGCGTGCCTCCTGATGATTCAATATATGTATACATGTGAAAGAATTTCTCCCATGGTTAACACATCCCTTACCTCTGATATTTATCTATGTGTATGAGAACATTTAAGTCTCAGCTTTTTAGCAAATTCCGATTACACAATACAGTATTGTTAACTATGGCCACCAAGCTTTACATGTTATGCATATAATTACCTAAATTAATTGTTAGAATGTTATTCATCAGAACTTACTCATCTTACAACTGAAAGTTTGAACCCTTTTACTGGTGACTTCCCATTTTTTCCACCCCCTACTGCTGGCAACCAACTTTCTACTCTCTGATGAACTTCTAATTTTTAAAATATGAATTTATAAATTCAATGCAATAGAACACAATAAAGAAAATAGATCTGCAGGAGACAATGAATTTGAAATAATGGTATTACAAAAAAAAGAGCATACAAGACTGCTAAAAATAAGATACTGAGCTAATATCTAGTGGTTCTTGCTATGTGATTTCATTTTACTAATTTCTCCAATGAAGTAGTGAAATTAATCCTATTTTCTAGATGTAAAGTACAAAAATATAATTGCTTACTGCCTGATTCTGACTATAAACGTGGACTCTTTTTTAACCTTCTCATCTCCCCTACCCAACTATTTCCATTGTAAACGATTATTTAGGAGTACCAATTCTAAGAGAAAACTATAGTCACAACCTCATTTTAAAAACACTATAGGCATGATTCATCATTTGTTTTTTCGGAAATAAAAACTTGAGACAACTTCTTTTATTGTTTGAGGAGTCATGGAATATATCACAAACAGGACCCTTATTCATGTTTTAAAATGTGATTAAACAGTAGTAACTGCACTTTACTTGGGAGAATGTTTTTCCTGAGTGTTTATCATTCTTTTTTGTAGTGCAGTTGTACATCCATATCAATAGTATTTATGTAGACTACATGGCCTAAAATACACACAGGGAATATGAATGCGTCATGTACCACAGCTGAGGGAAGAGAGGATTAGGGAAACAATTTAGAATTAAAACACAATTCTCACAAGTGAAGGAGAGAGCACACATAGTTCTAATTTGAGTGAAAACTGGAAAATACATTCATCTGCAGATTTGCAGTCCTAACATCTTTCACTATTTACAGTCCCCAGCTGAGTATTCTCAAACGGTGGTCTGAGGACCCTGAGACAATTTCAGAAGATCTGCAACATCAAAACTCTTGAATATCCAAAGAAAGATTATCCACAAATATCCCCAAAATAAATATTTGGGAGAAGTGAAGGTTTTATGTCTCCCTATTCTCTAAATATCAAATGAAATCATATACTATAAATCTCTCACCTAGGATTTGGTCAAATGGGTCAGGAACTCTGCAGCTTCCTTGACCCCTGATAATAGTGTGGTTCTATTATCTAGATAATAGCCCCAAATCTATTTCAATAGAAGTGGTCTCTTTAGAATAAATGTCTTGCTGCGCCACACTGGCCTTTTAAATTAGGATGACAGAATAAGCTGTTTGATGTAGAGGTCCCAGTCTTTGATGATGTGCATTGAGGCCTGGTAAGCAGAACTCCACAAGTGAATGTGTGGACAAAACATCTAATGTAACTTAAGTATAAGTATATTGAAATGTAAGTGTGGTTAATCTATGAATTATGATGCATATGATACATTTGTAGATAAATCAGGTAAACACTGATACATAAATGGATAAATCAGGAAGTGGGAAAATTATACCACTTGCTTGAGACCACTGGGTCTCAACCTTGTTGCAAGGTGTAATCAATGTCTGAATCCTGCCTCCTGAGATCCTGACTTAATTGGCCTGGGATGTAATTTGCCGTATGGATTTTAGAAAGCTCCCCAGGTGATTCTCATGCACACCCAACAAAGGAAACTATTGTTTTAGGGCCATGTAAGTTCTCTTCTTTTCTCTGCAGGTTTCATCATTGTTCAGGCTTTAAACTGTGAATGCTGGCAGCTCTTATATTTATACCATGAGACCTAGCATCTGATGCCTTTAAATACCCATAGACTGCTGAGTGGAAGCCACTGTGACACACCCTGTCTTGAGGTGCTTTGGATCTTTTCAGGTTCCCTTTCAAGAACTGGTTACAGGGTCTTACTCATTTTCAACAGAAAGCTGTCTTTTTTTTTTTATCCATCCCTAACTCTATCTGCTTCTAGCATTTGGCACTCCTGACCTGTCCTCACTTTTCATTCTGCCTTACTCAGGTCTTTGACACAAGTTCCCTTTGCCCTGAAGTCTTAAGCCAGCCTTGGCAGGCCCCAGTTAGCCCTGGCCCAGAAGCCCTAATGTGCTGAACCCTGGTAATTCACAAGAGGAAGTTAGTCAGATATTGCCTTAAACTTCCACCCTTAGCAGAACACAGGCATGCATGTGGTCATTAAAAACACTGCTGGTACAATCTAGTATTTCCAGATGTGCATACTTCCACAAGATAGCCTTTAAGTGCATCTGATATTTTTGGAGGCTGAAGAAATGAATCAAGAGAATTTATGTTGTTTTTATTACTAACGTGTAATGGATATACTTAAAAAAACATGTTCTTTATATAACAGGCATGCTCTTTTGTGGTCACTTGGCTTGAACCCTGAAACCCACAGGTGCTTTGGAATAACTCAAGAACACATTTCAAGGCATTATCTCAAACAGAATGAACGAATCAGGAATGTTTTACAATATCATTCTTTAATATCATGGAAGTTTGACTTATTAGTTTTCAAGGAAGGGTGGTCTATGAAGTACTCTTGAGAATCATTGCTTTGTACTTGCTGGATTAACATGAAGCATAAATAAAAATTTGAAAAATATCCCATAGTTAGAGGAGTAAACTGACATATTCCAAAGAAAAATGAGGATATCTTAAAACTTCCTCCAAGTGAGCTGGGTCTATTAAGAATGAAACGGGATATGGTCTGTTTGCGGTGTTTAATCTAACGCAGTCAGCAGGCACAGCAGAACTGATGGAGTCTGAGCAAGGAGAAGTTGCATGCCGACCTCCATCTGCTCCTTCCTGGACTATACCACCACGAATCTGCGCTTGGCTCTTCTTGCACAAATTGCTAAAAAGAGCAGAGCTAGGTCAACATCCCATTGCTCTTTGGATAGCCAAGACTGAGCAGAGTCACCTTGGAACATGATTCCGAATTCAAGGGTCTGTTTACTCTGGGGAAAGGCTCTACAGTTTTTAATTATTTATTTTGGATTTCTGTGTTTAACTCAAGGTAACATTGACAATAAACATGTTTCATTCATTCCAAATACCTTTTATTATACTCTGATGATTTGTTTTCCTTTCTGTTTTAGTATCCTAGCTTGTATTAATTGTAGTTGCTTCTAGCTTCTGTTACTCATTTACCTTGAAAACTGAAGGCAAATGAGACAAGCACAAGAGTTAAGACAGCAGGAATCAGCATCACAAACAAGGTTGGAATCTTCACTCTTCTGCTTAATAGCTATGTAATGTAGGGCAAGTGACTTTCCTCTGTTGGTCCCAGTTTCTGCAACAAAACTAGTTACATAATTTGTGGGGTACAGTGCCCAATGAAAACGTGGTGCCCTTTGTTCAAAATTATTAAGAATTTCAAGATGATAAGAGCAGAACAATAACACATAGGGAGGGCCCTCCTAGCCCAGGTCACATGCCTAGAGACACTGCCCATTTTTCATGGGGCTAGTGTGAAGCATACTGAGATACATACATAAAGTGCTAAGCAGTCTGGTACACATATGTTCCCAATAAAGAGTAACTACTTTAAAAATACTTTTCCTGTTGCTCTGCATTCCATATTACTCACCTCCTAGTTGGCTTACTTATCTCTCCCTGAATATTCCTTCGTCACTACCATCCATTCATCAAGTTTGGGGTGGCAATGACAGCAAAATTTCTGCACTGTTGGATAGGCCTCCCCCTTGGGTTGGATAGAAAAACAATAGGATAGAAAATCCATCGACAACAGGTACCTTCTTAGCCTTCTACATCCCAGTTGAGTGTAGGTATTGAATTTGATTATATCTTTTCATTAGCACATTCCAAGTAAGTGAACTTTCTGGCATTAAAACTAAATTCCCTTAAATGCTCAAAAATATCACATTTAGGTACATTCGGATGCAGACAATCTCTAATTCCACATATCCTAACATCCAATATATGGAATCCAAGTGCACCTTTTCTTGATCACCCAGGTTCATAATGATGAACATTAATTACTGCAGCATGATCGTTAGCGCTCGAAAACTAGGAAGAGCCCAAGTGTTCACCAGCAATGGAGTGGACACATCAACTGTGGTATAGTTTCCACTGCAGAATATTTTAGACAAACAAGCATCATAGATCAATCTCAGAACTATATGTTAGTGAAAAAAAAGAGCGAGCCTCCAAAGTGCATGAAGAGTGTGGTTTCATGTACACAAAAAGTATAGAAAGTAGGAAAAAAAAAACCCCTGTAGAGTGTTTAGGGATGTGCCCAGGAGTCATGACAATAAAATGAAGAAGAAAAACCAAGAGTTTATCACCACAAAAGTCAGGATGGTGGTTACCTCTAGGCAGGGGGAGCTTGTAACAGTGATTAGGAAAGATAAGGAGGCAGAGGGATGTTTCTGGGAATTGCTGTAAATATTATATTTTTAAATTTTTTTCAGGGGTTGATAGGGGCTCGCTTTGCAGTTATTTGCTTAAGTATAGAAAAGGCGGTGTGGTGCTTTTTTTCTTGCGATGTTCTACGTGTGTTTGGTTTCTACAAAAATTATTTTAAGCCTTAAAAAAGCTTCTTTTTCAGGCAGAAAGTAAAATTTTTATATTTAATAAAGCTATGACTACTGTGCATATAAAGAACATAAGAAGTCTATTAATCTAAAATGACTTAGCCAGCTGTGGTCTCTAATGAAAAAATAAGACATTTTAAGAATTTGCTCCTTAGTGTTATGTTTTGACAATTTGTCATCTACTTCAAGCTTTAGGCTCACAAACATAGTCATGATTTTTTTCACATTTATTCATTTAAAAAAATCAGACATTAATATAACTAACATGAAATATCACTCCATTTTCTTTAGAAGGAATAAGATTATATGGTGAGAGATATTTCATAGCCCTCAAACCACTGTTCCTAATTACTGCTTCTTCCATCTCATCCAAGCTCATTTTGTAAAATCACAGAAATCTAGGATGTTCTCATAGGACAAAAAACTTGTTATATATATTTACAAATAAAACAACCAACCAAAAATACTGATTCGGTAAACAGCAAAGAACCTTAATAACCAGCAAATGCCAACCACAGAATATCTGCCCACTGCCTGCTCATCACCATCATGTCAGGAGGTTTCATCCATGAAATGTGCATCACATTTTTTTTCTGGGTGTTATTCAGCTCATTTTAATGATTCCTGCCATTAGCTGTGTTCTCTTGGAGATCATAGCTTAATACTGTCAAGGGCCTTTAGCATCTTAGAAAGGTTTTTCACTAATGACAGCTCCTAACTCCCCTAAAAAATGTACAAAGGGGGCACAGAGCAGAAGGCTCCCCATCAGCAGCCCATAGCTCAGGTGAGGCTGCGGCTCCTGTGGCTGCCACACACCCGGACGGCTGGGGCTACTAAACCCCCAAAGAACGACTGCTGTCTGGGTCACGATTTGCCATTCTCCTGTAGCTAGTGGAAGATACTGATGAAATCCTCAGGGTACTGCAGGGCTCCTGAACATGTGCAAATAAGCAAAACACATGCTGAGACAATCTCCCCAAGTCTAGGTACACTGCCATGTTTATACTCCATGTGGATGTCATCAGTGTGACCAGCTGTGTGAGGGTCGATGGAAGCGGCTGGGTCTGTTGCAGGTGTAGAGGTTCAAAATCAACCTCTAGTCTGAAAAAATGTCCCAAGGCCAGATGCATCAGAGCTCCTCAGCTCTTCCTCTGAAGGACTGTTCTTGCTTTCTCAATCCCTCTTGTTTCTAAGAGACACTTTTTCTCCTGGCTTGCTCTTTGGGAATACTGTGTGTGCTACATGAGGTGAGACTTTACTAATAGTCTCCTCAGAAGGAAAAATGGGAGGGGTCTGCCCCCTCCCAGTGCTGTCACAAGCAGTTAGAACCACAAATCAAGTAAATTAAGTGAGGTGATGATCCTTTTAGTCACATCCCTTGTGGCCATGGCTGTTCTACTCTTAATGAAATACATGACTGTTTAGCGTATCAACATTTGCTAAAAATCACACAAGGATTGCACGACATATAAGTGAAACTCAAGCACACTTCATTCACAAACACCGACCAAAGGGCGCTAAAAGTTTTTCTGCCCATCAATGAATAAAGACTAGCCAATCATTATGGGGTTCTGACTGTTCTTTTCTAGTGCTTCACACACATTAATTCACTCAACCTGAAAAATAACTCTGTGGATACACACACATATCCTCCTTTTACAGATGAGAAAACAGGCATGAGAGGTTAAATAATTTGTCCAAGGTCACAGATAGTTAAGTAGCCAGAGCTAGGAATCTGTTCCAGAAGTCTAGATTCAGACTGTGTGCTCTCAAACCTTTTATTTATTCTACTGCCTCTCATAATCATGTCCTTTTTTTTGTGTATGGACTTAATTTCAGGAGCTATGTATGAAGTACCAGTTTTTTATATGTGGTAATTCTTTGTTGCTTTTGTGTAGTAGCTGTTACCGGGTTTATACATATGCAGAAATAAAGAAGAGAGATAAAATGGGATTTAAAGGCCTTGAGAGGTAGCTGAGGCCAGTGGTAATAGATAGATTTGGTTGTTTTGGATCAGTGTTTAGAGAGGCTAACTTGTTTTTTCATGAATGTGGGAAGATGAACTGTGGAATTTCAATTGTCTAAATGTATTTTCACCTCTCTGCAAGTAATTTATCAGACTTGAACAAGGAGAAAAATACCCTGATTTTTCATGATATAACAATTTACTGAATAACATAGTTGAGCATCTTTGCAGTGTTCTTATCCAAACAGAATAGTTTAACATTCAAATCACTAATAGAAATATTCCTTAGGATTATGTTTTGAAAGGTTGATCATCTAAATGGCTCTTTGTTTTCCCCAAACCCCACCTTTTAACAGTCATACATAAAATGATATAATAACAACTTTCTTTTCTAGAAACCTACCACATGGGGATTGCAGTATAGTTATAAATATAGGGTTTCCATGTGATAAAATTTAACATATACTTATGTTCAATCATCCATTCACTCAACAGTCAATATTTACTGAATATAAAAAGCTTATAATATTCTGAGGTTACCATGTAATCATTTGGCATTTTACACTTCAAGTTAAAATATTTGTTGATTGTCCAGAACCCTCTAGTAAATTGATTCTTTTCATCAAAACCCTTTACTATTTCAATGGAGAGGAATTAATTTTGTCATAAATAGATGGCCTGTACCATTATTTTTGTAGTAACCACAAATAGAAATGGCTTTTTGAAAATGATTTGCTAGAAGAGTACAATGTTTTGTACCACTGTGGGAACATTCCACTTTCCTCGGTGGAATACATCTGCAATTCTCTTAGCAGCAGTGAACGTAAGCAAATGTCAGGATCACGAAGAGTGCTTTCTGACTGGTTATGGGAAACAATTAGGTTATTAATTTAAGTAAAGCTTGAATTTAATCTCAATTGCATTCTCATCTTTGGACCCTGAGCTTAGGAGAAAAAGGAAGTGATGACATTTTCTATGCTGTTTTTAGGGCAAAAGACAGAAAGTGCCAAAGCTGGGAATTCAGAGAAGCAATGAGGAAAATGATTTTTTAAAAAAAATACACAGGCTGGCATCTGTATTAAAGAGCACTTCCCAGCCAGGGGTGAGTTTGCCCTTCCCAGGAGAAATGTGGCAAGGCTTGGAGACATCTGCAGTTGCCACAACTGGAGAGGAGCGGCTACTGATACACAGTGCACAGGGACCAGGGATGTCGCTAAACCTGCAGTGCACAGGTTAAGCCTCCCACTACGAGGAATCGTCCAATCTAAAATCTCAATCATGGAAACTCTGCTATAAAACTGAATTATTATTGTAATACCAGCTTAAGAAAATACTACTCAAAACAAAGGGCAAGATAGGGGAGATAGAATACTAATCATCTAAAGAAAAGCACAAACGTTTCTGTCTCATGCAAATATGAATGTGTTTTACTGACAGCACTTTACTGAAAGCAGCCACAGTAAATGGTAACAGTCACCGAGTCCTTACTAATGGGCTAGGCACTGGGCTATGTGCTTCACTTGCACTATCCCTGTTCACATTCTTTACGCCATCTGATGGCAGTGCTGTCATTAGTACAGAAAAATGATCATTCGTAGCACTGAGTCTCCTCTAGAGGTCAGCAGTCACTTGTTCATCTCTTAGTAATTTTCAGGGGCTTGACCTTGAACACTGAGAAAAGTCAGTCATGAGAGTTCTCTAGAACTCAGTGGATACCATTTCAATACCTTCCAAGAACTGTGTCACCCTAAGTCAGGCAGTTGCAGGGTTCCTGCTTGGCAGTTCCCTTATTCCACACCCTATAGGGAAGGCCAACTGTCACCTAGTCCTATTCACCTGCACAGAACCACAGTTTACTTTCCAACTCCACCGTGATGTGCCTGCTGGGACACAAAACTAAAAAATTACAGAGGACTCCACGCACCTGCCTATATGAACCAATGTAGGAAACCATTCACAAATATGAATGAGTGAAGGAGAAAAAACAGACATTTAACAAATGAAGAACATTTGAAAAAAGAAGACACCAAATAAACAAATACAAAAACTGATCCATGAGGAAACAGAAATAAAGCAAGGAACCTTAGCAGATTTGAACAAACAAAACATCCAAATCAATATCTTCAGAGAGGCAAAGATTATTGCATTCATAGCACAAGAACAGGAAGCAACGATAAAGTACTAAGGAGGTGATGAGAATGTTCTTGGAAGTGAAAATACTTGCCCACATAAAAAAATTGAATGGCCAGGAGAATTAATAAAATGGATGGACTGGAAAACTAAAATGGAGGTATGTATAACTAAAGAAAAACATAGAAAATATGCAAAAGGTTAAGAAATATGGATAGTTCCTAGTGTTTTAACATTTCTCATATAAGAGAGTGGAGAAAAATAAAAGAAAAATAGATGTGTTTCAGTGTACTTCTACCCAATGCTAAACAGGATGATTGAGAAAAAGACTCACACTGAGACTTGTCCTGGTGAAAAATTTGAAATTCAGGGATAAAGAGAAAATATAAAAAGCTCCCAGACAGGAAAAATGAAATTATCTATAAAAGAAAAGGATCATGTTGATATTAGGTTTCACGTCAGCAATGCTACATGATTGAAGAAAGACAATGAAAACAAATAGTGAGGGAAAAATATATTTTGAAATTAGAATTCCATACCTAGAAAATTTATTAATAAGCATAAGATCAAAATGAAGACATTTTTGAAAGTGCACTAATTATACATCTATATTTTTAATTAAAGGTTTTCCAGAAAAACAAAAATAACCCAAGAACAAGAACTTCATGGGATATCAACCACATTATCAGTTGAACAGGTCTGTCAAGAAGTAGAGGAAATTTTAAGGATGAATCTGCTGGTTAGGAGACAGGAAAGAGTCATCTCTGAGGGGCAAGTTTTAATGAAATTAGAATATATTTTGTCCTCCATGGATTCAACATGAAAGTGATCTTTTCATAATGATGATGTTGTAAATGCCATTTCTCAGGTTTCAATTTTAGAAGTTATACTATAGGATGAAGCTAAAGGCTTAATTCTAATTTCAAAATAGAATATAACTGATACACATAGGTGGGAGGTAGTGTATTTCAAATTCCTCATCTTTCAAAGTGTCTAATACTAGTAAATTATTAAATGGCAGATAAACTAACACATCTATACTGGTAGCCACTATATGAATTAAAATTTCTAAAGTTTCTTAACAGTGGCTTTCCATTAGGAATAAAATTGAGGGGGTTTCTCAAGAATGGACTAACATTTACCAAAGGGAAAGGGACTGGAGAGGAAGGGTGGGGAGGGAGGGATAAAGGGAATAAAGGGCATTACGATTAGCATACATAATGTGGGAGTGGGGGGCACGGGGAAGGCAGTATAGCACAGAGAAGACAAGTAGTTGACACTACAGCATCTTACCATGCTGATGGACAGTGACTGTAATGGGGTATGTGGTGGGGACTTGATAATGGGGAATCTAATAACCACAATGTTGCTCATGTAAGTGTATATTAATGACACCAAAATAAAAAATAAAAAATTGAGGGGGTTTCTGCAGAGTGGACAATTTTTTTACATCATTTTCTATCCTTCTGCTGTTTGCTTTATTTTTCCTTATACGCATGTATTGTGGCCAGAATTTTTAAAAGTAAGAAAAAATATAGATAGTGAAGGGAGAGAAAAAATTGACAAAGACTTCCAGAAAGAGATTATTAAAGAAATAACCTACATATTTTATGTCTAAATTAAAAATTAATTTTTTTGTATGACATAACTTTTCTTGGCATACAAATAGAGTAAATCTAATTACTACATCAAAGTAGATTTAATTTTAGAGAGGATAACAAATGTTAAGAACTGCAAAATCCAACTTTAATCAGCAAGTCCTAGAATTTCAAAGACTGAGATTCCCAACACACTTTTCAAAGTACAACATAAAACAAAGAAAAAGCTGAACTACTTAAAGTTGAGAATAAACAACTTGAAAATAAAACAAATGTTAGAAACTGTGCAACTGAACATCTATAAACAGGCCTGGAATTCATAGCACTGTCATCAATTTGGAATATTATCAGAGTGACACATCAAATTCTAGCTTCCTGGAACAACATTAACCTTAGCCAGAGAGGCATCTCTGATTGCCCTGTAGAAAAATGCATCCCAAAAATGAACTAGCAGAGAGAGAAATCAAGGAAACAATTCCATTCACAGTTGCATCAAAAAGAATAAAATACCTAGGAATAAACCTAAACAAGGAAGTGAAAGACCTATACTCTGAAAACTACAAGACACTCATGAGAGAAATTAAAGAAGATACCAATAAATGGAAGCATATCCTGTGCTCATGGATAGGAAGAATTAATATTGTCAAAATGGCCATCATGCCTAAAGCAATCTACAGATTCAATGCAATTCCTACCAAATACCAACACCATTCTTCACTGAACTAGAGAAAATTGTTCTAAAATTCATATGGAACCACAAAAGACCCTGAATAGCCAAAACAATTCTGAGAAGGAAGAATAAAGCTGGGGGGATTATGCTCCCCAACTTCAAGCTCTACTACAAAGCCACAGTAATCAAGACAATTTGGTACCCGCACAAGAACAGACCCATAGACCAATGAAACAGACTAGAGAGCCCTGATATAAACCCAATCATATATGGTCAATTAATATATGATAAAGGAGCCATGGATATACAATGGGGAAATGACAGCCTCTTCAACAGCTGGTGTTGGCAAAACTGGACAGCTAGATGTAAGAGAATGAAACTGGATTATTCTTTAACCCCATACACAACAGTAAACTTGAAATGGATTAAAGACTTGAATGTAAATCATAAAACCATAAACTCTTAGAAGACAACAGAGGCAAAAATCTCCTGAATATAAGCATGAGCAACTTCTTCTGGAATGCATCTTCTCAAGCAAGGCAAACAAAAGCAAAAATCAACTCAAGGAACTACATCAAACTAAAAAGTTTCTGTACAGCAACGGACACCATCAACAGAACAAAAAGGCATCCTACAGTATGGGAGAATACATTTGTAAATGACATATCTGACAAGGGGTTAACATCCAAAATACATGAAGAACTTACACACATCAGCACCCAAAAAGCAAATAACCCAATTAACAAATGGGCAGAGGATATGAAGAGACAGTTCTCCAAAGAAGAAATTCTGATGGCCAACAGACACATGAAAAGATGCTCCACATCACTAATCATCAGGGACATGCAAATTAAAACCACAATGCGATATCACCTCACACCAGTAAGGATGGCCAGCATCGAAAAGACTAAGAACAACAAATGCTGGCAAGGATGCGCAGAAAGGGGAACCCTCTTACATTGCTGGTGGAAATGTAAGCTAGTTCAGCCATTGTGGAAAGCAATATGGAGGTTCCTCTAAAAACTAAAAATAGAAATACCATTTGACCCGGGAATCTCACTCCTTGGAATTTACCCAAGGAATACAACTTCTCAGATTCAAAAAGACATATGCACCCCTATGTTTATCACAGCACTTTTTACAATAGCCAAGATATGGAAGCAACCTAAGTGTCCATCAGTAGACGAATGGATAAAGAAGAGGTGGTACATATACACAATGGAATACTATTCAGCCATAAGAAAGAAACAAATCCTACCATTTGCAACAACATGGATGGAGCTGGAGGACATTATGCTCAGTGAAATAAGCCAGGAGGAGAAATACAAGTGCCAAACGATTTCCCTCATTTGTGGAGTATAACAATGAAGCAAAACTGAAGGAACAAAATGGCAGCAGACTCAGAGACTCCAAGAATGAACTAGTGGTTAGCAAAGGGGAGGGGCTTTGGAGGGTGGGTGGGGAGGCGGGGAGAAGGGGACTGAGGGGTATTAATGTTTAGTACACATGGTGTGGGGGATCACGGGGAGAACAGTGTAGCACAGAGAAGGCACATAGTGGATCTGCGGCATCTTACTACACTGATGGACAGTGACTGCATTGGGGTATGGGTGGGGACTGATAATATGGGTAAATGTAGTAACCACATTGTTTTTTCATGTGAAATATTCGTAAGAGTGTATATCAATAATACCTTAATACAAAATTTTTAAAAAATAAGAAAAAGAAAAATGCATCCTATTCCCTGATCTGTCATCATCCCTTATCTCCTTACCTTACTTCCATCTTTCTGAAACACCTGCCATATTATATATTGATTTGTTTGTCTATTTTGTGCCTCTATCACCCCCAAGCTCCTTGAGAGCTAAGACTTTATCATGGGTTCCCTAGTAGACATAGCAGGTACTGACTAATTATTGAAGTATTTCTTCATATAACAACAGGTCTCAGAGATATCTTTGTTTTATTTATTTCAAACCGGCAAATCTAGTGTTAATTTTTAGATGACACATCTGAAGGGCCCCCAACACTAAGATGGCGAACTTCTGGCTTCTCTTCCGGGTCCTCAGTTCCCGACGGCGCCACCTAAAGACCAATCACCTCTCTCCCCCTCCCACTCCCAGCACCTAGCCAATAGCCACCAGCCCCGTAGAAGTAACACCTCAATCACCCCATGCCCCTTCCTATGTAACCCAGCACCTTTCCCCAATAAAGCGGAATTCTCCAGTGAATTGCTGCTGTGTGTCGCTCCTTTCCTTTCAACATCTATCTCCATCCTAACTGTCTAATCAATAACCCATTTATTATATGCATTTAAAAAATACATGATTCTTCACTCTCAGTGGACTATTTATCAGGACAACCTTTCTGAAACAAATAGAAATTCACAGATCAAATAAAATCAGTGTCTTAAGGGTCTGCTATGTTCAGGCCCTTGGGATGGACAGGATGGATGATGGCATCACCATGTGGCTCTGACCTAGAAGCTCTTGTCCTCCCATTCTAGGGGAATACTTAGGCAAGTTCTAGCTTCAATATACAAATTCTTGGCAGCCTGGTATTGATATAACTGCTGGACATGTTTTGACTCTGACTTCCTCTTTGTGTCTGAATATTTCCTTTTTATGAAATCCAAAAGTCATTCTCCCTTCCTTCTTTCACACATATAAAATATAACAGACTTAGTCCAGAAAGTTACCACCTGATATTTTAAATTTTGGGGAACATGTCAGACAGCAATTTCACTTTTCTTCAATATTGAAAATTACAGTTTTAGTGAAAAAAGTGTTAGCACCGAGGGGAAAAACATTTATAGGGCATAAACCTAAAAAAGAAGAAAAGATAAGGGCATCCTGCAATGCTTCCAAACCAAAATGAGAATCATAGTAAGTGTATATTCAAACACTGCTGTGTTTTAACATTACATATTTGAATGTGCTTTATTTTCTGGCTGACATCAGCAAATACACATCAGTGACTTGATGATATCATACACAAGGGACAACTTGTTCACCCAAAAATGTTGTCAAGTCATACGCTTGACTCATTTTGCCAAGAGCCAAAGGTGCCAAGCATACCTTATGCCTTCCATAGCTTTGCTGGCTCCTGTCCCTGGCTCTCTCAGAGGTGTTTCTGGCAGGCTGATGCATTCCAAATTGCTACTCATTATGACCCCAAATGCCAGATCGCATGAACTGCTGAAAGTGACCTTGTGGGAAAACTGAATGGTAACCCAAGAATCACTAGATGCTTTCATAACGTTACAATTTTAAAACATATTTGCCATTTTATAACAGTCTTTCCAGAAGCATGAAAATATAAAGATTTTAGTGTTGATTATTCAGATTATAACCAACCACATTTTTGGCTTATTTGACTGAAGCTGTGAAATAAGCATATGCTTCTGATGGAAAAATCAAACCTCCTTCTTTGTCTCCTGCAGGGTAGCAAATGTTGGAATTAATTATATTTCTTTTATTATAACTGATTTGGAAATTTTTATCTTTTATATTTTTAACAAGAGACAAGTTCCTTACTGCCACTTCCAAAGCATTTCCCACTCATTTCTATGAGTGACCTCACATCTTTTAAAGTCCATGACATCAAATTGCATGACCCTCTTCCCACCCTGTCACTGTCTTTTAATTCATATAATACATATTTATTGACTATGCCTACCATGAGCCATCACTGAGTCTCAATAATGCTTACAATTCTTTTATACAATTCTTTTATAATAAACTTTTCCCATTTTTCCTCCTATCTCAAGATGCCCTCCTCCTCCTATTCCGAGGACCTCATTTCTACTCCAACCCAGATATATTGGCTAAAATGTCAACCCAAACTTCACAACTTTAACCACACGCGGAAACACTTTACATATTCGTCCATGCGTTTTGCTTCCCTTTAAATTCTTAATTCTTCCAAAAGTTAACTCTAGATATCTGTATTTGTTCTTCTCTTAAGCCACTTGCTCCAGACATTTGTTCTCGGCCTACAAAATATGCCCACATCTTTCCTCCACTTACTTCCCCTCAAATGATTGTGGTCTACTTCCTCCTTCTGGAAAATGCAGACTATATGAATGCAGGCTTGTTTCTACTTTCATTACCCACAGACTCCTTATAACTCGTTGCATCTGTGCTTGACTATTACCAACCCTTGAAATTCCTCTTTTAAGACCACAAATGCTAGTTCATGAAGGTCACTTTGGACCCAGGAGGTACCCCCTTTGTTTCCCCTGAGATCCTCTCCAGCCTTGGTTACTATGGCATCAAGCGGGATCCCGTTTCCTGCCCCATCTGCCTGATGGCACCTCACTTGCATGTGCAGCCTCTTCACATGTGAGGATTCCTTTGGGTGCCTCCTCTTTTCTCCCCCTGCATCAGGGGTCACCCAGTGGCAAACCATGGACAAATCCTGGCTTCCAGGCATGTTCTATTTGGTCTGCAGAGCACTGAGGTTGCTAGTTTCCACTGAAGTCAACACTTACAGATGAGAAGATTTTACATAAAATCTGGACTTCCAGTTTGTCTTGAAAAACCATAATTCATACCAACTATGGAGTAAGTCTAAAAGAAAGAAGAATGTCAAATAGATATAAATGACGGTTTGATAGCAAAGTAATAATGAAAGACTGACTTCCTCCATGATGGAGGAACCAAAAGATATTTTCAGTGGAGATTTTGAGGATTCATGCAGATTACCACAGATATGACTATGTTCATCCCACCAGTCTGCTCTTCTCACCCTTGTCAGACTTACCCACATCTTCACTTCATCCAGTTGTTTGCTTTACCTTATATTAATTCCCAACCTTATTTTGAAAAGGATTTGATTCAGTCGTTACTTTACTTTTCCTCTGAATATTGAACTTACCTAATAAAATGTGAACTATGAAACAACTGAGATAATAAAATAATGTGAGCTTTAAATTTCAAAATCTGCTTCAGTTACACAGCCTATGTTGTCTATTAGATGAGTGATATTCATTTTCTTCAATCCAAAAGA